>NC_139004.1:21862608-22570224 GCF_964374135.1 Grampus griseus
CTCTCTGGTGTGAGGGTTATCTCTTGACAGGCCAGATTCTTGCCCATAAGCATGGTCTCCCTCTTCCTCTTTTACCTTCACTGCTATAAGTCCCTCCTGCATCTCTGGAGTCTGAAGGGCCAAGGCTGTGGTCATTTGAGGTTTAACTATTCAGAAAATGAATCTATTCTTGATAATTCCCCCTTGATCTTTTCTTCTGGAAAGCCCAAAATCTAAAAAATAATTTGCAGGAAAAAAAAGTATTAAAATGTAGAAAATCTTGTCTGCTGGTAGGCACTGGGAGTATTTATACTAAAATCAGTAACTTTGTCTAATGAAGAATATAAATGCATAATTAATAAGGACTATTCAAATACTGATGAATATAGGAAGGCAAACAAAACCAAAAAAGCACACCCCCCCCCCCGAGTTTTATTGAAGGAAGGGACCATTTTGATCATCCTGAATGAATCAGCTCAAATAAATCAGCTTGGATGTACTGGGTTTCCATTTGAATGCCAAGATACTAGACTCATAGTCAGTTTTTAGTTGAATGGGGGTAAACAAACACTTTGGGCCCAAGTGGTCACAGAAGACACTAAGAATCAAAGAGAGAAAGGAAAGAAAAAGGAGGTGGAAGGGAAAGTAAAGAAGATAAAAAGACACAATGAGGAGCAAAAAAATGTGCTTGGGGAAGAGAAGCAGAGTCCTTCACATCAGGTGAGGTGTGGAGGAAAGAGATGTGTGCTTGGAGTGGGGAAGATCTGGGATTGAGACTGATCTTCCAGGTACTCCCTGCACAGTCTTGGGCTTCATCTTTTGAGCTTTAGTCTGCTCAATCTGTAAAATAGGGATCCTAAAGCCAACCTTGTCTACCTTTCTAGGCTGATATAGAAATAAAATAAGATCACAGATAAAGAGCACAAAGAAGCTGGCAGTCTGGTAAACTCGAAAGTATTATAAATTACCACTATTGTTATTTTTCTTATAAATTTTATTGACAGATTAAATGAATATCCTAGTGATCTAAACACTAAGGTGAAAGAATCAGGAAGTAGTCAACTGGAGTGGTCTTGGTCCATAGATATGAAAATGAAGGAAATATTAGTTCTAATATTTTTAAAACACAGAACTTTAGCTCTTTCCTGCTCTTCAATTTCTTGGAAATTGTTTCTCTTCGAAGTTCCTTGAGGATGGAGAGTGGGCAATCGTATGTAAAATAAAATAAGCGCTAATAAAGAGACAAACGTCTATGACCACTTAAATCTTAATCAGGATAGTAATTAATGAAGGCAATTTTCTGAAAGAAAAATAATTATGTGACCTAATGATTTCCAAGCACCATTTTTTTTCTAGTACATACTTTATTTATTTTTAAACATCTTTATTGGAGTATAATTGCTTTACAATGTTGTGTTAGTTTCTGCTGTATAACAAAGTGAATCAGCTATATGCATACGTATATCCCCATATCCCCTCCCTCTTGCGTCTCCCTCCCACCCTCCCTATCCCACCCCTCTAGGTGGTCATAAAGCACCAAGCTGATCTCCCTGTGCTATGTAGCTGCTTCCCACTAGCTATCTATTTTACTTTTGGTAGTGTATATATGTCAATGCTACTCTCTCACTTCGTCCCAGCTTAGCCCTTTGTCCTCAAGTCCATTCTCTACGTCTGCGTCTGTTATTCCTGTTCTGACCCTAGGTTCATCAGAACCATTTTTTTTTAGATTCCATATATATGTGTTAGCATATGATTTTCTCTTTCTGACTTACTTCACTCTGTATGACATACTCTAGGTCCATCCACCCTGCTACAAATAATTCAACTTTGTTTCTTTTTATGGCTGAGTAATATTCCATTGTATATATGTGCCACATCTTCTTTATCAATTCATCTGTCGATGAACACTTAGGTTGCTTCCACATCCTGGCTATTGTAAATAGCACTGCCGTGAACATTGCGGTACATGACTCTTTCTGAATTATGGTTTTCTCAGGGTATATGCCCAGTAGTGGGATTGCTGAGTCATATGGTAGTTCTATTTTTAGTTTTTTAAGGAACCGCCATACTGTTCTCCATAGTGGCTGTATCAATTTACATTGCCACCAACAGTGTATGAGGGTTCCCTTTTCTCCACACCCTCTCCAGCATTTCTTGTTTGTAGATTTTTTGATGATGGCCATTCTGACCGGTGTGAGGTGATACCTCATTGTAGTTTTTTGTTGTTGTTTTTTTTTTGCGGTACGCGGGCCTCTCACCGTTGTGGCCTCTCCCGTTGCGGAGCACAGGCTCCGGACGCGCAGGCTCAGTGGCCATGGCTCACGGGCCCAGCCGCTCCGCGGCATGTAGGATCCTCCCGGACCGGGGCACGAACCCGTGTCCCCTGCTTCGGCAGGCGGACTCCCAACCACTGTGCCACCAGGGAAGCCCCCTCACTGTAGTTTTGATTTGCATTTCTCTAATGATTAGTGATATTGAGCATCCTTTCATGTGTTTGTTGGCAATCTGTATGTCTTCTTTGGAGAAATGTCTGTTTAGGTCTTCTGCCCATTTTTGGATTGGGTCGTTTGTTTTTTTGATATTGAGCTGCATGAGCTGCCAAGCACCATTTTTGGGCAGAGGCTTTCAAACGTATTTGACCAGGACCCTCAGTAAGAAACATTGTATATTGTGACCAGAACACACATACATGTGCTTATGAATACGTTTGTGCATGTGTGAGATACACATATACAAATAATTTTTTTTACAAAATACTAGGTACCCTTACATTATGTGATATATACTCTTATTTTTTAAATCCTATTTCATAAAATAAAAAAACAAAAAACCCTGGTCATAGCCCACTACATAGATTTCACGACCCACAAAGGGATCATGACCTATAGTTTTAAAATGTTTTTGTTTTAATTTTAAGTAAAATTATTGTAATTTACTGTAAAAATAACCCTACACTATTCTTAAGTATTGGCATACATCGCAAAATTTAAAAAACCAAGGGTAGATTATTTAAATTATAAGTGAACACTGATTATACTACAACTAGAAGAAAAGTTAAATTCATATTGACATTATTGGTTGTAATTATCAAAGACAAAAAAACCCACATTGGTGTGGGACAGCATCCTTCTGGATAACCTGTGAACATTATCCTCTCACAAATTTCTAACATCTTTGGCTTGCTTGACTTCTACAGACCACCCTAGGAAGAATGGAGAGGGTTTTTACTCAAAAGATAGGATCCCTGAGTTCATGTTTTCCCCCAACTCACCACCACTCTGACCACCACATTATCTTTTTCTGTCAGAACTTTTCATATTCCACTCATTCATTGAGCAAATATTTACTCAGAGCCTACCACATTCCAGGTACTGTTCTAGGCTACAAACAAAAAAATTTTCTCATCTCAAAGAATTTACATTTTTATAGCAATATAATAATAGCTGACATTTATAGTGCTTTTAATTTACCAGACACTGTTTTGGACGCTTTACATATATTAACTCAATTAATCCTCAAAGCAACTATGAGTAAGGTACTATTATTACCCCCATATTGCAGATGAGAAAACTGAGGCACAAAGAGTTTAAGTCATTCATGCAGTGCTTCACAGGTAGTAAGTGGTGAGGCTGCAATTCAAACCCAGCAAAGCTAACTCTAGAATTTATAGTCTCAATCACTACACCACTCTCTCTCCTCTATGTGGGGGTAAGAAGGGGACAGGATGAGGAAAGGGGACCATAGGAAACAGACGATAATTATATGTCAAGTAGTGATAAATGCTATATAGAAAAATAAAGGTAAAGGAGATAGGCAGTAAGGGAGAAGAAAGGTCTCTATTTTATGTGGGGTAGTCAAGGGAAGCCTTGTTGACAAACCGTTATTTGAGCAGAGACCTGAAGGAAGTGAGAAGCAAGTCACATGACTATCTGGAGAAAGACTGTTCCATGCAAAGGGAACACTGAGTTCTTGGAGGTAGAAGCATGCCTGCCTTTTTCAAGGGACAGTAAGTTGACCAATGTGGCTAGAATAGAGGAAGCAAACAGGACAGGAACAGATGAAGTCAAGTTAGGAACAGACCATGAAAAGCCATCATAAGGGCTCTGCCTCATACTCTAAGAGATGAGGAGGAGGTTTTGAGCAGAGGGGTGATAAAATTTTATTCAATTTTAATATAGAAACATAACTGGCTGCTGTGACAATAGACCATTGGGAAAAGCAGATGCAGGAAGAGAAGCTACGGTAATAATCTAGGGGAGATATGATGGTAGCATGAACCATGGTCTGCTGAGCTTGTTCTAGGGTGAGAAATTTGGGGGGTACAAATATCAAACAGGTAAATTAAGAATATGTGCTCTCACATTACTCGGTTAACCCAGCATGGGTTCAAAGAATTAAACAACCACTTGTTTTCTCAACCTTCCAGGCCCCTGAAAAATGTCTTCTTCCTATCTGCTGCCTAACAACCTTGGTTTCAAGTCAAAGTTTTTCTATTCACAGACAATGCAGCTAAAGCTTTGAGCTCTGCCAATAGAAAATCATTTCTGGTATATGGTGTTTCAAATCTTTACTCAGTTTCACTAAGATCAATTTCCCTCCATTCTTTGTATATCCTAGGTTCCCTTTTGCTTTCCCTCCCCTGAATTTGCTTTTATCTGGTGGCCTGAATACCCAGGTCTTCACACCAGCATATCTTAGTTCTTTGAAGCCACTGTCTCTGAAAGGCTTCCCAAGTTTTTTTTTAATAACCCTGCCCTCCTGGTCACAAGCATACAGCTACTAATCTCCCAACCAGGATCACCACCCCATTGTATATGCCAGGTATATAATTAACATAATAATCTCCCCTACCTTAAAAAATACACCTGCATTTTAAAGCTGGTGTCTCCTAGAGCCTTGGCAAGCTCAACACCCTTAAATCTACATCATTCCTGTGGAGCAATGCTCTTTACCAAGGATATGCATGTAGTGAAGACAAAGCAGCACGCAATGCAAAGGTGCCTTCATCGTAATACATCCCCCTACCCTCACTTCTGATGTCACCATCTGTGGCTCCTCACTACCTATCCCAAACTCTCAAGCCTGGCTAAAGACCAATTACACTTCTAGCTTCCACTGTCTGGCCCCACTCTTGTTTTCCTATATTCCACATGCAGAAACTGCCAGCTCTACTTAGGCGTTTCTTTAACCAGGCTTTTCTCGTCCCTGTTCCATGTCACTGGTCTTGCCTTCTGCATTATTCAAACCCTACCCGATCTCTGCAGTTTGATTAAAATCTCACATCCTCCCTGATGTCTTCCTCATCCATCCCAGTCTACTCTTATTAAAACAAACAAAAAAACCCCAAAAGTACAGAATTTAGAATTCCTTCACCAAGTTCTACTCCTGAGAAACAGACACTGTTAAAAATTGGAATGTATCCTTTCTATGTATCTGCAATCACTCACACACACACACACACACACACACACACACACGACGTAGCTCATATTTTTCCTATTAACTAAGCTAAGTAGAAGATAGTATGAGGCAGCAGAGAACATAGATAGGCAGATCTGGTTGTGAATTCTGACTTACTAACAGTGTGATCTTGGGCAAGTTACCTGATTGATTTTTCTGAGCCTCAATCTCCTCATGTACGCAATGAGGACAACTACCTTGCAAAGTCTTTGAGAGAATTAAATAATGCTTATAAGGTGGTTTTGCACAAAGGGCACAGCACATATGAAACATGCCAATTAACCACCTTTTAATGAGATAATGTACAATTTAATGTACAATTTTTGGTACAAGGGTGGCTTGATCAACAGCTGCTACCTACCTTTAGGGCCAAGACTCATCTTTTCTATTGCTCAAAGCACCACACCAGTGAGTGGGTGGGGAAACACATGTACACACACAAAAGAAATGGCTGTTTCATCAGGTTTGCAGACACACTCTGACAGACTTACATGTCTTCAGGTATATACCTCTCTCTAATCTTAAATCCTAACTAGAAGTTCAGGATTACTAAGGTAGAAAAGGGGTAGGACCAGATTCAAATAAGGGAACTCACTTCCTGGGTTGTGACTGTAAAGCTAATACAGAGAAAAAGAGAGAGTCAGCATAGCAAAGGGTTTAAGAAAATAGACTCTGAAGCCAGACTCCCTGGATTTGAATCCTGACTACACCCCTTACCAGCTGTATCAACTGGGGTGAGTTACTTAATCTCATTTTCTTCCTGGACCTTAAATAAAGGGTCTACCAGTGCCTACCTCATAGAGTTATGAAAAACAAATAAGTTAATATTTGGAAAGTGCTTTGAACAGTGCTGGCTGACACATAAGTGCTATTTAAATATTCGTGTTTTTTTAAAATCAACAGGTGGCAAGAGCCTGTACACTCTTGAGTGAATCAGACTAAGAGTGCCTGTGGCATGTTATAAAACTATCCTTGCTCGTTGTTTAAAATAAGCCCCCAGTCGAGAATGGTAGATGGGAAAATAGAAACCATCCTGGATATCCGAATCTACCCTTACCCTTAGATGCAGGGAAGGAGAGTTCCGAGGGGCACGGGGTTTAGGACGGAGTGGTTAAAGGGCTCAGGAACAGACGAAGGGGATGGGGGTGGGGGCAAGGACGCTGACTCGGTTAACGGGGCCCTTCTAGTTTCAGGGGCAGCCTCCTCTGCCCCTCAACTGTCCGGCCAAGCTCTGGCCAAGAAGACCCGCTGCCTCCTCCCCACGCCCAGTCCAGAGTCGCAGCGCACAGCACGGACCTCCCGAAGGCCCTGCAACAGCCGGACTCCGAAGCTCACCGGGTAGCCGTGGCACCACCTCTGAATCCTTGACAACCGCAGCCCGGATAATGATAGACTACAAAGGCCGGAAGTGCGTCACACCGCCTCTCTTCGGAGGAACAGCGGTTCAGGCCGCGTTCCTTCTAGTAAGCCCGGAGGTTTTCACACCTCTGTGGTCGCCACGCTGAATCCCCTTCCAGGCGTAGTGAGGCGCTAAGTGTCATAGTCTCTTCCAAGGGGGTTAATATACAGTAATAACCGCTAATATAATGTTTTACGCATACTAACTCATCTACACATGCTAACTCACTCTACATTAACAGTCATGTGAGTTCGGTATAATTATCCCCATTTAGCAGATGAGGAACCTAAGGCACATTCCTTCTACATTTATCAGTTGCAAAGAAAGTTTCCTGCAAAGAAAGTTTTTGTGCACTTTACTTTCTCGCACGAGATATTCCAGGCTCATTTTACACTTTTTCTGCCTTAGACCTGGAATCCACCATTGCTCCATGAAGCCATGGTTCCTTTTAATGGTGAATAATATACAGAGACCAGGATCTAGATTTTGAAAAATAGATAAGCTCATTGCTACTGGGATAGGTCATTGCTTCTAGGCCCTATCAGTGGACCTTAGAGCTGGAATAAAATATACATATGATAGGGATTTTATAAGATATTTCCAATTCAAATACAACTTCACAGATTTTTTTTTTTCATTTTCACCATTGCACATTTGATTTTCCTTTCTTCCACAGTGAACACCCTGGCTCCCAGCAGCATCAATGTATTCACTCAATTTGCTCTTCAATCTTTTTTTTTTTTAATTTTCAAAATTAAAATATCAACATCACTAGCAACAACACACCTACTATGTACAGTTCAAAATTTCTTTGCTTGCTTTATTTGTTCTTGAATGGTATCCCATTAAGGGAGTATAGTTCAGAGTACATATACATACCTTATTTGAATTCTTTTCTCTGTGTAGTTATGTTATAAACTTGATATACAGTTAGTCATTTGCTTCTGTTTTAATTTCAAGATTTGCTTTCCTTTCATCTTTTTCATTTCCTTTCTGAACATGCAAAACAGTTCAAAATCAGAATTATATAAAAAGATATATTCAGAGTTTTGCTTCCATCCCTAAGTCCTTTATCTTATATATACTCTTGTTCCATTTTCATTAGTTTTAAATTTATCCTTTCCTTCCTACTTCCTTCTCTCATCCCTTCCCTTCCTTCCTTTCTTTTACAAAAATATCCGTTTACCCTTTTACCACTGTAAATTATATTATACACACTGTTTTGCATCTTGCTTTATAACTTAATAGAATAACATGGAAATTATTCTAAATCTGTTCATAGAAATATTCCTCTTTTTCTCTTTACAGTGGTATAGTACTCCATTGTGTAGATGTACCATTATTTTTTCAACCAGTCTCTTAGGGATGGGTATTTGGATTGTTTCCAATATTTGGCTTTAACAAATAATGCTGCAATGAACAATGAAGAGAGGAGAGGAGAGAAGTATCTTTGTAAGGGTTGTATCATTTTGCACTTTCAACAGCAATGCGAGATAGTGCCTGTTTTCACACTGCCTCCCCAACTGTATGTTTTCAGGCTTTTGAATGTTGCCAATATGATAGGTCATTAGGTATTTGTTAAGAAACCGCAAACTGAAAGCTGAAATCCCTGTTAAAAATGAATTCACAGTGTGAAGTGTTGGCAAGGATTATGGAGCAATGGAAATTTTCATACACTGTTGATGAGAGTGTAAATTGGCAACAACATTTTTGGGAAATTCTTTGGTATATCTGCTGAAGTTGAACATATGCATATTCTATGACCCAAGAGTTTCACTTCTAGTTATATTGCTGCCAGAAATGCATACATATTTACATCTAAAGACACACTTTAGCAGCATTTTTTATAGCTCTAAACTGGAAACAACCCAAAATTCTATTAAGAATAAGATAAGATCAGAGCAGAAATAAATGAAATAGAAACAAAGAAAACAATAGCAAAGATCAATAAAACTAAAAGCTGGTTCTTTGAGAAGATAAACAAAATTGATAAACCTTTAGCCAGACTCATCAAGAAAAAGAGGGAGAGGACTCAAATCAATAAAATTAGAAATGAAAAAGGAGAAGTTACAACGGACACTGCAGAAATACAAAGCATCATAAGAGACTACTACAAGCAACTCTATGGCAATAAAATGGACAACCTGGAAGAAACGCCCAAATTCTTAGAAAGATACAAACGTCCAAGACTGAACCAGAAAGAAGTAGAAAATATAAACAGACCAATCACAAGCACTGAAATTGAAACTGTGATTAAAAATCTTCCAACAAACAAAAGCCCAGGACCAGATGGCTTCACAGGTGAATTCTATCAAACATTTAGATAAGAACTAACACCCATCCTTCTCAAACGCTTCCAAAAATTGCAGAGGAAGAAACACTCCCAAGCTCATTCTATGAGGCCACCATCACCCTGATACCAAAACCACACAGAGATACTACAAAAAAAGAAAATTAGAGACCAATATCACTGATGAATAAAGATGCAAAAATCCTCAAAAACTACTAGCAAACAGAATCCAACAGCACATTAAAAGGATCATACACCATGATCAAGTAGGATTTATCCCAGGGATGCAAGGATTCTTCAATATATGCAAATCAATCAATGTGATATACCATATTAACAAACTGAAGAATAAAAACCATATGATCATCTCAATAGATGCAGAAAAAGCTTTTGACAAAATTCAACACCCATCTATGATAAATACCCTCCAGAAAGTGGGCATAGAGGGAACCTACCTCAACATAATAAAGGCCATAAACGACAAACCCACAGCAAACATCATTCTCAATGGTGAAAAACTGAAAGCATTTCCTCTAAGATCAGGAACAAGAGAAGGATGTCCACTCTCACCATTATGATTCAGCATAGTTTTGGAAGTCCTAGCCATGGCAATCAGAGAAGAAAAAGAAATAAAAGGAATACAAATTGGAAAAGAAGAAGTAAAACTGTCACTGTTTACAGATGACATGATACTATACACAGAGAATCCTAAAGATGCCACCAGAAAACTACTAGAGCTAATCAATGAATTTGGTAAAGTTGCAGGATACAAAATTAATGCACAGAAATATCTTGCATTCCTATACACTAACAATGAAATACCAGAAAGAGAAATTAAGGAAACAATCCCATTCACCATTGCAACAAAAAGAATAAAATACCTAGGAATAAACCTACCTAAAGAGATAAAAGACCTGTACTCAGAAAACTATAAGACACTGATGAAAGAAATCAAAGATGACACAAACAGATGGAGAGATACACCACGTTCTCAGATTGGAAGAATCAATATTGTGAAAATGACTATACTACCCAAAGCAATCTAGAGAATCAATGCAATCCCTATCAAATTACCAATGGCATTTTTTTACAGAACTAGAACAAAAAATCTTAAAATTTGTATGGAGACACAGAAGACTCTGAATAGCCAAAGCAGTCTTGAGGGGAAAAAACTGGAGCTGGAGGAATCAGACTCCCTGACTTCAGACTATACTACAAAGCTACAGTAATCAAGACAATAGGGTACTGGCACAAAAACAGAAATATAGATCAATGGAACAGGACAGAAAGCCCAGATGTAAACCCACGCACCTATGGTCAACTAATCTATGACAAAGGAGGCAAGGATATACAATGGAGAAAAGACAGTCTCTTCAATAAGTGGTGCTGGGAAAACTGGACAGCTACATGTAAAAGAATGAAATTAGAACACTTCCTAACACCATACACAAAAATAAACTCAAAATGGATTAAAGACCTAAATGTAAGACTGGACACTATAAAATTCTTAGAGGAAAACATAGGAAGAACACTCTTTGACATAAATCACAAGACCTTTTTTGACCCACCTTCTAGAGTAATGGAAATAAAAACAAAAATAAACAAATGAGACCTAATGAAACTTAAAAGCTTTTGCACAGCAAAAGAAACTATAAACAAGACAAAAATACAACCCTCAGAATGGGAGAAAATATTTGCAAATGAAACAATGGACCAAGGATTAATCTCCAAAATATATAAACAGCTCATGCAGCTCAATATTAAAAAAACAAACAGCCCAATACAAAAAATGGGCAGAAGACCTAAATAGACATTTCACCAAAGAAGACATACAGGTGGCCAAGAAGCACATGAAAAGCTGCTCAAATCACTAATTATTAGAGAAATGCAAATCAAAACTACAATGAGATATCACCTCACACCAGTTAGAATGGGCATCATCAGAAAATCTACAAACAACAAATGCTGGAGAGGGTGTGGAGAAAAGGGAACCCTCTTGAACTGTTGGTGGCAATGTAAATTGATACAGCCGTTATGGAGAACAGTATGGAGTTTCCTTAAAAAACTAAAAATAGAACTACCTTATGACCCAGCAATCCCACTACTGGGCATATATCCAGAGAAAACCATAATTCAAAAAGACACATGCACCCCAGTATTCATTGCAGCAGTATTTACAATAGCCAGGTCATGGAAGCAACCTAAATACCCACCAACAGAGGAATGGATAAAGAAGATGTGGTACATATATATAATGGAATATTACTCAGCCATAAAAAGGAACAAAATTGGGTCACTTGTAGAGACGTGGATGGACCTAGAGACTGTCATACAGAGTCAAGTAAGTCAGAAAGAGAAAAACAAATATTCTATATCAATGCATATATGTGGAATCTAGAAAAATGGTACAGATGAACCGGTTTAGAGACGCGGATGTAGAGAGCAAACGTATGGACACCAAGGAGGAAAAGCGGGGTCGGAGGTGGTGGTGGGATGAATTGGGAGATTGGGATTGACATATATACACTAGTATGTATAAAATAGATAACAAATAAGAACCTGCTGTATGAAAATAAGATAAAATAAAATTCAAAAAAAGGATACTTCAAAAATAAAATAAAAAGATAAAGTTAAAAAAAAAAAAAAGAAAAACCCTTCACAAATAATCCATGACCAGAGCTGCTGTAAGTAAAAGTAGATGGTCGCTGACAGCACACACACACACACACACACACACACACAAGAGTTAGTATCTGCACTTTAGAACTCAAAATGCCATCACTTTATTTGGGACTGTGGCAGGCTGTTGATTGACTACTAAATAAGTAGCTCCTTTTTATTAGATAACAGAAATCTTCTTTTTTTTTTTTGCGATACTCGGGCCTCTCACTGTTGTGGCCTCTCCCGTTGTGGAGCACAGGCTCTGGATGCGCAGGCTCAGCGGCCATGGCTCACGGGCCCAGCCGCTCCGTGGCACGTAGGATCCTCCCGGACCAGGGCACGAACCCGTGTCCCCTGCATCGGCAGGCGGACTCTCATCCACTGCGCCACCAGGGAAGCCCCAGAAATCTAATTTTTTATTTGTGTCCTTTGGCACCTGGAATAAAGATTACATTTCTCGGCTACCCTTGAAGCTGAGTTGTGGTCATGTGACTAAATTCTGGCTAATTCAATATAAGAAGAAATATACTGTCCTGAGAAGGCTCCGTGAAAGATGCTGACTGATTTGGGAGTCCCTTTTGGCCCTTCCTGCTGACTGGAATGTAGAATTGATGGCTGGTGCTTCAGCAGCCATGCAGAGGATGGTGAAAACTGGAAGGGACCTGGATCCCTGATGATTCCATGGAGTAAAAGCAACAACCCTAAACTATCTACCTTTAGACTTCTTTTACTCGAGAAGAATACAGTTTGTGTATTTTTCAAATCTTTATTACCAGTAGCTGATCATAAATTCTGATATAGGTGTCTGTACTTTGACTCCCTATCTAGGGTTTTCTTTTCCTTTTTTTTCCCTTAAAAGTGATGCCATCATCTCTGATTGAACCCACTATCTCTGCTTCCTCCTCTGAAACAATGATACTTAGGAAACGCAAGTTTGAAGGGAAGGCAGAGAATTAGAAAGAAATGATGTCTATGGTATTATAAGTGGTCTGAGAAAAAGGGAAGAGAGATTCTCAAGAGGGTCAATACTATTTAACCCAAGCCCATTTTTAAGTGACACCTTAGGAGTACTGCATACAGCCTCTGGGAGGTTCAGTGCTCAGAAAACTTGTTTATTCTAAGTGGAGTTACAGTAAGACATACATCAAAGTTAATTGGAGAAACAACAAAGATAAAGAGGGCATTCAGGGCATGAAGAGGGTTAGAATGGAAGACAAAGACATGGAAGCTGGAGTGTACTGGGGGGAGCTGGGGAAAGTGAGACCAATACAGTAAGAGCAGAGAGCTCTTGTAGGATAGTGAAGAAAATAACATTTCTTACTGGGACTAATTTGTAGAGGAGCCTCTTGAATGTCAGGTTGAGGAATTAAATACAGAAGCTTGAAGGCATTCACAAAAATCAATTGTAGAGGTTCAAGGGATCTTTGAGAGAATATATATTCTAGTCCCATAATTCACAGATGAGGAATCTAAGGCCTAGAATGTGTGGGCGACTCGCCTAACATCACAGTGGCGTAGTGGATACTAGAACCTAGTATCTTTCCTCACCCCATGTCAACCCCCTTTTAAAGCAACATCTAACAAGTTACTAAGGTCTTGATCACCACACATAAAGCAAAGGAAGAAAAAGTGAGGAAGAAAAGCAATGCCTAAACCTTTAACTACTCACTTGAGAAATGTTGTGGTACTTTCAACTCTGGGTTATGGGTGTGCATTTTTCTCTAAATTTCATTGTGGATAGGATGAAACAGGCTATTCTGAAGCCTTACATTTTAAATTAGTCAGCCTTGAGGCCTAGAAATAGAAACTCTGGCTTAGCTCACTCTGAGAGAGAATCTAGTCTGTAGATACTTTGATGTCAGAGAAATTGAGACAGTGACAGATATGGAGAGTGCTCATGTAGCTTCTCTGAAGTCTACGAGAAACAAATGCTGCTTAACATTCTTACTACAGTAATTAAAGCAATGTGATTTTTTTTGCCGCGCCACTTGCGGGATTTTAGTTCCCTGACCAGGAATCGAACCTGAGCCCTCAGCAATGAGAGCTCAGAGTCCTAACCACCAGATCACCAGGGAATTCCCAAAGTGATTTTGATTAGTTGTGCTTTTTTTTTTTATGTTGAAAAAGACCTGATCTCTGTTTAAAGGCTCTTCCATACTTACTACACATAGGGTTTTTCTTTGTTGTGGATTCTCTGGTGTTCAGTAAGATGTAAGCTCAGTCGGAAGGCCTTCCCACACTTGTCACATTCTTAGGGTTTCTCCCCAGTGTGAATTCTGTGATGTCTAGTAAGGTCAGAACTTCCACTGAAGGCTTTTCCACATTCATCACATTCGTAGGGCTTTTCTCCTGTATGAATTCGCTGATGTTTAGTAAGGTTTGAACTTTCTCTGAAAGCCTTCCCACAGTCACTGCACTGGTAACATTTCATTAAGGTATGGTACCTCTGATGCTAAGTCCTGTGCTGTTACTGAAGGTTTTGCCACATTCATTGCACTCATAAGGCCCCTCCCCAGTGTGACTTCTTTGATGTTTAATAAGGACTGAGCCTTAACTAAAACTTTTGCCACAATGATTACACTGATAAGGTTTTTTGCCAGAGTGAATTATGAGGTGATTTAAAAGGGTTGTATTTTGACTGAAGGCTCTTCCACATTCTTTACACTGAAAGGGTTTTTCCCGTGATTCTCTGATGTCCAATAAGATTCATGATGTGCATGAAGCTTTTCCCACACTGATCACATTTGTGTTCTTTCCCTTCCTCTGCGTTTCCTTGATGCCCTCCAAACCTGTCCTTGCATTCTCAAAGGTCTCCAAAATAAGCCCCCAAGAAAATGTTCCTGACTCTGAAGATTCTGTTGAGTATCATCTTCTGTGATTCCATTCCTTTGGACACTTCCTGCTTTGCAGTCGACTTCCCAGTCTAAGGTTTGGTCTCACTTTCAGAAATAGGAAATGGATCATTTAAATGTCACTTTCTTTTTAAGCTTTTTATTATGGAAGATTTTAAACATATGTAAAAGTAAACAATAGAAATGTCACCTTTTTGAACTGATGAAATATTAAACTCCCAAGGGATCATTTATCTCTTTTCTAGTCATGCTCCTCCAACAATTAATAAATAGCTCTTATGTTCAATTAAGGAAAATGCTAGAAAGGAAAGTTGAAATAGACATATCCTAGGCATAAATAACCTATGTAATAATTACTAAGGTAGGACTGAGAATAATCTTTAACACCAAAAAGGGGCACTAATTTGTTAAAGTCTAAGTGTGTAAAGAGTACTTTAAATTGCATTCAAATACAAGTACAGTTGTCCATTGGTATCTGCAGGGGATTGGTTCCACGACCCATGCCTCCACACCAAAATCTGAAGATGCTTAAATCCCTTATATAAAATAGCATAGTATTTGCATATAACCTATGTACATCCTCCCATATACTTTAAATCATCTCCAGATTACTTATAATACCTAATACAATGTAAATGCTATGGAAATAGTTGCCAGTGTGCTGCAAATTCAAGCTTTACTTTTTGGAATGTTCTGGAATTTTTTTTTCTGAATATTTTCGATCCACGCTTGGTTGAATAGGAGTATGTGCAACCCACAGATACAAAGGGCCCACTGTATAGCAGAAAGGCAAAAGTGTATTTCCTCTATTGCTTGGAGAGAAAACCCTTTGTCTTAATCCTCCCCCACATAGAACATTGCTTGAAGATTCAGTGTAAACCAATAATTCCTTCAAACAAACTAACATCAGTATTGCTTTATGAACACACTAAAATACACATTTTTAGTGAAATTTGGCCTGAAGGAAATAAATTAAATGTCCCATCGAGCTCATTAAAATGGAGATTCCACTTGAACTCAAAGGAAATACTGGAAAAGGACTGATTTCTTGACTCTTCTGGTCACTTTATTGCTATTTTTCTGGAGACAGATTCTAAAGGGGATCAGGATGTAAAAAGGGAGATGCTTAGTAAACGGAAAGCACATTTAGCATGTAGAGAATGTGGAAAGGAAAACGTGTAACAAACCTAGACTGGAGTGACATGTAGGGGAAGCTACTGACATGAAAAGACAAGAGAATTTAATGTGGAAGAGGACAGGAGAAATGTAGTCAAAGTGAAAGGCTTAAAAGAAGACTTTATCACCGATGGGTATAGAAAACTTACAGATACAGGGTAGGATAGGACATTTAGAAGGTCATCGTAAAGGAGACTGTAAAACAGAGGTGGTATAAAAAGCAACAGAATGATGTGATAGTTTAATGCTTTAATGAAAACCAACATGGTATATGAAAACAAAATAAAAATCTTTTGCTTAAAAGACCAAGAATAAAGGTTGTACTTTATAAAGAGAGAGTATATGAGCCAGGGAGGATTTCAGGTGAGAGTTAGGGTTAGAAACACTATTGATTAAGTTGTAAAGGATGGCTTTGGTTGGCCAGGTAGGTGCCTGCTACCCTAACCCACCTTCCCAGATACATTTCTCCCTCTCCTCCTCACCTCTCTCATAGGAAATGGGGTTTTCATCTTAATACTTTCTATATTTTGTGAATATAGAGTCGTGCTTGAGCAGGGTCTCCACGTGCCAGAGCTGACAACTTGGTGACTGCTGTGCAGCAACCAGAGATATCACCTCCTGCCAGAGCATTTCCTGTCCACCTGCTTGAGATGTGCCCTGGAGACAATCAGGGACCATTGGGCTTAGGAAGAAATTACTGTGAAAACCAGAGTTAAAACCTTAGGAAACAACTCCCATGGAAACAGGATTAGGAAAAAAGACTGAATGGGCTTAGCAGGAGAGATGAGACAGAAAAATGAACTGACAGAAGCAATGACTCCTGACAGGGACAAAAGCTCAGTTACCCTCACTGCTTTCCTATTGACCAAACTATTAAATGTGGTTAATTTAATGGTCTGATTGCCACAGCAGAACATGCTTCCTCTTCCCACCCGAAATTCTGGACCATCAAGTTCTCTCTCCAAATCTCCCAGCAAAGACACAGCCTCATCTCCATTCAATGGATGATGCTCCCGCACCCAAGCCTGGAGCTCCTCAGGCAGGATGGCCACGAACAGCTCCAACACCAGTAACTGCAGGATCTGCTCCTTTTTATGATTCTCTGGGCTCAACCACTGACAGCAAAGTTCCTGGAGTTGGCTCAGAGCCTCCCTGGGTCCAAGTGTCTCCTGGTAGCAGAACCGTCTAAAGTGTTGGCAGAAGACTTCCTGGCTGGACTGGCTATTCTGCTGCAAGTCAATTTCTTGTACAAAAAAGTCTCTTCCTCCCCCTTTACTATTACAGGTTCCTCCTGGGTTTTTTTCATTCTGAATAATAAGATCTGTAGTCATTTTCTCTCAGGAGAGGGGTCCCTGCAGATAGGTTCACACTCCAGGGAGACTCCCCTTTGCAAAATATAGAAAGTACCATCAGTTTTTAAAAATCCACATGTATTATTATTAAACACTGCCTATACCACTTGAAGAAAAACACAACAGAAAAGGTTTTTGAAATCTGCCTAACAGTGATGTAGATGATTTGAGGATTTGACATTCCTGGTAATGGAAATTCATATGATTATTTTAGAAATGAAAAGAGTAACCTTTTTCCTATACTCACTCTACTCCAACCCTTTTCTATTTTAGACATGTTAAATGCAGTCTACCTGAGGCCCTTCACACCTGCGTGGAATGCTCTTACTCAGATATTAGCATAGGGCATTCCCTTGTTTCTTTAAAGTATGCTCAAAAATCATCTTCTCCAAGAGACATTTCTAGCTCATTGTATATAAAAGTTTTCCTACCATTATCCACCCTCTTACTCTACTTTCTTTGTAACACTCACCACCAACTGACAACATATCTTTATTTGCCTTTTGTTTGTTACTCCACAATAATATAAATGCCATAAGAACAGGGGTTTTATCTATCAGTTTGGTACACTGCACCATTCTAAGTGCCAAAAGAATGTCTGGGACATATAAATCATCAATTAACTATCTGTTGAAAAAAATGATGACTAACAAAAGGTATTAACTCTAAGACTTTTTCAACAGCTTGCTCAGGAATTGTTTGCTTTAATACTGTGTGATACATAAACAAACAAGATTAGAGAAATAAGACAGTGAAAATATTAACTAGAACGGCTCCACAATCCCTCCTCCACAATTTTGACATCCCCCAGAGTTCTGAAAACCAAGAGTATTTTCATAAGTCATTTGATGGCAATACTCAAAGTGACATAAATTCATTTTGGCTTGAAATGACATGAAGTTATTTATAGTTTTAGAGTGAAATTCATATTTTGTTACAGAAATATTGATACTACTTTCTGTAATAAAATATGGGACTGCCCCAGGCTCCTGGGGTGTTATGCATTCAATATACTATATACGCACCATGTTTTTTAAAAAATTCCTCAATCTGATTTCGAAAACATTTCTGACCCCAAGGACTAAAGAAAAGTGCCTGCTTTCTATGCGTCAAAGACCCACCAGATTCCAAAAAAAGCCACCCCTCTCTCCTGAGCAGACACTCAGGAGTCCTCTGCTTCTCTGAAACCTCTGGGGCCCAGTCGGGGTAAGAAATCTGGGGTCGGGTCCGGGCACAAAGCCCAGTCTCCCACGTCAGGGGTCACTCCAGGAGACCAGCTCACGGCAGCCGGCATTATAATTATAATACATTGGTAAAAATGTGTGAAATCTTCCCTGGTGGTCTAGAGGCTAAGTCTCCGCGCTCCAACGCAGCGGGCCCAGGTTCCATCCCTGGTCAGGGAACTAGATCCCGCATGCTGCAACTAAAATATCCTGTACGCTGCAACGAAGATCCCAAGTGCCGCAGCTAAGACCCGGCGCAGGCAAATAAATAAATATTTTAAAAAATGTTTTCTTGAGTTTAGTGAGCTGTTCTAGGAACCCTGACTTTGTAGCTGGTTGGTCAGAAGTACAGGTGGCCTGAACTTGTGATTGGCACCTGAAGCGGAGGTATTAGAGCAGGCAGGTAGCTAGATATGAGCAGAGAAAGGGGGTGGGGAGCACGGGTCAGGTGACAGGAAACCTTACATCTTGAGGCGACAGGGGTCCTAGAGGCAAAGAAAGGTGGCAAAAGTGGGAATCTCTGGCTTCCGAATGTAACCTTTTGCTTGTTACGCCCTCTTTACAATAAAATTAGCCTTGCAGAGAAGAAGTACCCATGATGCACCGATACCATGACACCTACAATTAAGACCAAGAAAGGGCAAAAATTCCTCCTCCCCCGGGGAAGGTGGAGCTGGGATGAAAATCAGGAAATTTGACCCCAAACCCCGCCCTCCTCAATGAATATTTTCTGCCCAATCATTTTCACACCCTATATAACCAGCTTGCCGAAGGAACTCAGAGCAGCTTCTCACCTGAGCCTGCCTGCTCTCCCTCCTGAGAGTGTACTATCAATTAATAAATCCTCGCTTTGCTTCCTTAGCCTCTGTGTCTCGTCTCTGAAATGTCTCTGGGATGAGACAAGAACCTACTCTCCAGTAACAGAGGCAGTTTTGTGGAATTGAGCCCTTAACCTGTGGGGCCTATGATAACTCTGGGTAGTCAGTGTCAGAATTGAATTGAATGTAGGACACCCAGTTTGTTTCAGAGAATTGGTTGTTGTGGGGGAAAAACCCAACACACTCGGTGTCAGAAGTGGTAAACAACACACAAAGGTTTTCTTGAATTGACTTTTGAGCATGATTTTGATGGAACGTCTATTTAAAGGAGGATATATTTCAGGTTATTGTTGGGCTTTCCCATTCAGAATAAAGCATCATTTTCTCACATTCTCTTGGACAAAATGGCCCTCTTCAGAAGTCTCCTCAAAGCTCCTTTAACATCCTTGTTCCTAAAGGTGTAGATGAATGGGTTGGCCATGGGAGTAATAACGCAGTAAAATAGCATCAGAACTTTGATGACATCTTGAGGACTGTCCCCTGAGGGCTGTATATAGATGTAGATGCCAGAGCCATAGAATAAAGACACCACCAGTAGGTGTGATGAACAAGTGCTGAAGGCCATAAGTCTCCCATCAGCAGAAGGGATTTGAAATACAGCTTGGGCAATATAACAGTAAGAGACAAGAATCATGGAGAGGGGACCCATTATCAGGAAGGTAGCCACCACTGTAAGCTCGCTGACTGTGGTGTCCACGCAAGCCATCTTAATTAGACTGGGCAGCTCACAAAAGAAGTGGTCCAATTCCTGGTTCCCACACAGGGGCAGCTGGACTGTGAGTGTGGACTGCAGTAGTGAATTGGCCAGACCAATGAGCCAAGCAGTGCTGGAGAGCTGCCAGCAGAGCTTGTGGTTCATGATTACAGAGTATCTCAGAGGCTTACACACAGCCACATAGTGGTATAAGGCCATGGTGCCAAGCAGGACACATTCAGTACAGCCTAGCCAGTGAAATACATAGGCCTGGGTCATACAGCCTGTATAAGTGATGTTCTTGTTGGGCCCTCCCCCAGGTTGAACAGCTTTTGGGGTAGAGTTGTGCTGGTGAAACAGAGGTCCAAAAAAAGAGAGGCTTGTGAGGAAGAAATACATAGAACTTTGGAGTTGGGAATCTATTTGAGAGACCAGAATAATAGCAATGTTTCCCAACAGTGTGAACATGTAGGAGATTAGGAGGGCAAAGAAGAGAGGAAGATCCAACCACGGATATTTGGCAAAGCCTATGAGAATGAAATCCTCTGGAAAACTTTCATTCATGTGCTTCATTGAATTTTGATGGGAGACACCTGCTAAAATCTAGGAAGAGAAGGGTGATTTTAAAAACCCTGAGTTGTCAGAAGTTTTGACAATAACAGAAAAAAATACTTTTATGGGGGAGCAATGGGGTACACCCTCAGTAGAAATCATAACATTAATGAATATAATAATTAATAAGTCACATTTGAAAAATCCTTTCAGTAGAGAAAGTGGTTTCATTTTTTCCCCCTAAATCAAAGCCCTATGTGATGGGTTAGTGGACATTCATTATTTGTTATGGCTCTTCTGTATGATTAAAGAAGTCATTGGGAGGTGGTCTTCTCCCAGCTACCTTGCAGCTAAGGGAGTGTGTGACCTAAGAGGTGGGGTCTTGGGTAGGTGCTTAGGTAATGAAGGTAGAGCCTTCATGTATGGGCTTAGTGCTCTTATAAAAGAACCCACAGCGATTCCTTCCTTTCCACCATGTGAAGTTACAGCTACAAGGTGCTATCTATTAACCAAAAAGTGGGCTTTTACCAGACACTGAAACTGCCAGTGCCATGATCTTGGATTTCCCAGCCTCCAGATCAGTGAGATAAATGTTGCAATAGGTCTCCTGGTCTCTGGCATTTTGTTATAGCAGCCCTAATGGACTAAGACATATGTCATCAGGGAAATACAAATTAGAACAACAATCAGATTCTACTACACACCTATTAGAGTGGCCAAAATCGAGAACAATGACACCAAATGCTAGCAAGGATGTGGCACAATAGGAACTCTCATTTGCTGGTGGGAATACAAAATGGTAGGGCCACTTTGGAAGACAGTCTGGCAGTTTCTTACACAACTAAACATACCCTTACCATATGATCCAGTAATCACACTCCTGGGTATTTACTCACATGAGCTGAAAACTTACATCCACACAAAAGCCTGCACAAAGATGTTTGCAACAGTTTTACTCATAATTGCCAAAATTTGGAAGCAATCAAGATGTCCTTCCGAAGGTGAATGGATAAATAAACTGTGGTACATCCAGACAATGGAGTACTATTCAGCGCTAAAGAGAAACAAGCTGTCAAGCTATGAAAAGACGTAGAAGAACCTTGAATGCTAATTACTAACTGAAAGAAGCCAATCTGAAAAGGCAATATACTGTATGATTCCAACTATCATACAGTATGTTTGGAAAATGCAAAACTATGAAGACAGTAAAAAGATCAGTGGTTGCCAACGTTTAGGAGGGAGGGATGACTAAGTAGAGCACAGAGGATTTTTAGGCAGTGAGCCTCCTCTGTATGATATTATAACGGTATATACATGTCATTATACATTTTTCCAAACCCATAGAATGTACAATACGAAGAGTGAACCATAATGTAACTATGGACTTTGGGTGATTATGATATGTCTGGGTAAGCTCATCAGCTCTAACAACTGTACCACTTTGGTGAGGGATGAAGGTAAAGGGGGAGGCTATGCATGCGTAGGGGCAGGGGTTATATGGGAAATCCCTGTACTCTTGCTGAGTTTTGCTGTGATGTGAAACTGTTCTAAAAATAAAATCTTAAGAAAATTGTGATACTTCCTTACTGAGTGGGATGCAGAGTAAAAGGAACAATTCTCCTGATGGCCCTCTCCATACCCATCAGGTAAACAGGGTTTGATTGCTGCAGGCTCTGCCAGGGCAAGAAACACTACAGGTCCTTGCTAATTTGGGCCAGAAATTTGGAGACCGTATATGGGAATGAATTCTGAGAGTGTTTGACCCAAGAAATTAGATATGAATTTGTCATAATTGTTACCTCTACCAGAGAGACTTGTTTCAATTTACTGGCTGGAGTCATGAGTATGGTTTTCATTGGGTTTTTTTTTTTTCTGTTGTTTTAGTCAACACTAAAACCTGGTCAGTTTAAAGTGACCCATCTAAATGATGTTGATTTGTGAGAATCCCTTAGCATATAGTAGAAGGACCCTGAAGATGTGTGTGGATTATGTAATAAGAACAGACTGGTGTTGAGGACAAGATCCCTTGTCATGTCTCCAAAAACAAACAAACAAAAACAACAGGAATTGGACCATCTGACCATCTGTGAGAATTGAGAAGAGATTTTTTTTTTTAGGTAACCATAGTTCACTAAATGATTCCACTGTGACTAATGTTTATGCAGTCGTGAAAGTGTAAACTCTCCATGCTGATATAACCAAAAAGTATGATATAAGAGTATCTGGAGAGTAAGACATAGACATTCTCTCACTCTCTCTCCCTCTCTTTCTCTCTCTCTCTCTCTCTGTCTTTTTTCCTCACTCTTTCTCTTTGTTATGTAAGGGTTAAAAGATCTCATTTTTTATAGTAAGTGATAAATAAGTCATACTTAAAACCAAAAAAACACAAATAGAGTAAACACTTGTTATTAAGAAGTATGGGTAAAACACTGAAATTATTAAAGATGTGTTACCTTGGGAGACCAGGAATTGAGAGTGAGGAATGATGAAGAAGGGAACCGCTATTTTTCATTATAAGCCCATAGTATTATTTTATTTTTTTAACTTTGAACGCATATGTCTTTAATATAAATGAAAATTAAATAAGAAGGAATGGAAGGGATCTGAATATTTGTCAATGATGGTGAAGGCATTAGAGTTGTACACGTTGTTTGAAAGCGTGGAAAGCACACATCATCACTTACTGTAGCATAGAGTGCATAACATGGCGTAGTGGAAAAACAGGTTGCAAAAATAACTTGGGTCCAGGATATGGAAAATCTTGAATACTAGGTTAAGGAGTCTGATCAAATGAAGATTTTTTTTTTCAGAAGAGGTGAGAAATGATTGGAGCAGCATTTAAAAACATTTATTATGGCTGAATAACGAGGGATTCAAGAAGAGACTGGAAGTTGGGAACTCAGTGGGGAGGCTACTGCAAGAGTCTATGGGAGAGAGGCTGAGAACGTTAGCTCGGAGAGTGGCAGTGGGAATCAAGAGCAAGGTATGAATGTAGGAGAGAGGAAGGAGCTGAAAGAACATTTGAAGTTTTAATCTGAGGTGCTGAAAGAATGGAAATTCAATTAAGAGAAAGAAGCATGTATATGAGGATTGATCGGAATACGTGATTTAACCAAAAAAGACCTCCCAAAAGAGATAAATTTAAAGCTTGACTTATAACAATTGGCTCTGAGGGTCCATTCACCAGAGTATGGATTCCTGCTTCATCCAGACACCTCTAGGTCAATTTGACTAACTACACATTTACATACAACCACTTGAATTCATGGCTAGGATGGTTTGTTGCAGCTGTTTAACCACCAAGGACAGGGACGGGGACAGAAAGAGGGAGAGGCAAGGGAGTATGTCTCCAAAAACAGAAAAGAAATCGCCTGCATCTGCCAGGAAGTTCATGCATTTGTGTATAAAATGGCTGAGGAAAAGAGTAAAACAAGATCCCATTGCCCCCCACCCCACCTCGCAAATCCTCAATATTTTATCATTGGTTATTCTTTATATTGTTTGATCCTCAAATTTATCTTCAGAGTATTGGCATTTACTCATTCATTCATTCATTCATTCACTTTAAAGCAAAAAGATAAAAACTTTATTACTGGGAAATTCTTGCTGGTCTTCCAATAGGGATGTGACAAAAATGACAGAGTATTGGTTTTAGAGAATTGATTTTTAGTGACTTGACCTGCTTTCTCATTCCTCCCCATCTCCTAGATAATTGGATTTTTTTGGACATAATTCTGGGATCAACATAATTTTGAACAAGTGACAACCATTTGTTTGGCATAATGAGAATTCATTTAGCTCATGGAGGCATCTTATCCTGCCTGATATTGCCAAAACTCAGAACCTTCATTTTCTGTCTCAAAACAAAACACAATACCATCTAGGCTGGTGTGAATAGAAAGAGACATCACTAGAACTTACCTCTTCTTATTTGAATCTGTATTAAGCAGATGTGTTTAGCTATAGAAGCTTAGTCAGGAGAAAGGTTGCAGAAGGGTTGGATTCCAACAGTCCTGAGAGAGGGAAGCAAGTATGATCAGGTCAGCACTTCAGTAAAAGCCACCAAAGGTCTTAATATGGCAGGTAGGGTGAATGTGATTCTGGAGGCATTGGATAATCTCTCCTGGTTCCAAATCTGATTCAAAGGCAGATAAAACAAGTTCACACCCAGTGTGCCAGTGATCCCATAGGGGCTGTCACTGGTGAATTAATCTCCCTGGAGACAATATCTATCTTTTATTTATACTTTTGGTTGTGATTATAGATTGCATCAGTTCTTCCACTCATTAATCCCATCTTAATAGCAAGGGAGAGCAGGATTTACCCCAATAATTTTCAGAAAGAAAACAAATATTGTGCTATTAACAATAATGATGTGGGAACATATGTTTATGTATGACTGATTCACTTTGTTATAAAGCAGAAACTAACACACCATTGTAAAGCAATTATACCCCAATAAAGATGTTAAAAAAAAATAATGATGATAATAATGGCTTAACACATTC
The DNA here is from genome assembly GCF_964374135.1 of Grampus griseus. Classification (NCBI taxonomy): domain Eukaryota; kingdom Metazoa; phylum Chordata; class Mammalia; order Artiodactyla; family Delphinidae; genus Grampus; species Grampus griseus. Next base: position 21,887,633 of record NC_139004.1, read on the forward strand.
TAGGCAACTTATATGAATTGTGTCCTAACAACTCCTTGAGGTAGGTACTATTATTGTCCTCATTTTATAGTTGAGGGACTTAAAGCTTAAAAAAGGTAAGTAATTTGTCCAAGGTTCATAAGGCTCACACACTTCCAGAATTCACACACCAAGTGGATGCTCTGCAAATGTCATGAGCAAACATAGGTTTTTAAAATATCTGTAGTGTTTGGGGTACATGCTTATTTGGTCTTTTCAACCATATTGCAAGCTCCATGGGGGCAAGGTTTATGTCCTCTTTTTCAACCGGCTAAAGCGCAGTGCTGATCAAATTAAGATCCTCCTTTTATTTCTTATGAATGCAGGTATAATATCCACATCTCCATCACAAGAAGACCATCTCAGAGCAGGTCACTCCTCAGAACAAGGTAGAACTAAAGAAGCAACTGAATAAGTACTTTAAAGGACAAATCCTTGCCTAATTGTCTGACAATGCTTTTTTTCCTCCTTTTTAATACTTTGTATTTTAATTTGGGGGGGATGTTAATTTTACAATAAAAATTATTTTTATTCATGAAATCGTTCACTCTTTTTAAAAAAATAGTTTGTACCTTTGGTGCCATGTTGAGAATGGCCTTCTCCACCTCAAGATGTTACAAATATTACCTACATTTTGTGTAATATTTTATGGTTTTACTTTAAATATTTTATAACAGTATTTTCTGTTTTTACATAAATATTACATATTTTTACATTTAAATCTTATTACCTGATACAAAGTGTCTGACAAAACTTTTATCTCAACACTTTCTTCACATCCAAAAACTCCCTTTTCAGGCTGAACTTCCAAAGTTATTAGATGCTGTCATGACTGAGTTGTTACTCAGAGCTAGGCCATACAGTCCTCCCTCTTCCTACTTGTTATAGACTGGATGTGTTCTTCCAAAATTCATATTTGGAAGCCCTAACCCCTAATGTGACTACATTTTGAGACAGGGCCTCTAAGGAGGTAATTTATGGTTAAATGAGGTCATAAGGGTGGGGCCCTAATCCAATAAGACTGGTGTCCTTATAAGAAGAGGAAGAGACACCAGAGCTACCTTCTGCCCTCGCTCTCACTCCCATTCTTCCCTTGCACGTACAGAGGAAAGCCATGTGAGGACACAGTCAGAGGGGGCCTTCTACAAGGCACGAAGAGAGGTCTCACCAGAAACCAAGTCTGATGGCACCTTGATTTTGGACTTCTAGTTCCAGAACTATGAGAAAATAAACTTCTGTTATTTCAGCCACCGAGTCTGTGATATTTTATGGCAGCCCTAGCTAATACACTGTGTTTAAATCTAAAGAATCAGGGCATGAAGACAGCATGTCCAAGGCAAAAAAACAAAACAAAACAAAAAATCACAACCAACCAACCAAACAGAGCCTAGGAGATGAAGAAGATTATTTCAGTTTGTTAGTTATATGGCCTGCTCATTTTTTTGTGGAGAACCTCCTACATAGATTTCTGAGGTTTTATTTTATATTTTCCTCCTCCCTAAGTTAAACGAGTTAAGCAGCTGTTCACTGGACTGATTATCTTCTAGCAGAAAAAAGACAGTTATCTCAGGATCCCTAACCCTTAGGACTAAGGTTTGAGATCAGTCTAAGTTGCTTAATTTTATTTAGCTCTGTGGCCAAAAACTTCATTCTTGACTCTAATCAAATAGAAGACAGATATAATGAGAAAAGCATGGATTCCAGAATCAGACAGACCTGAGTTTGAAATTGAACTTTCTCACTTACTCTGTTACCGTGAATATTATTGAACCTATTTCCTCATCTTCAAAGAGCTGATCATAACACATATTTGACAGGATTGTTGGGCTGATTAAATGACAGCATGTCTGGAAACTCTTGGAATGTAGTAGACTTCCAATAATGCTAACTAGATGATAAAGAGGGTAAGTAGATGTTCATGAATTAGTACAAACGTGCTAATAGCATAGCTGGACCTCACTTTCAGTTCTGCTTTGTGTGTAATATTTTAAGCAGGATTTTTGCAAATGTGATTCACTTGCTTCAAAATCACTTGGAGTGCTTGTTAAAAACACACATTTCTGGGCCTTTCACCAAAATAGAATTAAAACCTCTGGGGATGAGTCCCAAGAAACTGTGTTTTAACTAGTTCCCTAGGTGATTTAAATGTCTACTAAGCTTGGGAATCATTGCATTATAGGATCATTCCATTTTTTAAATTGCAGAATTAAAGTTCAGTTTTTAGTGGGGTCAATATATGTATTCCCTTTGGGACTAAAGCCCTTCCTTGAAGACTGAGGGCGTATAAGCAAATGTAAATTACTGTTATTATAATTTAGTAATATTTGGAAAATCATATATAAAAGAGATAACATAATGCTGAGTTTCCTAGAATCACTAATAAATTACATGGGAATTCAGAAAAAAGCATTAAGAGTTGGTACAGTTTTGTTGCCCCCTCCCCCAATTAAAAAATAGAGGACAGGGAACTTCAGCAAAGATGAAAAACAGAAGGTCATTTTCTTTCTGTTTCCATAAAGAGACCCACCACCTTTTCCTTAGGAGTGAGAATTTTTGTAGTCACAGCTGCTTTTGAATGAGTGGATCAGAATTCACAGTAATACTGAGTACGGTGGAGAATTAGTAGTAATGAGGGTTTACTGAAGAATTTGGCTTCTTAGGGAGAGGGCAAAAGCCAAGGCCCCACTGGGACTCGAACCCAGGATCGCCTGTTTACAAGACAGGTGCTTTAACCAACTAAGCCATGGAGCCCACACATGAGCCTGACTTTGTTCTAGATCTGTCCTTACTGTGAGATTAAATATTCCTGACATAGTTTTTGTGATTCAGTGCAGCTTATTGTGAGAAAAGAGACAAACTCCAAGAAGACGTTTTGCTTACTTAGATGCGCTGCAGAGCTAATACAAGCGGAAAAAGTTTGGGCAGCTTGAATGTTGGGACCAATAGCACTTCAATTAGTCGAAGGATATAACCATCAGTAAAAGTCGAGGCTACTCACTTTTTCCAATTAGGATAAAGTCTTCTAAAAGCAAAATTTGCTGTTACTGCACCTCGTCTTCTGTAACTAAGATTCTTCATTCCAATAAACTAAGTGAGGAACTCTAAAAATGGAACTCCACTAGAAGACTCTTAGACAGCCGGGCTAGGGCACCTAGTGTCCCTACACGTCACTTGCACTTAGCAAGCAGTGACTTGGAGGGGAAGAATCGGGAGCGGAGAAGAGGGGGTTGGGAGTGTAGAGTTCAGCTACACAGTCAGACACATCGCTCTCAAAATCCTAAAACACCAATGTCAAGGTCGCTGTAAAGACTCCGATCAGAAAACCACAGGGGTAGAGCCCCTTGGAGTGGGGGACGGGGAGAGGCAGAATGGTCCCCTGCTGGCCACAAGGTGTTCCCTGGATCCAGGTACAATCCTCCTTAGGTGAAGAGCCTTACGGTTCCAGAGAACCACCCGTTGACCACTCCCTGCCCACCAAGCGCCTGATTTCCAGTGCAATAGGTCGTCAGCTCGCAAAGAGGGCGACACCTTCTTCCTTATAATCCGGTTCCTTCACCCCGCGATGACTCGCTCTTTCCCCCCCTGTCGCATCCCCCGCGGGGACGAGCAGAGAGCTAGGTCTGAGGGCGGTCCCCTGATCGCGACTGCGGGCCACCTGAACGCCCAGAAGGCTTTACGGGGAGCTGACTGGGGGGATCGTGGTAGGATAAAGCAGGTGACGCTCGCAGATGCGCCTCTGATATTCCCAGGGGTAGGAAGCGAAGCTCCTATTTTGTACAAAGAAAGCACAGAACTTCCTTAATATTTTTTGGAAATGAGAAAAACGTTTGATTAAAACGTTTGGAGGTAGTGTGGGAGCCTTCTAGGATGCAGCATTAAGTCTCTAATTTCTTTAGAAACATGGGTTCAAATCCCACCGCCACATCCCAGCCCCCTCAGGTCGGCAAGTGGAACCCCAGTAAACAAGCTCTTCCTTAAAAGCTAACGGAAAATTCACACTTCGGGGAATTAGTTTAGGTGAGAAGAGTTCTTTCACCGAGGGCAAGAACCTAAGGGTGTGGGAAACTCTCCTAATCCAGTCCTTTCCTCTTTCCAATTCGTGAGTTTCTCAGAGACATCCAAACTACAGAACTACAATGAAATAATATTTTCTACCTAACAGACTGGTAAACAAACAAACAAAAATTGTTTGTGGTAGCGTTGCCTATTAGCACTTGAAGACATTGTATGAGTTTCCTGTGGCTTCTGTAACAAATTACCAGAGCTCAGTGGCTTAAAACAACAGAAATTTATTTTCCCACAGTTCTAGAGGCCAGAAGTCCAAAAAGTCAGTATCACTGGGCAGAAATCAAGGTGTTGACAGGGTCATACTCCCTGTTGAGGCTGTAGGGGAGAATCTGTCCTTGCCTCTTCCAGCTTCTGGTGGCAGCCAGCCTTCCTTGCTTTGTAGTTGCATTACTCCTATCTTTGCCTCTGTATTCACATTGTCTTCTCCTGTTCTGTCTCTGTACTCTCCCTATGCCTCTCTAGGACACTTGCAATGGTATTTAAGCTCCACCTGGACAATGAAGGATAAAGTCCCCATTTTGAGATCCTTAACTTAATCTCTTCTGCAAAGACTCCACCTTTTGTTTTTTGGTGGGTTTTTTTTTTGGCCGTATAAGGTAATATTTACAGCTTCCAGCTTCCAGGAATTAGGATGGAGATATCTTTTGGAAGACCATTTTTTAGTCTACCCTACAGTATTAACATATTGATTCCTCCACCCACAAGCAAGAGATTAACTGGTTATAACTTCAGTTTATTTCTCTGTAAAATGGGAATAATAATATGAACTTTCTTATATATTACTGAGAATATAATATGACAATGTGAAGAACTATAACAATATCTGGGGCTTAGTAAGAACTAAATGGCTGTTAATTCTCATTGTCACAGGAATGCTCTGTGCTGGCCAGGGTGTCAAGGAAACAGGCCCTTCCTTGGCTCTATAAGAGGATAAATTAGTAACATTTAGGGAAGACTAAGACAGGAACCACTGAAATTACCATCACACATATGATTTGATTTAGCAATTGCACTTTTAGAAAGTTCTCTAGTACACACCCTTATGAAATGCAGATATTATTTATTTCAACATTGTTTATATTGTTAAATGTGGCTGGTTAAATTTAAGATATATCCATAACATGGAATACTTTTGAGACAAAAGAAAAAGAAAAGAAGCTCTTTCTATGTTGATATGAAAACCACAGCAAAATACGAGAAGTAATAAAGGCAAGATGCAGTAGAATAGGTCTGAAAAGTGCAAAATGTGAGGAAAATAATAGACTTCTCCTGGCTTGCATGCAAAAAGTATACCTTTAAGGTAACTCCAGGCTCTGACATGTTTGCGTGAGGAACCAGAAACCAGTGCTGGGGGGAAATGAAGTGGGATGAGGGTAGACTTTCACTGTATATCTATTTTAGTAATTTTGAACCATGTGGAAGTTTTACTTATTTCTTTACGAACATTTAAAAAACATTCAAAAGAATTCCTTAGATACTAAATCGTGTTCTTTGATACAAACAATTGGCAGTCAGACTTTTTTTGTTTTTCCCTTAATTACCCCTGAAGTTGGAAGAAAATGTTTTCCTAACCTCAAGCAATTTCTTCAAAGCAGCGGGTTTGATAACAAAGCTGGCAGCGGTGGGATTCGAACCCACGCCCCCGAAGAGACTGGAGCCTTAATCCAGCGCCTTAGACCGCTCGGCCACGCTACCACACAAACAAACACTTCAAAGCTCTCCTTAACACTTTAAAAGACACAAGTCTGTTCTCTTGCGTGTTTTTTTTTCTAGAGCATTTGCCACCACCACCACCACACCACCCGCCCCGCCCCAGACAACTGTCATCCCACTACCAATAAAATCTGCAAATAGATTCCTACTTCGGGAGACACATTTTTGCCTCCTATGCTATGTTTGTGATACTCGAAAGTAAAGGGAGAAGCAGCCAATGCATAATATCCTTCAAACGAAGAAAATCAGTAGTTACAAAAAATGATCAGAAATCACCACCGCCGATGCAGCACCGGAACTCTGAGGACGCAGAGATCAGGAGTCTCCCATTTGTCAGCTGCGTTTGGGGGTCAGCAGCGGGAAGTTACTTTTAATGCCCTCATCTAGAAAAAGGAAGCTCCCCTTCCCACTCACTCGGAACTTGAGTCAGGGTTTGTATGTCTGTGTGTGATTTCTTATTGAAGGAAACAACTGCGCAAGCAGACCTACTTTTTGCTGAATGTGATCATGGTCTTAATTTACAAAGTTCAGGGAGGGAATTAGTTTGCTTTTGGTGCGGGGCGTCTCATCCTCTCCAGGCCCAGAGAGGACGCGTTCTACCTGCTCCAACCCCACCAACGCGAACTGGGCGAGTCCCTTGGTCTTTTTTCCCGGCTCACCCTCTCGCTGACTGGCCTGATCCATTACATGCTGCACCGTTTAAGTGAGCCCTAATGCCACTGTTTCACATCGACTGCATAGCCACAAGCCCACTGGCAAGTCACTTAAACTTATTGGGTCTTACTTTTCTCATACGTAAACTGGAGACAATAATAAGACTTGCCTAAAGTGATAGATAGGTAGATAGATAGGTAGGTAGAGAGATAGATGGTCAATACATGTAAGATACATATAAATTGCTTAAAAGAGTACCTTGCCCATAATAAGCACTTAATACAGCTTGCTATCATCATTTGTATCACTTACTAGTATTCATTGAACAACTTTTTTGTGTGTGTCAAGTGTTCAGTCTTTTAAATAATACTGTGAAATATTATCCCATTTTACAGATAATGAAGTTTTTAAAATTGACATATTCCCAAGAAAACCAAGTGAATTATTTTTCCTAACTTAATAGATGGCACATACAAGATTTACACTTCAGTCCTACAGTTTCCATTTTGGGACCGTTTCTACTTTGCCGGATTGAAATCCAGTATATTCTTTCTCCATTCTCAATCATCTCACCTCATCTCTTCCACCTTATCTCGCCTCTGTTTACATTATTCTGGACTTCTAGCCAGAAGAGAAGGGCCTTCAGGTCATGGTCATGGTCATGATCAAAGACATCGATTGTAAGAGGAACATTGGCAGGCAAGGAAGTTCCAGAGCTAGATAAGGAGACAGCAGCTTCGCCCTCAGCAGAGCTAAACATTTTTGTGTGTCCTTCATTGGTGCAGTCTGGAAATCTTCACGCCTGTGGACCCAGCTCAGGCCCCTCGTATCTGTATGTCACTTTCTACACATGCTGTGAAGTGGGGCAGTGTGAAATCTAATGAAGTCTAATGTCCCCCAGCAGTAAGTGGTGTTTAAGGCATAATGGGAAAAAAATTCACCATGTGGCATATTTAATCAAGGATAAAATCCTGAAATACTTTTGGTCAATCATTGTGACATACTTGGAGCAACGGTAAACATATGCCCTAGCACATACTCTTATTTTTCACTCTATTCAAAAAATATAACTTCCTAGAAAGTTCGTATAAACATGAAAGAGAATCGATAGTTCTAATGAAAATAAGACAAGCCAGTGCCTTCTTAGCGCAGTAGGCAGCGCGTCAGTCTCATAATCTGAAGGTCCTGAGTTCGAGCCTCAGAGAAGGCAAAAGAGTTTTGTCACTCCTACAGACTCTCGTTTGAGAAAGAAACAGGGTAGTAAACAAAATTATCCCACTAATCGAGCTCTGCGGTGTGAAATGTAGGTACTAGAACTAACTCCCAGTCAGTCAGTTTGATGTGATTGTACATGGGGCTGTAGTCCTTCAAGAAATTCAGCAGGTTTCTTTGGTACCAGTTTCCTTTGGCAGCAAGACAGTTTTTCAATACGTTGACTACAGTGCACACCCATACCATAAATCTGTATTAACTATTTGCTGCCCTAGAAAATTAGCAAAAACTTATCACCTTAAAATAGCAAAATTTATTATTTATCAGTTCTGGAGGTCAGAAGTCTGAAATGGGCCTTAAGGGGCTAAAATCAAGGTGTGGCAGAGCTGCCTTCTTTCTAGAGGCCCTGGAGAGAAATCATTGCTTTTTTCCAGCTTGTAGATGATGCCCCTATTCCCTGGCTCATGTTCACATCACTCTGACCTCTGCTTCTGTTGTCTCATCTCCTTCTCTTACTCTGACCCTCCTACCACCCTCTTATAAGGACCTTATGATTACATTGAACCAATCCAAAAATCCAAGATAATCTCCCTATCTTGAGATTCTTAATTTAATCACATTCCTTTTGCCTTGCAAGATAGCATATTCACAAGTTTTAGAGATTAGGAAAAGGACATCTTAGTCTACCTGCTGGTCCCCAAAGATTCACACCCATCCCACATGGAAAAATATTAACCCCATTCCAAGTTCCCCCCAAGTCTTAACTCATTTTCAGCATCAACACATCTAAATTTCGTCAGTTCAAAAATTGCAAATATCATCACCTAAATTTGGAATGAGTGAGGCTCTGTGTATAATCAATTCTGGGCACAATTTTTACTTTATTGATTGCTTATTTATGTGCTAGATATCCTTCTAAAATATTTTATGTGTATTTACTCCTCAAGTCCTCCCATTAACTCTATTAGGTAGTCCTATTACTATTCCATTTCACACAGGAGCACAGTGATGACCATTGAGATAAAGCAAGTTGCCAGAGGTCCCTTAGCTAATAAGTGGAGCAGCTGAGGTTTGAATACAGGCAGTGTGAACTAGTTCAATAAAGCCCTAATCAAAATGAATGGAGGTGAGATCCAGGCATTGTTGGGAGTCAGTTTTCTGATTATTCAATATTGCTACTCATGGTTCTTAGAGTAATAATAGTAGCCACTTGGTAACTATTTCTCATTAAAAAGTTAAAAAATAATTTTTTAACATTTGCCAGTGATTTTACCAAAGGACAGGATGACACTCTTTGGTTACTATACCTCCACCCTATACTCTCCCCATATTCTTTCATTGCTTTATTTTTCTCTGCAGACTTCATCAGTATCTTATATGCTTACTTATTTTACACACTCATTTCTTTATTTTCCGTGTCACCCCCCCACCAGAATGTAAGATACATAAGAGTAGTGCTTTTTGTTAGCTTTGCTCGCTGCTGTATTTCCTGCCCTTAGAAATATGCCTGGGGTGGTTACCAGAGGCAGGGATTGGGGGTGGCGGGCAAAATGAGTGAAGGTGGTTAAAGGTACAAACTTCCACTTATGAGATAAATAAGTCCTGAAGTTGTAATGCACAGGTTGGTGACTATAGTTAATGATACTGAATTGCATATTTAAAAGTTGCTAAGAGAGTAGATCTTAAAAGTTCCCATAACATGGGGAAAAAAATGTAACTGAAAATAAAAGGAAAGAAAGAAAGAAGAAGAAAGACAGAAATACGCCTGGTACATAAAAGACCAGCAGTTTACACTGTTGAATTAATTGATGAATGAATGGGAGACAAAAAGACACAGAAGTTCCATAAATCTTTAGGGCTGAAACTCAATTGCTTTAGATATCTGGCAGAATTGTCCAACTTGCTCTTTTCTCACAGCAACTTTGTCCTAGCTATAGAATGTTTGTGTTTAGGACATTTTTCCTTCCAGTTGATCATCATTCCTGAAGTAGTCTAGTGTTTTCCTTAAGAGAAGTAACATGGGAATATACTGTTCAAAATGGCAAGCATGCCCCTGCAAACATCCTAATTTTCCTTTATAGCTAGTAGTGGATTCATTGTTCATTAATTTATCTTATTTAATGAAATCAATTTTAGACCTGGAGATTGTTAGACTCTAGAGAGATTATACATATCTTCCTGTTTGGGTACTTTAAACTGTAACACATTGTAGGCGCTCAGAAACACTTTACCACAGTTCAATGCAAAACCTATTTGAAAAGTGATTGAGGTAAAGTCACATGCAGTATTCTTTGGAGGTGGTTTGCATTTGAATTGTCATCTCCCTAAGGATCTACTTCTCTTCAGAAGTAAGGAATCTGAGCAAATTGCAGTCGAATAACTTGTAATGTATCTGATTGAGTTCTAGCGCTGTAAGTTTGGTGAGAATTTGTGGGGGATTAGTAGGAAGACACAATTAACTCGCCAATATAAAATAAATTTTCAGGAAGAGTTGACTTCCGGGTAAAACGCAAGGCCCTACTGGGAGTCGAACCCAGGATCTCCTGTTTACGAGACAGGCGCTTTAACCAACTAAGCCATAGAGCCACCTGAAAGGTGAGGGGACAGCCGAATCTACCCCATTTTACTTCGATTGGGTGAAAAAAATGACTTTACACTGTCTAGTGTTAATCTGTTGCCTTTAGAAAATATGCCAACTCCAGGGAGATGCTTCACTTCCTCAGAACGCGCTAGAGACAGAAAAATACGAAAGGAAAAGTAATAGGTAGGTGTAGCGTTAGACAAAGGATTTTTCTGTTATCCCAAGGAAAAGCGTTACAGAAAGTCGAGGCTAGGAAATAAGTGGTAACGATTTTTACAAGGAAATATGCCTTTTAAAAACTATATGTAATTTTTAAAAAACCTTCAAGGATTTGCATGAAATAACTGGCCATATGTGACAAAGTAACTCATTTGAGGTACCTGAAGGTGCCGGATTGGTGAGAGGAGGAACTTGCATCTCTTGGGTGGAGCCGAGGAGGCTGGGCGTTAAGGCCTTCTTCCTTCAACTACAGGTGTCAGCCCGTTTAGTTTCCCTCCAAATCCCGTGCTGTCATTCTCAACAGCACGGTCAAGATCTGTTGTAACAACCTTCCACCTGGAGCCTCTCAGGAGGGGTGTGGAGGTGGGAGTGCGGACAGGGAGCCAGGAACCTCCGCAGCTTCCGCCTCAGGAAATTTGGTGAGCATCTGAAAAAATCCAACCAGGAAAAAGGCTGTTTACTTCAGTTCCCCCCAATTTTTGTCCTCCTCTGTTCCTCTCGGACTAGGTTTTCACACTCAGGTACTTCTGAAAATCAGTTCGTAGAAGAGGTAACGCCTTCTCCCCTCTAACTCGGTCCCTGCACCCCACGGTGACCCACCTTCCCCGCACCTCCCAGTCGCATCCCCTCGGGGACGAGCAGAGAGCAAAGCTGGAGGGCTCTGGACCACTTCGCGGCTGCGCGCCCCCAGAAGGCCCCGCGTGGGTGGGGGAAGGGCCGTGGGAGTCGGGATGAGTCCCAGTTCCCGCCCCGCCCCAGGACAGGCGGGAACTGGGATCACTGAGGTGATGCGGGCAGGGAGGCCGGGACGGGAGAGGGGAGACCCGAGGACCAGTCCAGACTGCGTTCGCAGGGCCAGAACCCGCAGGACCCGGGTGGGTACGAAGACGCGCATCACGCATCCCAGCCCTGAACTTTGGGAATTCAGGCCATAAAAACATATTCAGCAAAAATGTGGGTCTATCGCACAGATGTTACTTTCCATAGTCTTTTACAACAGGGTCTTTATTAAAAGGTCGGGGCTCGAAGTCCAGGTGGTTAGGGATGCGGGGGCAGGGAGTGGGGAGGGGGGTTCGTCTGCTTTCCAGTTGCGGACAAGAAATATAACTTCTCTCCGCCGACGCCTAAACTCAGCCGGCAAATCTGAGACTCATCTCAGGGTCGTCACAGTTCCAAAGCCAGGTCGGCCATGGTGATTTTCAAACGTTTTCTCAATGGTTGATTTTTCTAGACTCTAATGGATTTATTCTGTCTACCTCCTCGTTCTCATGAGAGACCGCACCAGAGGCGAAACTCGGGGGTGCTGGGTCCGGGTTGGACGGACAGAGGGGCGACCACCCGAAATCGAATTTTGCTCTTTCTCGGTAGCTGGGAAGATTCATTACAGCGCAGAGAATCAGGGAGGATGGAGCACCTGATATTTGGTGCGTGGGAATCTAGGAATAGTCTGAGCATACAATTTTAACTCTAATTTTGCCTGCTTGAAGGACGTGAAGTTCCCGACGAGTGTCTGTTGAAAGGGAGTGGAGAAGGTAATATACACAAAGTTCACACTGAATTTACTTTCCTTATATGTCTTCTGAGCATTAGAAATAGCTGTAATTTGCTTTTTTTTTCCATTTACATAGAGGTAAATTGCCTAAGCGATCCAAAGCGTTGGGGGAGGGCGCTAGTCTCTTGGGATACAGAGATTCAAATCTCACCCCTGCCAATCATTTTTCTACAGACCTTTCCATAAAGGGGAGAGAGCCCTTCCAGTCGCTTTTTTGGGAGTTGATAATTTGGCAGAGACGTGTTCAGGGAAGAACTTTGTCTTTACCATAATAAATTAAGGTTCAGTTAAATAAAAAAAATCTTTCCCCATATTCCCCTCATTTTTCAGATCTTTGGTCAAGACTTGTAGTCCAAAAGGATAGACTTTTCTTTTTGTAAAAAGATTTTATGTTGTATATGTAACATTTTGGCAAGTCCCAAACCTGAAAAAGTATCAAACAGACCCTCCTTACCCCTCACCACCGTGCCCCCACTCCCTGCTCCCCAGTCTCCCACCTCATCTCCACCTCCCAGAGAGGGAGCCTTACAGCCTTACAGACGCACATACTCATTTTTGTGTTTCCTTCCAAGGACAAGTGCATGCATATAGCATTAACCCACTTTTTACTCAATGAGAGTATCAAACACACTCTTGTGCACCTTAATCACTTCTAATATCTTGGAGTGATTCCACAGGGAAACATAAAGAACAGGATTTTTGCTAAAGACAGGCCAATGTAGAGGACTAGTAGGGAAGAGGGCTCAGAGAAGCCTGACTAAAGTTTGGTCAAAAAGGAAGTCGGTCAGATAATACACCTTGAGTTTGGACCCAGGTGGAAACCACAAGGGTCAGAGACTGAGGAAACAGAAAACCAAGGGGCTGAATTGTCCATGTCAGCCCTGGGGTCCTAGGAACACCTAATGGCTGAGCGGGGGAGGCACTGTAGCCGTGGTCATGCAGAAGACATGGTAGCCACATGGAATACTAGAGAGATTTTCCTCATTCATCCTTTGTCAAAATTTCAATACCTTCTGCTGCTTCTCCATTCCCTAGAGCAGTGGTCTTCAAATTTTAGCCTGTACTAGTATCACCTGGAAGGCTTTTTAAACCACAGATTGCTGTTCCCACCCACACCCTGGCATCCCCACCCTCCCCAACCCTCATTTATGATTCAGTAAGTCTGAAAGTGATCTAAAAAACTGCATTTCTAACAAGTTCTCAAGGGATGCTGTTGGCTGCTGGTCAGGGGACCATGCTTTGAGAATCAATTCCCTAGAGATAGAAGGCAAGAAAGAGAAAATGTTGACTGAGTGAGGGCCTCTACTGGGGATTGCTCCGAATAATGAGTTGTTCATGCAGGGTAGTAGATGGTCTCCATGGCCTGATTCAGATGTGCTTGAAGGATTGTCCATCCATCCCTACCTGCTCTGAGTGTTGGCTCCTAATGGCCCATAGCTGCCCCTTTTTCAGAGTATTACCTTCAGCTGCCATATTCTTCAGAGAATTTCCTTCAGCCAAAGGGAGCTGTCTCACATCGGTTATGCCCCTGGGGCTCGAGGGTGAGCCCATAGCTAGAGATTGACAGACATGAGTTACAAAAGGCCATCTCTCTTCCTTCAAGATGGAAATAATTATAGTGCAATTTACCTGAAGCTAAATTCCATCAGAAATTGCATCCTTACTTCTCTCTTTACCCTGCCCTATTCTGCTTCACTGATTCCCTCTTCTGAGACCACTCTCTCAGTAAATTATAAACATGACTGCTAGTCACAGCTTCTGTTTTCTGAGACCTGAAGCCAAGTCAAAGAGTATTCACGAGACCACAGAGCAAGATTCAATGTGCTGGCTATGGGAGGGACTTTGGCTACTCTTTATCAGATTTGGGGAATCCAGCTTCCAGAACTAACACGGGCACTCTCAAAGTCCAACAACCACCAGCGTTCATGCAGTCTACAGGGAAGAGACTACATCTATGCAATAACTGTCATGGGGGAGACAGTATTGGGGCCTTACTTCCAGGGATGGGCTGCTTAACAAACTGGGAGTAGGATGATTAGAGAAGGTCTGAGTACTGGTTCTCTGAACTTTAGAACATCCCTGTCCTGTCCAGGGGCTCTCCTCAAAGGTTTTGTGATTAGCGGAGCCTTAGTGATTTTAGATGCCTACTAGGTGGTTTGTTGGGGTAGTAGATTTATGCAACAACACTAGTCTTAGATTCAATTAGCTCAAGTCTATCTAATTTAAATGATAAATTGTGGCAACCTCTGGTTCGAGGAAAAAATTTGCAGCAATAGTAGTGCCAGTAATGATGATGATGATCACCATGATAGCCACTGTAAAGATTTAAAAAAAAACAAAAAAAAAACTGCGGGGTTTCCCTGGTGGCGCAGTGGTTAAGAATCCGCCTGCCAATTCAGGGGACACTAAAATGTAGATGTAGAAAGCAATCTCATGGTAACTGGGGGGGGATAAATAGGGGGATTGGGATTGACATATACACACTACTATATATAAAATAGATAAGTAATAAGGAGCTACTGTATAGCACAGGGAACTCTACTCAGTACTCTGTAATGACCTATATAGGAAAAGAATCTAAAAAGAGTGGATATATGTATATGTGTAACTGATTCACTTTGCTGTACAGCAGCAACTAACACAACATTTTAAATCAACTATGCTCCAATAAAAATTTTTAAAAAAGAAAATTGGAAGGTTAGGATTCTTGATTCATTTCTATTTCCTGTATCTTCTCCTTTTTCCTGTGCTGCTTTTCCATTAGATTTCCCGTAGTCTTACCATTAAAGTACTGAAAGGTAGAGAGAATTATTGAGCACTGCCAGTAGGGCAAGACTGAATTCAAAGCATCATAATGATGTTCTTGAACCCATTAATCTGTCAGTCACCCCAGAAGTCTCCAGAATAAGAAGCCTCTAGGTAGAATGTGGAAGGAAAATCCTGACAGGGTCTTGCAGGGTCCCAAGCAGGCACTTACTTGAGCCCCAAAAGGATCTCTGAGTTTTTTGCTGGTTCTTGTTTTCCAAATTGGTTGCAGGGAAAGCCCAACACAACTACACCAAAAGGCTTCAGCTCCTCCTGTAGTGCATTCAGTTCTGTAAGTAGAGAGTGAACTGCATGGATAGCCCGGCCAGCAGCCCTGTCTTGAGCAGTAAAAGACCACTGATTTATCCACTTATCACATGAGTAAGCTGAGGACTATGAAGGGGAAGTTTCAAGATTACAGACATTGAGGAAACAGAGCAAAAAGCTAGAACATAGGTATCCAGAAGCACATCCCGATAGCTGCCATTTTTCTTGTGCAATAGCTCCCATAAATGGCTCTGCATCATCCAATAGGAGCCCTCCTTTAAAAGCACAGATTGGTTAGTACTCTGTGTGTGCGTGTTGGGGGGAGGCAGGATTCTGCTTGATTCTGAAGAGAAGTCAGATTTAAATGCCATTGCCTTCCTTAGTTGATGGATTGATTGATTGATCAAAAATGTTTTAAGGAAAGGCAAACAAAATGGACATGCTACCCCCTTCCTCTCACTATGCCCCATGATGACACAACCTGACACTCCAGTCACCTTCCCAGGAGCACTCTTTGGTGCTCTAACCTGGGAGTTGTTGAGGGAATCAGTGAGATGCTAAGCTTAGCTCCAAAGCATTCTCTACCTTTTTGTCAGCTCCAGTGACATAACTGATGTCATTTCCCTGGAACACTCACTGGGATTCTAGGCTACAAACGCCAAACTGCTCTTTACCACTGCCAGGAAGCTTTCCAACTCTCTGTCTGGACTTGTACCATTATTTCCAACTTTAGCCATTTTCAGTTCAGATTTACTGATTCCATGACCAGCACCAGCCAGTCCTATTCAGACTCAGCTCTATCTGCTGGCATCTCCCCCAAGGACCTCTTCTTAAAAGGAAGTGCTTTCTTCTCTTTATATATTTATTCAGTTACTATCCCTTTTATCTTTAACCATCAAGAATATTTCCTTCTTGAGCTTCCCTGGTGGCGCAGTGGTTGAGAGTCTGCCTGTCGATGCAGGGGACACAGGTTCGTGCCCTGGTCCGGGAAGATCCCACATGCCACGGAGCGGGTGGGCCCGTGAGCCATGGCTGCTGAGCCTGCACGTCCAGAGCCTGTGCTCCGCAACGGGAGAGGCCACAACAGTGAGATGCCCGCATGCCACAAAAAAAAAAAAAAAAAAAAAAGAATATTTCCTTCCTGTTGTGGAAATACTGAGCAAACTTTGGTTCATCTGGAGTAAAATTTGAATGAGATGTTTTTTATAATTCTCATGAACTAGTTTAATAAATTATAGCACAGCAATACAATGGAAAACTATATCCTTTTTTTTTCTTTTTTTGGTCTTGCTCGTTTTTTGGCTGCATCACATGGAATGTGGGATCTTAATTCCCCATCCAGGGATGGAACCTGTGCCCCCTGCAATGGAAGCACAAAGTCCTAACCACTGGACCACCAGGTAATTCCCTGGAAAACTATATCTTAAAATGAATGAGGAAACTCATCATGTGGTGACACGGAATAATGTCAAAGATATTTTATTATGTTAAAATGCACTGTGCAGAATAATTTGTGTGTGTGTGTGTGAGAAAGAGAGAGAGAAAGAGAGAGAGGAGACAGAGAAACTGATTTCTTGCATATGCATTAAAGATTTATGCAGGGACTTCCCTGGTGGTGCAGTGGTTAAGACTCAGAGCTCCCAATGTAGGGGGGTTCAGGTTTGATCCCTGGTCAGGGAACTAGATCCCACATGCCTGCTGCAACTAAGAGTTCACATGCTGCAACTAAGGAGCCCACGTGTCTCAACTAAGGAGGCTGCCTGCTGCAACTAAGGCCTGGCACAACCAAATAAATAAATAAATAATAAAATAAATATTTAAAAAAAGATTTATGGAAATGTACACCACAAACTGATAACACTCGTTGCCCAAAGGGAAGGGACTGTGGAAGATTTCACTGTAAAGCCCTTTTGTACCTTTTAAATTTTGAATCTTGTGACTGTATTACCTATTCAATAAGTTTAAACTAAAACAGATATAAAAGCAGATTTACATTCCATGGAACTTCTGTTTACACCTCACAACTTTTTAAGCTTACCATATTTTTCAAGCTTAACTTTTTGAAGGGAGGAAAATCCCCACTTGCTAAATGATACTAAACTGTTGTTTAGCCTCTTAAAATTAGATCCTGAGATTTTTATAAAAATTAAAAAAGTAGTATTTAGCTTTTCAGGTTTTCCCTAGAGTTGATTGTACATAAAAATAATAAACACAATGTGACTCCCAAATTCTTTTAAGTGTCTTGATCTTTTCAAAATCTGTAATTTGAGAGTATCTTTTTATGCACAATTTCAACATTAAATTGAAAAGGTCTTTAGCTTCTTTTGGTAAATGTGAATCATTTGGTTTTTGTTGTGCTTTGGTGGAGGGGGTATTTTAATATAATTTTTGCCTGAATCAAGCAGTCCCCACTGTCTTAGTCCATTCAGGCTGCTAAAACAAAATATCAGACTGGGTGGCTTGTAAATAAATAAATGAGAAATTTATTTCTCACAGTTCTGGAACTTGGAAGTCCAAGATCACGGTGCCAGTACGGTAGGGTTCTGAACAAGACCCTCCTCCAGGGTGCAGACTGCCAACTTCTTCCTGTGTCCTCACATGGTGGAAGGAACTGGGGAGCCCTGTAGGGTATCTTTTGTAAGAGCATTAAGCCCATTCGTGACGGTTTTACCCTCATGACCTAAGCACCTCCCAAAAGCCCCACTTCCTATTGCCATCACACTGGGCATTAGTTTCAATATATGAATTGTGGGGGGACATGAATATTCAAACTGTAGCACCGCTGAATGTTAATTTTCAAATATCAAAATTTGGTGAACTGGGACTTCCCTGGTAGTCCAGTGGATAAGACGCTGTGCTTCCATTGCAGGGGGCCCTGCGTTCGATCCCTGGTCGGGGAGATAGATCCCGCAAGCATGCCACAACTAAGGAGCCCATCTGCTGCAACTAAGGGTCCAAATGCTGCAATGAAGATTCCGTGGGCCGCAACTAAGACCTGGCGCAGACAAAATAAATTAATTAATTTTTAAAAATTTGGTGAACCATATATCTTAGAAGGGAGATTGCAATATGCCTAAATTTAAGTGGTGTTTAAAAAGGAGAAAAGTGTTGGATTTCTTATTATTGGAGCACCATTAAGACAAATTGATAGGACTTTATATTTTTGATCAGTTGACTAGATACTGATGTCAATATGTGAAAAAATTTCTTAAAATTCATTCATGTATTATTTTGATCCATTTTTTGGTGACACTGGTATAATTAATCTTTCGAATTTATCTTGAACTTTTAAAAAAAGCTGAAAATAAAGTTCTTGGCATGTCAAAAACTGCATCTATCTCTAGTATAATCCATCTAAAACTTTAACCTTTTCTGGATCAGCAGGAATTCCAAACTCTTTCCCATGAGTGCACAAATAAAATGGAAAATCCACCTCAGCCACCAAAGGTTGAGCCAAGTTTGGAGAGATGAAGCATTTTCCCAAATAGCTCTCACTCCAGTTAAATACTATGTAGATAGTAAACTACATTTCCTCTTCTCTGCCATCTGGAGGTGCCTGCGGAACCCAACGGTGTTTTCCAAAATATCAAAGATCAATCGTCTTTCCTGTTACAAGAAGTCACCAGTGAGAAAGATAAAATCAGCCCCTGAAAGCTAGATTCTGGCCCGGGAGTCACCGCTAGGGTTTGGTGTTCTCCTGTTGAACATAAACAGTTTCACAGAAGATCAATATCGTACAAGTGACCATGATGAATCAAGGCAAAAACAAGGACCACTCCATAATCATGTTTGGGGTTTTTTTGTTTTTCTTTTTTGGCTGCGTTGGGTTTTCGTTGCTACGCACAGGCTTTCTCTAGTTGTGGCGAGCGGAGGCTACTCTTTGTTGCGGTGTGCGGGCTTCTCATTGTAGTGGTTTCTCTTGTTGCAGAGCACGGGCTCTAGGCACGTGGGCTCCATAGTCGTGGCTCATGGGCTCTAGAGCGCAGGCTCAGTAGTTGTGGCACACGGGCTTAGATGCTCCACAGCATGTGGGATCATCCCGGACCAGGGCTCCAACCCGTGTCCCCTGCATTAGCAGGCAGATTCTTAGCCACTGCGCCACCAGGGAAGCCCCTTAATCATATTTTAACCACACAATACATGAACATTATCCAGATCACAAAAATGACCAAGCATCATCCTATTCTTACCAATCTAAGTGATTGCTGTTTCTTTACCCTTGCTTTATTCCTCCTACTCTGTAGATATGATTTATTAAGATACCCAGTCATTGGCTTCCCCCAAATCACCTAACACAAGCCGAGATCCTCAAGTCCTCAAGTCCGTTCTAACACCTTCTTACTGAGAGCCCCATGGTTGTCTACAGTATATGTCTTCCCTCAGAACATCGAGCAACAAACTCAACTACAGATATGTTCCTGGTGGTCTTTGACTAAATCTTTGGGAGAATCTTCATTCTCACATCTGGAGGTCATTCTCCTGGCATTCTAAGGAGCAGAGAGCAGTGGCAGCATTTAGGGGAATAGAGTCACATGATGATCAGCTATCCCCCCCCCCCCGCATCCCCCTGCTTCCTCCTAATAACAAAGTAGCAAAACCTTCTGAACTTAGAATATGGTCATCTGACAAAGCTAGTTCCAAGAGAGGTGAAACGTGAATTCTTACCAGGATACTGAGCTGCCAAGCCTCAATAGGTGGCCACGTTGACAAAGAGGACGTGCTTGCCCGCATACTGCTTGAACTGGATATACTCCTCGCCATTGAGGGTGAGGGCTCCATACTCACAGATGGTGCCTGTCACCCCCTTATAGCAATCCATCTGGAATGTGACACAAATAACCATAATGATGCAATGATAAGACAAACGATAATCCCCAATATCTGTGGACTTTTTTTAAACTCTAAGAACTGAAGAGAATTTTCAAAGTGATATTTTTAGTTATGGCTAATGCCACAGGTAGAACTTATATCTTCTAACTTACAATCTTTTTTTTTTTAACGGTGGGACAAGCACTTTATAATCCTCTTCCCATTCCTGGAATAGGAACACAATTTCCCTCCATTCTCTGATCTACAATTTACCTGCACTCTCCTCCACAGCCTAACACCACATTCCAGTCATGCCACCCCTTCGCAAATATTCTTAACAGATTTTGGTAGAGTTTCTCATAACAGAAATATGTTTTACATAAATTTCTCATCTATATATTCTTATATTGTAATTTCCTTCCCCCAGAGCCCAGCAAATAACTTGTTCCTTCTCTGGATCCCACTGAAGGCACTTTCCAGAGTTTTGTTGGTGGGAGCTCACTGGTACCTACAGAATTCATCCTCGACACCCGTTTCTTCTTATCTCTATGTGAAACAGGAAGCAAAGGGAAGAGACTTCCTACGCACAAGCAGGCCAAGGGAAAGAGCGAACAGGACCTGGAGCAAAAAGCTAAAATGCTGTTATCTGAGGAGAGGGACTCCTGGAGATGTGGAGAAAAGGCATAGAATTTTAGAGTAATTTAAGTGAGTTTCAAGTACTCTAAAATTCTATGTACATAAATGTCTGCCCCATGCAGTGAAGGAATTGTTTGTGGGTCAGCTCCTGTGGGGAGAGTGGGGCAGAAAACTCTTTTATCATTTTCTAAGCCTGTTGGTTCTGTCACTAGGATACCAGGCATAGCTTCCCCTTCACTATCCTTGGAGAGAAGGAGGCTGACGTAGGGCAGGCATGTTCCCTGTGTTCCATACATCCATACACATCTGTGCACAGACATCAATCCAAATATTTGAGAGTATTAGCCTAAGAAAGCCACCAAGAAAGAGTTGTCATCTATGTGCCTGCAGTCTCTTTTGCGTTCATGCTACCTCAGCTCTCTACTGAAGAGTTTCTAGCATTTGCCTTTCTTTCTAGTACAATTTTTTTTTAAAAAGTGGAAATCATCCTGTGAACTGTCATTTGTGTGCCTCCATTTTCCTTGTCTTCATGCTGCCTTAGCTCTGGGCTCAACAGCTTCCAGCTGTCTGTTTCACACATGGATAGCTTTGTTTCCAGGATGCCACATCACCTCCCCTGAAATTAAAATTGGCCAGCAGCTCTCTGGGCCTTTTGTGTTTTATTATTCCCTGAAAAAGAAAAAACAAACAAAAAAACCCCTCTCCCAACCCTAAAACTCCTTAGGGCACATTTCAGCACCAACTTCTTTTCCACCTGCCCCGAGGTTTCACCCTCTCCAAGAGCAACCAGTTCAGCTTCCCTCTAATCCAGTTGCTACGTCATGTCCTCTTTCCCGGACCCGCAATAGTGCCTGAGGTTCCAGACCAGAGTGGAGGGGACGGGCTCTGGGGTATCAAGCGGCCACCAGGGGGAGCGGCAAAGAGGAACGCAGCGAGAGCAGCCTGCGTCCTTGGCCCACTTTCGGCCCAGTGACCCAGCAGGCTCAGGGGAGACGATCCACGTAAAGAGAGTTTAGGAGAGCCTCTGCCTCCCAGGACGGCAGTGGCAGTGGCAGATGTCAGTTTGGAAGGGCTGGGAAGATGGATCTCGTCCTTCGTAGAGGGGGAGAAGGGCGAACTCCTTGCATCCTTGGCGGCCAATTTAGTCATCACTAAATTGACTAAATTCCCTGCGGGACACTCACCTTCATCTGTTGCTGCTTCGGGGTCGGCTGAGCGAAGCCGACCAGGAACAGTGAGAAAAGACAGTAGGCCCAGAACTGCGGGATCATGGCTGGAACTAGGAGTTGTAGGCGAGCCTCAGGTCCCCAGGGATCTCGGCTCCTTTTGAGCCCCTGGCAGGGACCAGTTTGAAGATGCGCCCTCCAATCGCAGAGCAGCATTAGCACATGGGCAACCCCCCCTTCCCTGCCACCCCGCTCTCCCTCCCCTTTCTTCTTCCCTCTCTCCAACCTTCCCCTCCCCCTCCCCCTCCTACTCCCCCTCACTCCTCCGCCCACTCCTGCAAGCCCTGAAGGCTCAGAGCACCCAGTGCCTCCGGGTCAGGCCACCCGCTGGTGTTCTGGCGCCCCGTGCTCTGGCAGGTGAAGGCAGAGGCTTCCCTCTTTGGAACTTGAAGTACTGTCTTTACCTTCTCCAGGCAGTTCCTAGGTGCTGGCTCTGCATCCAGGAAGTAAAGCCACCACCACTGAATCAGAATCTGCTTTTAAAAATTAAGATCCTCATGTAATTTACACACAAGCTAAAGTTTGAGAAGCATCGTTCAGATGACTATTAATCCTTTGTACTGTCCCCTCAGACTTTCATCACTTAGTCAACAGCACACTGTATTTTCTAATTATGAAGTCCAGATGTGGGGACCTGCATGTCTCAGACCCTTTGCCCTGAGATCTGTCCCCTGGAGAAGGGCTTGTTAATGCAGGAGTAACACAGATGATGGATACACATTCACAGGGGGAAGTTATCCAGGAGAAAGATCTAAACTGTGCATTAGGGAACTGCCTTGGGCTCGACTGAGCTTCATTCTCTGTAAATTATTGTAATCATCTCTACCCCACTTACTCCATAAAACTATTTACTGTGAGGTCCTAATAAGGTAACAATCTGAAAGTTGTTGCAAAGTATTTGAATGGGTGAAGAGTCAGAGTTGTTTCTCCCACCCCTCCTCCCTCCCATCTGCTCCCTTCCGGCTTTTCACTGCCAGCTCAGCTTTACTAAACTCCCTTGTTTATTGAAGTGATAACTTCTTCCTTTTCAGTTCTAAGCCCCTTGACATCCAGTCCCCTCCATCTGCCCTGCCTCTTCCAGGTTTGCACAAAAGCCTTTCTCTGCTCCTGAAACTTAAGTCTGGATGGGGTTGAATTCTTATGTCTGGATGGGGTTGAATTCTCATGAACTCTGTTGGAAGATAAGCTTTCTGTTATCTCAGATTTCTTCTCAAAGGCCTATAATCTATGGCCTGACGGCTGATATCTGATCCAGCCAAGCAGGTCCTCGAGGCATTTAGAGCAGTCATGCAGAAGGCGTCCCTCTTTTGGCACAGACCTACACACATTCCCAAGCTCCTTGGCCTCTTGCCATTCTCATTTTTAAAAATGGCTGAACCTTAGACTGTGAAGCTATAGCGACCATTGAGTTCAATACCCATGATAAGGGTATTGACTAGCTCCTTATCTCAGAAAAAGCTAATGTCTCTGTACCTTAGTTTTCTTATCTGTAAAATCAGGGTAATAATAGTGTCTAGCTCCTAGGGCTGCTTTGAGGATGGAAAAGAACTCAGCCCAGGGCCTGAAAAATGTAAGCAACTGGAAGTCTATTTATCATCCACATGTTCATCTTTATGCATCAGAAAACTGAAGCCCACAGAGAGAAGGGACATCTCAAAGGTCACAGGTTAGTAATGGTGAAGTGAAAGCAATTCCTGATTCTTACCATAGAACCCTTGCTCTGGTTCCACATGGATCATCAGTTGTTGTGACTAAATCTTCAATGTCTGAGGCAATTTACTTTTGCTCATCTTGCAATAACTAGCCCTTGAGTGGTGAGGAGACACTTCTGAATAGACCTTATCAGTAAGTTAAATAGTCTAAAACCCCAACTTCCCATGTTCCTATTCCAATATTCCTAAGTTTTTGAGCACCCTGGGTCCTGGCCTCCAGTGATGAGAAGTGAAGGTACAGAGCACACACTGAGCAGGAGGAAAGGGGCAGACATCTCATGTCCCTGATCCCCCTGAAGGTATTTCAGGGCTACAATTCCCCTTCACTCCTCCTCCGGAGCCATAGTTCACATCCCTATTAGCTCCTTCCAGGAGCTTTGCTTTCACCCTTAGTTTGTCTCTTCACTTCCGCTGAGGCCAGGGCGGGCCACCCCAAAATATGCCTTAATGGCAGACTTTCCTGGTGGTGCAGTGGTTAAGAATCCGCCTGCCAATGCAGGGCAGACGGGTTCGAGCCCTGGTCAGGGAAGATCCCACACGCCACAGAGCAACAAAACCCCTGCGCCACAACTGCTGAGCCTGCGCTCTAGGGCCCGCGAGCTACAACTACGGAGCCCACAGGCCACAACTACTGCAGCCCGGGCGCCTAGAGCCCGCACTCTGCAATGAGAGAAGCCACCGCAATGAGAAGGCTGCGCTCCACAATGAAGAGTAGCCCCTGCTCGCTGCAACCAGAGAAAGCCCGCACGCAGCAACAAAGACCCAACGCAGCCAAAAATAAATTGCTGTTGTTTAAAATATATATATATTTATATGCCTTAATGGCATGTTGATTATTTTGAATTAGTTACTTAAGAAATGATTGACGCAAGAGAGACACTTTGACCCTCCTCTCTGTCTCCCTGAAAGCAGGAAATAAATCTCCCATGTGAAAGGTACATTCCCTGCGTCTCGAGGCATCAGGACATGCTTATCACCAGAGAAAGGGAATTTGGGCAGAGAAGCCTGTATAAACAAACCCTGTTACTTCTTCAATTTACTACCCCAAGCCCAAACTCTGTTTAGATTTTTCACTAATTAAGCACCCAAAGCCTAAGTTTCTTTGTCTTGTCAAGTCCTCACATATTTATTGGTCTTTGTCTAGAAAGTGTAAAAGCTGCCTGCTTCGACCACTTCTGGGGACCCATTTCTATAAGACCTCCATGCACACAAATTAAAATTTGTTTCTTTTTCTCCTGTTAATCTGTCTTGTGTTGATTTTATTATGAGTCCAGCCACAATAACTCAAGAGGGATAGGGGGAAATTTCCTCCTTCCCATACTTCCCAGATCTTCTCCAGTCTCTCTTCCTCCACACTTTGCTTCTATTCTATGACTTTGCTAAAGGTCAGTTTCGTTGACATCGCTCATATTTAAAATACTTTGATTCCTCCCTAATTCTTACATTTTCAATCTGAAATTCTCCCATGGGGCACTCATCTTTCCTGATTTGACATTAGTTAAATTTTCAGGTGTACCCTTCCCTCCATAAATGTTATGTTTCTGGCAGATTGGACTGTCTTCATCACTCAAAATCCACCTATCTAGGTATTGATTCTTGACATTTTAGGTAAAATCTGGCCAGTACTTTGGGATCATTCCTGAAAGATTTTTTGACACATTAATTGCATGTTTTTGTTCAAAATGATGGGATACAATTATCAAACAAGACCTCAGAGGTAACTCTCTGAGGCCTAAGTCACAAATCAGGGGTCTAGTGAGCTTGATGAGGGCTTGAACTTAAGCCATAGAGTCAGTCTCGCTGTCTTTCTCAAATAGCCTAGGGCTAGGGCAGAAGAGGATGGGAGACTCATATCAATTTGTCTCAATCACTATTTCTTTGACCCAATTCTTTGACCCAAGCAGTTTAGATGACATAGACAGGACTCCTAAGAAGAGAAATGGTTTGTACGAGGTCACAGGATGTTATGGGCTGAGTTATATTCCCCCCCAAAAGGTATATTGAAATCCTAACCTGCAAGACCTCAGAATGTGACTTTATTTGAAAGTAGGATCTTTGCCAATGTAATTAGTTAAGATGACGTCATAACTGGAGTAGGATGGACACCTAATCCAATATGACTGATATCCTCATAAAAAGATGGCCTTGTAAAGGACGTAAAGAGATTGGAGTTGTGCTGCCACAAGCCAGGGGATGTTTGGGCTTACCAGAAGCTGGAAGAGGCAAGGAAGGATCCTTCCCTACAGGTTTCAGAGGGAGCATGGCCATGGTGACACTTTGAGTTCAGACTTTAGCCCCCCAAACTGTGAAACAATAGAGTTCCATAGTTCTAAGCCACTTAGTTTGTGGCACTTTGTCATGGCAGCCCTAGGAAACTAATCCCTGTAAATAAGTCTCAGTTCAGAGATAAGAACTGAGTCCTCTCTGATTTCCGACAAGTTTCTTCCATTGCCTTATGTCTACCCCACATTCACCATAAAGTTCTTTCATTCTCAGTTTCTTTGATTGTAAAGGAAACAAAATTCTTTATTGCGTCCATACAGGCCTTCATCTTAGTTCCAGGATGAAACTATTTCTTTATTTACCTGAACCTCAACTTAGAGATTCAAGCCTCTGCTTGATTCTAACTAAAATATTTTTCGGATTTAATCTATCTCCCTAGGTACATGGACCCTCCTCTCAGGACTCCAGGATTTTCTTCTCTGGACTCCAGGGATTTTCTTCTCTGTTTTGCAAAGGAAAGACATAGACTTTAATTGCAGATCTGCCACAATTTTGTAATGCCATTCCATACTGTAAATGATATTTTTCATTTTGCCCTCACTACCAGAGTAGAAATAACTCAGGAGAGTAAGATTTTTCCCCCCCGCACCATGCAGCATGTGAGATCTTAGTCCCCCGACCCGTGCCCCCTGCACTGGGAATGCAGAGTCTTAACCACTGGACTGCCAGAGAGTCACTTGACTTCAAATCTAACTTTTTTTGTTTGTTTTAAAATCGCCTTTGACTTCCTTAAATCCATTAACTACACATAGTGGGAATTTGAGTCTGTAACAGGGAAGAACTAACCTGACTCCATATTGAATCTATTTCTTTAAGTTCTAGCCTTTGTGCTCTATAGCTAATTGCCTCCTGCCCAGCCTTGCTAACTCTGTACATAGGCATGTTAATCATAAATTGAATGTGGCCTGTAGCTTGAAGTATACAGAATAGTCCCCTTCCAGAAGCTCCACCTCCCATGCTTAACCTTTAAAGCTAAACTACTTTTGCTTAGCTTGTAGGTATACTAATCATTAGAAAGATAATTTTCCCTTGCTCAGTGACCACTCATCCACATAGAGATAAGGAGTTGCAGAACAGGAAATAACATCTGTCTTGTTGAAGATTTACAGGAGCATCATGGCCAACCCTACAGTGAACAACTCAAGAACAAACGATGACCACGTCCCCTCCAAGATCTGGCTGGCACCAAGAAGTCTGCAACAACTCATCACCTCTTGACCTCACTTCCTCCCATTTCCCTCTCTTTGTAGCATAACAGAAGCTTGTATTCAAACCCAAACAAGATGGTTCTTTAGGACATTAGTCTGCCATCTTCTTGGTTTGCAGGTTTTCTGAATAAAGTCTCTATTCCTTGCCCCAACATCTTGTTTCTTGACTTATTGGCCTGTTGTGTGACAAGCAGTATGAGCTTGGACTTGGTAAGAAGGTGAATGATGTATGGTGTAGTTTCCTTTTTTATAACATTTTTATCCATGTTTGTGTCTACTATTGCCTCATCCTTGAGGACACCTCAGATCCAGGCTGGCTGTGGCCCTTAATGTCTTCCTTAAGGCAACTTGCCCTGAAGTAAAGTATTCCTGTAGGCTCTGCCACTATTGCCAAAGTTTCCATCTTCATCTGCTCCAAGAAATAATTCTAGGGTTTGGTGAGACAAAAGGGATAATGTGTGCAGAAGAATGTATACTTTCCCAGGTAGGGCCCGTATCTATTATTTCCACCTTAATGTACCAGGGAAGTGCCACTGTGTCCATGCACAGCCACAGGCATCTGAGACACCCACAGCACCTGCAAGAGCTAAGCAATTTATTTGGCCACAGAACCAGACATCCCCCAATAAGGCATAGTCCCAAAGTTTCTGTGACTCAGGCCTTGCTCCTCCCTCAGAAGGAAAGACTATGCCATCTCATCAAATACTGCAAACCACAATCCAACAATTAACCTGGGGGGTAGGAGTTTGGACTAAAAGATGACTGCTTTAAGTCCTTTCACATTTAATAATCTTTTAATATTTCCTCATCTTTTAATATGTTCAGATCTCTTGGTTATCTAATTTGACCAATTTTCACCTTGAGAAGACTGAGAAGTGAGAGTATTGACTCAGCAAACTCTAAAATTGTAGTGCTCAAGTATTGCAGCTTCCTTAATTCATGTATGGAAAGGCAGAGGCCCAGAAAGTGGAGTAATCGACACTTCTGACCTTGGAAAGCCTCTGTCACTGGACCAAGCAAATCAAGTTAGGGGCAACTGACGGAAGTGGGTCAAGTTTGACTTCTCTCACTTGATTTATTTATTTATTTATTTTTGGCCACGCCATGTGTCAAGCAGGATCTTAGAACCAGTGTTCCCTGCAGTGGAAGCTCAGAAGCAGTTTAGATGATCCTTACTTCGAATGGTTCAACACCAGCTGGTAGGTTCCTGCACTTCTCAACAGATCTCAGGGTCAACTCTGTGTATTCTCTGGACAACGACCTCAGGAGGATAAGTCAGTAGAAACAAGTGATGCTAGGAGGAATTTGCTCCCAGAGATAGAATGGGGGAGGAAATAGAGAAGAAATAAGGTAGTGATAAAGGGAGATGGGAGATAAAGAACAAAGTATGAAGGAGGAGAACTAACACGTATTGACTCCCTTCTTACTCTGTATCAGGCATATTTCTATAGATTTTCTTAATCATTACCAAAATAGCCATAAGGTTAATATTTTCTCCATTTTATAAATAATGTTATGAATACAAAGTAGAAATAATTCCCCTAAGTTACAGATCTGTGTCAAACTGGGACTCACATTCAAGTGTGTTCTGATCCAGAATCCAAAGTCTGTAGTAGCCTAAATGATAACAT
This sequence comes from Grampus griseus, assembly GCF_964374135.1. Taxonomy (NCBI): domain Eukaryota; kingdom Metazoa; phylum Chordata; class Mammalia; order Artiodactyla; family Delphinidae; genus Grampus; species Grampus griseus. The sequence goes on from NC_139004.1 coordinate 21,916,227, forward strand.
CCAAAGATATCATATTTTAATCCCTGGAACCTGTAAATGTTATCTTATATGTCAAAGATTTTGCTTATGTGACTAAGTAAAGGATTTTGAGATGAATGGATCATCCTGGATTATCTGGGTGGGCCCTAAATACAATCACGTGTATTCTTATAAGAGGAAAGCAGATGGAGATTTTACTATAGAAGACAGGGGAGATATAACAATTGAAGCTAGAGGTTGGAGTGATACCAGGAAGGAGTCACAAACCTCTTTTTATATTTTCCATAATGTGTTCCTTATTTCCTCCTGATCCCTTACCAGAAGCATCCTTTAATATCGTATTTCTACCAACAGTTAGTTCAAGGCATTCTAGGCTTTTCCTATCATGTCCTTCAAGATTATTCCAGCCTCAACCCATTATCCAATTCCAAAGCCACATCAATATTTTTGGGTATTTGTTACAGTAGCACCTGCTTTTAGGTACCGAAATCCATATTAGTTTCCTTTGGCTGCTGTAACAAGTTACCACAAACAAACCTGGTGATTTAAAAGAACAAACCTTTATTCTCTCATAGCTCTAGAGATCAGAAGTCCAAAGTCAGTTTCACTGGACCAAATCAAGTGGCGGCTCTAGGGGAGAATCTGTTTCTTACCTCATCCAGTTTCTTGTGCTTCTGGCTCTCCTTGGTTTGTGGCTGCATCACTGTAATCTTTGCCTTCATGGTCATATTGCCTTCTCTCTTTCTGTCTGTAGTCTAATCTTTCTCATAGAGCACTTAAGAACTGACAAGACGGTAACACACTACCAAGCCAATTGTGCAGAAAAAGAAACTAAACACTAATAACATTTTTTTCTCATGAAGGGCTAATATCTCTCCAGGTAGAGTTGAATTTCTGATTTGAAGGCCTCTTGCGTGTAGGGGGTATATGATTCTCCAGACACCAACTTGGTGTTCAACAGTTCAATTCAATTCTGACACCAACTTCCAACTCTTCTCAGTTTAAGGGCTCAGTTTCACAAGATTGCCCCCACTTCAGGGACCAGTTGTAAATCCCAGCATGGGGGCACCCATCTACTAATTGACTAACTATAAATTGAGGGTTCCCACGACCCTCTCTTCACTTTTGATAATTTACTAGAATGACTCACAGAATTCGGGAAATCACTTTACGTACATTTACTGGTACATTATAAAGGATGTAACTCAGAGGCAGCCGAATGGAAGAAATGCAAGGCAAGGTATGGGGGGATGTGCGGATATGGAATTTCCATGCCCTCTCCAGGTATGTCACCCTCCCAATGCTTCCAGTGTTTATCAACCAGGAAGCTCTCAAACCCTGTCATTTAGAGTTTTTTATGGAGGTTTCCTTACAAAGGCATGATTGATGAAATCAATGACCACTGGTGATTGAATTCAATCTCCAGGCCTTCTCCATTCCCTGGAGAGAGGGCGGGGCTGGAAGCTCCAATTCTCTAATTATGACTTGGTCTTCCTGACTAGCAGCTTGTATCCTGAAGTTATGCAGGAGCCCCAGCCACCAGTCTTCTCATTAGCACGCATCCCACTCAGGAGATTTCAACAGCTTTAAGAAGCTCTGGGCCAGGAAGTGGGGACAAAGAGAAAATATTTAATTTTTATTCTACCACAAGGGTCAGACACCAAGTCCTAGGGTCCATTCAGTAAGAGTCTGCCTACCTTAAGCTATGGTCTGAACAGCGTAAACAGCTTGTCCTTAACCTCTTGGTAAGGACAAACTAGAAAACACCAATCCACCCAACGGCAAGCGTATGCAAGGAAATTAGTCAGCGTTCTCCAGAAAAACAGAACCCATAGGAGAGAGATAGATAAGGAGGTAGAGCTAACTCTATTGGTTCTTTTTTCTAGAGATAAATAGATACTAGATCTATCTATCTAGCTCTCTATCTATCTAGCTCTCTATCTAAAAGGATTTATTATAGGGAACTGGCTCACATGTTATAGACTGAGAAGTCCCAAGTCAGGAAGCTGCAGTCAACAAGCTGGAGACCCAGGATAGTCAATTGTATAGTTCTAGTCTGAGTCTGAAGGCTTGAGAGAACCAGGAGAGCTGATGGTATAAGTTCCACTCTGAGTCTGAATCCAAAGACAGAAGACCAATTCAAAGACAGGCAGAAAGAGAGAGATTTCTTGCTTGCTGGGCAATGCATGGTCCAATCAAATTGACACATAAAATTAACCATCACAGTAAATGTATTACTAAGATTGACCATGTAAACATCTTTCTCTTTATATATTTATATAGGTAATATCTATTTATGTTTAAATATACCAGTGATATAACATATAATTATATAATCTATAAAAAATTAATAAACAGAAACCTCAATAGAGTTAGGCGACCAGAAGGGGGAGCTCTCACAGTTTGTGACCATAGCAGAGCCCAACAGGAAGAAGAAAAACTTCTTTTTTGGCAATTGAACTCAACCAATGAAAAGCCATGGATTCTTTGTTTACTGTAGCCCTCCCAACTTCCTTTTCCTCTCTGTAAAAGTGGTATCTTTCCTTGCCTGTGGGGACTTACACGTGGCTCACCACGGTTGCAGACCCTGAAAAGCAATTCTCTGCTCATCCTGAATAAACTCATCTTTGCTGGAGAAATATCTGGCAGCCTATTTGTTTCAGATCAACAACTCATATTTTAAACTCACAGCAAACTAAGAATACAAGAGACCTTTTCAACCTGATAAAGAGTATCTAACACAAGTCTACAGCAAATATCATACTTAATGGTGAAATATTCAATCATTACCCCTTGAAATAATATTCAAGGAAAGAATGTCTCTGCTACTACTTCAATTCAATTCAGTATTGTATTGGCAAACCTGGCCAGTGAACTGAAGGCAAGAAAAGGAAATTAAATGTACAAAGATTAGAAACAAATGAAACTACCATTAGCATACCTTATGAACATATAATTTAGAAAGAAACTAGCAATAAATTACTATAATTATGTGGATTTAGCAAAGTTGCTAGATAAAAGAATCAATACAAATTTTATTATATCTATATATTTTCAGAAACCATTAAAAAATTAAACTTGATTTTAAAATTACATAAAATAATCAAATACCTAGCAGTAAACTCAGCAAAAGATGTACTAGATCTTTATGATGAGAAATATGTTTTAACTGGCACAGTTTTGAAGAGCTCTAAATTAATTCTGAGGTATATTATCTTAATGGATTAGAAGAGTAAACACTGTAAAAATGTCAATTCTACCTAAACTATTCTATAGATTCAATGCAATCTCAATCAAAATCCTAACAGACATTCCTGAGGAATTTGGAAAAGGTGTTTAAGAAACTTAAGTGTAAATGCAAATGGACAAAAATAGTCAAGACACTTTTGAAGAAGGTGGGAGAACTTGCTTCATAAAATATCAAAATTCATTTTTAAAACTATATGTTAAAATCTACATTAAACATGCTTAGCATTTTGTAAATATTAAGTTCTCTTTACATATTTGGCTTTAGGCTATTATAAACATGCCAATTCAGATTTAAGACTAAGTTATCTCAGATAATCAGTCACCAATATCAAATTAGTAAGGTCAAACAAGAAGATTAGCTAAATGAACTGACCTTCATAGTCTGATGGGTATATATCCATTTCCTCCTGTGTAAATGTTTCTACTTCTAAAAGATCCTCATCAATATCTACAAATTCTTTTTCACTATCATCAGTGACAGAAATAATTTCATCATTGGTTCCTTTTATTTTGGGATTTTTTACTTCAGTGGGCATTCTACTGACAAAAATGAAGCAGCTAAATTATAACTCATTCTTGGGAACACAGAGCTTGCTTTCAATTGATTCAGTTTATTGAAAAAGAACAAACTAAGCTTTCATGTTTATAAAGTCTTTGTTTTTTAACCATGTGTGGCACATAGTAGAAGCTCAATAAAAAGTTGTTCAATGAAAAAAAAGTACATTAAACGTTGTCTGTTTTAAGAATAAACAAATAGAACAATGGAAAGAAATAGAGAGCTCAGAAATAGACTTGTATATATAAGGACTCTTGATTTATGACAAAGTACAATGCAAAGTAATAGAAAAATAAAGGATGGTCTTTTAAATAAATAGTGATGATTCAGTTGGATATCCATGGGAAAAGAAATTAAAACTTTACTCCTACCTTATACAGTCAGCCATCTGCAGTTGGTTAAATCGATGGATACGAAACACGTGGATACAAAGGGCTGACTGTATCCGTTGTATTGTGCTATTTTATATAAGGGATTGAGCATCCACAGATTTGGGTATCCATAGGGGCTCCTGGAACCAATCCCTGGCAGATACTCAGGGATGACTATAACATTCACAAAATTCTAGTCCATCCAAGTCTTTGACCTCACTTCCAAAACAAGAAATATAGGCACACCTTGGAGATACTGTGGGTTTGGTTCCTTCCAGACCACTGCAATAAAGTGAGTCACACACTTTCTTTTTTTTGGTTTCCCAGTGGGTATAAAAGTTATGTTTATACTATGCTATTAAGTGTTTAATATAGCATTATGTCTAAAAAACCAATGTACATGCCTTAATTTAAAAATAATTCCGGGACTTCCCTGGTGGTGCAGGGGTTAAGAATCCGCCTGCCAATGCAGGGAACATGGGTTCAAGCCCTGGTCCGGAAAGATCCCACATGCCTCGGAGCAACTAAGCCCGTGCACCACAACTACTGAGCCTGCGCTCTAGAGCCCACAAATCACAACTACTGAGCCCATGTGCCACAACTACTGAAGGCCGCGCGCCTAGAGCCCATGCTGCGCAACAAGAGAAGCCACCGCAATGAGAAGCCAGCGCACCGCAAGGAAAAGTAACCCCTGCTCACTGCAAGTAGAGAAGTCCCGCATGCAGCAACAAAGATCTAATGCAGCCAAAAATTTTAAAAAATAATTAATTAATTAAAAAAATAATGCTGTTGGAAAAATGGTGCCAGTAGACTTGCTCAACTCAGGTTTGCCACAAACCTTCAATTTATAAAAGTGCAGTAAAGTAAAGTGCAATAAAACAAGGTCTGTCTGTGTAGGGGAAGAATGACACTGTGAGGAAAAAATGAGACAACTAAAATGTGGGATATTTATCAGGACAACTGGACTTATAACTTCAAAAATGCCATAAAAGAGAAACAGTGGGATTGTTCTAGATTTAAAATAAAAGATACAAAAAAGACATAATCAATATCAAAACATGAACCTTGAATGAACCCAGGTTTGAAAGAGAAGTTATAAAGTCAGTTTAGGAACTATTGGATAAATTAGTTGTTCTAAATCTGATCTGACTGTAACAGGGATAGAGGCTGTTGTAGGGGCACAGTTGTGGATGTGTCTAGCCCTGGCCTTGTGACTTGGATGAGGCAGTCTCTCCACTTTACTGAGCATCTTCTTCTCATGTATACAGTTGTGGCCTGGGAAATACGAACAATAAGACACATTAGAGCTTAAAATTTGTAAAATTTCTGGCTTCCTACTCTTGTTTCCCAATCTTCTAGGGGTAATAACTGATCAAATCAGTTTTAAAGGTGACCAGAATCGTTCAAAACTGATAAAATAAACTAAGAATGTCAGCCTTAGAAGGGACTTTGGTGATTTTGATATTTTCTCAATGTCCCACAGTTGTATTGAGTTGGTGATGGCTTGCAGTGTGTATTGGTGAAATGGGCATATTTATTCTTTCTCTGGGAGCAGCAAGGGACTGAGACACAGACTGGAGAATTTCCAGGTGGGAGGGCATCTGGGTTTGAATGGTGTGGGTTACTCAAATTCCTGTGGTTGTGCATGGACACAGAGCTCTCTCTCCCACGCCCTCCCCCAGCCCATTAAGACTGAACAGACAAGAACACTGCCTAAGGGAGTACACATCCTTCCTCTCACTGCCTCCCCCTGTCCCCCTCCCCCAACCTCCAAGAAGCAGAATTCTTCCTGTAGCAGGTTGGAGGAGGAAAGCTTGGCATGAGTGACAGACACTTCGGAAAATCTGTGAGTCAGGACCAGCTGTTTCAGTGAAGGCTCAGGGCCGGAATCAGCCTGGACCAGAAGTGAGCTTCCTTATCATGTTTGGGGAAGGAGGTCAGAAGGTTAAGAACACATGAGGATGAAAATTAAATGCAAAAGGACAGTGGTCTCTCTAGAACTTCCCTTCATTTCCAAACGTATATTTGATTGGGAGTTGAACCTAGAGTAGAGAGGCAAATGGATTTGAAATAAAAACTCTGGTTTATGGTCTAGGTAGGTCTACACTATTAATGAGACTTTGCTTGTCACTTCCTCTCTCTGAACCTCACTTTTCCATTGAAAATCTGAGCAAATAATGCCTGTTCTACCTTTTTAACTGGCTGATTGTGAAGGCTAAATGAAATCCTTGATGTGAAGGAGATTTGTCAACTACAAATTCTATGTAAACATAAGCAATATAACTTTAAAATGGCAGACTTAGGAGTAGATCCTAAATTTCACACTTGTAACCCACACTTGCAACACAGGAAAATCCTGGAGACATGAATGGGGATCACAGATGCCAATGGAGATTATCAAATTCAGGGAAATATCCAAGTAAAACTAAATGGTGGACAAAAATCTCTAAATCATATTTGGGTGGTTGCAGAGGCTGTGATTGAATCTGGGATGAAGAGGTGGACTACATCTCAGGAAAAAACTGAACATGTTTCCTCTATGATCAAAGGAACTAACACAAGAAACTTGGTGCTGATTTTTAGGTAGGATTAAGTCATTAACAGAGGCTAAGACAGAGAATCTGAAAGGCTTTATTTGACTTTAAACTGCCACCCACTAGCTATGAGCAAGAAAGTTATCCTCATGAGAAACCTACCTCGAGGAAAAACTGGAGTCCGACTGGGGAAAATAGGCAGTGCTTGAGACATGTTGATTTTTGCCATTCTATTTAAGATTATGGAGATTAGCAATTACAGGATTTTTAAAGTCAGGAAGTGACAGTTCTTATTGTTTAATTTAAACCTGGACTGGTTTTCAGACTTAATCTATGGCTCAGGTGACAAACATTTCAAACCTAAAATCTTGTTTCATAAAAATTGATAAAATTGCATTCCCTGTCCTTTCAATGGAAATAAATATATAGATAATTTGGGGCAGGGAAGGAGGAATCCCCAAGTAACCAGTGTAATTGACCTCCAAGACCAAGAACCTAAATCCAAAGTGTTTCAAGGAATGGTGAGTATTTAGCTTGTCTGAAGAATGAGTTCACAGGAGGAGCTACTGAGAGTGAAGATTGAGAAGGAGGCTGAGGTCGCATCAGGAGCAATTTGGATACCATGCTGGAGATTCTGGATTTGATGCTATAATAAATTAGTTAGCCTTATTGGCTCACTATCGATGGAGGGATATCATCAGACAAGTGTTCAGCAGCTCCAGTGGCAGCAGGTGAAGGAAAAAAAGCATTGAAGGGGAAGAACTTGGAAGAGAGAACACATGACAAGTAGGAAATTATTTCAGCATTCCAGAAGGGAAATAACAGGAATTTGACATGTGGCTCTGGTAGAAGGTATGAAGAGAAGGCAGCAGTTATATGATACAGTCAGGTAGACCATGACAGGAAGTGGCCCCATGTAGCCCCTTGCTGAGCATGAGCTCCTAAACCTTTTCTTCTCCAGGTCAGAGCTTTTGTTTCCAGGGAAACTAAGACAATGGGACACAGAGACTTGGGAAGGCAGAGATTTTAGGCCACTTGACCTGATGAAATTTTCTCTTCTACTTTAGGAGTTAGTTATTGTGTGATGAGCAAAGATAAAGTGACTAAGAAAGTAAGGAATTTATAACAGCAAGGGAGAAGCAGTGTGTAATTCCACGTAACTTTGGATAAGTCAGTTTTTCTATTTGAGCATCAGTTTCCTCATCTGTTAAATTAACGATGGGTGTTTACCTTGGGCTAAGTCCAGTGCTAAGAGTTTAAATGAATTATCTCCTTTATTTTTTAAATTAGTCCGATGAAGTTCATATCGTTCTCCCAATTTCACAAATGGGACCAGAGGCACAGAGGGTAACTTGCCCAAAGTCACACATCCTGGGAAGGATGAAGGAACTGAAGTACACTATTTTTGAGGCTTGATATTTTAATCTCCATAGTTCTTGAACTGTGGCTGGGCAAAGTATCTGTGGGTGGGAAGGGGCCACAAAGCAGAAAACCTGTATAGCTGCCCTAAAGGTCTTTGGGAGCTTTGTGGCTGGACCAGCAGTCATTGTTTTGGGCTCCTCCCTCTAGATTAGAGGCCTCTGAGAAGAGATCAGAAATCTGGGATAACAAAAATCTTCTGTTTTCCAAGAGAATTAATGAATACCCAGATTCCACCAGAAGCAAGAATTAAACCCTACTCAGACTTCAGTTTTAAGGAAGGGGAGGCAGCTTTTTACGTGAACCTGGAAGAAGGAGGGGGCTGGTTGGAAAGGAACTGAGAATTGGAGGGGAAGAATTTATCTTTTCAATAAACGTGGGAATAAAGCTGAGCTGTCAGCCCAAATCCTGTGGGAGGAGGAAGAAGAGTGTGGGAAGAGTGGTAAAGGCAAACAAACCCGATACTCTTCAACTAATCCAAATATTTTTCAACATCTCTTTGTTAGTTATCTCGTTACAGCACAGTTAGTTGCTGAATTCACCCCTTGTAATTCCAAAGCCATAGGAAGCGCAAACGGCATTCATCCTTGTTTTAGTCATTTTGCCTTCTAAGTCATCAGGCAACAGTTTTACCAAATGTTTTGTTGCAACAGAACAAATGTTGCCAACTTTCCACTCTGTAGTAACTGTTTCCTTGTCACTCCTCCTCTCTGAGAGGTAGGAAAATGGGAGTGGATAGGGGACAAAAAAATTTTTTAATTAATATAAGAAGAGAATCATTGCATAGTCTAATGATGATAAAGTGCCATAAATTTAAAAGTTTGATTAATTCTACCCTTTAAATCTGAGATTTAAATGGAAAAAAAAACCAAATAATTTTTTAAACTTCAAGGAGCTAATAATCTGATGAGGAATATACAACTGTTTCAAGAATAAGAACACTATGCACATTAAACATATTTTACCTATAGGCAGAGAGGAATCAAAAATCATTGAAGTTTGGGTATGAATAATAAATAAAACAAGAGAGGAATCTTACAAGGACAAATAATCATGAATTTAGGAGTATGATTAACTCAAACCTTAGCACTTGAGGTCCAGAAAGTAAAACTGTATTGTAGACAAGAGAAAGTTACTGGTCAGCCCCCCCACCCCCCATGAAGTTGGTGGGATTTAAATATGTTATTTATGTGAGAAACTCAGCAATTCCTAGGGCTCCAGGTCTGCATCATCAACTCATCTATTCTAAACTTTTGGCTGAGACTATTGAGCAGTGGCTGGAAACTGTTGCTGAATGGATGGGGGTTCTTATGACGGTTGAGAGGCAAAACATTTTTATCCTAAGAGGAACTTGAGTCTCATTTCCATTATCCTTCTTGGGCCTTCGGGCTTCCAGGAGATTAAGAGGAGTGTTTGCAACTTCCTATACATTTATAATTATTTCAAAAAAAAATTTAAGTTATTTACTTAAAAAAAAAGCATCGCATTCAAAATGGCAGATTATCCTCCAGAAAGTTGTTGGCTATTAGTAGTCCTCCCTGCCCCCACCTCGTGTGTAAGAGCCTCCTATACCAGACTGACACCGAGACTGGGCACCTCCGTTCTTTTGAACTTTGGCCAATCTGATAAATGCAAAATGCAACTATTCTTCTTTATACCTCTTTAATTCTTGGTAAGGGAGAACATTGTATCCTACTACAGATGCCACTTGGTTTACTGTCTGGTGCCCGTGTTTCTCTTGGGCTGCTTGGTTTTTCTTACTGACTAGTAAGCACATGAAAGCATTTGTAAACATTTGTACAGTGAACATATTAACGTGAAAATATTTTTCCCTTCCTCAGGCCCAGTTTCCTTCTAATGGATCACATGTGGTCCATTATTTGATTTTTTTTAAACTTACATAATAATATTAGGATTAGTATTTGGAATGTCTAAGTCATGCCTTTTTTTTGCGGTACGCAGGCTTCTCACTGTTGTGGCCTCTCCCGTTGCGGAGCACAGGCTCCGGATGCGCAGGCCCAGCAGCCATGGCTCATGGGCCCAGCCACTCCGCGGCATGTGGGATCCTCCTGGTCTGGGGCATGAACCCGCGTCCCCTGCATCGGCAAGCGGACCCTCAACCACTGCACCACCAGGGAAGCCCTGTCATGCCTTTTTGCAGTGACTTTACTGAGATGTCTGCACCTAGATACGGCTGTCCACTCAGAAAAAATAGACAATAGTCTTCAAGGACTGTGGAGCGCTTGCTCTCACCTTTTCATAATTCTGCCAGAATTTATGTGAGTCCTGGATCCTCATCGCACTAGTGAGCGCTGAGTGCTCACGGAGGTGTGTGTAGGTGAGGTCGTGGTTTGAATTCTACGTCCTCTTGCCCTACTCACGCCCCAGAAATCCTTGCCACCCTGCAACTGGCCTGCATAGGCTTGGGCTAGTCCTTGCCAGGGTATCAAAAGGCTGCCAGGTACCCGACAACCTCAGACTCTCAGACTAGTGATCTACAGATACTAGTCATGACTGTATAGTTAAGGGCCTCCTATCTTTCCCCCCTTTCCCTAGCTGGCTTCGTGCAGTCAAATTCTAAGCTGGAGAAGGTGAGTGACCACCAGAGAGGGTGGGACAGGGCTCAAAGGTGGAGCCTTCTGTCCTGCTCCCAAATCTTGCCCTCAGTCCTTCTTGTAAGACTCTGACCTCTGCTTTCTCCCTCTTTGCAGTATGCAGGCAAGCATGTCCTTTTTGTCAATGTGGCCACCTATTGTGGTCTGACAGCTCAATACCCTGGTAAGAGTTCATAACCAAATCTCCTTGGGACTAAACTTTCCAGCTCATTATATTCTAAGTCATGTTGGAATTATATTCTAATTCTAATTCTATGTATCAAAATAAATACTCATGATCAAGTGACTTTATTCCCTGATGTCAGGAGTCAGTAAACTATGGTCCACAGGGCAAATCTGGCCAGCCTACTTTTGTAAACAAAGTTTTATTGAACATAGCTATGCTCATTCATTTACAGATTGTCTGTGATGGATGTTAAGCTACAAGGCAGAGTTGAGTGGTTGTATGAGTGATGGTGTCAGAGACCATCTGAAATTACTATCTGGACCTTCACAGAAAATGTTTGTTGACCCCTTCCTATGTCCTGCCTCTGCTTTGCTCCTGAGATTTCCAGGAGAATCAATAATGTATCTGACAGCTAGGAGCCTCTCTGAAGATTCAAGTCTCCTTGGTAAATACAGGAGGTAGGATTGATGTTTTTGAGACTTTTCCAGGGTTTTACATGTAACTTACAAAGACAGGGAAAAGGGGAAAGGGGCTTTATACCTGGAGCACATTTGACCGGAGCAAGGGCTGGTAGAGGAGGCCATAATAGAGGCAAACACTCCCTCTCCAACCTCAATGCCTCCTTTAAGTGTAGTTTTTCCCTCTCCGTACATGACTCAGAGCAGATTTTTATCTTTCTCATATCTTAGGCCTTGTTGTTTGAAAGCCAATAAATAATAAACAGGGTTATTTTCTTTCAGAAACAGATGTACTTCTTATATTTGAACTAATAAGAACTTTGATTTAAAATTTTTGATTATGTTATATTTCGACAAGGTAATATATTCACAAGGCTCAAAATTAAAGGAATAAAGAAGTTTAGAGTGAAAAGTTTTTTCATCTCTTTCCCCTCCCTTCAGATGACCAATATTATCATGTTTACAAAATATATGGGTATTCTTTTTTTTCTTTTCCCCCAGTTGATAACATATTGTAAATACTATTTGCCAATTTGCTTTTTAAAATTAATAAGGTACCTTGGAGTTCAGACCATTTCCTCCCTCTTTTTTAAGACTGAAGAATATTCTATTGGACCATACTTCATTTTACCAGTTTATAGGGACTTTAAAAATCAATTTATTCAGTTCCCACTCTGTACATAACAGATGAGGAAACTGAGAAATAGCTACTCAAGGACTGGTAGACATGTTTCCTAATTTATTGTCTCTTTCCTAGAGGAAGTGATTACCTATAGTGACTAAAGACAAGAGTGGAGGATGTGGGGAAAGGTACTAAGGAACCATTTGGAAACAGGAAAGCAATCTCATATTGCAAAAGTAAATAAATAAAAATAAATAAAGGACTAAGAGGAGATATCAGTTGACCCCGTTGGCTGAGCAGAATCTGAGTGGGACTGGTTAGTGTTTGCTAGGGGACTGAAAATATCTAGCTCAGAAAGGGTGAACAAAGAAGACAATTATAAAAGTCTGAGGAGACAAATTGGAAAACTTGGGGAAGAAGGCAGTTGGAAGCTTGTGTTTTGGCATATCAATGAGGGTTTTTAGGTAGAATGCATCTTTAACATCCTGAAGACTGTTGAAGAACACCAGGAAGCTCAACCTGGAATTTCTCTGGTTCTCTTTGCCCCTGTCAGATTTACCCACACTCCACCCAGGGTGAACCAGCTTGTGCAGAGGAGAGAAGCACATTCTCATTGTGTGTGTCTTTTCCTTTTTAAAAGAAAGATTCAATCTACCAATTAACCAACCAGGGAAGGCAAACTGATGAGCAGTGATGTTTAAACGCAGTTTTCTTTAAAAATCACCTGATGAGCTTTTCATTTTTTAATTGTGGTACAAAAAGACATAATATAAAATTTACCGTTTTAACCATTTTTAAGAATACTGTTCAGTAGTGTTAAAAATATTCATTCTTGTGAAACAAATCTCCAGAACTTTTCCATCTTGCAAAACTGAAATTCTGTACCCATTAAATAATAGCTCTCCTTTTCCCCTTCCCCCCAGCCCCTAGTAACCACCATTCTACCTTCTGTTTCTATAAATTTGACTACTTTAGATACCAAATGTATTTGTCTTACCTGCAGTATTTGTCTTTTTCATGACTAGTCTACTTCACTTAGCATAATGTCGTCAAGGTTCATCCATGTTGTAGCATGTGACAGAATTTCCTTCCATTTTAAGGCTGAATTTGTTTGAAGGCCAGTTCTTCAATCATTTGTTTATCCATTCATCCATTGATGGACATTTGGGTTGCTTCCACTTCTTGATTTTTATGAATAGTGCTCCTATGAACATGGATGTGCAAATATCTCTTTGAGGCCCTATTTTCAATTCTTTGCATATATACCCAGAAATGGGAATGCTGATCTATGGTAGTTCTATTTTTAATTTTTTGGGAAACCTCCATACTATTTTCCATAGCACTTAAACCATTTTACAATCCCACCAGCAGTGATCTGGTGAGCTTTAGAATAATAAAGGTGACTGGGGAGCCATCTCAAAAGAATGTAATCAGAAAGTTTTCTGGAATGGAACCTGGGTATCCCTATTTTTAAAGGAAGGCCCCCACCTGATTCTGATGTGCTGCAGATTTGGGAAATACTGCACTGTAACATTTTGAATACATGTTTAGAGATCCAGTATCTAATTTCAGCCCTGCCACAAAGAGTCTTTCTGACCTAGATATTTTTTTTTCCTTCCCTGGGCCTCTGGTTTTTTCCTCTGTAAAATGGGTATCTCTAAGGATCTTTCTCTACACAAGGAGGATCTCTAGCCAGGCCGCCATATTGTCCCTTCTCTACCCATAGAACTGAGCGCACTTCAGGCGGAGCTGAAGCCCTTTGACCTAGTTGTGTTGGGCTTTCCCTGAAACCAATTTGGAAAGCAAGAACCAGGAGAGAACTCAGAGATCCTTCCGGGACTAAAGTAAGTGCCTGCTTGAAACCCTATAGGGGTCTCTGTCTACCTTTCCTCTGTTTCCAGAGGCACTTCCATATTAGGGACTTCTGGGATGGGTAGTGGGTTAATAGGCTTAGGGGCATCTGCAAACTGATTTTAACTTTGGCCTCTGCTGATATGAGTCTGGCAGTGTCAGACACTCTCTCCCACTCTCTGGGAAGTGAGAACTGGCGGACCACGGAGGACCAGGAGCACAGAAATAGCTCCTGGTATTGCTGCTACAGAAACAGTGCAGGGGGAGACAGTGATAGGACGTGGAATAGAGAAAAATAAAGTGAATCAGGGAGCCCAAAGTTTAAAAATGGCCTTATTTCCCCTTCCCAGCCCTGTTTTCCATATCTCCACCTCTCTCTCCCCTTTCTCATGACCTCAAATTCTGGTACCCCATTATAACTTTCTTTCATATATTCTGGAGCTTCCTGGGAACATTATGGTTCATTGCAGGTACGTCCGTCCAGGAGGAGGATATGTACCTAATTTCCAGGTTTTTGAGAAAGGGGATGTGAATGGTGAAAAAGAGCAGAAAGTCTTCATCTTCTTGAAGGTGGGTTAATCACTGACCTAAGCCTCTTCTTCCCAAATATTCCTAGCATAAACTTGGTGTGGTAGAAATGGATCCAAGGGCACCTGCCTGGAGGTGGGATTGGACTCTTTGGAAGAGATCTCCAGATTAGCATAGGGATTGGGGTTTAATTTGTTAGTATCTATGATGCTCTGGCTTTGTGTGGTGGAGAGAGTTGTGTAGAGTGTCACCTTTCACTGGGACCACTCTCTTTTGTTCATTGACATTCATTCATTCATACATTCAAGGTATACTTGTTGAGTGCCTGCTATCTATAAGGCAGTTTTCTAAATAATAAGGGTATAAAGATGAATAGAAACAGTCCTTATTCCTTGATGATTTCATACTGGAGAGGATGACATAGAAATCAGATATAATACAATGTAGTAAGTGCTTTATATGAAACACTGACTCTTAGATATAGAGAATGTGAGAGCTGAACGGGGCTCTAAAGATCATCAGAGTTCAGTGTTCTTAGATGCTGAACTGTGGGCCAAAGCTGGCCTATGTTGAGATTTTTATATATTCTCAGTAAATTGAAAAAATAGGACAATATAAGGAGGATTTCATAAACTCAACTGATTTATAGGGCTACCCTTTATTCTAAGATTAGTACCTATATGTAATTTATTCTTATAATTATCTTTTTAAAACTAAATGGTGAAGCAATGATGTTTTTAAAATTTTCTCTTATTTGACAAAACAAAATGTTGGAACTCCTACTGGTCCCAAAAGATATTTTTGAAATGTTACTGGCCCATGGAGCATCAAGACCTGGGAAACCACATTCTAATCTAAACCATTCACTTTGCAGAAAAGGAAACTGAAAGCTAGAGAGGTGATATATCTTATTCATAGCAGCAGGATTTTGTGATGTGGTCACAGGGAGAAACAGAAAGAGGGAATAGACTTTTGCTATAATATCTACAACATTCTTGGTAGTTGGTATCTTAGTGATTCAGAGAATATATTAGTAATCAGAGGAAATGAAAATATCTTGATATAAGAGGGAGTAGATTACCTGTGGGTGAAAATAGCCTGAATCATCCAACAGCAGAAATGATACAGTCATTTCTCTTTTCCATCTCTCTGCTGCAGCAATCCTGTCCTCACCCTTCTGAACTTATGGGCTCAATCAAACATATATCCTGGGAACCCATCATGGTCCATGACATCCGCTGGAATTTTGAAAAGTTCCTGGTGGGACCTGATGGGGTCCCTGTCATGTGCTGGTTCCATCAGGCTCCAGTCAGTACAGTCAAGTCAGATATTCTGGCAGACCTGAAACAGCTCAAAATCAAATAGGAAGACCAAGTTGGGGGCAGGAGCCATTCTGCTTCTTACCTGAAGACCTGTTCAAAAAAAAAAAAATCCATCTTTTCACTATACTGTCTTCCTAAATGGTCTCCACTTGACTAAGTCACCTCTATAGTGCCAAAATTCCCACTCTCTACCAAGTAGATTTATATTCAGAAGGCTACTGCTATTTCCCCTTGCAAGAGTAAGTGGGTGAAGAAAAAACAGCATGGAAACCCTAAATCCTCAGACATCTGTTACAAATTTAATAATGCATATCCATCAAAGGGAAATCATCCTTCTATGAGGAAGGTTCAGTTTGTCACAATATCCTGAAAAAGAACGTTGCTATACATTCTGATTTCTCCTTCTCTCTCTACCCTAAAGGTGTAGAAATAGCAATGGGGTGTATAGCCATACAATCTAGGTTCCACTTGATAACATATTTCCTTCCCCAGGAGAAACATGTAATGTCAATTTCCAAACATTTTCGGATCAGTCTTTATCTGTGACACCCAGCCCACCCCTGCTCCCACTGATCTGTCACTCTTCTGTAGGAGCCCTAGGTCTAGTGGGAGCAGGAAATTGCCTCACATGAAGGGAAGGGCATCTTCACGATAGTGGGACCTGGAGCCTCTTTCTAATTTGGACCCTACAAAAACTTTCCTATGTCTGATCTTTACTGTATTCAGATTGTGACACTTGGGCAGAGCACCCTTTGAAGGACAGGCTTTCCTCTCTCAACCTTAGATTCCTCAGCTTCAGAACCAGCCCTGACCCTATCTCCAATAAAATCTTTTCTGCAGCAACTGGGATCAGTGTGGTGGTTTTTAAATCCTATCCTGTGCTCAAACTCATCATACCTTTCTCTTCTTCCTCACTGTGACTGTCACAGATGGTGGATTGACCAAATTACCTGAACCCCCTGTACAGAAGGATTTACCATCCCAGGTCCTTGAAAGGTTGTTACCTGATGGCTCTCAACTCTCATCCCTCTTTAGGAATTGTCTCAGGTCAAGGGTCACATTTCATTTCCAGGGGCAGCCTGTATGCAATTATTGGTCAACGAGAGGTATAACAGCCACAATCTGGCTTCTCAATTTAGGACAACTCTGAAGGACCCATTCCAGTGGTGGAGACCCCCAAGGGGTAGGCAATTGCCCTTTTGCACTTGTACTGCAGCCCAATTTTTCCCTCTGACAAATTCTGATTCTCTTCATTGCTTCTCAGGTGTTGACCCTGAGGTAGTGCCCCAGTAAACTTTCTGAATGCAAATCCCCATCTTGGAGTCTTTCCGGGGAACCCAACCTACAATAGTTAGTACCAAAAGTGATCTGAGAAAGAGGATGATAAGATGAGATTTTTGAAGCTGAATTACCCAACATCTGGTTGGTAGTGAGGGGATTGGTGGAGCACAAACAGCCACTGGCACAAAGTAGCAGTTTTTAAAACTTTCACCAGACCTGAACTGAGATGCTATACTGGTGGATATGCACAAGAAGATGTGATGTATCAGGTGCTTGATAAATATGGGAGAGTTGGTAATAATAACAGCATTGTATCGTTGTTATTAGAAGAAACTGATGCCTTGGAAAAAGATGATTAAAGGCTGAGGATGACATCTCATCAAATAAAGGCTAACTGTGAAAGCCAGAGTGTCTCCATAATAGGATATAAAGAACCTCTCATATCCTGCAACTCAAGAGCATAAAAAGCTAAGGTTCAGATCCAAGATTTAATCATAAGAATAGTAGAACTCCAAAGTGGGTTAAATTCTCAAACTAGATTATCTTCTATGCCTAGGTCATGGCCTTGACTGGAAAAGAATAGAACCTTGAGACATTGAATGGAGACATCTGGTGGGATGCATTAGAACATCTAAATCTCCAGATTTCCCAAGATCCTTTGAGCCTTTTAAAAGTAGCCCAGTCCTCTTCTTCCTTGAAGACAATGCAGAGACCTCTCCTCTGCCAAACATGTGCCTCTGCCACTCACTCGGCGTCTTTCCCATATAGAACTAAATTCTAAGGGTTCTGGATCAAGAAGAGAACTCAAAGTTAGCTGAAGTAGAGTTTACTGATACTGGAGTATTCTCCAAAAGTACAGAAATTTTACACACTGGCAAGAACTCAACATACTATTAGGATTCTCCTGCTTGAAAAAGAAATGGCTCTCACTAAATGTGGTAAGAATGCCAGGACTCTTGTGATTATGGCAGAAAGGAGGGATCAAAATCTCAGAAAAGTGGGCATGCTAGAGTGGATTTATTGGATTTACCATGTAACGCTGGAAAACCCACTAGGTGAATGTGTCACAAGAGGGCCAAAGGACATTCTGTTTGAAAAAAAAAAAGTAATATGCTGAGGAGAGGGTCACCAGCCTCACTGAGAAGTTCTATAATGAGTGTCCTCTATTGGAGCTGGGCTGATGGTATGAGGTTCTGCTACAGAAGTAACTTCACTGACAGCAATGGGGACTATAGGATCCTGAAATAATTCAGGCCAGAGATAGCAGCACTCAACCATCAGAATCCGTGAGTGTGTGTGTGTGTGTGTGTGTGTGTGTGTGTGTGTGTGCATGCCCCAGGAGTGGGTGGGCAAAATTACTGTAATGAGAGACAATTTCAGAGTGGTAGCCAACTTTGCAGAGTGTTTGAGATAATTAATAAAATACAGCATCCCTAGAAGCAATACAGACGGGCAGTCAACAAGCATATCACTGTCTACACAATTAGAAGAAATTGAGGATAGAGAATCAGGAGACTGAGGGCAGCTACACCAGTTAAAAATAAAATCACAATACCTTGCTCAATTTCTGATCTTAAACCAGTTTTCAGACCTGAAATTTTTGACTAAAGGAGAAGCCAAGTCCTGAGGACCCTGCAGTGCCACTGCAAATATGTAGAATATAATTCCCCCATTCCTTTCCTAAAGGGACTTATGAGCATTTACTCAATAAGCATAAACTCAAGAAAGAGAAATACCCTCACATTTCAAGGACTGTTGGAAACAAGGTCCAAGTTGATATTGATACGGAAAGACCCAAAGTGTCATCATGGCCCCCCTGTTAAAATGGAGGTAATAGGGACCAGGTAACAAATGGAGCTGTGGCTCAGGTCTGGTTCACAGCGTGCCCACTAAAAGCTTGAAAAGAACTACAACAAATATAAACAATAGATTTCTCTGAGTATGAGACTTCAGAAAATGTTCAAGTTATCTTTTTGTTTTTCTGCATTCCCTTTGTACGTATTGCATCTGCACATTTATAACAGTGGTTTTTCGAAAGGAAATATTAGCTCTGAATGTTTCAGGATAACAACGTATTTTAACATTCTTAGGTTAAAAAACAGCGAGTGATCGGGTCGGGGTGGGATAGGTGGCATCTGAAGCAGATGAAAGGTCAGTCGAGCGGAGCTCAGAGTGGAGACGGGAAACTCAAGAAAGTAGAACCGCTGAGATGGAAAGTCCGCGGGAATCCGGAAGCAATGAAAATGCACTGGTTTCTTACAGATGAAATACACACTCCTAAGTGGAAAGCTTCCTGCCTTTGTGGAATCAATGTAATTTTTTTTTCATTCAAATGCTTTCAAATAACAGTCTGAATTTAGAGAAGCCGTGGGAATCTGAGCGGAAAATCAAGATAGAGATAACTGCGACGCTCAGCCCCGGCAGCATCTCTGTACAGGGGAGGAAACGGCTGCAGATTGGCAAATACCAGGGATGCCTTTGCTGCTTTTAATCCCATTTGTGGAAGCCCCATATCAGAAGGTGCCATTTTGTTCATAACATTTAATATCTTTAACAAAAATACCGTCTTCATCTGTGAAAGTATATTCACTTATATCTCCCTAACGTAGCTCCAGTGGCGCAATCGGTTAGCGCGCGGTACTTATAAGACAGTACACTTGTGAGCGATGCCGAGGTTGTGAGTTCGAGCCTCACCTGGAGCAACTTTTACTACTCTCCAGCCCATACAACGAGACAGGCCAAATATGAGGCCACCCCCGAAGAGATCAACTGTTGTGATTTCTGTCCTACATCTTGCTTGTGATTTGTCTTAAAATTCTCTCTTAAAGTCATGCATAACAAGTACCATCCGGCTGAGTGTGGTGCCTGCCTTCTTCCAACACTTTGGCAATTTATCATTTGACACTTGCCAAGACGACTGTTCACAGTATTCAACTACGTCTGATTTGTCAATTATGCGAAATGCGGACGATCTTGGTTTTTCTTACAAGTCTTTCAGCGGAAAATGTCCTGTCCTTGAACCTGCTTTCCTCCGTTTCTCCACTCCTCTGGCTTCCTCTAGGATGCTTATTACTCTTTATAAGTCCATGCTGCCTGTAGATATATCGCAGACACAGGTATTCAGTCTCAGAAAATGAGTTGAGTCAGGAGCCTATGTGTGGGTCACTTAATCTCACCTGGATCTTAAACATTATCAGAGTCATCCTGAGACACAGACATGGCGCTCTCCGGCTTTACAAAAGATTTATAATTGCCCGTGCGCAAGTGCTCAGCACTATCAGTTCTTTTTCATCTGCTGCTACGTTTTGGAGTGCTTATGTTCTCCCCGGCCCTACCCTGAGCTGCCCACCAGGTACATGTGGGTTCGAAATAAGACTCACAGACCAATTTAGATTAACGCTGGTAAAGAAGTGATCGTGGATAACTTACTTACCAAGATATACAATAGACATATCTATAGGGGCTATTCAGAGTGTTGTTTTTAGTGTTAAATGAGATAATAAATTATTGATTGATTAATGGCCACAAATTCCTCCCATTATACATGTCCCTTTGCAATGTGGTTGTGCAGCAGCTACCATTAAGAGGTGGAGTCTATTTCCCTCCCTCTTGTATGTGAGCTGAACTTGTGCTTTGGCCAATAGAATGCTGTGGTAATGGTGTTGTGGAAGTGAGGTTGTGAGAGTTCCAAGATGGCCTCAAGAGTCTTACAACTTCTCCTCTTGTTGTCTTGGGACCCTGAGACACCATGTGAAGAAATCCCACCTAACTTCCTAGAGGATGGAAAATCATGTGGAGAGTGAGTCCCTGCCATCCCAGCCATCCCAGCCACACTCCCCAGACTGTGAGTGGGAACATTTTGGACCATCTGGTCCCAGTCAAGCTGCCAGATGACTGCAATCAATGAGTGACCACAAGCAAAACCAGCAAAAGAATTGCCTGGTTAAGCACAGCCCAAGTGGTTGAACTTCAAAATTGCAAACAAAATAAATAATTATTGTTTTAAGCCACTAAATTTAGGTTAGGTTTGTTACAAAGATGTAGATGACTGATAAAGGCATTTAGCGTGGAATAAGAGTCTATAACAAGCAAACAGATTGATTAAGTAAAAATTACCCACAAAGAAAAGCCCAGACATCTTCACTGCTGAATTCTCCCAAACATTTTTTAATTGATATTAATTCTTCACAAACTCTTTAAAATTTGGAAAAGAAGGTCAAATTACCCTGATGCTAAAACCAGACAAAGATATAATGAGATAAGAAAACTATAGATCAATATCTCTTATAAACATGGACACAAAAGTACTCAACAAAATATTAGCAAACAAAGTCCAGCAACATATAAACAGGGATTACAAAAGGGCACGAGGAAACGTTTGGGGGTGATGTCTATGTTCATTATCTTTATTGTAGTGATGGTTTCATGAGTTATAAATATGTCAAACTATAAGTTTAAATATATGCAGTTTATTTTAAGAAAACAATGCCTCAATAAAGCTGTTTAAGAGGTACATTCATGGGAAAAAGCTCATTACGGCATTCGGCAAGAGTAGTTGTGGATTTTTTTTTTCTTTCTCTCTTTTCTTGTCCTATACTGTGGAAGAGTTGTGTCTAATTAGATTTATTTCTTCTTTGAATATTTTAAAGAAGCCCCTGGTAAACGAAAGGATGTGGAATTTTCTCAGAAGGAAGAGTTGACAACTAATTCAAAATATTTCATAGTTTAAGACTATTTAAAATTGCGATTCCTTCTTGAATCTACTTTGATACATCATATTGTTCTATTAATTTGTCCATTACATCTAAATATTTAAATGTATTTGGCCACATTCTTTCCACTTGTGTAGAGGCTGCTCCCTCTTCATCCTAATTTGCGTGACTGGCCTCTTCTCATAGTTTCAGGTCTCTGTTTTAACCCTGGTTCCTCAGATGTTGCTGAAAGTCCAACTAATTCATCCCGCACCGTGCGGGAGAACCCACACGAGGTCTCTGCAGAGGCCAGAGAAGGACCGCGCGCCTCTCGGGAGGCAGCCACCTGAAACAGGGGCGGGTTTTAGAACATCGTTTCTCTAGCGCCTCTAAAATGTGGCAAGTTTTCCTTTCGCAAGGGGGCGACATTTAAACTGACTTCAAAAAAACAAATCTCTCAACATAAAGACGCGTTTTCAGTGTCAAACTGCCGAGAACCAACTGAAAACCAATGAAAGAGTGAGGGTCGTCTCACGCTAAAATAACAGAGATGTCCCGGCACTGCCTGACCAGCGAGCAAAATTCCTTGACATTTGTGCCCTGTCGTACCCACCTCGCTCACTGTGCTCACCCAACCCACTAGAAGAGGGTCAGGAAGACCAGGGCTGGCGCTTTTCCCTATTCCCACACCTGTGTGCCTGTCTGGCCAAGGACTTCTAAAGTACGAGCGGCTGGGTGCAGGGGGCTGGCGCCGACCCCACTTACTGAATCAATCATACCAGAGGGGAGATCTCTGGAGTGCTCGGATGTTATAATTTGGAATCTGAGAGCTGGGATAGTGATGCCTGGGAAAAGCGAACCGGAGCGTGAAAAAGGGACTTACAACCACGAAGGGATTCGAACCCTCAATCTTCTGATCCGAAGTCAGACGCCTTATCCATTAGGCCACGTGGTCCTACAACGTTCCAGCTGTGAAAAATATTACAAGTGTTGAGACTCTGGACTATTTCTGTATTATTTAGTATTCATATAATTCTTACGAAGAGAGGCCTTCCTTATTAATCTTATTTAAAAGATGGTGTCATTGATACAAAAGCCAAGTAACTTCTCCAAGCAATTATGGTAAGAGGCTAAGACAAAATGGAAATTTCGCTTTTCTCCAAACTCCTGCCCTTAGTTTGACACCAAATTTCTTCTCTGAACAAAATTTTACACTTGCATTGTGATGCCTCTCTCAGCCGGTTGCATTAACCTGTAAAGAAATAGAAGGAGAAAAGGACTGAATGTCCCTCTGTAATCACGGCTACAAACGCTCGGTTTACCTTCAGAATGAATACAGAGTCAGAATTAAGACCCTCCGGGAATAAATGAAAATCACAAGAAAGACCCCTCCTGCCACCCTCTCAGATGGGCGCCCAATCCTGCCAAGACTGCTTCAATTAGGATTGAATCGAGAAGCGTCTTCCTAGGCCTGGCCCCTTTTGGAAACCACGATGAATAGACCCGCTGAATACCCTCCAGGGAGACCTATGTTAAAAAGCCCAACAGTTGCACTTAGCGAGCAATTAGAAAATGGCCCTCCTCTTGTGCAGCCACTGGGTTGCGGTGTTGTGTAGCTCAGAGGTAAGGAGACAGACTTCAGGTTAGAAAAGAGTGGTTTTGAGTCAATTTGTGCTCGTATATTTTCTTTCCGGCACCTCATTTTCCCCAGCCGCCCTCATCTCAGTGGATCTCGATCCCCCACTAGTGATGGCGCGGGCGAGGAGAGCACACGGGTGGTGGGAAGGCGCGCTCGAGGCTGGCCGGGTTATTCAACACCGCCTGCTTTGGACCCTCTTCCTGGGGGTGCTGTGGGCGTGGTGAAAGCAACCCGGTTGCAATCCGAGGCATCTGGGGGACTTCATCCCCCATTATTAGGAACTGGGAGGGTCGGATTTTGGTCTTTATCCAACCTGCCTTCTCAGCACATTCTGGCTCCCAGCCCCCCAAAGTCGGTTACATAGGTTTTGCACAATTTAGAGGTGCTGGAGAAACAGTGTTTTCTCAAAAGCGCTTCTGAGCAGCGACTGCACCCTGAGGAGGCTGCGCTCTTTCTCTTGCTTTCCAGGAAAGCACCACCCCGGTTCTCTGGGCCACATCAGGCCAAAGTGACAGACTGTCTGGGGTCTATCCTTAACCCAGCCTTCAGTAAGCCTTCCAGGAACTGAAATCTACAAGATGCGAAAGGTTAACCAAAAAAAAAAACGCATTAGAAGAGTATTCCAGAAGGTGGATCAGAATGTGCAATGGTGTAAAGAATTTTGCCCAATTAATTTGAAATTTTAAATGAAACAGCAATTCTGCAAAAAACAAATAAAAAATTTCGCTAAAGAAGAAATAGCAAATATGAATAGTCCTAAACCATTAAATGTATTGAATAAATAGTCAAAATTTTTTCCACAGAGAAAACTCCAAACCCAGATATTTTAATCTGGAAGTTCTATAAAACATTCCTGAGACAATAATTTCAACTGGACACAAATACTTCCAAATATAGTAACAGAGGGAAGCCTCTCCGTCTCATTTTATAAGCCTACTTTCATCCTAATATCAAAACCAGCATATCAAGAAATTAAAGGGAAAAAGTTTTGTTCACCTCCGTACAGACAGAAAAAAGCATTTAATAAATTTCAGTGTCCACTAATGGTACAGCAATTTGGAAATAGAAGGAAAGTTCTTTAACCTGATTTTTAAAATACAAAAATAGTCTGCAGAAAACAATACTTAAGGGCAAAAAATTCAAAACATTCTGTTTGAAATTGGGAACACATGGAGTAAACCAGGAACTGCCACTTCTATTCCCTACTAGACAAAAGGAGAGTAAAAAAAGGTGTAAGGAAGAAAGAAAGGAAGAAACAGAAATCTTTTCTTTTTTAAACAGATCGTATGCTTATTATAGTGTCAGTTTTAACACATTTTCATGACAGCTATAAAAATTTACAAAAACAATTATATGCAATAAAGAAAAATCTAGAAATCACACAGAATGAGATGTTAACATAATATTTCAATAACAAAAAAAATTCCAAAACAAATACATGGTATCATCTATAGAAATCACAAACTAAGCATACTAAATAATCTATTGTTTTATGGATACATATATAAGTAGTAAAGCTATTAAGTAAAATCAAGGGAGTGATTATCACAAGCATTAATACTGTGGTTATCTTAGATGAGAGAGAGGTGTAAAGTGGAGTGGGGCAAATGGAACTTCTAAAATAATGGCAATGTTCTCTTTCCTAATTGGTGACTTTTTCTTTTTAAAGCAAACTACTTTTTTTAATTGAAGTGTAACAAACATTCAGGAAAGTGCCCAAACATGAGCATATATAGAATACTTATATTTATGTAGGTATGTATCTGAATATATATGTATTAATGTATCACTGAATATTTACAAAGAGAATATATCTATGAACTCTCACTCAGATCTTTTGTTCCAACTTATTGCCACTATTTCCATCAAATGGGATCCAGAATTAAGTTTTGTCACTTAGGCTGTCTGTGTCAAGAAATAGAACATTACCAGCACACCAGAAGCCCCTCTCACGTGCCTCCTAATGACTTTCCTCATAAAGGTAACCAGTCTTTTGACTCTGATATCATCTGTTAGGTTTGCACATTTTAATAACATATAAGTAGAATTATATAATAAGTACTCTTTTATGCCTGGCTACTTTTGTGCAGCACTATGAGATTCATCCATGTTTTTGCATTTAACAATATTTTTTGTTGCCATATATATAGTCAAATTGTATGAATATGCCACAATTTATCCATTCTAGTGGTGGATGTATGGGTTGTTTCCAGTTTGGGCATATCATGAATAGGGCTGTTAGGAACACTGTTGTATATGCTTTTTTGTGGACCTGTGCACAAATTCCTATTGAGTATTGTAATTAAGAGGTTGACTCCATTTTTGATATTTACTGACAGCTTTCAAGACCCATCACTCTCACTCACATCTAAGCCAGCCCATAAGAAAGTGCTTAAACTCTCTCAGAGGAAAGATCAAATCACACTAGTCCTGGTTCTCAGGAATCTTCACCCGCCAGCCCACCCTCTAACCCAATAAAAGTCAAAGCCCATCACCCTTCCTTGCTCTTCCAAGCTGTTTTTGGACTTACCTGTGAGCCTCCCCTGCTCTCCAAGTAAGCGCCATTATGTGAGTGATAAACATTTTCATATCCTCTTGGTGCATGTGCAGCATTATCAGTCTTGCCATTTGAATCATTTGGGTACAGTGACCATTTCATTTCAGCTGAATGACTGCAAGACAGATGTGTACTTAGGAGTGGACTTAACTGAGTCACAGCAAGTGACTTTACTACAAACACTTTTGCAAGCAGCATATGTGATTTCCACATATCTGGAATTACATGTAAAATAAATGGACAAACTGAAAATGGGAAAAAAATATAACAAACTAGATAAAAAGATAGATGAAAAACCATTATCTATAATCCAACAAACTCATTTAACTTGTAAAATGCAAGACTCTATTTCAACACTGTAGAAATGCTAGTGCCAGTAGGGCTAATGAAATATTTTTTATGTTGATTCAGGTTTTCTTTTATTTATGGAAAGTTTTTTTTTAATTGAAGTATATTTGACCTACAACACTATATTAGTTTCAGTTGCACAATGTAGTGATTTGATATTTTCATTACGAAATGATTACCATGATAACTCGAGTTACCATCTGTCACCATACAAAGATATTGCAATATTTTTGACTATATTCCCCATGCTGTACATCTCACCTCCATGACTCATTCATTTTGTAACTGGAATTTTGTACCTCTTAATCTCCCTATTTCACTCATCCTTCCACTACCCTCCCCTCTGATAGCCATGGTCAATCCATGTTGTCGCAAATGGCAAGAATGTGCATATTCGACACCTCTCTGAACCCCTCCCGGGACAACTATCCGTATTTCCCCAGAAAATGGCCCTCACAAGTTCACTTGCCTTTTTGTGATGGGAAGAAGAGAGTTGCAGAAGTTTAAACTAACTTTTAAGGTTCTGACTTTTTCCGGAGTCAGGAGGAGGCAGGAGGTACTGTAGTACTTTTATACGGACAATTTCCTCATCCCTTCTCAGGGCTAAAGAAATGTGCAAAGGAGGCCCTACTGGGATTCGAACCCAGGATCTATCACTGTTTACAAGACAGGCACTTTAACCAACTAAGCCACAGAACCTAGCAATGAGTGGGTTTCAAAAGTAACTTTTATTGAATTCATCATTTTTCTTTGTTCTTTTGAGAAATATCCTCATATCTTCTTTTTCTGTCTTATTCATATGCAGTTTGTGCACATTTCAGTGACTGAACAAAGGGCCTGACAATGTGATGATTACTATGCCTCACAGCAACACAGAAGCTAAAATGATGCCATAGACACCACGTCTGAGTCCAGACTTTGAGTGAAAATATTGTAATACCTTACATTTCTCTAGTACTTTAGAATTTGCCAAAAGCTTCTGAATTTATTTCTTCTTTGAACATCGGTGACAACCCCAAATGCTGAGCATATTACCATCTTTATTTTATATTCAACTCCAAAAATGTTTAAGGACTTGTTCAAGTTTGTTCAGACAAAGAACCACTGGAGTTAAGACGAAGTCATTTTCCGGTGCTGATTCAATCACATTGTCAGTACAGCATTTTCGCAGTGCTGCAGAAACAAACAACCCCAAGAATAAAAGTGGCTTACCATAACAGATACCCTGTTCCTGCTATTTGTCCATCATGACTCCGCCCAGGATAATGGAGCCACCTCAACTTGAAACACTGATGGCGTCTTGACAGAGGAAGAAAAAAGATACGGCAAATCAAGGACTGTTTCTTGTTTTGTGCCCAAAAGTAACATGTCAGGTCTGCTCACATTTCATTATCCAGAGTGAAGCAAATGAGTCAAATCTGTTATCTGTGGAGTGGGGCAGTATAATCTTACCCCAGGAAGAGGCAGTAAATACTTTTGAATAATAATAATTTATCACAACTACCATCCAATATTGTTTCTCATTTGCCAAACTCGGGATTTTTCTTTTAAAAAATTTTCTTTGTTGATCTCCTCCTTGTCTGTGTTGAAAATATTCAATTTTGTGGCTTTTAAGCTCATAGTTTGGGAAACATGAGTATCAATTTTGGTAAAGATAAGCTGGGCTAGTGTGGGCGCTGTGGAAATTCAGTCAATATAATCTATTGTTGCTATGTATTTGGGATGAGAAGTAGGAGAAAGGATGAAAGATGAAATTGCAATCAATTAAGAGGAGTAAGAACAAGGTAGTTCTTGACAGCAGTCTCCTGTATACCCAGATAACACTCATCTGGGACCCTGATTGACAACTTTGCATATGGCTAATAGTAAACACCACCACAATCAAGATGGAACATTTCATCACACCCCAGAATTCCCTCCACAATAACTCATTTTTACTACTGTATTCTAGCTGTTGAATAAACACAGTACATTTTATTCTGTGAACAGACATTTGGGTTGTTTCCCATTTGAGCTTTTATAAGCATTGATGGCTTTCCCCCACCTTACCCACTTAAACACTGCATCTGAACATGCACCAACAAAACAAACTTATCAACTTCCAACCAAACCACCCAGGATCAGTTTAACAAACCTAACATCTTACTGACCCCCTCCCTTGCATTCAAATTCTAATTCCACCCCTTGAATTCACTTCCCTTCACTGATGAAGTCTGTCATTTTAAAGAAATTATTCCCCTCCTGAAGTCATCCTACCATCTTAATATCCTAATAAAATGCAGTAATGAAAAGACATACAAAATACAAGACAAATTTTTTAATATTAGAATGAACAGATTTAAAATTACATCTTAATAAATATAACAAATATAACGGGGAAAAATAAGAGAATTATAAAAACTGTACGCTTTTGTTTACATATAGGCAATTTATATAGAGAATTGTCAATTTAATCATAACTTTTCACACTTCCATAATGCCTATATGTATACTTTGAATTAAAACCTTATAAATCAGTATTTTAAAAATTTAATGTGATAAGTGAGCTTGCTTCTTGCTTGTTAATTTGTCTAATCTAGGTTGGATTGATGACAACGCTACTCTCAGGGGATAATGTATATTTAAACTGTTTCTATGTTTTGTTTTAATAACACTTAATGTAGAGAAGCCAGTCTCACAGAGGTATGTTGAGGGGAACAGAAGAAGAGATTTTAAAGCAATCTCAGCAAGCTCAGGATATTCATTTTTAACTTTTATCCAAAATGAAGCAAGTGATGCTGTATTTTCAAAATTCATTTTCAATCCTTCATCAGTAGCCAGTTTCAACAACTTATCCTGTAGGGTTATAGTTAAATTTAAATTATCTTTTGATGAAAGAAATGGATTTTGTATCCATGAATTTCCTATGCGTGGATCTTCTTTTGATGGAAAATACAATTCAAAACAATCTAACAAATTTGTAAGATGTTCATTGACAACTTTTCGCAGATATGCAATATCAAGATCATTACCTACTTCACTGATAACTGTTGTTAAGTTATGGAACATGTCATAACAATCTGTAGAAACTCTTTTTTTCCAAGCTTCTAACTTTTGTTTTTGTCCTTCAATCTTATCTGCCATTGAAAAACATGTTGCATTCTTTCCTTGCATGCAAACATTAAGATCATTAAAAATACTGAAGATATCAGATAAATAAGCAAGTTTGGCTGTCCAATTCACATCTTTGAAAAGTTGGGACCAAACTGGTTTCTTGCTTTGCAGAAATACTAAGAGTTCATTTCGTATTTCAAACATTCTTGATAGAACTTTTCCCCGTGATAACCACCGTATCTCAGCATGCAATAACAGTTGCTTATGATCAGCTTCCATATTATCACATAATAAAGAGAATAATCTTGAATTTAACGTATTAGATTTTACATAATTCACAATTTTTACTATGTCAGTAAGCACACTATTTAGTTCAGGTGATATTTTTTTCATAGCAAGACTTTCTCGATGAATGAAGCAATGTGTTATTTTACATTCTGGTGCAAGTTCTTTAATCTGGGTAACCACTTCAGAATGTTTTCCTGTCATTGAAGCTGCACCATCAGAACACACTCCTACACAAAACTTAAATTCCAAACCACATTTATTGATAACATAATTCTTCACAGCTTCATACAGTTCTGAGCTAGTTGTGTTTGTTGGTAAAGAGGCTGAAAAAAAGAATTCTTCCTTTATATCATCATCATGTTCAAACCTCACATATACTAAAAGAATTATCATGTTAGCAATATCTCTGCATTCATCAAGTTGCAGTGAAAAATACTTGGCTAGTTTTATTTGTTCTATGAGTTGGTCTTCCATATCATTTGCCAGTTCCTGAATACGTCGTGCTATGGTGTCATTGGAAAGTGGCACTTGAGCTACCTTCTTTGCTGCAGATTCACCCAACATTTCTAAGCAAACTTCTTTGATGCAGTCCTTCACTAGTGTCTCGGCAATTGTGTATGGTGTTTTAGACTTAGCAACCGGAAGTGCTACTTTATAAGAAGCCCGCAAAGCACTAATGTTTATGTGAGAAACATTGAACACCTGCTTTGGTTGGCTTTTCAATTCAGTACTCTTTCTTTCAAAGAATTCTTTTGGCTGTGAACTTATTTCTTTATGTTTTGAATATAGATGCCGCTTAAGTTTCGATGGTTTCATTGCTTCATTAGCCAGTACATCTCCACAAATAATACACTGTGGTTTCAGCACTTCACCATCAATTACAGCTACAAAACCAAATTCAATATATGAGGGATCGTACTTCCGAGTAAAGCTAGTATGAACTCTTTTGGTTTTCACTTCCTCAGGATGACTTCCATTGTTACCAATTCTTTTACTACTACTGCCATATTCAGAAAAGGTATGTCTTTTCTTCACAAAAAAGTCCAGTGAAGCTTGTTTTTCCATCTGCAAATTAGAATTAAAAATAAGTAATACAAATTTTACTTTTGTCTTTAATAATGTTAAACTAGAAATCAAAAACTAGGCTCACATCATCAAAAAGCCTACAAATAATAAATACTGGAGAGGTGTAGAGAAAAAGGAATTCTCCTACACTGTTGGTAGGAATGTAAATTGGTACAGCCACTATGGAGAACAGTATAGAGGTTCCTCAAAACACTAAAAATAACATATGATTCTGCAATCCCACTTCTGGGCATATATCCAGAGAAAACTCTAATTCAAAAAGATATATGCACTCCACTGTTCATTGCAGCACTATTTACAATAGCCAAGATATAGAAGCAACCTAAATGTCCATCAAAAGATGAAAGGATAAAGAAGATGTGATGTATGTATGTATGTGTGTGTGTATATATATATATATATATATATATATATATATATATCAACATGGATGCACCTAGAGATTATCATACTAAGTGAAATAAGCCAGAGAAAGACAAATACATGATATCACTTATATGTGGAATCTGAAAAAAAAAAAAAGATACAAATGAACATATATCCAAAACAGAAAGAGACTCACAGACATAGAAAACAAACTTATGGTTATCAAAGGGGAAAGAGGAGGGGAGGGATAAATTAGGAGGTTGGGATTAATATACATACACTACTATATATAAAATAGATAACCAACAAGGTCCTACTGTATAGCACAGGGAACTATACTCAATATTTTATAATAACTTATAAGGGAAAAGAAGAAAAAAGAAAATATATATAGAACTGAATCACTGTTCTGTATACCTGAAACTAACATGATATTGTAAATCAACTATACTTTTAAAAAATTTTAAAAACCCCAAAACTAGGCTTGATTAAAAATATAAAATGATTTTTAAATTAAGTTATAAAGATAAATAAATACTTACATTTTCTCAGAGTTTTATACACTTTTGGGTTACAGCCGACAAGCTAATCATAGCATATCACATTTTTTTTTTTTTTTTTTTTTTGCGGTACGTGGGCCTCTCACTGTTGTGGCCTCTCCCGTTGTGGAGCACAGGATCCGGACGCGCAGGCTCAGCGGCCATGGCTCACAAGCCTAGCCGCTCCGCGGCCCGTGGGATCTTCCCGGACCAGGGCACGAACCCGTTTCCCCCGCATCAGCAGGCGATCTCTCAACCACTGCGCCACCAGGGAACCCCTATATCACACATTTTAATATGAACCTATTGTGCTGACTAATGTAGAGCTGCTACCACATGTGACTCACCTTGAGAGTTTAACACCCAAACTGAATATTCTATTTGAAAAGATGAGTTCATTAATCACGTGCTTGGGCATTGCAGCAATGTCAAATTGTTGTAACTTTCCAAATACTCTCAAATTTGTGTACTTACCTAATTATGGACTAGTATAAACAGTTTGCAGACCAGCACTAGTCTGAAGAACAAACTCTGAGTACCACTGGCCCAAATCATGTGTAAGCTTCACATTTCAAAACACTTACCTGAACACATATTAGCCTCATTGGTCTTATTTCACACTCTGCATTTAAATCAGAAAACCAAACTCTTTCCCAACACAAATCCATATCTCCCAACCAAATTTATCATCCCCTGCCCTTCCTAAATATTTCTTCACTTGACCTGAGATGCCCTTTCTTAGCTTACCCCTCAATCCAAACTCACATATAATTAAAACCAAGTAACATTAAATTCATCTGTCCCCAAATTTATCCTTCTATAGAAACATACCATCATGCATACCATTTATCCCCTAGCTTTCTCATTCCGCTAAGAAATGCCTGACATCAGAAATAAGTAAGAGATACTACTGTTTTTCACCCCAGAACAATAAACAAAGCAGCATCCAAGGTTATAACTTCCAACTTGAAAAAAGGAGTGGAGGGAGGACATTAAATGTAATTGGCCTTTCTTTGGAGAAAATATATACAAGATGGCCATAATTGTGCTTTAGTATGCCATGTCAAAAATTTCTCACTCATCATGGTCACAGTAAAGTATGAGGCTCTTCCCCTGCTTTGATCTACAGCAGACACTCAAACT
This sequence comes from Grampus griseus, assembly GCF_964374135.1. NCBI lineage: Eukaryota > Metazoa > Chordata > Mammalia > Artiodactyla > Delphinidae > Grampus > Grampus griseus. The sequence continues at coordinate 21,948,928 of NC_139004.1, forward strand.
CTTACCCAGTCTCCTACTTTGTCTGATGAAAATGGTGTCTCCGATGGCTTTAACATTTTGGAGGGTTGAACAGTCAAACTTCTTGGAATCTCGTCATGTTTCCTTTTCATTGTTGTGGTCTCATAGCAAAGACTACAAGTTATTCTATGGTGATAACCATCAGTCTCACGTTGAGAGGGCACTCCACAGATTGCATGGACGTTTCTATCACATGATACACAATTATTAACACCTGTGCATTCTTTTTCACAAACTACACAAGATAAAAAATTCAGTCTGCTTTCAGGAGGAGTTTTTTGGGCTATCTTAGGAGAAATAGAAAGATTTTCTTCAATATCACTACTATCTGTTCCAGTCTCAATATTTTCTTCATACTGGGCTCTTAGAGTATTTTCTAATTCCTTGTCGGCCTGTTCCAATTCATTTTCTGTGTTCAGGCTGGCAATAAGTTCTTCAGTTAGCTGAGAATGAGACAAGCCCAGTTTAGCTTCAGAGCTAAATGTACCCTCACATGGAGTCTGTTGCATGCCTCTGTGATAGGGTTGATTTTGGGTCATCTGAATAAACCACAAAAATTCAGCCCAGTGTGATGAATTGTTAGTTTGCATCCAGGAGATAATCCGGTTTTGGATATCCTCATTAGTTTGATTTATAGAATTTAGACTTTGGCAGGGCTGAGGTTTCCCATGGACAATTTTCAGTTCTGGCCAAATATAACTAAGTTCACTGACAATCTGCCTTGAAAATTCCCTCCCACTGTCAGACTGTAGAACACTGGGTGCTCCAATAATTGTAAAAATATCTAAAAGAGTATGTGCAACCTCTTTAGGCCTTTTAGATTTTAATGACCGCAAAAAACTCAACTTTGTACGAAGGTCTTGATAATGCATGATAAATTTATACTCCCCATCAGGATTCAACTGCATGTCTATAAGATCTACTTGGCATCTTGAGTTAACTTCCTTAATTGGCTTCGATGCTAGAACTTTCTTGAGTTTTGAATTTTTCTGTTGGCATGGTTTGCAGAGTGTCAAGTATAGCATTATAACTTCTTTTGTGATGTTCTTGTATTTTGCTTGTAACTCTTTTTCCATGCGGGTACGTCCACCATGTCCAATGCTGAGATGTGTATCATGCAGTATGTCAAATAAATCCTCACTGTGTAAATAATACCGTACTTTATCTGTTTCCCCATTTACAGCCTCAATCAGCTTCTCATGTCCCTGTACCAGGATCACATCAAATCTAGCCAAGCGACGGTAGTCAACTGATTCTTTTTTTGCCTTGGCCTTAGCCTCTTTCACTTCCCTTATTAATTGACAGTACTTTGCTTTAGAAAATATCTTGGTATTATTACTCTTGTTTTCCAGTAACACTGCTAAGCTTCTGAAGAACTTTTCTCTCATGTTTTCTGGTTCGATTTCTGCTTCATTAGTATCTAAGCTACTAAAGTTATCATCACCCATGGTTTGAGACATCATGGAAAGCCACAAAAATGACCCTAAAATATAAAGAAAAAAATCAGTTAGACTATTTGGGAATATAATTTAAAATATGTATATTGCTCAAGTAGCCACTAGAGAGAGCTGGGAGTACAAGTAGATGCTATGGACACACAAGAGGGGGAATACAATTTTGGTTAGGGAGTCTACCTTTGGAGGAATAGAGAGGGTAAATGAAGAACTCAACCCAGGAACAAAGAGTTCTGATATAGTAAAGAGTAGAAAGCCAGGATGTGACTTTCCAGAGCAGTATCCAGGGTTAGCCTTAAAGTAAAGCACTGTTTTATGTAAAACAGGGAGCAAACTGATGTTATTATTTTTTCATTTATTTATTAATTACACAAGAACATTTTTTTTGGCTAGAGAAGTCTCAGAAATACAGTCATAGATATTTTTAAAGCCCCAGACTATACCACATTTTGTTTTATTCAGTCAGGTTAGCTGTTATAGCAACATTTGGGGCTGAAGTTTCAACATCATATATTTGCATGAGCTCCTTTTTGGTGCCTGTGAAACTCTAAACCCAATACCAATAATCTTATTACTGATTTTAATAAAGAAAGAGTAGCAGATGAATCTGAAGTAGTGAAAATGCTCTGACTTAATATAGCATATTAAAATAAATGTTTAGAATATTCATAATAACAGAAACACTTAGAATAAATCAAATTTGGCTAGTCTTAAGGAAACTATTTTGAAAAAATCAAAAAGAATAATTTGGAATTAGCATATCACCTCTAAAGTCTTACAGCTGCTTGGAAAAAATACTTTCTCTCAAGTCAACGTTGTTTATACTACCAATTTGCATAACAAATGTTGAACTGGTAAATTTAAATCATTCTCAAATGTTCATAACTTCCAAAACTTCAAATTAATATGTTACTGTGTGTTTTGGCCTCACTTAAGTCTCAATGGTTCCAACAAGACTTCCTTGATCATTTAATTTAAGCTTACAGTGAGTTCTCCTTTCTTGAAGACATAATTTATTCACAACACAAACTAGCACTGTAGCACTTTCTTCTTTAACTGTTTCATAGAACTAACAAGATTGTAAGTTTCTAAAGAAGCAGGGATCACTTTTTCCTCCAGTATCTTTTCCATTATCTAACACATTACTACATAGAAAAGTGTCAGATAGGGAATTCCCTGGTGGTCCAGTGACTAGGACTCAGGTGGTTTCATTGCTGTGTGGTCCAGGTTCAACCCCTGGTCGGGGAACTAAAATCCTGCAGGCCAAGCCTTGGGTGTGGCCACAAAAAAAAAAAAGTGTTGGATAAAAATTTGTTAACTTTATAATGAGGATGACAATACTCACGATAAGTGGTATTTCAAAATGTGACTGAAAAGACCATTATATAGATAGTATTTCTTTCCACACTGATACATTTTGCATCATGCTATGGAGCCATGAACATAACAGAAGGTAAACAAGGATAAACTGGGGGGAGGAAAGAAATACGGGGCAACGTAAATGAGAACCAGAGCTTCAGAATATGTAATCTGAGAATATGAGCTTCAGAAATTAGTACAATCAATGTTAGTAGGTCTAGGATAAGCAGAGAATAAGGAGTTGCTAGGGTTATAAGAAAAGAAAAGAAGAAAATTATATCAATTATACTTAAGCCTTTGGGAAAAGACAGCTACTCCATAACTAGGCCAGCCTGTGCTGCTGCCTCCACCACACATTACACTGTTAACAGTCCTTAGATCTCTAGTGGACATAGACTTCAGAAATTCCATTTTCTTCAGTAGAATATCGAAGTAGTATTTCCAAGTCTTAAACAGTCATATGTAACAAGAATTGGGGGCAGAGGCTACAGAAATGGGACCCATGTCTACATTGACAAGTGATCAGCATTTACATACAGAGGCATCTCTGATTTATCTATCCATAGGTACTTAATTCCATTGCAAAATATCCATGAAAAATCTTGTGTTCAACTATTTTTTACATTATTGCATGACTGCTTAATTCAACTTCTTTAATAGCATTCCACTACACTCGTTGACCCTTCCTTCAGCCATATTCAGTAGAAGCTGCAATGGAATAAAATTTGATAAGATTTCTATGAATGGACCCTTCCTTCCTCCCAAATCTCATCCTCCTTCCAAAGACTAACTTATCCTCACCATTATCTTGAAGTGCATGTGGCTCTGGAGATTCACATTCCATTCCGTCCTCTATAGTCTGGAGATGGGTACCTAAGGACGCCTTTGCAGTATCTAGAAGAGTCATTTCTTCCATAGGAACTTCCTGCCCATATGTGTCCTGTGGGACCTGGGGATAAACAGGTACATTTGGAAACTAATATAATATTAATCACATCACTGCACAAACCATAGCTAAACTTCAAAACATTCTTCTACTGAAACAGAATGGATATAAGAAGAGAAAAAAGTCTTCATTGAATTCTTAAGAGGAGTGCAAGATAGAATAAGGAGAGAAATAAAAAATGCTGGGACGAATCAAGCCAGAGCCATACAACAGAAACTGTCTGCATTGAACAGGAGTTGATATGCATCCTTGTGGTTTCTGTTTTGGGGAATAACAATGGAAGCACATTAAAGGAATCTTTCCTAATTTTCCTCCTAACCAGAAGAAAATTGTAAATGGGTTTCAGTGTGAGCAATTAAAAGTAAATATTTGGGGGGTATGCAAATTATCTAATAGGAACTAACTGAACTGTTAAACTCAGGAAGAAATCTGATAGTTGTTTTAGACCAAATGTGGAAAACATTAGCCCAGTGTGTTATGGATGGGAGAAAAAAAAAGCCAATCAAAGTGGATAACTGTTGGGTGAAAAGAAAACATTTATCTGTTCCTTACACCAATGATCTAGTACTCGGTTTATAATTAAATTTACCCAATTGTCCCCATACATACAGTTAACCCTTGAACAACATTGGTTTAACCCTTGGGTGACTGACTATAGGCGGATTTTTTTCAATAGTAACTACTACAGTAAATACTACACGATCCCTGGTTGGTTGAATCGCATATGCAGAAACAGATATGGAAGAACCATGTATAGGGAGGACTATTTTCAACTGTGCAGAAAGTCGATGCCCCTAACCCCTCACCCCCATAGGTGTTCAAGGGTCACCTGCATTTTATGTTTGCTTTTTTTAAGTCCATGATCCATTCAATATTTATACATTGTTTTTGGTTATTATATCTCTTTTTCTTCTTTTAATCTAAAATCATTTCCTGACTTTTTTTTTTTCCTGGCATTTTTATGACATTAAATTTTGAAAAGTCAGGGCTACTTGTCTTATAGAATATCGCACATTAGGGACTTGCCTAATTGTTTCTTCACAAGTAGATTCTGGTTAAACTTTTTTTTTTCTTTGTTTTTTGAGGAACAAAAACCCAGTATTTTTAATTTGATCATTTTTTTTCTTGCAGAGCAGTATTAACGTCCATTACACCTCCAGCAGCAATGCCTTCCTCGGCCAAGGAGGTGGGTTACGGATGGAGCCGAATCTTGAAAGCACCCGAGCCTCAGCCTCCATGCGACTGCTTGGCAGCAGGGAAAGAACATTTTTGGAAGAATACTACGTAAGTAATGTGTACTTACTGTGTCACATCACAGGTTACATTAAGTTGTCAAATTATTTTATTGTAGATAATGGTAAATTTGATTACTTAGTTAAGGTGGTAACTACCAGATCTATCCATTCAAAAATACACTTTTTGCAACTGTAATAAATAATAATTGGTAATAATTTGGAACTATGCAAATATCTTATTCCCCAATGGTTTTAATATTCATTGATTTCTGCTTGTTATACTGGGGGTTGCAAAATGGTGACTTCCTACTTTTACAATTCCTTCCACATTTAATAGCTAGCAATTTTCTGTAAAGAGCTTTCTGTTCATCCTACTTTGGTGTCTGTCTCTCTTTCTGAGTATCACTATAGACTTATTTTATAATCCATTCCATCCTCACTCACTTTGATGCTCAAACTGTCTCAAATTTGGCCAGTGGGAGCCCCCTTGATCTGGCACCTGCAACCTTTTGACATGACCCCACTAGTTTTTGTTTGGTTTTGGTTTTGGTTTTGGCACATCCAAGCTTTCTAGAATAAACAATACAAGGACCACATTGTATTCTCCCTGTCCCAGATCTAGTTCAACTGTTTTTTTTTTCCCAAGAAATTTTTATTCATTTTAGAGGACAACAATGTTTAGTAGCAAAGATTGAGTAGTAGTAGGCTCATTTTTAATAGGTGTCATCTCCTCTAGGCCCTTTCAAGGATAAAGCTGGTAAATATATTTTATAAAATAACATGAATTCAACTCAACTTCAATACCTGTAGAATTTTCCTCACCTTTCCATCTTCCATATTAATATCTTCCTTCTCCCACAGTTAAAAAAAAAGCAGTTCATAACAATGTATATATATTATTTACTCATTGGCTCTAAACTACAATAATACAAAAGAGTTTCAGAATCAGTATGCTTTGTGTTGTAGAACACTTCCAACAACATACCTACTAAGTAAAGTTCAATATATCTTTGCAGCTTTACAGGCCCATAGACAGTATCCTGCTAAAAGTATATGGTCAGAGTACTGTGGTCAAGCCACCTGAATTATTATTTTCCTCTGTATTACTATGTTAATTTGATATATTGTTGAGTTCATTTGTTTCTGTTTTTATCATTTTGAATTTAGTATTGTTTCTTAAATACTGAGAACATTTACATGATGTAAAAAAAAATGAAATATGTATCCAGAGAAGTCTTGCTCATATTCACATAGCCTGCATTCTACTCTCCCCCACTCCCATAAGAAACCATTTTTTGTTGTTGATGCTTTACCCTCTGGTTTTTTTTTTTGCAAAAATAAGTAAAAACATTATACATACGTATATACACACGTCTGCATGTATATATTTGTGTGTATATAATACATATACAAATTAAATGCAAATGTGTGTATACTTATTTTTTCATATTGTATAGTAGTTTACACCTCCTTTTTTTTCACTTAATATAAAAATATTATCTGGAAATCAGTTCATACCAGTTCATAGATATCTTGCTTATGCTTTTTTTTGTGTACATAGTACCATTATATTGATGCACCATAGTTTATTCAATCACCCTTATACGAATGGGCATTTAGGTTGTTTACAATATTTTGCTTTTACAAATAATGCTGCAATGAAAAACTGTGTCTATGTTGTTTCTTACTTGTATTTTCCAAGCAAATTCCCAGAAGCAGTATGGCTGGGTCAAATCGTAAATGCATAAATATGTGTTAGATGGTGCCAAAATCCCCTCCATAGGGATGGTACCATTTTGCACTTCTACCAGCAATATTCGAGAGGAACTGTTTCCCCAGTCAGGCCAACAGATTGTGTTGCCAAGCTTTTGAATTTTTGCCAGTCTGATAGGTGACAAATGGCACCTCAGTATAGTTCTGATTTGCTCTTTTTATGACTGAAGTTGAGTATCTTCTCATAGCCATTTGTTTGTTTGTAAAAAGAAAAAAGAAAAAAAACTGCTCATGTCTCGTGATTATCTTTATTGCATTTCTGTTAAGGAGATTCACTTATACCTATGACATATTTTGCAAATATCTTCACTAATTTATTATATTGATTTGCTTGTGGGGGTTTTTTGTCCTGCATTTAAAAAATATGTTTCATGTAGAAAAAAAAGTTTTTGATATTACTTCTAGATTTTGAGTAATTCTATACATTCAGATTATTTTAGAAGTCATGCTTGTTTTCTCCTAGTTCCTGGATGTTTAAAATTTTATATATTGATCTCTGACACATTTAAAGTTTATTCTGGTTCTGGAATATGGTATGAGGTATGGGTTTCATGTGTTTCTTTTTGAAATGGCTACTTCTTTGTCCCAACACCATTTACTTAAAACACCATTTTCCCCACTGTGATTTGAGATGGCACATATATTGTGTACTCAGTTTTCATATGTGCTCCAGTCCACTTTCATACTTTCTATGGTTTCACTGATCCAGCTATTCATGTGTCAGTACCACAATTTTACCTAAAGAGGCTTTATGGTATGTTAGTATCGAATGAGACTATTGCTCTCTTCTTTACTCAAGTTTTTCCTACCGATTCTCTCACGCTTATTTACACATATGAATACAGTTCAGTGTTTTAATCCTTTTCAAAAGTAAGCAATTAGTTTTGTTTTCTCCTAACACAGTAGATAGAAATTCATTTTCTATTGTTTTCAAGTTTTGGGTTCTAAGCAACACAGATATCCTCCCTGGCTATAGATGAACCTATAATATAGTAATATCTCATTGTTATTACCTATTAAGATAATCCCCTTAGAATTCGCTTCTATGGACATTGGCTGGTTGGCTGTGTTCCTCAGCTTCCCTGGGTTCTGCTTGCTTACTTCTTCTTACTTCCATTAGAGGGACTAGTCCAAGGTAGGTAGGCCTGGTCTTGGAAGGAATAGGAGGAATTCCACTCTGCCTTTACCACAAAAGTGTAAAGGGTGCCTCTGGATGGCAAAAACAAATTACAAAGCTGAAATTACTTCAAACTGGTTATGAAAGTCATTTGTCTTTCACTATATGATTCCCAGATTTGATTTTTTAAGATATCTAATAAGAAATTTTGGTCATAAAATAGTGGAGTAAATATGACTGTATTCATTAGAAATGCATGTATTTCCCAATTAATTAAAACACCTAACTTATAGTGGCTTAAACAAATAGGGGTTTATTTTTGTCATATGCTAAGAAATCCAGAGGAGGGCAGTTGCTGGCGTTGATTCACATACCTAACACTTCTGTAAGGGACCTGAGTTGTCTTTATATTTCTGCTCTGCCATTCATAACATATTGGTATTCATCCTCACGCTTATCATCATGTCATGGTCACAAGATGGCTACCACAGCTCCAGATATCACATCCACGTTCAAGACAGGAAGTGGGAAAAGGCAGAACTAAACACATCTGTGCCATTTTATAAGGAAAATTAAAGCTTCTACAGAAATTCCCAAAAAATATGCTTATTTCTCTCTGGCCAGACTATGATGCATGGCTAACTCTAGCACAAGGAAAGCTGAAAATTATTTAGTTAGGTACATAGCCAACATGAACAAAATCAACATTTTTTAAGCAAGAAAGAAGGGGTGTACAATAGATACTGGGTTGGCAGCTAAAAGTGTCTGCAACAATGGCATTTCCCCCTCCCTTCAGAAATCACACAGAAACAAGAAAAATGAGAAACATTTATGCAAACTTGACATTCAATAAGACTAGAAGATTTCTATAACCCTGAGTCACATGAAAAACTATCAAGTATGAGCAGAGCATAACCCTGAACATTACCCAGGATTGACAAAACACCAAGTCCTACCAATGGTTGCATTTTTCAACAAAGCCAGAAGAGGAAAATTTTAAAGTAACAGGTACATCCTAAGGGAAAAAACTAATATTGTTTATTTGAAACAAAGAGAAAAGGTGTGCTGGCTAGAGATAAGAGACTGCCTGTACAGGCATCTATGCAGTAACATATGAACTCATGAAAAAACATGCTTTCTGCAAAACTGCACAAAAAATAACAGGATTTATGGAGAAAATAAAGTTGTAGGGTAGACTATTTAAATTCTACACAACTTTGTCAGGAGAGCATTAATAAAACTACAGAAATTCCAATAAAAGTACAAGTATAGTCAAAAAGACATTAAATAAAGAAATGTTACATTAAGTATAGGATTTTACTTTGAAAGGTGATGGTATCTTGTTAGAAAGAGGTGTAAGGAAAGGGTGAGGCAAGGGTAGAGGATATCATCATCAGAAGTTCAGATGGACAAGCATTTGCACACTTTCCAAGAAATGTAGTGATATTACAAAAAATATAATGACGGTTCTGGCTCAACATCTTGTTTTTATTTCTTTGATATTGGCTTATAAAAAGATATGTACTTTTTGCTGCTTAAATATTTTCTTTCTTTCATAAAGAAGCTGCTAACATGGCTCCAAACAGGACCTCATGCCACAAAGTAAAATCCTGCTGTGTTCTGCATCATTATCTTCTACCCACTGTTACTGCTTTTCTATCATACTTAGAGCAGAAGATAACTGAGAAGTGAAATGCTCTTGTGGGGTAGCTTGTTGAACTGCACCATCCTCTTAAACGCTTCCATTTGAGCCTCAGCATCTAATTGTTGTGGCTCTTGTGTAGAGAGAGCCTCTGCATGAGATTGCAGCAGTTCCTCAATATCTTCACTCTCAACTTCTTCAAATCCAACCTCCTTTGCAAGAGCAATACAGCTTGCTTTGATTTGAGGGAGCTCTTCTGAAGGTTCAAAGCCTTTAGAATCATAAATTAAATCAGGGAGAATCTTACAACACACCCCATGCAAACAGGCTTTGGTGACATCATTCCAGGCCTCTACAAGACTATCAATTGCAGGTTTAATGCTCTATCAATTCCAGAATTCAAAAACTGTGTGTGCATTGTCACCCCCTGTTGATCCAATAAACACCTTGAATGTTATCATTAAATAAGCTTTAAAAACTGTGATCACACCCTGAGCAGGGAGTAAAGTAGTTGTATGAGGAGATAAAAAGAGAACTTTAATATTTGAAGGAAGTTCAGCAACTGTCGGAGGATGGCTTGGTGTATTACTGAGAATTATAAGAATTTTGAAAGACAAATTGTTCTTCTTGCAATATTTTAAGAAATCATCTACAAAACATCACCTTGACGATAAGTAAATACCTGCCCTGTCATCCAGCCTCTCTTGCTAGACTTATAGCAGTCACCCAGGCTAGTCTTTACAATTCCTTTTAAAGCTTGTGGGTTGGCAGACTGATAAATCACACAAGCTTTAGCTTTAAATTCCCACTGGCATTCCCACCCAGCATCACAGTCAGTTGACCTTTTGTAGCCTTAAACACCGGATCTTATGATTTCTCCTTCAAGATACAGGCCCTTGAGGCCATTTGCTTCCAATAGAGACTAGTTTCATCAAAATTAAAAATCTGATCCAGGTTATAGCCTTCTTTATCAAATTTCTTAACACTCGGGGAAATGTCTTTGCAGCTTCTCTGCACTCACAGCTTCACCAGAGATCCTAATAATGTGGAAACCATAGCAGTTCTTGAAGCCACTAAACCAGCCACTATTTGCACTAAATGAAGGCACTTCTGCAGGATCTTCCACTTTCTTCTTAAGGTCTTCATGTATTGCTAAAGTCGTCTCTTTAATTTTGAGAAAGGTTACCTCTGATTACTTCTTCCTTTGGTATAAAATCCAAGCAAATGTTCCATTTCTACCGTTTCCTTATGCCTTCTTCCAATAAATTTTGTAGCAATGGAAGCTGTTCCAGCTAGATAACTTTATTTTCCCAGCATTGTCTCTAATTGTTCGTAAAGTTGACTCTTTTATTTCAGTTGCACACCCAGTGTCACATGTTCTTTCATTTATTTCAAAACATTTTATAATTTCGAGCTTTTCTTCAGTTGTTAAATCTTTTCTTCTTTTGTGCTCACTAGCATAAATTTTATCACCAGCATGCTTCTATGGCACTTGCAAACCCCCTTCCTTGCTCATTTTCTGGAATACAAAAAAGTTTAGCAAAACATGCACCAAAATGGGAGGGAACTATGCACATAAGGGCTTCCAAAACAGAGACTGGGGCCAAGAGAGCCAAGAGGAAGGATATGGAAGTGGATGGACATTATGCACTGTATGTCTTCACAACTTGCTGCACTCAGCTATAGTCATATACTTTGTATTCAGCTGCTCTTACTTGGTGGCCCAAAACATCAACTTTCTGGGAAAACTCATATATAAGCCGGCACAATTTCAGCATTATATTGACTTATTTTCCTATTTACCAATCTCACATGAAAGATTCTGCATTCCAGAAAAACATATTTTAACAGATCAGACTGTATACATACAATGTTCATACTCAAAAAGAATTCAGATAAATGTATAGATAGTAACATTATAGAAATGTAACAGTGTTTGGCAATATCCATAATGTTCTAAAATTACAGTCACAGAAAGCAAGTATATTCTCTTAAAAATAACCTCCAGTGTGATGGGAAAAGACAGAATACTGGCTCACATACCAACAACTGCAAGTACTGAAAAGTATCTGGAAAATGATGCAATTAATCTCTTCACTGTACAGATGAAGTCATCAAAGTCCAGAGAAAGTGTGTGTGCCCAAGATTATACAGCTAATTAGTGACAGAGCCTATCATAGAACCCAGATCTTATGATTCACCATTTCCTGATATTTCCATTAAATTAGACTACTTTTCTATTTGTCTCTCCTAGAAGGTATTCCTTATATTCCTGCACTGATTTGCTTTCATATATGGTAAAAGTAGCGGGGATCGTAAGAAGAGATAGCTACCTTAATCTCACAGTCACTAAATAAGAGATATTTTCCATTTGCAAGCAATAGACCAAGGTTTCCCATTTGGTTAAACCATCTCCTTATTAGGATCAGCTATCACTGACATGCAAATTGTTATCCCAGAAGCATGAATCTATTCGTCTACACCAGTGATCAAATAATAATGCCCAGAACCAGAATTTGCAGCCGTCAGTGTGAAGTTAACCCCACTTACTCTACCTTGGACCCACGCACTCAAATTCTTCACAGAAGATGGCCCCTCCAATTTCTCACCTGCTGTCTAGGTTCATCAAGCTCCCTCTCCAAATCTTCCAGCACAGTCACCACCTCCTCTCCACTCTCAGGATGATGCTCTCGCACCCAAGCCTGGAGCTCCTCAGGCAGGATGGTCAGGAGCTGCTCCAGCACCAACAACTCCAGGATCTGCTCCTTGGTGTGCATCTCTGGGCTCAACCACTGACGGCAAAGTTCCCTGAGTTGGCTCAGAGCTTCCCTGGGTCCGGGAGTCTCCTGATAGCAGAACTGCCGGAAGCGTTGACGAGAGAGTTCCCTGGTATGAGACAAATCCTTCTGTCGGCAGGATTCCTGATCCCAAATAGGGTCTTCTTCTTTAACCTTTACTTTGATAATCTCCCCTTGTTCCTCTGAAGCCTGGCCAACCAAGGCTGGGAGCGCCCCCGGGGCTGCCGCCATCCTTAGCCTAGAGAAAGGCTCCCTCCAACAAGGGTCTAGGCAGATTTTCCTTGAAGGCCCCAGTCAATTCTTGGTCAGGAAGGTTTTCGATATAAGAAAACCCTGTTGACCAGAAAAATTATAGATGCAGCTAAAAAAAATTTGTTTAGGTGACAACAGGGCAGTTACTCGAGCAATTCCATTGAAAGTGAAGCCATTCTCTGACAAGACGGGAAACTGTGAGTACAGTTTCTCACTAAAGTTTCTTCACTGCACTCACTAAAGCTCCAGGACCACAGATTGAGCGGCAGGTTACTTGCGAGACAGAAAACTGGGGAGACTTTGGCCCTAAATAAAGCCTAGATATACGAGCTCCACCAAGGAAACCAGACAGGTCTCTCCGAAACCGGCGCTCCCTGTGGTTCAGGCCCGCGTGGAGAGGGCGAAGGGCTCCTACCACACGGCTAGCCGTCTGCGGAGGACGCCCGATTGTCGCCGCGCAGACACAACCTTCCCTCCGCCTGCACTTCCCTTCAGGGAAGCTCGGACCCTCTCGCGCCACGCCAGAGAGATGGGCCGCGGGCTACACTCCTGGCCGACGCAGCTGCTCCCACGTTCCCGCCAGGCCGGGGGAGCAGCGCTCACTTCCGGTCCGCTCTAGGATTCCAGGTGGTGCAGTCATCTCGGTGGTCGTGGTAACGTTGGTGAGCACCCGAAGGCAAGTGCTCTGTGAACTGTACAGAGACTTAACTCCCGAGTTACCCAGTTCCCGGGTGAAAAGAGGTTCACGGTGTGAGTAGCGCTAGTGTAGAGGCTACTCTGGGTTGTTGTTTTTTTTGTCACGGTGATAAGCCGTCGCTGCACTCAGACCCGCAGTAGTCACCGCCGCGTCCTAAAACAGACGTAGAAGAGCATCCCTGAGCGAATGCCAAGTCAGCGAATTTGTAGGCTTCAACCGGCCTTTTCTCGTTAGATTTGGGCCACTGTCTCCTTTCCCATTCACCGTAAATCAGACTCGAAAAAAGAAATGTAAGATCTAGTTCCTTCTTTCCATTTTATAGATGGGAAAAATCAAGATCCATATAGTGAGCTTCCCCCCTAACGACAGGAGTAGCTATTCCTGTGAGCCATGCTGTAAACAGTCCTGTGAAACTGGCCCCAGAAACCTAACAAGGAAAATCTGGACGTGTTTTCAGAGTCTAACAAGTCATTACAAGTGGGCAACCAGGAAATTCCCGCCTGGCTCATGCTCCTTCAAGGCAGTGTGCTCTGCCAGGCAAGGTATTCGAAGATGCACGGAGCAGGCAGTGCTAGAGTGGATGCAGGTAAGCAAAGAGAAAACGCTGTTTCAAGAGGAAAAGGCTGTGGCACGGGTGGATTCTGCTGGAGGTCTAGAAGCCTAGGAATCATTGCAAGTGTCAGCCTTAATTCCTCTTCCTCCTCCCCACCCAGCTTGCCCCCACGGCCTTGTTAAGAGCGCTCAATAAATAATAGATGTCTGAGGAATATTTGTTGAATTGCTGAATGGCTCCTTTTCCCCATTCTCTCTATGCTTCTACTTTGTTCCCTGTTATTACTCACATTTTGGCATTTCTGATTCAAGAGACTTTGAAGGATCAGAAGGTCTTTTTTAGAGATCTCTAAATCAAAAAATTTTACCTTTGAGGTCTGTAAATGGTCTTGAGTGAGTCGCTAAACCCAGTGAAATTGTGTATACAATTTTTGTCTATGTGCGCGAGTCATCAGATCATCAAAAGGACTGAGATGGAGCTCCCCATTCATTTTCCTAGCCACTATTGACATGTTGCACTTATCTTTTGTGGTTTCCCCCTAACCAACTCTTAACCTTTGCAGTCAGGGATTCTATCTTCTACATTTTTTCATTTTCTGCATTCTGTGATCACCGCCATACTGAGCACAGGAGGCAGTCAGCATGGAGTAAACATGACTTCTAAGTCCTCTACTGAAGGGCATTAATTTTTTTTGTAGATTTTTCACTTTTAATTACTAAAGTGACTATATCTCACAAAAGTGAACAGACAAAAAGTGAGAAGCTCCTTGATTCCCAATTCCGCTTCTTAAGCTATTTAAAAATGTATATATAAACTCACAAACTATGACTCACAAAAATTAGTTCATGCTATATATTACAATTCAGCAAATTTCTAGGTTGTGTTTATTTGTTTTAAACTTAGATTAAATCCTCTCCAGAAACTGCCAAACCAACATGTGGGTACCTACATCTATCCCATTCTTTTTAGTATATTATTTCCGTTGAATGGATGGGCATATTTTCAAGTTTCTGATATTGCAAAATATTACAGTGAACAACCTTAGACATATATTTTAATTTTTTAATTGTTTGTATTTCTGTAGGATGGCTTTTTTAAAGAAAAATTGCTGAGTAGAGATGATTTTGATAGATATTGCCAAACTGCTCTTTGGAGGGGTATTTATCATGAGTTTCACTAAGTGTGTCAAGACTGCTCTCCAAGGCCCTGGAAGGGGTCGCCCTGTATGAACATATGTTTTTGTAAAATTTGCAAAAGTATATTATAATGGAAATTAGTTAAGACTGCGACCTCTTTTTATTCCAATTTTTCCTCAGATACGTTATATATGCTTTAGAGTAGCTGTATCTGTTGAGAATGTCTATTCTTTTTCTTAAAAAGGACCCCCTTGTGTCCTTTTTAAGAAACTTGTGTAAGTTTCAGACTTCACAAAATCTGGATCCGCCTCTGCTGGTCTTCCGAAAATTAATTTATGCTCCCAACAGAAGCAGAAGAGAGAGTGCCCGGATTGCCCTGAATGATATTTTGCCCAATGCCTCTTCCCCAGCGACAGTAAAGCGTCAGATTTCATTATCAGCGTGGTCTCACTGAAGCTTGACCTAACTCTTCTGGGTTAGAGCTATTGAAAACTTATGAAGGAAATATTTAACTATGATTACAGACGGAGGTTTACCTTTTCGGTTGGTCCCATGGTGTAATGGTCAGCACTCTGGACTTTGAATCCAGCAATCCGAGTTCGAATCTCGGTGGGACCTCTCTTGGGGGAACATTTTATAGTTCTTGGGATCATATCTGAACCGGAAAGAAAGCGTTCCTCTGCTTTACACATTTGTGGTCGTGTGCAATCGTATTGGATTCTACGACTCTGTTCAAACAAAAGGACAGAATACTTCTCCTGGGAACTAACGAATTCTTTAAAATTAAGCTTTCCAATCACACAAAGTTCAATAGCAAGGAGGCTGACTAGAAATGGTCAGCCTCCCAGCAACCTCATGAACTTTTCAGGGCTCGGGCGGAACAGCTCCAGCAGCGCAATTCCTTGATGGAGACCGCATCTCAAAACCTCCAAGGTACCAAGGCCTCCTCGCCGCACCCGCTCCTAAGCCTAAAACCCCACGTGCCGAGTCGCCGAGCCTCGGCCGGGAGCGCGCTTTCTCCTTCCGGGGTCACTTCTCACCTCCTCTTCCCATTCCCATTTCACCGAGACAGTTCACTCTCCTCTGCCTTCTCTCATTCCTTCTTCTCGTTCTCATCACCCACCCCAAATGCGAAGCCGGCTTGGAAACTCCTCGAAAGCCTGCAGCCGCGGAGCGCGCAGTTCCTGCCGTCCAAGCAGAAAAACTCACGTCTCTCCCCGCGTCTCCCCTTTCCCGCGGTCGGGCCCGCGGGAAATGGAGCGAACCTCTGAACGCGACCTCCTCAGAAAGTGCCAAACACCTGCACCCGAAGCACCCGGGAAACGGTTCTATGGAGCTGAGGCTCAGGGTCAAGAAATGTCCCCCTGAAAAAGTACTCTGTGTGTAGACAGAGATCACGTTGGAGACAAAGCTGATCAAACGTAGAAAGTCCAGTTAGTTCTAGATAGCCACTCATTTGCCATTAGAATGAGAAACGTAGGCGAGTGGGAGGAAAGATTTCCTTCAGCTGGACAGGAACTAAATTAGGAGGAGACAGGTATCTATGTTCTGTACAGATTAATCTCTTCTATGTCATAATAGGCAACCCTTAAATCCAGTGATCTATTTTCAGGTTCCTTCTTGCTTCAACATTTTAATGTTCTCATATGTAACCAAAAAGTAAATCAAGTCCTACTCTCACCAATTCCAGTAACTCACTAAACTATAAATATTTCATTGACTCATATTATGATTTACCATTGGTTACACAGAGACTTTGTAACAAAGTAAGGTTACTAAGTTTATGAAAACAGATTCTTTTGTTTCCCACTATGAGCACTTGATTGTATCTCTACGTAGATGGTCTGTGATGATGCTAATTGCCAGGGGAAATAACATTTTCTGCTTGGAGTGTTGCCTTAGCAGGTGTGGTCCTGTCTTCTTTCAACCTTGTTGATGCTAGTATGATCAAAAGTATCCTCCAAAGTATCCTCTCTTTTCTGAACTGACCTGATAGCCTTCCTGGGGTGGGAAGTTTCTAACTGCATTCTCTCCAACCAATGCCACCTCCAGCCTGTGGTTCTCAGACATCTGCAGCACTAACATCCTAACCCAAAGCCAAAACCTCAAATAGACTCCAGAGTTCCAACCACCCTCCTGGAACTTTAGGAAATGACGTAACAAAAGGGAGAACCACTTCATCTCAAATACTGAAGGAAAATTAATGACATAATCATTATGGTCATATTTGGCATCAAGGACCCATTTGTCCTAGCTCAAATTCAGTAAATCAGACATTATTCCAAGCCTCTAAATTACAGTAATGAAACATACCTGGCTGGAGGAGGTACCTGCACTCAAGTGACCCAGGGCTGGAGAGAAGGCCAAGGAACAGCTGATATAGGGAGGCAGAACCAGTAACAGACGCATGAGAGGCTGGGAGAGCATGTGGACACTTCTGTAGGGACCTTATCTGGTCTGTGGATCTCCCATTCTTTAAGGAAGCTGAAGGAATCCCTGTGGATATTAACAAGGACTCCCTCCTTGACCAAACTTGTGTCAAGCTCCTCTGAGCCCTCTTACAAACCATCTTTCGCCTGCCCAGCCCAGTTTTAGTAAAGAATCCTGTTGATTCCAGTCTGGGCAAGAATCCCGCTAAGCCAGTTTATCTAGAATCCCCCCAACACCCTTGATGTCCAGTCAAGTTCCCCTTCCTTCACTCTTGATATTTAATCAAGTTTCTTTCAGTAATTTTCCACCCAATGACTCCTTACTCTGCCCCTTTGGTTAAAAATCCTCAGCTGCCTCTGTTGCATTCCGAATGGAGTTTAATCTTCCTGATTGCAATAGTCTTAAAGTCTTCCTTGTCTGTTTGACTCCATCTGGTGCAATTTTTCTTTCACAGTTTCCTCAAAGAACTGATAGACACATCCTGGGAAAACTGCTTTTTCAGAAAAGAGAGCTAACTCAGGATTTGAGGGTGCAATAAATGTAGAGAATGTGTGTCCAATGTAGATGACTGAATTAATTAATGGTAGCCAATTTCCTGAGGATATAAAAACAGATTTCAAAATTTGTTCAAGATATGAGGATGTGGCTGGTAAAATTGAAGGCAGGAGCAGATTTCCTGGGCTGAACATTTACAGAAATAAAGAGCATTCTGGGTGATTGGATGTAATACATAGATACCTCAGCCAGACACAAAGCTTTAAGATCAACATGAGAAGCATCTGGATGCTTTATTAAATTACAGATTCCAGAGCACACTCCCTGAGATCATAATTTAATAGATCAAGAGTGAGGCCCAGAATTCTTCATTCACAACAAGCACTTGAAGCAGCCTAGAGATCATACTTCAAATACTGCTCTCACCTTAAAAAAATAAAATAAAATAAAGCAAAAAATATTCTATCTTTATAAATGTAACAAATATTTTGTTGTAGTAAAAGAAATGAAAATTAAATTGCACTGCAGTATCACTATCACCTACTAAAATAACAGAGAAGCCAAAGTTGACAACATAGCATATTGGAGAGGGTGAAGGGAGAAAGAACCTCAGTCATCACTGGCTGGGAGTATAGATTAATAAAATTCCTTTGGAGGGCAGTTTGGCAGTAGGTGTGAATATTTCAAATGCACATATCTTAGGACTCAGCAAACTCCTTTCTAGAAATTTATCTTGCAGTATTACAAATGCACATATTCAAAATTACATATACATATATATGAATAACTTTATACATAAATGTTATTTATGTATAATATTCTCTCTGTATAATCTCTCTCTGTATAATATCTCTCTGTATAATATTATATATAAATGTATAAAGTTATTCATTGCAGCATAGTTTGTAAAAGCAAAAGATGGGGGAAAAACCTAAATGTCCAATAGAGGGCTGGTTAAATAATATGCAGTAACCCATATGTTGGAATACTATGTGTCCTTGGAAAAGCATAAACTGTCACTTTTTTTATGATATGGAAAGATATATTGCTTAGGGGAAAAGGGTAAGGTACAGACCAATATGCATAGTATGTTATCATTTGTGTTACCCCTTTTTGAGATAAAAAGATATATTTATTGCACGTGGTACATATTCATATATGCTTAATATGATTCTGGAAGGAATTAATAACAATGGCTATCTGTGGCGAATGTAATTAGGTGGTTGGAAAATAAGAAAGGATGCAAGAGTTTTCTGTATAGCTTTATATATATGATATTTTAATAAATATTTAAATAATTTTAAATTAAACTATATTTTATGTATAAAATACTTAAATAAATTTATTTTATAAAATATTTTATATACATATAAAAATATTTTGCCCCAAAGTTCTGACAAGTTGGAGATCACAGCAGAAACTACACAATACTGATACTCTTCTGTTCTGCTAAAGGAGGAATCCTTGGATCTAATAGGAAATGTCATGTGGGATATATTTTCAGTTTTGTCTCTTTAACAAACTTGGTGAAAATTGCAGTACAGTTAAAAATAGGCTGAAAATACCCTGCAAGTGTAACACAACATATAATAATTTGTTGTGTATATCTAGGCAATGTTTTATTATATCGCTCTTCCTCGAAAAAGTCCGTGTGAATATAAGTACACCTCCCGCTCTGAGGCAAGTTGCTATAGATGTTCATAGGCACTATCCACATGACAAGTAGGAAGTGAGTCAGTGAAGAACACCCTGCTCACACAGTGGCCGCCCTGAAGGCGCCAAGGTCCAGAGAACCTCACGACGAGGGTGGGATTCGAACCCACGCGTGCAGAGCACAATGGATTAGCAGTCCATCGCCTTAACCACTCGGCCACCTCGTCTGATGATGTTGGGACAAAATCATGTCCTTCATTACTGCAGTTCCGTTCTGTAGTACTATATCTAATTGCCTTTCTTTTCTGGTTTAATCCTGACTCAATCCTCACAATCAGATATTTTTTTATATACATTTCACAGCAACCATAAAACTGAAAATGACACTTAGAGTGGTTCGATTACTTGGCACATACAAAATGAACGGGTAAAACCAGTACACGTCGGTATTTAAATACATAGGTCCTTGTTGAACACATGAATGAATGAACATAGCCAGGATTTCAACCCTGATTTGCTGACGCGGCTCCAGTCAGCTGCCCTGTGTTCTCCCAGAGAGTAGGGTGCCTCTGCCGCTGCACTCTGCATTCGAGGGGCCGAATTCCCTACGTCCTGATTAGAACACGTCCCGGGATTCCTGTTTTCTGGGAGAGACCAGGAAACATCAAAACCTGGCTCTGTAGTTCTTATATTTGCTTCTGAAATATGCTGGACTGCTGAAAGACTCCTTCATTTCGGTCTTGTTACCTTCTCTGGGGCTTGGGATTCATCAGTCTGAGACACACAGCAACGGATGAAAACGTGGTCGAAAAAAAGTATCAGCAGAAAACCCGCAACTGTCCTGACGGGGCCGTTTTGTTTCTAGAGCAGATTGGCGTCTTAGAGCAGATTGGTGGCCCTTCCCCACCGAGAAGGGCCAGGTGGGGAAATCTTCACTAGTGCAGAAGCCAGGACGCCTGCGTCCTGTTGTGGTTCTGTCCCACTCACCGTGTGACCTCGGGCAGGCCACTTCACCAGTTCCATATCCACTCCTTCCCTCTCGCCTCCACAATTCCACCACCACCACCATTCTTCCCCACCCTCCCCACCCCCAGGAGGAAGATGAACTTGACAACTTCAAATAAACTCAGCATCAATAAACCCCTGTCACTCGCTAGGGTTCAACTGCTTTTCTACATTTAGTGCAGACTTTTGGAGAGAAATTTGAAAAGACTCTCACATGCCCAAATGCTGTAGCTCCTTCCTTCCTATGAAATCTCTACTTCGGTTCTCAACTTTGGCAAGAGTGACCCTCTTCTTTCCCTCTCATGTTCTTTTACTGAATTTCATAAACTCACCTTCAACATACAACATACCCTGAACCACTTCTTTCCCACTACAGGTTTTGGCCCATAAGGAGAAGTCCAGGCTCAGTTCCTCCACCTCTCTGCTCTTCTGATGTTAAATATTCATCCCCACAGTTGTATTTCTATTGCCGTTTGGCTTCAAGATAACCTGCTCCTCTGCTGATCCAGGTCGGCTTCCTGCAGTTCTTGTTCCCAACTGCTCTGATTCCCAGGCACCCTAGGCAGGGCTCCCACATCTAGAGCTTTATCACTAGTCACCCTGACCTGTGCTCCACGTGCTCCTGAATGACTTTAGGCCCCATATAATATCATATTTGTTTGTTTTGAGTGACCTCCCTAGAGAATTCGCCAACTCTTTGTGAGACCAGAAATGTCACAAAGAGTGCACTATCTAGGGGCTAATTGTTGGGAAGTAGGAGGTCCATCAGAGCTTCTAGTCAGTCATAATTGGTGAACATTTCCTTTAATTTTCCAGTTTTTAGAGCTGCATTCTTTGCATTACTTGACTTGTGGCTGCTTCCTCCATCTTCAAAGCCTTCAGTGTAGCATCTAGCTTCAGTCCACACATTGCCTTCTTCTTTGCTTCCCTCTTATAAAGACAGTTGTGATTATATTTAGGGCCCATCCAGATAATCCAGGATAATTTTCCCATACCAAGACCCTTGATTTATTCATATCTTCACTCTCCTTTACCAAATAAGGTAACATTTACAGGTTCCAGGGTTTAGGACCTAGATATCTTTGACGGCTGTAATTTGGCTTACACAGTACATATATTTTTGAACCCAGTGATATAACTCCTGGGCATATCTCCGAGATATTTAGGGAAAACTTTACAATGATGCTGACTGTAAACAGGCACAGCATCTAATTTTGTCTTCAATCTAGTCATTAGTCCTCCTCTTTTCTCTTCTCTACTCTTCTCATTCTAAATATTATTAATGTGTGAGTTCTCCCACAGAAAAGCCAGAGTATTGGGGCTTGGTGTGATCCCTAGTTTTTATTTTCAATCCTTCTTGAACATTATTTTTCCACTCTCATAGCTTTTTCCTCTTTACCTTCTCCTGCCAAAAATCCATAAAGAACAATTTAACCTAAAGTAGGTTTTGGAAATTTCTACTTCCATAGGTAACAAAAAACCTTTTTTCCCATCGAAAAATTACCTGGATCCTTATTTTCTCTAACAGCAGTGAGCCTGTTATCCAGACCATGTTTTCTGAGAAAAAGTATTTAAAGAACATTTTTCTGTAATATGATTGATTTCACAGAGGGGTCATATTTTTCCCTGCGGTTCCCCTTGTATCTTCAGAGATCCTTATGACCAGTAAATAATATACAGTCCCAAAGACATGGGGAATTCCTGAGCTGGGGAAGATGGCGGTTATCAAAGGGATACAACTAGATTACTCCAGGTTGAGAAGTTACAGTTTAATACCAACAACAGTAAGAATAGCCACCAAATAGTAAAAGCACACTCTGTTCTAGGTCCCAGTGAATAAAAGTTTTGTACATTTCTTCTTTAAACCTCACAACAGTCATGAAATATAGGTATTATCATTTTCAGTTTACATGTGAAGAAACTGAGATTTAGAGAGATTAAATAACATATCCAACCCAGGCACCTGAGACATCTCCAAGGCCATTTCAACCCCCAAATCTGGCAGGTTGCAAGGCTCTGTAAACAAATAGATAATACTGTTTCCCTTTTCTCCCTAGGCCAGTGTTCTCTATTGCAAAATCCAAGTGGTGTTTGCTCCTGAAAAAATGTCTGTCTCACATTAGGTTTCACTGGACTTTCTCATTCAGAAAGCAGAATTGCCCAGCATGACCTCTGGGGAGGGTAAAGGGATCTTGCAAATTTGCTCCTTAGGCCTCTTTTGTGGTTTCTTAAAACCTTTTAAAAACTTTCTGAGGAGATGTTAAAATGAGTATAAATTGAAGAAGAGGAAATATATGCTATAGAGCATTGCCCTGTGGAGAGTATGGACCTGAAATCTGGCCCTGTCAGTACTGATCTTGAGGATGTTTGGGCATCTCCAGAGGGAGCTGCAAGTTGGAGGGACAGAGGCAAGACTCCACCATTGGATTTGAGAGTATTTTAGGAGGGGAAATGCCAATAAAATGATCCAGATATCACTTCTCATTGCCTTGTCTGCCTAAGAACAAAATGGAAAAACAAAAACAACAACAACAAACAAAAAACAAAAACAAAACAGAAAGAGAAAAAAGAGAACTCGCACTTAAGTGTAGAAACACTAAATCAGGGGATTCAGGTCACATACAATTCTCTAGTACTCTGAAGATAAAAGCTTACCAAAAACTAGTTCATTTAATTTTCCTTTTCCCACATAAAAAGATTCTTGTTGAACTTTGATAGTGCATCTTGATGCTCTGTGTTAGCCACTATACATCATGTCTTAGGAAACAATAACGAATTGCTCTTTTCTTTTACTTCAAGGTTAATCATGATATCCTTGGTAAACACTTTACCGTGGAAGGGAAATCTCTTGTGGAGATAAACCCCAGGCAGAAACAGGAAGAGGAACCCCCCAGCGACTGAAATAACATATCTCTGAACACTGTTCTTGTGTTTGAAAACTTCATATTGAAGTATAACAAACATACAGAAAAAGTACACAAATTATACTTGGCAACTTTTCATACAGTGAACCCATTTGTGTAACCAACACCCAGATGAAGAAAGAGAACATTCCCAGTATCCCAGAAGCTCTTCTCCTGTCCTCTTCTAGCCACTACCCACAAGACAGGAACTGACTTAATTTCTTATACCGTACATTAGTTTGGGCAGTTTTAAAATTTCATACAAAAGGAATCATACACTCTGTTAGTTTCTTTCACGCAACAAGTTTATGTTTGTGATTTTCCCCCCGTTACCCCTATTTGCTTTGGGTATATCAGAGGAGGTAGGACTCAGTTAAAAAAACAAAAACAAATTCCCCAGCCCAAATTCTCATCCTGATCATCAGCTCCCTCATCCACTTTTGTTGAGCAGAATCCCAGTGTTGGGTGTTTATTTACTGGACATGAGGACACATTCAGTCTAGGAGAGTGTGAACAAGACAGTGGCTTAGAAAGTAAAAAGGACTCAAAAAAATGATGGAGACATTTCAAACAGACAAAGGAAGCCAGTTTGAAGGGACTCCCAGTGGCCAAATCTGGGACTATTTGTGCACCAAAGTAGTTAAGTATCATAATCAATTATAAAGCATCAAAAAACTAGAAATCCATACAAATGATTGTTTAGTAACATGCCAAGCACTGACTGTAAATATGGTGGAAGGACTGGAGTTGGAAAATCATTATTCTGTAACAATCATAATAAAGATTTGCTCAGACTGTGCATGTTAAATCTTGGGGGAGATTTTGATGAGGAACAGGATATTTGCAGTCTGAAATCACTGTCCTACAAAGCAGGGATCAAAATTAACCTCACCAGTGAGTGACAGATAGTCCTTACCTGTCTCCAGGTATGGTACTTTGAGAAGCACACAGCATTATCTACGTAGTAATCCACTTGGGAATGCATAGTCTGAATCTAATCAGGAGAAAACATCAGTCAAAAACCAAAGTGAAAGACATTCTATTTTTAAAAATAAAAGAAAAAATACACTATTATTGAAATGGCACATTAATGTCATGAAAAAAAAAGAAAGGCTGAGGAAATGTCCCAGATTAAAGAAAACTAAAGGCATGTCATCTAAATACAATACCTGACACTAGACTAGATCCTGTACTCTAGGGGGTAATTGGTCAAATTGGAATGCAGACTGTAGATTAAATACAGCTATTTATTTAATGTTAAATTCACTGAAGTTCATGATCGTACAGTGGTTATGTAGTAAAGTATTTAAGGGTAAGTGAACATGATATACTGCAGCTTACTCTCACATGGGAGAGAGAGGGAGGACATGGGGTAAAATATTAACAATAGCTAAGTCTGGGTAAAAGGTATATGGTTATTTGGGGTAATATTTTTATTTTTTTCAAAATTTTAATAAGTTTGAAATTCAGAGGGAGAAAAAGAGAGACTGCACTGGACGTGCCGGAGAAATCAATGCATGTGAATTGGGCCCGGGCCAACTCTTTAAAGTATAGGAATCTTCCCCCCTTCCCAAACCTTCCGAGGTACTAATAATTCTTCATAGCTCCCTGGTTCCCAAGGGATTGGTCGCGGAGAAACAGAAGCCAGTCCTGCCTTGCCTGCTCACCTTTTATCTAAATAACATCCCAGCCCAGCCCAGCCCACCCTCGACTAGCTCCGCAAGGCAAGGGGACTCCAGGGTTTTGCCGGAGGTAAGTGTTGCTAAATTGGACGATCTGGGCGCCTACAGTCCAGGACATCGTGAGCTCGCTGGGATGTTCCCGGCCATCACCACGAAACACTCAGTGGATTTTTCTGGCTTCCGGAAATGGAGATGATTTGAGGGTCTTTGTTCCAAGGGAGTTGGTGCTGGACGCGGGAACTGGAGCTCTGCAGGCGCGGATCCGCTTTGACTCCACCTCTGCTCCCTTCCCAACGCCACCTCCTCAGTGGGTACCCCGGCTGCCCAGCTACCTGAAGCCTTACATGTGGAGAGGGCAGGAATGGAGGGAGGCTGGAGAGAGTGAGAGACAACAGATTGTCGAGACAACAGATTGCCTCTTTTCAGCCTCCTTCCTTTGGAGTCTCATTCTGTTGCTTTCTTATGAGGCCGCTGCTCAGTCTGTTTCGCAAATGGAGAATTTTACGCAAATGGAGAATTTTACATTCACGTTTCCTCTGCAATTTACTAAATCTTTGAGAAGCAAAGAAATAATGATTATAAATCACGAAAGGAATCCGAAGAAAACCAGTTGCAGTTGGGGGTGTAGCTCAGTGGTAGAGCGCGTGCTTAGCATGTACGAGGTCCCGGGTTCAATCCCCGGCACCTCCACCAGTTTTGAGAGGATGCATTTGTGATCAAACCACTTTTCCTTTCATCTCTCCCTTTAAACCTGGTGTCTTCTTTCATTCAATATTCTGCCTACCTGTACTGCCTTTGTAGTACCCAGTTTCACCCCGAGAGCGTTGCCACCACCAGAAATGTCCTAAATCCTACGTGACAAGCGTTTTTGAAAGATAATTGGCCTGATTTCCTTGGATGCCAAGTTAAAAACAGAAAAGAAGAAAACAGAAAACAACAGACTCTAGGCTTCATTCACTTTCTTCTGAATTCTGAAGAGTTCTTAGAGCAAAAACCAAACTGGAGGTGGAATAGCAGAAAAATATCTTATGATTTCTTCCTTATGAGTGTCCAACCACCCCATACTTAGTTTTCTTAAATCACTAGATATGGAAGCAGTGGGCTCCAGTCATAACCACAAGGTTCTATGCACAGAGAAACAATAAAGCACTGTCTGTCATTGTACGTGATGCCTTCCAAGTCTAAACTGAATGATACAGAGTGAATGAAGACTGGCTGCTTCAGTGAATCCAGACCATTGCCGCTTTGCTGAGATAACTTATTGGGAGTGTGAGAGATCAAGCATCTAAATATCTCCTGTTCAAGAAAATTTCAATCAAAATAAATGACATGGGCTCATTTCAGAAATAAATCTGAGTGAACGACCACTTCCACATTGCCAACACAAACAAGTATCCCACAATAACAATATGTCTTAACCAATCTAAAAATCAAAGCTGATTTGCTTAGGCCCACCTAGTCTGAAACATTGGTTTCATAATATAAGAGGGAAAAAAAATAAGTTGTCCCTTTTAAATATATTGATTTCTAGGAATTAGTTTTTATTCTGGAAAATAATTCTGTACAATATATATTTTTAGTAAGTTTTTATCATCTGTACCACCTATTTAAGTCACTTTAAGTATATCTGTGGTCACAGAGATTTAATTTCTTCATGACAAGATAAGGCTATCCACTATCGTTACTATTTTAATGCTATAATGGAGGTACTAATCAAGGAATTTAGCATGAAAAAGTAATTAGAGGAGTAGGTAGTGGATAGAAAGGGATAAAACTCTCTCTATATATCTTGGTAGGGTTATATATCTAGAAGCTACTCCTCAGAACAGAAAAGCTACTACAAATGGACAATTTAGTAAAGAACCTGGTTGTAAAATTAATACACACTCACACACACACACACACACACACACACACAAGTCTTCCTACATCCAGACTTTGGAGGGTTTTGGTTATTGATTCATTATTTTGAAAGCTGACAAATGAAGGAAAAGAATCAAGTACTTATACTACCTCACATACGGAATGTATGTCAGGATAAACATACAGTTGATGAGGAAAATTTTTTTTCTTTAGAAGAATGACAGCTAATACATGCAGAAGGAACGATAAAATAGAGTCAACATTTTGCAGCTGATATTGCTATAATGCATCCTGGTCACAATCATCAGTGGTTGCTACAACCATGAGGTGAAATTGGATGGGGGAGCTCTAGAACAGATGGAGCGGGCTGACATACCCGATCAATTCCTCTCTAAAAGTGAGACTGCTACACAACATGTGCCTCTTGACACAGTGAAATAGAACATGCCCGGGACCACCAATGAAATACTTTTATTAAAAAATTAGTGCTTTGTCTAGTCTAATAGATGGAACCATCTGTTTACAGTAAATATTGGGAATATAGGAATATATTTAATAACATCACAAAAATGCAATCAGTCAAATCCAGAATGTGGGACATTCTGGACAAACTGACCCTCAAGAAAGAAATGGCATGGGGGATAAAGGGAGGTGGAACTGATACAGATTAAATGACATGTAAGGAGAATAATAGACAAATGCAACATATCTGGATCCTGATTCAAACAAAGTAATTGGAAAAAGAAACAATCAAACACATACTGAGGATTTGATTATATTAAGAAGTTTTATTATTTTTGCTGGTTGTGATGTTATTGTGGCAGTGTTAAAAAAGAAATTTTATAACTATTAGTTGTACATGGGAAAATATTTATAGTTGAGATTAATATCTGGAACTTGATTTTTATTCCAGGAGGGGAATAAAAAGCACAAAAAGAGACAAATAATAACAACAAAACTATGATAAATGCCGAAGTTGGGTGGTAAGTACATGGGTATTCATTATAGTATGATTTCTACTTTGTTTTAAAATATCCAAAACAAAAAGCTAAAAATTTAATACTTTATTTATATAATATGCTTTATATTGTATATTAAATATATTTAAATTTTTATTTTCATCAAAGAATCGCTTCTATTTCTTTTTTGTTTTTTCTTCTTTCTCTAGTTCCTTTAGGTGTAAGGTTAGATTGTTCATTTGAGATTTTTCTTGTTTCTTGAGGTAAGATTGTATTGCTATAAACTTCCCTCTTAGAACAGCTTTTACTACATCCCATAGATTTTTGGATCATTGTGTTTTCATTGTCATTTGTCTCTAGGTATTTTTTGATTTCCTCTTTGATTTCTTCAGTGATCTCTTGGTTATTTAGTAACGTATTGTTTAGCCTCCATGTGTTTGTGTTTTTTATGGTTTTTTCCCTGTAATTCATTTCTAATCTCATAGCATTGTGGTCAGAAAAGATGCTTGATATGATTTCAGTTTTCTTAAATTTACTGAGGCTTGATTTGTGACCCAAGATGTTATCTATCCTGGAGAATATTCCATGGGCAATTGAGAAGAAAGTGTAATCTGCTGTTTTTGGATGGAATGTCCCATAAATATCAATTAAATCTATCTGGTCTACTGTGTCATTTAAAGCTTCTGTTTCCTTATTTATTTTCATTTTGGATGATCTGTCCATTGGTGTAAATGAGGTGTTAAAGTCCCCCACTATTATTGTGTTACTGTTGATTTCCTCTTTCTTAGCTGTTAGCATTTGCCTTATGTATTGAGGTGCTCCTATGTTGGGTGCATATATATTTATAATTGTTATATCTTCTTCTTGGATTGATCCCTTGATCATTATGTAGGGTCCTTCCTTGTCTCTTGTAACATTCTTAAAGTCTATTTTATCTGATATGAGTATTGTTACTCCAGGTTTCTTTTGATTTCCATTTGCATGGAATATCTTTTTCCATCCCCTCACTTTCAGTCTGAACGTGTCCCTAGGTCTGAAGTGGGTGTCTTGTAGACAGCATATATATGGGTCTTGTTTTTGTATCCATTCAGCAAGCCTGTGTCTTTTGGTTGGAGCATTTAATCCATTCACGTTTAAGGCAATTATCTATATGTATGTTCCTATGACCATTTTCTTAATTGTTTTGGGTTTGTTTTTGTAGGTCCTTTTCTTCTCTTGTGTTTACCACTTAGAGAAGTTCCTTTAGCATTTGTTGTAGAGCTGGTTTTGTGGTGCTGAATTCTCTTAGCTTTTGCTTGTCTGTAAAGCTGTTGATTTCTCCATGGAATCTGAATGAGATCTTCCTGGGTAGAGTAATCTTGGTTGTAGGTTCTTCCCTTTCATCCCTTTAAGTATATCATGCCACTCCCTTCTGGCTTGTAGAGTTTCTGCTGAGAAATCAGCTGTTAACCTTATGGGAGTTCCCTTGTATGTTATTTGTCATTTTTCCCTTGCTGCTTTCAATACTTTTTCTTTGTCTTTAATTTTTGCCGATTTGATTACTATGTGTCTCGGCGTGTTTCTCCTTGGGTTTATCCTGTATGGGATTCTGTGCTTCCTGGACTTGGGTGGCTATTTCCCATGTTAGGGAACTTTTCAACTATAATCTCATCAAATATTTTCTTGGGTCCTTTCTCTCTCTCTCTTCTCCTTCTGGGACTCCTATAATGCGAACGTTGTTGCGTTTAATGTTGTCCCAGAGGTCTCGTAGGCTGTCTTCATTTCTTTTCATTCTTTTTTCTTTATTCTGTTCCGCAGCAGTGAATTCCACCATTCTGTCTTCCAGGTTATTTACCGATTTTTCTGCCTCAGTTATTCTGCTATTGATTCCTCCTAGTGTAGTTTTCATTTCAGTTATTGTATTGTTCATCTCTGTTTGTTAGTTCTTTAATTCTTCTAGGTCTTTGTTAAACATTTCTTGCATCTTCTGGATCTTTGCCTCCATTCTTTTTCCGAGGTCCTGGATCATCTTCACTATCATTATTCTGAATTCTTTTTCTGGAAGGTTGCCTATCTCCATTTCATTTAGTTGTTTTTCTGGGCTTTTATCTTGTTCCTTCATCTGGTACATAGCCCTCTGCCTTTTCATCCTGTCTCTCTTTCTGTGAATGTGGTTTTTGTTCCACAGGCTGCAGGATTGTAGTTCTTCTTGTTTCTGCTGTCTTCCCTCTGGTGGATGAGGCTATCTAAGAGGCTTATGCAAGTTTCCTGATGGGAGGGAGTGGTGGTGGGTAGAGCTGACTGTTGCTCTGGTGGGCAGAGCTCAGTAAAACTTTAATCTGCTTGACTGCTGATGGGTGGGGCTGGGTTCCTTCCCTGTTGGTTGTTTGGCCTGAGGCAACCCAACAATGGAGACTACCTGGGCTCTTTGGTAGGGCTAATGGCAGACTCTGAGAGGGCTCAGGCCAAGGAGTCCTTCCCAGAACTTCTGCTGCCAGTATCCTTGTCCCCACGGTGAGCCACAGCCAACCCCCCCCCCCCCGCCTCTTCAGGAGAACCCCCAACACTAGCAGGCAGGTCTGGTTCAGTCTCCCCTGTGGTCACTGCTCCTTCCCCTGGGTTCCGATGTGCACACTACTTTGTGTGTGCCCTCCAAGAGTGGAGTCTCTTTTTCCCCCAGTTGTGTCGAAGTCCTGCAATCAAATCCCAGTAGCCTTCAAAGTCTGATTCTCTAGGAATTCGTCCTCCTGTTGCCGGAGCCCCAGGTTGGGAAGCCTGATGTGGGGCTCAGATCGTTCACTCCAGTGGGTGGACTTCTGTGGTATAAGTGTTTTCCAGTCTGTGAGTCACCCACCCAGCAGTTACAGGATTTGATTTTACTGTGATTGCGCCCCTCGTACCGTCTCATTGTGGTTTCTCCTTTGTCTTTGAATGTGGGGTATCTTATTTGGTGAGTTCCAGTGTCTCCCTGTTGATGATTTTCCAGTAGTTAGTTGTGATTCTGGTGTTCTTGCAAGAGGGAGTGAGAGCACGTCCTTCTACTCTGCCATCTTGGTTCCAATCTCGCAATCCTCCCTTTCTTGAGCAAGGATTAAATTAGCCTTTTACATGTTAAGATTGAACAATCGTGATTTATTTAACATTTTGAATATAGAAGCTAAAAATAGGTATTGTGGGGTTACGAGGTTAGGAAACAGAAGCTGGTCTTTCAATAAAATAAAATTACAGTTAAAGTTATTGAACTTAGCATAGGGAAGGCCTACTTAAGACACACAAAGAAACCACTACATAAATAAAAATATTGGTTCACTTGCCTTGGTCAAATATGACCTTTTGACAAACTGATAAACCAGGATAGACCATTTATACATATATAAGCTACATATGATGAAAATTGTTATTAAAAATAAATGAGAAGCTTCTACAAATCAATTTCCAAAGGAAACCAATTAAAAATAAATAAAATAGTTTATTTTTTCTTATCTAATCAACAATTTGGATGAAGGTGGAACTTATGTAAGGCAACCTTGATTGTTGAATATATTAACGTGCAGTGAAATATGTAATTGGGTGTGTGTGGTGTCTGTGTTTCAATCTAAAATGAACTGCAAGTGCCATTTATTTTTACTTAAAATACTTTGGACAAGAGAATTTAATATCTTGTCCCAAAACTCTCCCGTTAGCTAATAGGCACTTATTTTGAAGTCAATCTGATAAATTATAGTACCATTTATAGCTTTATACTTCAAGTTAGAAAGAAAGAATGGAAGGATGGAAGGAAGGAAGGAAGGGAAGAAGGAATTTCATGTTGTGTTTTTGCCAAAACAAAATTTTTAAAAATTTAAAGGACATTACAGGGACAATTAGCAAAGTCTGAATAAGGCCTGTATATTAGATAACAGTACGATATCAATGTTAATTTCTGATTTTGGTACTGTGGTTATATTAGAGAATACTATTATAGGAAACATACACTGAAGTAGGTAGAGGTAAAAGATCATCATGTCTGCAACTCTCAATGATTTACATATATACATATATAATAAATTAAATGAGATTAAATATTCAGATCTGGGAAATTTGAATGATGATAAATAGGAATTCTTTGTCCTGTTCTTGCAACTAAAAGCTAAAATTACTTTAAAAGTAATAGTTAAAAGAAAAGGTAAGAATAAAATATAAGTTCAGATAATCAAATCCCTTAACAAAAGCCCACATTTGGTGAATGGCAGATCCAGGAAATGGATAGATACTTTATCACCTAAAACTCGATGCTCCTTTCTCTTCTGTGCATGGTCAGTCACTTTATTGCCAGACTTTTCTCTGCATTCATATATAGACAGATTTTGTTTTTTTACAATAAGAGTTTGGTCCATTGAATGAACAGTGCTTTCTTTAGAGGGAAGAAAACATCTCTGAATTGAATTGAAAGCCACTTCACTTTTTAATCTATGCCCCAGTGCAGAATCTTAGGAGTTTTCTGTTGAGTTTGCACTGTAAGGAGACCAACTGAGTTCTTTGCTGAGTATGAGGAGACTACAAACCTCCATTAAACCTCGTTACAAAACCGCACTTGGGGTTCAAATAACCTTAGAAGAGCTGACCTCGAATTTCTCTTATTTTGGTAGTTAAGAACTTCCAATAAGAAACAGAATGGAGAGTTAAAATTTCCAAAGAGAACTCCCTGTTAGCACAAATACCTTCTCACTCACTAAAACATTGGTGAATTCATCATCATTAGATAGAGAGAGAAAGGATAGGATTATGAATTATTGATCTAAAATTAAGGAAAAGGAATGGATGCATTTACTTTATTTCTGTCAAAGTTTTACTCTAAAACTGTCTTGGAAAAAAAGTCACTGTCAGCAATGCTTCCCCTGGAGTTGTAGAAATAGGTTCTTTCTCATTTGGGGGGATTTTCTCCCTAAAACTTGATGCCAGTTCCCTTTTATTATTTTTTACATTTATGTTTTCTGCACCTCTGGTTAAGTTGCTTAAAATCTACTCTTTTTCATTTTAAATCTATCTTCCAAAAAGAAAACAATATGCTCTGCCTCTCTTTCCTACATAATTCTTCCCCTTTTTTGCAACTCAAGTGTCCCCCTCTGTGACTTCCCAGATTAAACAGAATTTCTCATATATGTTCTCCTAAATCTCAGTCATTCTTTTTTGTAGCATTTATCATAGTCATGATATTATATTTCTGTCTGTGATCATGTAATTGATTTCTATCTCCTCCTTCCTTCCCACTAAGCTCTTAACTCCTTGGAGGTGGAGACCAGACCTGTTCAGCTCACCTTTCCACATGCTGAATGAGTAGGCATACAATACATAATTTTTGGAATGAGGCGATGAACGAATGTTTCATAGGTATCAGCTAAAATAGATAAAGGTAGATCTTCTGCTGCTTGGGGCCAGCTGTAAGAGTTGTTTTTCTGCACAGATCTTCTTTCAGAACTCATTTCATTGATCTCACATCCAGAAATATAACTTCTTGAACCTGATATGCTGGCCCAGAGTCATGATACTGATGACCAGATGTTTGCCTCTAATGGTCCAATTTTAGTCAGCCTAGGAGAGGGAATAATAGTCCCATAAAAATCAACATCAAGAAGTAAAATATGCCCCTATAACTGCCATGTTTCCTTAATACCAATTTGGGATTTACTTTATTGGTTTATGAAAGTCAAGGATTTTTTTTTCAGTGGTTCATGGACACCTAAGATCTTAAGGGGATCAATGAACACCTTCAAAGAATATAAAAAATTTATCCATATGTCTGTTGGAGCATTTTTTCGTGGTGATCATTGGCAAGTTTTCATCAGATAATCTAATGAGTTTATGTGCCATACAATTTTAAGAACTATTATTTTAAACCATACTGGATACTGTTTGATTTTATAAATAAGATTATTTGACATTTTAAACCATGACTTTGAACTGGAAAATATTAGGTTTAGACCCTAATTTGGTCATTTATTTCCTAGCTGTGATTTGGGCAAGCTACTTCATTTCTCTCCAATTCTCAGTTTTCTCATCTCTAAAATATGCATAATAATGCTTACTTTTGTGAGTGTTTTTAGGGATTTAAAGGTATGTGAGGAAACACAAAAATGCAACATAGTAAGTGTTCGATAAATTGCAGCCATTTTTCATCTATGTATAACTTAAGTAAGATTGCTTGGTGTTTGAGAAACCAGCAGAATATATTTTTAAATGATTTGAATAAAAAGTTTTCCAATTTTACTCTGGAAATCTCTATTCATAATTGATATTGAACACCTAAGTAGTTAAATTCCAGTACAGTATAACCATATGATAGACCATCAGTAGAGAGCCTGAGGGTGATTGAGAATGCAGGTGTATGAGAATGCAGGTGTAATTAGAAGAGGTTAAAAAAAACCTCCAACCACTGCGATTAAAGAAAATATCAGACAAACGACTTTTAGGAGGGAAAACAGACACCTCATTAGGCCCTGCTGGGATTCAAACCCAGGATTATCCTATTTACGTGACAGGCTCTTTAGCCAACTTAGCCACAGAGCCTGCGGTTCGAAAGTTAAGGCCTCCTTTCTGTTCAAATCGTACTCAATTAGGTGAAAACCTGAGTTAATTAGAGTCACTGCTCACTTTCTTCTCGAATAAATCGACCTTGCAGAGCAGACAGACCCGCGATGGAGACTCCTGGAACTTAAGACTCCCATCAAGCCTAGCAAAACGCATACACGCACTCACACCGTAACAGAGAAAATGTACTTAGAACAACCATGGAATGGAAAAGAGTAGATACTAGCCGAGGGAGGGGACTTCTCTGAATGAGGCCAAAGAAGTTCTTATATTCCATCCGATTGTAGTAATTTAGAATCCTCAAGTAAGTGGATATTCTAAAAGTAGAGTGAAAAGCTTTAATAGCAGAATAGGTCAGTTAGAACTTCAATCAAATTAATGGCATTCCTGGTTGTTAGAAGAGGGCACACTTGTGCACTGAAAAACAAACAAAACGGAGACAAACAACCCAAAATTCCAAACACATTCAGACTCTGCTAACAGCTGTCCGCTTGTGCTCTGCTTGGGGAAGTAGGAGATGGTCATTCAGGAGGCAGCTCGGTCAGAGTTCACTTAAAGGTTTTATGATTCAAATCCCAGGAGCCTTTGCCTGCCCGAGGCTGGGAAATGACCTCTGTTCCTGCAGCTCTTAGGAAGGTGCACAGATGTAAACCACAGCTCCCTAGGCTCTGGGAGGCGTCGCAGATCGGGAAATTCCTCCTTTTCTATACTACCTTCTTCTTATTGGTTCTTCAAAAGGATGTTCTTTAGTATTTTCCTCATGGACCCTCAACTTGTAGAAGCTAAACAAACATTTACTGATTGTACAATTACGAAATTAAGAATCCATTCTTAAACTGTTAACACTTGCCTCCTGGTTTTCTGCCTGTAATTGGAATAAGGCTGGCGCTGAAAAGGGAGTGAGTTCATCAAATTAGCAGATGCCATGGCATATCCACCCAGCTTCTGCTGCCTGGTTAAAATACAAAATGCGAGGACTCCAAAATTCTTTATTTAACCAAGTAAAGGCTGAAAGGAGCTCTGGGCCTGATAATACCTTTGAATCCCAAAGTCTTTTTTAATTCCTTTCTTGGGTCAAATGGTCTGGCACTGACATTTTCTATCGCATTCAGAATGTTTTTATAGTGAATATAAACTTATTTTCTTGCTAACCAGGATAGTCACTTTTTAATTTAATATATGCTAACAAATTTCTATGATAAGGGTCATGCTACTACTCCATTTACGGTTACTGTATATTTGGAAAATATACAGTTTGGAAAACAGCACCTTCAAAATAATAATGGACAAGGAATCATGGTGCTTCTGAATTCTAATTGGCTCAATTGTTTATGATCAGGACTGTATAAATTTCAGTTACAAAAGCACAATTGGGATGACAGCATTTTTGGCTAAGTATTGTTCAAGTATTGTCCAACAAGAGTGATATTACTGAGTACCTACTATGTGTCAGGGGCTGAAATTAGTTCTATGGATACAACTAGGTACCAGATGGCCAAAGATGATAGAAAATAGAACAAGAAACTTTAATAAAAATTTAATATGATAATAAAAGAAGCACAAGATGATAGATGAGCACCTAACAAGGGCTTGTAATACTCTGTACTATGAACACTGCCCAGTTCAATACATTTTTTGATGATTTCTCTTTAATGTATTTGATTTTTTGTAGAAAAAGTATATTTTACATATATATATAATGTATAACTGTACAAGTAGTACTTGGAAACATCTTTAAAACTTTCATGTTAATCCCAGGTATTTAACCAAAATAGGAATCTCTGCCAAGGTGGAATGAAATAAATCTGACCAAGGCCCAACAGTAGGAAGGTCTGCAAGGCACATGAAATAAAATTATCATGAGAGTAGAAAGAGTCAGAATCCATGGAACCTATTCCAATGAGGTCCTTCCGGAAATAGCCTTGCACTCAGGTAAACAATACGTATGAGAACTGAAAGAGCAAATAACATATGAGACCCCAGGACAATTTGATGCACAAGTGCTTGATTAATGTTAGACCCAAAATAACTAAATGAGGGATATGAATATGGATAGTGGAACAGGGGATTTTTCGTAACTGCAATGATTTCTCATTACCCTAATGAATGCTTCCTCTGTTGAGAATAGGGTGATTCAACATAATACTAGCTAGTAGATGTTATCAGTTGAATTTTGTCCCACTAAAAATTCGTATGTTAAAGTCCTAATCCCCACTACTTCAGAATGTGACTGTAGAAGTAGTCGAGAAAAAGGGTCATTACTAATGTAATTAGTTAAGACAAAGTCATCCTGGAGTAGGGCAGGCCTCTCTGTTACAATATGACAGCGGTTCTTGTAAATGGGGGAAATTTGGAAACAGACATACACACATGTGAACATGAAAGTGGAGATTGGGGAGGGGGATGCACCCATAAACCAAGGAATACCAAAGATGGTCAGCAAACCATCAGAAGCTACAGGAGAGGCATAAGAAGATTCTCCCTCATAATCCTCAGAAGGAACTACCCTGCCAACACCTTGATTTTGGATTTCTAGCCTCCAGAATCATGAGATGATAAACTTCTATGGTTTAAACCATGTAGTTTGTGTTATTTTGTTACAGTAGCACTAGGCATCATCCTCTGAGTATGAGCTAAGTTTTTTCCTAAATTTTGCCCCGAACTTAACTGAAGACTATTTATTTTAAAAAGGGTTGAGAACTATATTCAATTTTCTATGATAAACCATAATGGAAAACAATATATATAAAACAATATGTATATATATACATTCTTATGTAATATATATATATTTCTATATAGATATCTGAATCACTTTGCTGTACAGCAGTAATTAACAAAACATTGTAAATCAACTGTATTTCAATAAAAATTAAAATAAAAAGAGAACCAATGAATAAGGGGTGATGGGAGGTAAGTGTGAGAAGGGCTCAAGTACACTAACTAAAAAGCTGAACAAAAATTACTATAAATTTTTTATAGATATACATACATGTAGTAAAAGATTAAAATGTAGATTGAAAAGATACTAATGGACTTCAGGATGGTGGTTACTTTTATGGAGAGAGGAAGGGGAATGGGAAGTGAGGGGTGATGCTTCAACCATACTTCTAAATTATTTCCTTAGGGAAAAAAGAAGATCTGGGTAAAGGGTACATGACATCTATTATAATATTCTCTGTATTTATGCTTTACTATTTCATAATTGATTTTAAGTTGAATAAAATAAAATATATTTGCATAAACTTTCACATTATCGTATTAGAAAAATAACAAAAGTAAAAGTAAAGATTAGTGCACTTGCAAAGCCCCAAGTATTCACATATTTGCTTTACATGTAGTAGAGCCTCTTCCCTTAACAGATATTGCCAGAATTTCTATAGTTTCTAGAAAATAACAGAGCAGAGACATAATCTTTGCCATTAAGTAGCTAAAATGTTAGTTGACAAAACAAAATGTATCTATGGGTAATGATACTGTAGCTTTACCTAGGCCACATGGAAATGGGCTTTCCCTGAAGCATAGTGACATAAGTAAAGGCAAGCCTTCCAACATTTTATGTCAAACATACCAGAAAGCTAATACAAGGGGAAAAAATAAAGGCAATGACTTGGAATAGTAATCTAAAGTTTCCTCAGTTTGTGAAACAACCATTCAAAATAACTTAGAATTTACCCTAAAAGAAAAGTTCGGGGGAAAAAAGTAGTAGGACCCCTTAAGGATTAAGCACAGGAAGTTCTATGTGAGCAAATGAGCTCTCCCCTGTATAACTTTTTTCTGTCTCTTCAGTTTATTTTCATTTTTAACTTTTATTGGTGATAGCTTATTTAGAATACCAAAAGATATGAATATTGCATTTTTATGCACCTAGCACATTTGTTACTTTGTTCATTACTAGAAAGTTAATCCTTTTTTTGCCATTTGGTAGCAACTGTGAAATAGCTATTCCAACCCCCTTATCCAACCCTCCTCTCCTTTGATCACCTCACACTCTATGAATTCAAAAAATGATCATCAGATTGCCTTCCCTGAATGTTTAAAATCTCCCAGATTTACAACATTTTCCTGAGGTCCTGTTGTCTAGAATGCACTCGGTGCTTTGTGACCACCTAGAGGGGTGGGATAGGGATGGTGAGAGGGAAGGGATATGGGGATATATGTATACGTATAGCTGATTCACTTTGTTATACAGCAGAAACTAACACAACAATGTAATGCAATTATACTCCAATAAAGATGTTAAAAAAAAAACAAGCCTTCCATTATAAAGTCTTAGCCCCAAGTTATCAGTATCAACTCCCCTTTTTCATGAGGAAATTTTATTTTAGAAAATGTAGTGTCTTTCCTGCTTCAAGTCTAGGTCAGAGCCATCTCAAACTACTGATAGATATCCCCGAATTTAAACTTTGGGGTTGGGGGAAGATTAGAGTATATTTGTTCTGTCCTGGAAGGCACTGAATTATTAAGTGATCTACTTTCTTCCCAGTGACCAGCTTTGCAAACACAGGGATCTCAGGAAGTAACAGTTTTCATTTCACAGTCCTTGAACAACTGTGGTAAGATAAAGAGAGAGAGAGGTGTTTCTCTTTACTTAGCAGAATGGTATGTGAAATTAAGTTATATCCCATGGATCACCCCTGTCTGCCCTTGACTTGGCCAGTCTGGGGGCTGCTCCTGTATCTGTGACTACCTCAGTCACCAGTGGTGTTTCTAGATAAGCTTAGACTAACTGAGAAAGGGATAAGCCTGCAGGTATACCTCTCTTATGCCTCTTCCTACCTTTGTGGATATTTTGAGATAATTTAAATAGAGAATTTCTAGACCAGTGGTTCTCAACCTTAGCTGCATATTCAAATCACCTAGGGGGATTTTTAAAACGCTAGTGTCCATTCCGCACTCCAGACAAATTAAACTAGAATCTCTCAGAGTGGGATCCAGGCATCAGAAAATTTTAGAGCTCTCCAGGTGACTCCAATGTGCAGCCAAGTTGTAGAACCACCGCTTCACTTTTAAA
This sequence comes from Grampus griseus, assembly GCF_964374135.1. Taxonomy (NCBI): domain Eukaryota; kingdom Metazoa; phylum Chordata; class Mammalia; order Artiodactyla; family Delphinidae; genus Grampus; species Grampus griseus. Next base: position 21,988,458 of record NC_139004.1, read on the forward strand.
GAAATTTGTGGGCTCAGGGAAACCGTATTGATTTCATCTTTCCCTCCCATCACCCAGTACACACTTTACCTACCAGATAAAATAATTTAGTTAGGACACTGTTCTTGGATTGCACCTAAAACTTTTTTATTGGTTAAATTAAGGTGAGTCTTTTCATGTGGTTTGGAATAGAGAAATCTTAAAAACAATCTTTGATGAAGTTGATCATAGTCTGGTGACATGAAGTGACAAAAAAATCAGGTGGTAAGTCATAATTACAACTCGAAACTGGTTCCTAGGTAGAACTGTTGGTATCTCACCACTACTAGACTTGAGTGTGGGTAATATGGCATATTGAAAATGGGAGGAACAAGAAAGGATAAAGTCTGTGAACTATTTCCTTATTAACCGCTCAGCTGGTAGATGCTATGGCTACTATTTTAAGTTTGTTCGAAGTGTTCTAATATCTTTAGAGCTATACCAGAGTTAAACTATTGTAGATCTGTAATAAATATTGGCAAGACCAATTGTTCAATACATGACAGCACAGGATGATTTAGCTAATAGAATGCAAGCTTCAGCGCACCACACTTTCAAAGGCCCATTTTAAGACCCATACTTTAATTTTGTGGTTTTTCTTAAATAGTCAAGAGGCACAAGCACTAGATCCACCCATGAATGACAGACCAAATCATTAAAGAGTCCAACATAAAGGATCGCAGCCATTATTATTTTTTAACACTGGGCTCTTGTACCTCTAAGAATTTGGTACATTCCATCCCCTAAGGTTCAGGAGCCCTTAACTACAGCCAGGCAAGGGACGCCTGGAGCTGCTGGAGGCCTTGCTGAGAAATAAACGAAACAACAAAAAACTGTTTTCTAAATTTCCTTCCCTTGCTAATGTGACAAGGTGTCACAAATGGGAAGTTGAGACAAAAGCACCAAGATACAGGAGATGCTGCATTCCAAAGGGGAATAGCACTTCAACAAAACACACAAAGGAGCTAGCCAAAGAAAGTCCTTACCCACATGAATGGTGTAAAAGGGCTAGGTTTAGAAAGAGAAGTGGATTTTTGGAGAGAATTAAAGTCAGTAACTTTAGAATCAGTGAGGCAAATTCAGAGATTACAAAAGAGATCAGTATAGAAGGAATGAAATCCACAGCGATGTGAACGCTGCGAGCTCTGGCAAAACGCACTGAGGGGGAAACATGTCTGCGTCGAAATGTTTCTACTTCACTCCTTTGTGTTCGATTTCTGAGAGAACTGTCACGTTTTAAGAAGCGAAATTTACCCAATACTTTCACAGCCTCCGGCCTGGGAAAAGCGTATTTTCTTTCTAGGGGAGCTTCCCGTGAAATCCATCTTTCTTATCGAGCCTCAGAGTATGAAACCAGAGACAGAAGCTCAGCCTACCGTCCCATCTCCCGTTCGAAACCCCGCAGCAAAATTAAGTGAAAATACTAATCCGTTCGCAAATCTTCCATTTAGAGTTTACATGAATAACTGTCATTTTGTTTTTTCATGGAACAGGGACTAAAGTCACTCTTGATTTCACTTTGTGGAAGACCATCTCTAATCCCTGCTGAGGATGGAAAGGAATAAAATTTTTAAACGGAAAGGTTACTAGCATAACCCAAGCAAACTGTTAAGTACCTGGAGGCAAGATGGTTAATCTTCAGATTCTACAGGAATGGGCTGTGATCGTAAGGCAGAAGAGAATTGTTTCCGGAGCTAGGAAACAAAAGGTTGGAGATGCTGGGGATCGAACCCGGGACCTCATGCATGCTAAGCATGCGCTCTACCACTGAGCTACATCCCCATCACGCTTGAAAGCTGTTTTCTAAACTACCTTCATGAAATAAAACAAATTTACATTTTTAAAACAAAATTATTTTGTTCTTTTCTAAACGATACAATTCTCACCCGCTATTTTATAGAACTCTGTTACCAAGGAATTCCTATTAACCTGTATCTTGCAGACATTCAGTGACTGATGAGAATACACTGATCTCGGAAATCTGAGTAGGAAACAGTCTCACAGACCCTCCTTTTCTGAGTGCTTGTCTCGTTTGCCAAAAGATATGTGGAACAAAGGAAAATTCCTTACAGGAAGGATAAGAAAAATACTTTGCCAATGACTGTCTTTAATTATGAAACCTACCAATCTATCCCCAATTCCCCTCCCCAATTCTGCACCCTAGTCCCGGACTCCAGAAACCGCTATGTAACTATTAGAAAACAAGGAGCCAATGAAGGTATTTCTGATAGAAAAATAAATTCCTTCCACTCTTAGGAACTGGGAGGGCTAAAGGGTAAAGATGTTGGATTGCTTCCTAAGGCCTCTGATCCTCATTTTATCCAAAGAATACAAATCAAATCCAAGGAATACGAATCCTCGGATCTTGTTCTGATTCTTTGGAAAGAAAAGCCAGGAAGTAAGAAACGTGTTACTTTTAAGATTGAGGCAAAACCTCTGCTTCCGGGTTGCTTTATTTTTTCTGCAGAGGGAGTGATCCTTTGGAATTCAGATCACTCTCAACAAGGGTCTCAACAAATCAAGAAGGTTTTATCCCTGCCTAGTTCTGGGAAGTCCCCAGATATAGTAACCTGTGAGCAAACCTGGAAGAATGAATAAGAATGTCAAATAGAAAGGAAACGAAAACTGAGGATACAACAGGCATACAGGAGTGGAACTGTATGTAGTTCAGAACGGTTTGAGTTGGGAGGTGCAAGGTGGAGATGAAGGCAGAGAAATCAGCTTGACCAAGATGACACCTGCATTTCTCATCTTTTCACCTTGCTAAGAGAACCTAAATTTTATTCATGTAGTAGAGATGGTGGTCCCAGACAGTTTACATAAAACATGAGTCATCTAAAATAATTATGGTTTTTCCATTTCTTTTTGCCAGGGATTGTTTTAATGGTAGATTCATGACCCTCTGATGGATAAGTTGCACTAGGCAATCAGCCTAAAATCTTCGGATTTTTTTCAGGATAAAAAGAGAAACATGTGAGGAGAGCCACACATCTTAATTTAGCATTGCTATTTGATTTTCAAATAGTAGTCTGCAAGCTTGAGAGAAACATAAAAATTGTATATTTTTTGTAAATAATGATTATTCCTTTAAGAGAAATGTTAAAAAGGCTTGCTGTGAATATTAGTTATCTATTGGTGAATAATACTCCAAAATGTACAGGGTTAAAAAAAATAATATTTATTATCTCAGATTCTGTGGGTCAGGAACTCCAGTGTGGCTTGGCTGGGTAATTCTGGCACCAGGTGTCTCTTGAAGTTGAACTCAGGGTGTCTACTGTGCATGCAGTGCTCTGAAGGTTGGACTGCGTCTGGAGGATCTGCTTCCAAGATGGCTCATTCACATGTGGGTAGGAAGCCTCAGTTCCCCCTCATGTCTTGGTGACTGACTCAAGTGGGAGAAGACTGCACAAGGGTGTGATTACCAGGAGGTAAGGATCATAGGGGGTCTTCTTGAAGGTTAGCTAAGACACTGTGTTATCCTTAATTGTATATCAGTACTTATTACAATACCCAGTGTAAGTAAATATTTGAATCATTTTTAAAATGTAAATGAATGGATGGATAGAGAGATGGATGTTTGCATAAATGAATAAACAGGAGAATATTTTCAGTGGCTACTTAGGAAATTTTAAAAGTGAGAAATCATGAAATTTGGCTTCAATCCTCTCAATTCCATTCAAAGAAATGGAAAATGTATAAAAATGTATAACTTATCAAAGCTAACATAAAAAGTTATAGAAAATCTGATTTAATATATTGCCATTTAAAAAACTGAATCGGGAATTGAAGCAAAATTTCCATAAAATTTGATTTCCAGTCTGAGATCAATTTACTGGCATGTTCTATGAAATCGTAAAGGAAGCATTAACCTCTGTGTTGTACAAAATATTCTGAAAAACTATAAATTATTTTAGGAGATTAGTATAATACTGATACCAAAACCCAGTGGAGAAAATACAAGAAGGAAAAATTATAGGACCATTTCACTATAAGTACAGAGACAAAAACGTATAAAAAACTAGCAAACAGACTTCCAGTTTCTGGTTCCATATATAAGAGGCTGGGAAGTCACCACTCCATTCTATCAAGAAGGAAAAAGCTGAGCAGACTGAAAAATCAACACCTTTTCTTGAATCTATAAGAGAGGTGTGGACACAGGGCAAACGGCTGCCCCCAAGAATGGAGAGATAGACAGGTGAATAAAGGGAGTGATGACTTACCTGAGCAGTGACTCACAAGTGGAAACCACAGAAAGAACAAAAACCTGAACTGTAATGATAAATTGCTTAAGGATCCATGTAAGCAAGTCTGAGAGTTAAAAACTCCAGGGACCCTGAATCATGGCCAGGGCAGGGTGGAGGTGGCATCCCCACAGTTCTGCGAGTTTTACCCCTAGGAGTTTGACCAGATTCTCACATTAAATATGCAAATATTGGGGGGAAATTCCTTCATGCTTCCAGCAGAGTGGGGAGAAGAGGAACCCTGTTGAAATATGCCAGAGCACTCTGTTGTTCTTAACAAGGCCTGCCTACTAAAGAATCTATTTAACCAGACCCTACCTTGCTGGGGTTTTGTCAGAGCCTAATTGTCCTGAAGGAAGGAAAATACTCAGTTCCAGCTGGCTCTAGACTTTCACATGAGAGAGGGAAAAACCCAACTCCAGCATACTCTAGCTATGTTGTCCCACCTAAGTCGGGGCATTTGCGGGGGCGGGGGGTACGACTGAGAAACAGTTGTGAAGTTCACGACCCAGAGGTAAAAGATCATTAAAAGACTGAGACTTAATCATTGGACTAGAGAAAGCTTCTCCTTCCCCAACATCTCACCACTACATTACTAAAGTTCTATATATCCTTTTATCAAGTAAACCATGTCAGGCTATACAGAAAAAATTACACAACATATCAAAAGGCAAAAAACAATTTGAAAAGGCAGAGCCAGAAGAGAACCAGACATTGCAGGGATGTTGGAATTATTAGACCAGAAATTTAAAACAACTATGACTAATATGCTAAAGGATCTAATGAATAAAGTAGATAGTATGCAAGAACAGATAGGCAATGTAAGGAGAAAGATGAAAATCCTAAAATAAACAACGGAAAAAGAAATGCGAAAGATTAAAAACACAGTAATAGGGGCTTCCCTGGTGGCGCAGTGGTTGAGAGTCCGCCTGCCGATGCAGGGTACACGGGTTCGTGCCCCGGTCCGGGAAGATCCCACATGCCGCGGAGCTGCTGGGCCCGTGAGCCATGGCCGCTGGGCCTGCGCGTCCGGAGCCTGTGCTCCGCAACGGGAGAGGCCACAGCAGTGAGAGGCCCGCATACCGCAAAAAAAAACAAAACAAAACAAAACAAAACAAAAAAAAAAAAAAAAAAAAAAAAACACAGTAATAGAAGGAAGAATGCCTTTGTTAGGCTTATTAGTAGAGTGGACATAAGTAAGGAAAGACTCTGAACTTGAGGCTATATCAATAGAAACCTCCAAAACTGAAAAACAAAGAAAACAAAGGCTAGGGAAAAAAAAAAGAACAGAATACCCAAGGACTCTAGGACAAGCACAAAAAATATAACATATGTGTAATGGGAATACCAGAAGGAAAAGAAAGAGGGAAAGGAGCAGAATATTTGAAACAATAATGACTGAGAATTTCCCCAAACTAATGTCAGACAGCAAACCACAGATCTAGGAAGTTCAGAGAGTGCCAAGAAGGATAAATGAAAAAAGAAACAAACAGAAAACTATATATAAGCATATCATTTTCAAACTACAGAAGATCAAATAGAAAGAAATTACTCCTGAAAGAAGTCAGAGGAAAAACAAAACAAAACATCTAGCCTATAGAGGAACCAAGGTAAGAATTACATTTCACTTCTACTAAGAAACCATGAAAACAAGAATAGATTAGAGTGAAATATTTCAAGTGTTGAGAGAAAAAACCACAGCCTAGAATTCTGTACCCTGCCAAATTTCAAAAGTGAGGGAGAAATAAAAAATTTCTCAAACAAAAATGGAGGGAATGTGTTCCCTGTAGACCAGTCTTGCAAGACATGTTAAATGAAGTTTTTTAGAGACAAGGAAAATAATATAGGTCAGAAAGTCAAATCTTCATAAGGAAAGGAAGAATATCAAAGAAGGATATGGGAAGGTAAATAAAAACTTTTATTTTCCTTAGTTGATCTCACAGATAATGGTTTGTTCAAAATTATAATAGCAACAATGTATTTGGTTATATGGTTATACAAATATTGTATATATACTTATGTATGCTTATATATAACCGAAATAAATGATAGCAATGATACAATAGCTAGGAGGGAGGAAAAGTAGGATTTTTTTTATTACAAGGGTATTTACACTACCTGTGAAGAAGTATAGGGTTATTGGAAGGTGAACTTGGATTAATTGTAAATGTATACCACAAACTCTAGAGGGACCACTAAAAAAAGTTAAAGAATTATAACTGATAAGCTAAGACAGGAGAAAAAAAGGTTTTTGTGGTTCCTCAAAAAATTAAAAATAGAACTACCATATGATGCAGCAATTTCACATCTGGGTATACATTATTAATATTGTGATTTATAATAAGAAATGTATATTTGGCCTTCAGCCCTGCTGCTGGCACAGAGCTCCTAAAATCCTTAGAATTTCCTAAGTGAAGAGAGAGACAAAGGTGTTTTGTTATGTTAATGAGGTGAGCTTTGGCCTGCTTCTAGAGTTAGGGGCTGGTTGCTAGGAGAACAGTCATGCTGTTAAGGGTGCCTTCCATTTCCACAGGCTATTCCTAACCTTTACTGCATTTCCAGACCTCCTGTACTGGACTGTGACCAGCTTTTCTGCACAGAAACGTTGAGTAATGCCAAAGATGCAGTGAGAAATAAAATGGTAACTAGGTTAGTAACTATGCATAAAGAAATTCCTCTATGGTCATAGGGTGTACCCTTGAATACTGATGTGCAACTACCACATCAATACTAAAAACATGCTACCTTCTCCTCCCCTTAAAAAAAATTACTGAGATATTTTATTTTTACTGATTATTTTCCAGTGGATAGTGGGAATGGATAGGACCTCCTTTAATTGAGCTAAATAAATCTTTGATATGCAGCTGTATTCCCTTTTCCTGGGTGCATTCATAGGATGAATTTACTTGTGAATTGTCCCTTTGGCTTTGTACTACTCACTGCGTAATAAGACACCCCAAGGAAGTTTCCAGGAAGCAGGGGAAATGGCGGTGGTTATTTAACAAAACGGAAGAGAAATAAGCACATAGATGGAAAATAGCTCGATTTAAAGGGAATGATAATGGGAGAAAAATGAAAAAGAGCTAGAATATTTTATTTAATAATGTAAGGCCAAAGGCTGAATTTGACAGCAACGAAAACTAGAGGACCTACTGGAGATGCCGGGGATCGAACCCGGGGCCTCATACATGCGAAGCATGCGCTCTACCACTGAGCTACATCCCCTGCTGGAGGTCAGTCACCGGGCAGCATTCCTCTCCCTTTAAAATCTCAAAACGTTGTGCACAATTTTGGGTTTTTTTGTTTCCGACTAGAGAGTAGCCGTCATTGAAGACGAATTACATCTAAAGCCTCTTTCGGATTATATCCAAGTAGCCCCCTTCCGAGACCCGCCGACAACATCCAACTCGTATTGTTACTGAGAACAGAGCCCAATTTTAGTAGCTTCAGCACAATTATTCTTATTTTAGTAGTTTCAGCACAATTGTTTTTTCTCCCGTCAGTCAAATCGAACCCCCGGTGGAAAGAACTGAGGGATTTTTCAGGACCCTTTGAAAAATGGTCTACGAGCCAAAACAAAGGCTCATGGAAAATGAGACCCAATTTTTTTGCAGCAGAGTAAGTTGAATGGTCAAATGAATCTTTGGAGCTGCGTCGTCCAACTTGATCCCGCTTGGAGGAAAAAAAAAAAGAAAATTGTCCAGATAGATGAAATGTGAAAATCCTGCCCTCATATTTGTCCCCAGAGGCAACGGCTTGTCCCACAGAGACCTTCGAGTCCTCCTGACCACAGATAACCGGAGTGGTTATCTGTGAACTTTGGCTTCATAAAGAATCTTAGATTTAAAGAAGCCCGCATTCCTTTGTTTCCCCCTTTCCTTTATCCAGGGGCCAGCTTCTCGTTCCGCAGGCTACTTTACCCCGTGGAAGAATGAACGTGGACAAGACCTCCTAAACCAGCATCCGGGTCCGGAGCGCTTCTGCACCCGCAGCCCCGCTGCACTACTACAATCTACTGAAAAGGCTTTTCTGACCCCAGACCCAGATGCAGTGATTTTTGTCTCTCACTTCAGAAGTCATACAGCAGAGAACAGAAACTCTTCAAAAGTGAAAATGGCAACACCAAAGGCACGATTCATGATGATAAATTGGACTTCATTAAAATTAAAAATTACTGCTGCTCTGAGAAAGACACTGTTAAGCCATGGGCTGGGAGAAAATATTTGCAAAACACGAATCTGATAAAGGGATGGTATCTAAAATATACAAAGAACTCTTAAAACTCAACAAGAAAATGAAAAGCCGATTATAAATCAGGCAACGTATCGGAACAGATACCTCATCAAAGAAGAAACATAGATGACAGATAACCATATAAAATGATGCTCTACATCGTACATCATCAGGGAATTGTAAATTAAAGCAACAATGAGATACTACTACACACCTATTGGAATAGCCAAAATTCAGAACACTGACAATACCAAATGCTAGGGAGTTGTACGAACCCTACTCCATTAGTTTCCCTCAGATATCTACCTACCCACAGTTTTCTGCCCTCAAAAGCCTTTAAAACCCTTTTCCTTTATCTCATCACTTCTCTACAAATTTATTTTTCTTTCCTAAGACACTATATAAGCTCAGGGCTAACTACCCCTTTGAGTCATTTATCATTGAATCCTCCCATGTGTATGCATGATGCATGCATTAATAAACTTTTGTTTCTCTGTTGTTAATCTGTTTTTTGTCGCTTTAATTTGCACAGTTCCAATCAACGAAGTTAAGACGGGTAGAGGAAAAGATGTTTTTTCCCCTCTTCTACACTACTTTATCATCCTAAATCCCAGATTGAGAATATTGAAGAGCCAACAGCCAACCAATGAGGGAAAATATACAATGTGCCTTTATTGTTTAAGCCACTGAGATTTTGTGGATGTTTTCTTTTACATCATGATCAAGCCTATGCTGAGTGACACGGGGAAATTATGCCTTTTGTTATATGAATAGCAATTTTATTTTCCCAGTCTGAATTTTTCATTGACTTTGCTTGTGTATTTTTACAGGAGGCTTTGTTTTGTTCTGTTTTACTCTATTATTATTCAAATAATACATATTTATTGCAGAAAATTTGGAAAGTAAGAAAAGGATAAAACTACTAAACAAACTCTACCTATACTCTTACCACTCTTTCAGAAGCTCTCTTGAAAAATCAAATTTGTTAAAATTTTCCTTTAAATAATTTTGGAAATTTTTTTTTTTTTTTTTTTTTTTTAGCGGTACGCGGGCCTGTCACTGTTGTGGCCTCTCTCGTTGCGGAGCACATGCTCTGGACGCGCAGGCTCAGCGGCCATGGCTCACGGGCCCAGCCACTCCGCGGCATGTGGGATCTTCGCGGACCGGGGCACGAACCCGTGTGCCCTACATCGGCAGGCGGACTCTCAACCACTGCGCCACCAGGTAAGCCCTAATTTTGGATTTTTGAATCACAATTGATTCAATAGCCTTCCCCACTCCAAAGTTATTAAAAATTTCACATGTGTTTTTGAAGTACTAGTAAGTTTTGTTTTCATAAATCTCAAACACCATTTAGAATTCATCCTGCTGTGAGTTGTGGGATATGGAGTCAAAACTTTTTTTCCAGGTAACTACCCAGCTTTTGCCACACCAATTATTAAATAGTCCATTTTTATCCATAATGGGGGATTATAACCCATTGTGCTCAGTAATTACCGTCAGAAATAAAGTATGGATACATAGTATTTGAATTGTGCAATTTATCTAACAGACACACATAGAACTCCTGATGAGAACAGAGTTCCCTCATAATGAAAATAGCATTATACCAATTAGAAGACTCTAAAGCCCAACTAATATCCTTTGTTTTACTCTCCTCCCTTCTTTTTTTCCCTGAAAGATATTGTAACTCTCTTTCTTTTCAAATGTGTATCTGAATTTCCTTTCAGATGAAAATTTTACCTTGTTTATGATAAAGTCCTTTGTTGAAAATATGTACATCTGAATCTCTTTTCAAATATATATTTTATCTTTTTACTGTGACACACTGTTTTCAAAGCATATACGTACTTGAATAGCTTTTTAAAAATATATATCAACCTTTTGAAGTTGACTTTCTTGTGAACAGAAGGATCTCTCTCCCCAGTGGCTCTCAAAGTAATTTCTTGAAAACTGAGGGATTCAGAGTCTTGTGGAAATGTGACCACTGACTTAGAAATTTTAAATATGGCTTTCTGTATACAGGAAGTAATGGGGGGAATATCCACTGGCACAAATATCCAATGGCATGTTTCCTCTCAAGTCTTAACACATGCATTTTTATGAGCGAATGATTTGGGTAGAAGACAATCTCTGTCACTCACAGGAAAACATATATTAGTCTTTAGGTATAGAAAGATAAAGGATGGTAAAAGGATATTAAATATTAGCACTTTATCAGAAAGAATTCAGGTAACCTTACATAGTGGCAACTTACCAGTATTTGCACATAGCCGCTCCTGGACTGTAGTTCTCAATAAGTTCCCAAATAAAACTGAAACTCATAGCTCCCGCATTGTGCATTTTTATTTCAGTTGACACATGTTGACTGGAAAAAAAAAAAACCACAATGTGAGAGTTGTGAGTTAAGTTTTATTTGGGGCAAAGTGAGGACTATAGCCCAGGAGACAGTGTCTCAGATAGCTCTGAGGAACGGCTCCGAAGACGTAGGGGGGAAGGTCAGTATTATATAAGATTCTGGTGCAGGGGGTACGTGCAGTTAAGCACACATTTTGGCAGAGGCTTGCTGATGTCACCGTTAATGATTTTAGTGCTTTTCTAGATATGACAAGATGTAAGAATTTGGGCTCATAAAATCTCCTGAAAATATCTAACTATTTGAAGACCTGTTGTGCCAGTTTTTCCCAGAGCACAGAGTGCCTCATTTCTGATCTCCACTGCAAACTCCTTTCAGGGTGTGTTGAAGGTCAGCGGCTGCAGTGGCTAGTGATTTAGTCCTTGTAGAGACAGATGGCAAGTGCCAATTTTTAGTTGGCACGCCTCACAAATATGAGTGAAATTTTGCATATAGATTTTGAGTTGAGTTACAAAACTGCTCTAATTTGCACATCTATATATTTTCTTCTGTTTATTCAAATGCATTAATCCTTAGAACTCTGCTGTCCAATATGGTAGCCACTAGCACATGTGATTCTTGAGTAATTGAAATATGACCAGTCCAACTTGAGATGTACTGTAACTGTAAAGTACACAGCAGATTTCAAAGACTTAGTAAGAAAAAAAAAAAAGAATGTAAATGATCTAGGTAATATGCCTTTATATGGATTATTTATTGAGATGATAATATTTTAGATATACTGAATTAAATAAAATGTTATTAACTTCACTTGTTTCTTTTTACTTTTTTCAATGTGACTACTAGAAAATTTAAAATTATATATGTGGTTGGCATTTGTGCCTCATATTATATTGGGCAGTGCTTCCCAATTTACCGTGCTTTTGCTTATATCAGGAATGTACAAGACCCCACTTGGAATCCAGTTTGCTTCCGTCACAATGTAATGATTTACCAGGGACAATGGACATGATCCTAGTTATGCTTTACACCAAGACGCAGAGGCAAATTAAAGTCAGCCCAATTTCCCCACCCCACACATTTCTCTCCCTCATTGAGACCTGTCACTTTTCTGTTTCCTATTCCTTATTCTGGCAGTCAGATGAATCTATTGGACAAACTGAAAGACAAGTTCTTCCCGACAAATGGGGTCCTTCCAAGTTCAAAATCTACTTCATGGGATTTCTGTGAACATGAACAAAACTCTCCTATAGTCAGAAGCGGGCAAAAAGGAGATGAGATACCAATCACCTCACCTAGATTTCTAAGCATTTCCCGGGATTTCTAAGGAAGTTCAAGGAACATTATACTAGAGTCCAAGATTAGTCTAGCTTAATACACCTTTTTTTCTGGGAATACCGTTAATGAGTTCCCAATCTTCAAATCACAATAAGCCCTTTTACATTCTCACTCTACATACTGTCTCTCTTTTCCATAATAATAAAACCCCTCCCAATCACAGATTGCTGCAGAGTTGCCATCTTAGGGATCAGTGTGGTTGCCAAATATCTCCACAAGACTCCAGCTTAAATTTTCTTAAACAGGCATCTTAATCATGTTCAAACCCAAGCTACTACTCGTTCCAAGCTCGATCTAACGCCCACAAAGCAAAAACACAACAGACTGCCAAGAGGTATAAGGGGATTCATTCTTCTCCGCACACATTCCACAATCGAAAGCCCCACCCCAACCCCCTTCTTCTGTCTACTTGGGCGAAGGTATGAAACATTTAGGATTAATCTGCTTGCCTCTGGCAGTTCATAGCCCAGAACAGGGACTTTTTTTTTTTTTTTAAATGTTAGGAAAGAAAAGCTCATTTTCCGCCCGAACAGGGACTTGAACCCTGGACCCTCAGATTAAAAGTCTGATGCTCTACCGACTGAGCTACCCGGGCCCACGAACAGCCGCTTCTCTTACAGCCTAGAAAAGGTAAGTTCGTTAGGTTGGTTTCAATTTTGAGTTCTCAAAGCGTTGAAAAATAAGTCGCCGGCACAAGTACCTCACATACTCAAGACAAAAGCAGCCGGCGGATCTCACTTCTACACTAACTAGCTGCCACCACAACAGGCAACACGTTTGAAACAATTTGACTTCCCTCAAAAATCCAGCGCTCTGAGGAGCTACCTCAGCTATTGAAAGAGCCCCACGATGCTCTCAAAAGCCAACAGTTTGAGTAAAAATGAGGAGGATCTTCTTGTGGGACAAAAGTTTGCTGCTCACTTCCCTAAAATCACGGAAAGCCAACATTTTCTTGTACCTATAGGATGCAAAGAAGAGAGGTGGAGCTTGGACACGTCCTTCCTACCCATCTACCCAAATCCTATTCATGTTTAGAGATTCATATTCAAGCCCTCTTCGCCCTACTTCGCTAACTCCAACCTCGCCTCCTCCCTCTTCCCATTCACGCACTGCTTCGCCTTTCCACTCTGGTCCACTCTGCCAGCTCCTGCGTGAGATCTTCCCAATAACTCAGTCCACTCCATCCAGGTTCCGGGTTGTTGACACTCCAGTCAGGGTTTCCCAAACCTGCCAGATTTTGAGTCTGCGGAGCTTTCTAATAGTATAAATTACTGTCCGGCCTCTTCTAAATATGCTTTCGGACTTCATCCAAAATTCATATCTGGATTACCTGTCGGACAAAATAGGCGGAAAGTGGTTTTGCGCCTGACTGCCTGAGGTGTGAGATGCTCTCTAGGCATACAAGGTGCTAGTTCCTTTCCCAGCCCACACGTTTCCCCGCTCTCTCACATTCCGGAGAGAATTCCGTCCGAAAGAGGTTGTGTATTGTTTCCTCCTCCCTCTTCCCTCCTTCTGTCTTTCAAAACAGAACCTCAGTAAGGAAAGCAGTTGCCGGGTCCCGACCGAGTTGCTGCCCTAGGTTTGCTAGACACTCTCTGTCGCTCTGCATTTCTTGGTAGGTTTTGTAAATTCTTTCCGCTCTGTCATCTCTTTCCTTCCGGAAGGACCTAAATCCCCCTCTATCCGCCCCGTCCCTACCACCCTTACGCAATACTTAACGCTGAGGATTTCCCTGGTGGCGCAGTGGTTAAGAATTCTAAAGACTAGCTAAGTCACTAAAGCTAGTGACTAAGGGTTTGAGCCCTGGCCCAGGAAGATCCCCGATGCCGCGGAACAACTAAACTCGAGTGCCACAATTAGCCTGTGCTCTAAAGCCCGCGAGCCACAACTATGGAGCCCACGTGCTACAAATACTGGAGCCAGAAATACTTGACTTTTCTATAAAATACTTAACTTTTCTTCTTTGTATTCTTCTGCATTACCTCTGTGGTCTTTTAGGCAGCTTTGGAGGCAGAGGAGGATGAAGTTGGGGGAAAGGAAGAATTTGAAGACAAGAAAAATGCCCCATTCCTGGGACTTTCCTTGGTGATGGAATGGAAACGCCTTCCTGAGAGCTAGCTGTGGAGCAGACTTTGAAGCAAGCTGAGAGAAGTAGGGAAGATACCCGAAGCAGAAACAAAGAGCCGCAAGGTCCGAAATCAATCTAAAGCCAGCCATTCTTTTGTTTTCCTGCAATGCATAGCAATGACTCCTAATTCTCCAATTCCAATGGGTCTTTTTCAGTCCGTGTGCTACTCTCATCTCAGGCGCCTTCTCTTCCATAGCCATGTGAAAATCCAGGTCTCTAGATGCAAGCTATCTGCTGAATTATAGACTCAGGTATGACCTTGCTTACCAGACATCTTCATCATCATGAAGTTGCTTCCTACACATTTCAAATTCATCTCATGTTCAAACAGTGCCAGAACCAGTGATTGTCTGTGGCAGACACTTACCCCTTTTCCTTTAGTAGCTGAAGGTTTTCTGTCTTCTCTTTCCATCTGGACCTAAATTTCCAGAGGTAACTTTCTGAGTTCCCTTCTTTGTACTCACTCCCCTGAATTTTTTGCTAGGTCTCTGGCAGTCAGGAGCAGCGGAGGTACAGTCCCCTGCTGTGATGATGTGGGAAACCGGTGGTACCATGGAGATGACCAGAGAAGGAGTGACAAATCCCAAGGTCCAAGCTGAAGCCACTTGAGGCACACTGACCATCAGGGAGCCAAAGGTGAACCTTAGAGGTCCTAGGTATTAGTTATTTTCTTTCCCTGGGAAAAGTGCCCAGAATATGGATTCCCTTGGGGGCTACAGTGTCTACAGTCCCAGTGCTCTTCAGAGACTTTCTGTCTTTCATGATTCTGCCCACTGCCTTCATTTATCTGAGACTGTATGGAGGCTCCATGTCTAATCCAGTGAGTATGAAGAGGAAGAGAGAGAAGATGCATCAGTGTTCCTGGCATGGAAAACACCAAGGGCAAGCTTTTGTTCTCTGCCAGGAGCTGCTAGGAGCCACTGGAAGGAAAATAAAGAGGACAACAGATAGCTCACTCAAAAAGGAATTTAAAAGCAGTCTCTACTTGGCATCCGCCCTAAAATAGACACTGCCTTGTAAAAGCATTTCTCAACTGGGAGGGTCCAAAAACGATGCCCTTGGATGTCTGTGCTTTAGGGGGTTACAGCAGCTGCTGGGTAAACTGGGCATCCTAAGGTCCAGTGTCTGTGGAGTCCTGTCTTCTCATCTTCCACTGTGAGTTGCTAATCCTACCCTCTCAGCCCTCCTAGCCTTTGAGAGGCTAAATGGAAATCTTTTTTGTTTGTACACATGAACCAGCTTCCCTCCCTCTGCAAAATTCACCTTTTGCATTATTCTACTCTTTTGATATACAAACTAGCAACCAAAAAAAAAAAACTGAAAATGGAACTGATTTTGATATATTCACCTAATGCACAATTATGTATAGCAACAAAGTTGTTGTATAATTTTAATTAGCTCTTTGTTTATACCAATAGTGTTTATTTTAGGAAACACAAGAAATTTATGCATCCGTCTGTTTTTATCCCTCCCTCTTCATCTCCCCAACCCTGCACACACTACCCCTTTGGTTGCATCTCAGAAATCTTTGGTGTGATGTTAAATCATGTATTCCACTTTATGACTTTATTTAAAATTCTAAAAACAAGAAACTGGAATTCCGTGGGCAAATGTAGGAAATGTAGAAGGGAAGACATTTTAATTCATTACTCGCCAATATCCTTGCAGCTTTATTTCAGCCAGGAGTGTGTGTATGGGGTTGGGTGTTTTCTACTACCTGGTCTGTGAAAATCTCCAATGAGACCCAATTTATCATCTGCCAAAATCCAGCTTCTAACAAAAATTTTTAATGCCTTAAACCTAATTTCCACCCAAATCAAACTATTCCTGCCAGCTAATAGCTTCCAACCCTGAAACTTCCAATTATGTTCCCAATGTTCACGTTGACAGTCTCATCATTCCTTAGCACTGCTGTTTGGGTTGTTCAATGTTCTCTCAGTCACTCACTCAGAAAGATTTGGGACCCACTTCCCCCACCTCAACTGCTTGCGTCCAGTAATGAATGGAGGGGTGGAGGGAAAGGAGGTGGGGATGAGAAGGGGGAGGCAGGGGAGGCAGGTGAAAGCTTTTCTCTTGTCTGTTAGATGATGCAGATCTGACTGCTCATACAACGAAAAGAACTAAAAGAATAGGGCCATTTCTCTTCCCCTTTATTCTGTCCTTTTTCTGTTCTGTCTTTATTTGCATATGCCAGTTGTGGTGGGAGGCTTCTTGCTTTGGAAGTGAAATGTCTGATGGGAATGTCTTTCTTTTCCTTTCTTCCCTTCTTCCCTCCTTCCCTCCCTCCCTTCCTTCCTTCCTTCCTTCCTTCCAGTCTTCCTCTCTTTCTCTCTCCTTCTTCTTGTCTTTATTTTGCTGTTGCCCCGCCCTGGGAGGTGATAAGCCAGAGGCAGCAAAAATGGGAAAACTATAAAAGCAATCCACTGCCCTTCTTTTCGCAGAGGATATGAGAAAAGGGGTTAAAACTTAAGTGGAGGTGCCAGGGATTGAACCAGGGACCTCGTACATGCAAAGCACACGCTCTACCACTGAGCTACACCCCCATACCTCTACCTTTTTCTAGCTATTTCATAAAATATTATTTCTCCGTCTTTTTTTTTTTTTTTTTTTTTTTTGTAAGCTAAGAGTTCTCTGGAGAAGGTCTATCAGGTTAAATTACACTATTTCTGAAATTACTAAACTGGATA
Organism: Grampus griseus; assembly: GCF_964374135.1. Classification (NCBI taxonomy): domain Eukaryota; kingdom Metazoa; phylum Chordata; class Mammalia; order Artiodactyla; family Delphinidae; genus Grampus; species Grampus griseus. Next base: position 22,005,459 of record NC_139004.1, read on the forward strand.
CAGTCTAGTGGCTTCTCCCTGGCCTGCAGTTATTTAATTAACCCAGGAACAGTTGAAAGAATAATGCCTTCTAAGAGATAATTGACTGAGAATGTCTTACTTTTTTCTTTTTCTCTCTTTCTGTTCTTTTTCCTTCATGCTCCTCAATAATACTACCAATGGAATTGATTGCTCAAGATTGATGTTGTGAATCTGCCATGTTTGTCGTTTTGGGTTCAGGAAATCCTGAATGAGCCAGATCTTTCTTTTTTGTTTCCTTCAATTAAATATTCCTTGGGAAGACAGACATCACCAATGATGATGAGGCCCTTAGAGTGGAAAGGGATCAGGAGCAAATGGGTATGAAGTTAACTGTGCTATGAGCAAGAAAAAGTGAGTTAGGGAATATAAAGAGGAAAGTGGGAAATGTTTGTGCCAACATGGTTTAAGAGAGTAAAAGAAAAGGGCAGGAACAAAGGTGCTAGAAACCAAACCCAGTACTTCATTTTGTGCACTCTACTCTCACATAATCCAAGAAATTCGGAAAAATACCTGTCCCCACTGATTTCCATTATTTGCTACTGGTTCTCCAAGAATAAGTCTAGAAATGAAAAGCAAGGATTTAGAAATTTTAGGAGATCTTGTAAATTGCTTTCACTCCCAAGTTCATGATCAGAGGACTTGACTCATTTTAATAGTGTGTAGATCTAATGGGGTGCTGTCCAATTGCTTGGTGTATAGAATGTGGAGAGGGCAGCATACTAGAACGGGAGAGACAACACTTTATTCAACTTAGGCTTTCAGCTGGCACACTTACACATAAAGGTAGGTTAACAAGAGAAAACCAGAGCTTATTAATGTGTGCAACAGGCATCACACAGAAGAAACCTAAACAAAAAGTAACTCAAAGTGGCGGCTTAGCACCGCGGCTAATGAAGTATATTCAACAAAGAACAGTAAATTTGTAGACAAATGACAGGATCGAGGAATGCAGTTTTCACCTTCCAAGGGCAGAAAACTGTGGGAAATTAAATATATGGGAAGAAACTAGTGGAGTAAGATTTGTTTGCAGATTCCTCTGGTGCGTCTCTGGGCTGATAAGAGTTTGTCTCCAGTAAAAGGAGAATTTATATCCTGCCTTTGGGTGAATATGGGAGGGTAGAGAGAGCTTTCCTGTGTGTGTGTGGTTTTTTGTTTTTTTTTTTTTTTGCATCTTAATTAACTTCAGCTCAAAATAATTTTCATGTCAAAGAGGCATATTTTGCATGACATAATCTGGTTTCATATATAGTCATGTGCAGAGGGAGCATGTTACAGTGTGTGATATATTAGAGCTAATTTGTCACTTCAACTCAAAAGTGCATGAAGATCTGAGAAATTATGAGTATGTCTTTCTATATCTTATCATATTTAAATCCTTTTAAGTTGCTTTTTAAATTTACAGTTTGATGTCATTAGTTTAAAAAGCCATTTAAAATTACATTATTTCTACTTAAACTAATTTACTGAATGCTAAACTAGATGTATTTCACTTTATTTTATTTTATTTTTTGGCGGCGCCGCGCGGCTTGCAGGATCTTAATTCCCCAACCAGGGATTTAACCCACGCCCTCAGCAGTGAAAGCGCGGAGTCCTAACCACGGGACCGCCAGGGAATTCCCATATTTCACTTTTTTCCCACCCACCCCCCCCCGCAAAATAAGGAGGTAGCTCAATATGAAGAGGATAGAAGTGATTCCAAAAACCGAAGGCCAGTTTTAGGCAGAAATACGAACACTCACAAGGAGCTGGTCTCATCACGCAGAATGAGAAACACTCGCCTGCGGTTGGAGGTGCCGCGGATTGAACCCGGGGCCTCGAGCATGCCAAGCACGCGCTGAGCTACACCCCCTTACTCTTTTTGCTCGTGGAATAAAATTTAATGGCAATATCTAACTGCCTTGTGTTTCCAGAACCTGAAATTGTTAGTACAAAAATCCCTTATGTACGATTCCGTTATTTCTGAAATTCCTTTATTGCATTCTCTTTCCAGTCTACATGAAGAGAAAGGCATCTTCATGCTAGGCAGAAAGCTACATTCCTAGGATCTATTCACACTTGTCAACCTACAAAAGGTGAATAGAAGAAGGAAAAGAAAAGCCTAGAATCAGTGACACTCAAGGAACAACTGGGAGAACTAGCCCCACAACTTAATTTCTTCATACAGATCCCCATTGTAAGAATTTGCTGTCACCTAGAATATCATTCTGTGTCAGAATGTAAGAAGGTGCTTAAAGATGATAGTAAGCTCAACAGATTACAGTATCTTCGAGACAATCTTGGAAACACTGAGCATTAAAATGAATAAGAAACGATAAAGGAATACAAAGTAATGGATGAAATAAGACTGCTAGACCAGAGAGTTGACTGAAATACTAGGTCTGAGTGAGGAGATAGCCAGCATCAAAGGATCCTCAACTTTGCTCTGAGGATGGTAAGAATGACTCTGTTGTCTGTTACACAACATGGGGACTTCAAAAGTTCAGTCTGAATTGAGAGGCCAGTGGCTCAAACAGATTACTCAGACACTTGCTGAATTAAAGTTCTAAAATCACATGTACTTTGGCTAGAGTAAGATTCCATAAGTTCATTGAGGATTCATTCATAGAAAAATCTAGAGCCATTTTGTGACCTTCAGTGATGCCTAAAGGATTAGTGGGCTAGAAGACATAAGAAACCCCCAAACCCTTGAAATAAGGCAATTATAGCTTTCTCTCCAGATTTTTGTCGTGGCTCCATTACTTGAATAGGCAGGAAGCTCTGGGAGCAGCATTTTTTCCCCAGCACACACCAGGCACTTATCGCTAGCTTATCACCTTCTAGAATACGGTGGAGGAAAAGCTAAGGAAACAAAAATGTGACTCATGTTTTTAGTAGGATGATGTTTCCTTTAACTGAAATTATCTGTAAGTCCCATGTTCTTCACTATAGAAAATGTACATTGCTTCCCCGACCCTCACCAAACTTGAGGAATTGGGAATGGGTCTTTCCACTTTTTATTTTTCTTATTTATGCCCTTTAATTTATTGATTTCAAACTTTTCCCAAATCTAAGAGCCAGTGCACTTGAACTGAATGAAGAAGCCTCTTCCCAGTGAGTGATAGATGATGAGCATCACTTACTGCCAGGTGGTGGAGAGTTTGAGTTTTGAGGCATTGAAACTTGTTGGGTTTCCCAAGGGAAACTTGAAATCCTGCTCACAGAACTCTAGGACAGAACTCTAGGTTGAGTTCTGACTGTGGTCAATGTGACACATTTATTTTTTCAAACTTTCAAAATAAAAAACAGTGCTTGTTTAATGTAGCTGGAGGTAACAAGTGGATAATAGTAATAACAATGGGTTACATTAAATGATTATATCACCTCCTTGATAAACAGACTCCCTAAGAGGTGAAGTAATTAGTTGGCCACTAGTTCACAGTCAACATGTAACAGGGCAAGTTTCAAAGCCAAGCAGATTTCCTAGAACACCTGCTCCAGATCCTTCTTTACAGTCAGGAATCCTGAAGTCAAAAGACAGATAGAATGACTTTTGGATTCATTTCCGTTTGAAAATGTCATTATCACTCACAGGGAAAGGGATGGCCCTACATAATTTCTTAATGTTGAGCAGCTCTCAATGCTGTGGGGAAATGAGAAAGAAGGGAATGAATTCATAAATATGTACCACGAAATAAAACACCTTAAATGCAGCAATATGGCCTGCAAACCCTACTATGACATTTTGTAGGGGACGCTACAGCTATGGGTCTGGACGCCTCAAGGAACGGAGGACACAAAGACAGGAGAGAGGAAAACAAAGTATTTCTGAGAGTGAGGCATTATAGCATCTCTTTCAAATGGAATTTTCTCTGCAATAAAGAGAATGCCAAGGAGTTTGCGACTAGGACAATATCTACCAAATAAATCAGTTGAATACGTGTCCACTAGCTAGATCTGTAGATTCGGGTAGCTCACTAGGTAAATTTCAGAATTTTTAATCTGGGGAAACAAAGTTTGAATCCCTAGGGGTTCAGGTTCCATGTGTTTACATTTATTCTCCAGTTATTTCTAATCGGCAAAAGGCTACTGAAGTCTTGCCTGCTTGATGTTCTGAATATTTACAATGGACTCTTCTACCCTAGTGGCTGGTAAACTATTGCGTTCGAGCTAAGAATGGTTTTGGAAAGTTTCATGGATGTGCATGTCATCCTTGCGCAGAGGTCATGGGAATTTTCTCTGTATCTTTCCAGTTTTAGTATAAGTGTTGCCGAAAGGAGTACCGTTTTTTATTTTTAAAGGTGAAAAATAAAACAAAAAATAGTATTGGGTGACACGTGAAGTTTATATGAAATTTAAATTTCGGTGTCCATATATAAAGTTTTATTCGAATACAGCCACTTCATTTACACGTCGTCTATGGCTACTTTAGGGCTATCACGGAGAGTAATTGCAACAGAGACAGCACGTGGCACCCCTTCCCCTTCCCACTGCTGCTGTGCGCACTGCGCATTGCAGCGACTCAGTGATCTTTCCTCAAGTTTTTCAGTGTCCTGTGCATCTCTGAACCATAACATTTTATTGTTATTACTTTTATTAGTAGTGCTTGCACATCATGTGAAAACAAAACAAAACAAAAAGTGTGAACTGTGGCGCAACATTGTTTTTATTGTGCAATTAGGCTTTAGCATGCTAAAGGAACTCAACATTCGTGGCCATCATCCGAGTGAATAGGTACCGGTCCACGGCCTGTTAGGTACCAGGCCGCACAGCAGGAGGTGAGCGGCGGACGAGCGAGCGAAGCTTCATCTGCCGCTGCTCGTCGCTCCCCACCGCTCCCCACCGCTCCCCACCGCTCTCTATCGCTCGCATTACCGCCTGAACCATCCACACCCCTGTCCGTGGAAAAATTGTCTTCCACGAAACCGGTCCCTGGTGTCAAAAATGTTGGGGGCTGCTGCATTACGACGTTCCTTATTAATGCGCAGAAAGGAAACTCACCCCTGGGATCAACTAAAACTCTTAGTGTGCCGAAACCCGGGATCGAACCAAGGACCTTTAGATCTTCAGTCTAACGCTCTCCCAACTGAGCTATTTCGGCTACCTGAAAATCCCCTATTCCTGACATTTCTTTTTTAATATTTAGATTGTTTTCAACTTCCGTTTTAGACGTTTTCAGATTCCTTAAGCGTGGCTGCCTAATTGTCCAATATACTTGCCTATCTGGAAAGACCTGGAATCTATACCTTCCACGTATGCCAGTTGCATCCAATTCCTGGCAGTATTGGATGAACACGTAAAGGTGGGAGAATTTGAAAAGAGGTAATAATGAGGGATTCAATAGAAAGCCTTTCCGCTCCTCTACATCCTGTCAGTTGACCCAGATACAGCTCAGAATCTAAAGGAAACTAAAGAAAATATTATTGGGGGGGGTCCCTTATTTTTCTCTTCTTTTCATTCTTTCATCTCTCACAATCTCCAAAAATGCTGAGAAATGGAGTCCAATGACGCTGTGAATTTGCTAAAAGAATACCGTATACATAAATATTACCAGACTAAACTCTTGAGACGATATTCCCAACTGACAGGGAAGCAACTTTCACAAAATTTAGAAAATTTGAAACGGCATATCTCATCATAACAGAATTTCTTCACAAAAATTCCTTCAAAAATGAAAATGAAACTACAACCAAATCAGATTTTGATTGGCTCCTTCGTTAGCCAGGCAAGGAAATCATTTAGCATTGTGATGTAATAAACAGTGCACAGCACCATTTCATATTCAAGTATAAATAGAATATATGAGCAGGGCCTACACACATGAGTAATTTGCATGAGAAAGTAGCTTATGTTCCCATGGCTCCTACACTTGATACAATCCTCCATTCGTCAATCTACCTCTATAGCTTCATAGGGAGTTCCTACAGCTAAAGAAGAAGAAGAAAAAAGAACCAGACTTGGTCTATAGGTGGTTCTGCTCACTACTGGTGAGCAGAGGTGAACAGCTCTGAGCAGGTGAGCACTTTTCTCAACTCTGGGAGCTGCTAAACCACTGTAAAGAATAATTAATGTTATTCTGTAGCAGTTCTCAGCAAAGAGACTCCTAAGTGGAGGTGCCGGGGATTGAACCCGCGGCCTCGTGCATGCTAAGCACGCGCTCTACCACTGAGCTACACCCCCGATGTTGGGGGTTATTTCATTCATATTAGAAATCAGTGAGGATTTGGTGAGTCTCGCAAAACCACCAATTGTTCTGTGAATTAACTTAACGAGCTCTAGCGGGTGCACTCCACCCAAAGTGCACTCCACTCACAAAGGTGAGCAGCTTCCATAGTACCTGAATGTTGGTGGTGAAGGTAAACCCTCTCAGTGGGCGTTACTTCAAGCAGGGCACGTGACTGTTCATTTTGCTTGTAGAGTAGGGATCTACACTAATTTATGAGAGGTGGCTAATAGTTTGGCTGGTAATTAGGAGCTTGGAAGGAAAATTATTGAAAAAGTGGTGACAGAGAGGTCTGGGAAAGAGGCAGGTAGTTAGAATTGCCCAAATGTGCAGTCTAAGGATATTTGTTTCCATGTGAATGCCCTCCAGAGAACAATCTCCTCAGAGGCGATCTAATAGGCAGTTGGACACGATGACCCATTCTGTTGATGTCTGGAAGCTTCTCTTTAGCCACCATTCTACTTGCCCAGTGAGCTCATGGACAAACTGGCCATGATGACAGGAACAGAGGTCATACACAGGTTCAGCAACATGCACCTCTATGCACCGAAATGATGTAGTTCAAACCACTGCTAAGTGACTAAACTACCAATATCACAGACAAACTTTGAGCCCTCACAAGCTATCATTCCATGGGGGAAGCAGCTAAACCCCTGGTGTCAGGTTCATTATATTTGACCAATTCTGTATTAAGGGGACAGTGTATATCTCACTGGAATAAAAACTTAACCTGGATGTGGATTTTCCTTCACCTCCCACAATGCTTCTGCCAAAACCACCAACCATGGATTTACTGAATGTCATATTCAACAGCATCCACAGCATTGTTTCTGAGACAAGAAGCCAGTTTATAGCAAATAAAATTTGGCAGTGGGCTAATGTTCTGGAATTCACTGGCCTCACCGTAAGCCCCTAACCCTGAAGCAGATGGCCTGATGGGATGGTGGAATGACCTTTTGAATACTTGGTTATTGTATGAGCTGAGAGACAATACTTTGGAGCGGGGAGGAGGGGCTGTGTAATGATATCCAGGATATGGTGAATATTCTTAATCAGTGACTAATAATGGGAATGTGTGTCTCTCTCATCAGGACTCATGGATGCACGAATCAGAGAGAGGAAGTGGTCTTTTCACTGTTATGGCTAACAGACACAGGGGCATTTTGCTTCCTCTCTAATCCACTGATAACTTTTATTTGGACTCCAAAGTCTTTAGGTGATTTTTCTGGTGTCTCTTTGTGATTGGAATTTATGAATAAAAGGCATTATTTTATTTAAAAAGATAAAAACAGTGTGGAAAGGGGGTTTATTGAGTGATGTCAAAGAAAGCTTGACAGCCTAAAATCCCTAATTTCACTAAATCAGTACTCTGATGAATTCACTTTAGGAACTGAAGGGAGGAATGTGTGGTCAGCTAATTTGTGTAAATTACTGAGAGGGGAATAATTCCTCACGACAAAAATCTGACCTCCTTTCATAATCCCAATAAGGATACGTAACTCCTCATGACAAAAATCTGACCTATTTTCATAATCCCAATAAGGATGGGTGACACTATTTTGGCTAAATCAGAACACTTGTGGATTCACTTAACCACCTGCAACCTTTCTGCACATTTCTCAACCCTGGGAGCTGCTGAACCACTGTAAAGAATAATCAATGTTATTCTCTAGCGGTTCCCAACAAAGAGACCCCAAAGTGGAAGTGCCGGGGATTGAACCCGGGGCCTCGTGCATGCTAAGCACGCGCTCTACCACTGAGCTACACCCCCGATGCTGGTGGCCTATTTCATTCATATTAGAAATTAGTGAGGATTTGGTGAGTCTCGCAAAATCACCAATTGTTTTGTGAATTAACTTAACAAGGTCTAGCGGGTGCACTCCACCCAAAGTAAATGTCTTAACACCAGATTACTTGCTCAGAAAGACTGATGATCCATTGTTCCCTACTTCTGCTGACTATAGAAGATAATCATGCTTGGAGGTAGAAGAGTAGACGAGCACAGAGAAGGGATCATCACTGGGCAGATTTGCTTCTCCTTAGCCCACAGCTATTGCATTGACCAAGGCACAGTTGAAAGAATAATGCCTTCTTAAAGATAATTGACCGAGAATGTCTTACTTTTTTTCCTCTTTCTGTTCTTTTTCTTTCATGCTCCTCAGTGGTACTGCCAGTGGCACTGAGTCCTCAAACCTGATGATGTGAATCTGTTGTGTTTGTTGCCTCAGGTTCAAGAGATCCTACATGAGCCAGATTTTTCTTTTTTGTTTCTTTCAGCCAAATGTTCGTTGGGAAGACAGACTTCAACAGTGATGAGGCCATTGGAGTGGAGTAAAGGGTTATGAATTTAACTTTGCTATTGAGCAGGAAAAGGTAAGGTAATATAGAGAGGAAAGTGGGAAAAGTCTGTGCAAGCATGGTTTAAGAGAGTGAAATAGGACAGTAATGGAGGTGCTAGAAATGAAAGGTTGCATCAAAGATGCTGGCTTGGAAATGCTGGATGAACATATGGCAAAATTAAGTTAAATGAAGCGATTTAGTATCCATATCAAGGAATATCAAGAAAGAAGTTATTGATTTAGAGAAGAATTGGATTGTCAAACCTGAATCTTTATGACCTTATTCTTTCATCTGCTTTCAGTTTTCACTACTCTAATCTGAGTGGTGAACTTATCCTTCATTTAAGAATGCTTAATACTATCTCCTGGACATTCCAGACAAATTTGGACATTCCAGACAAAGGGCAAAACTCTACCAGTGATGGCATGTCAGCTACAGGGATGTTTTGTCAGTAAGGAAAATGAGAAGGCTCAAGTAATTGTTAAAATGTCCAGGGATGTTCATCTCTTTCCCTCATGTCACTGGTTAATTAAGCAGTGAAATCAAGATACGAAATGTCACATAAATTCTCACACATATATATCATACATATAGCACTGACACACACACAATAAAGCGATTATTCTTTTATGTGTCATTTCACAGTGACTAAACCTCACAATACTCCCCAATGCACACACACACATAAAACCTCAAAGTAAAATGAAATTAAAAGTGTGATGCTGAGTAGCAAGTATATTGGAATTTCTTATCCTGCAACTTTCCTAGATTTTTCCAAGTAAACTTTATATTTTTATTTTAAAACTGTAAATGAAATCACAACCAAAATATGTCAGTTAACAAAGCACAGTTGTTGGATTATGATAGTTCCATTTGGATTCCAAAGGTTTGATATAAAATTCCTGTAAGAAAATGAGATGTATTAAGAAACCTGGGAGACCGGCTAGTTTTGATGTCACTCCCATGATTACATATGTGTTGTCTGTGCGTGTGTTCAAAACAGAATAACAGCAAAAACCCCTAATCATTGATAACAATGACGGCATTTGGACTGGAGAAGCCTGAGCCGGAGGCTAAATTCTGCAGTGAAGGGGAAGGAAATGATGATGAGAGATGACAGGACTAGGGGAAAATAGAGCGCCAGAAGATAGTATATTAGGAAGGTTTGCCTATCAGAGGAAAGAACCTCCAGAAAGGACCTCTAAGCAGCAACTGGCATCTGTACCAGAAGGAAAAAAAAAGTCTTTAATACAATTCACTTACACTGTAGATTTCAAGACGGTGATCCTACAACATATGTTTGGCTGAATCACCAGATGTTAAGGATGGGTAGACATAGTGGGTCTCAAATCTGAGTGGAAGAAGCGTCTTCTTGGGAGACCGTGACTTTGATGCTATGTCAAGCACAGTGGCACGGAATAGCTTGGCGGAGCGCTTCTTGCAAGAGACATTTACGTTGGGTGGAGTGCGCTCCCTAGAGTGCATGTAAGTTAATTCATGGAACAATTTCTAGTATGACTGAAACGGGTCGACTATGTCGGGGGTGTAGCTCAGTGGTAGAGCGCGTGCTTAGCATGCACGAGGCCCCGGGTTCAATCCCCGGCACCTCCACTTGGGCATCTCTCTTTATTGGGAACCGCGGCAAGCAAACCAGGAGTGGCTTAGGCTTTCTGAGTGAGAGAATATCCAAGTTTCCTGCCTTGTCCTGGTGCCACAATCTTCTTTGTCACTGTGGAATACAACGATGCTCGTGCTGAGTTACCCAAACCGTTTATTCAGGTTTTTATTAGCCATTTGCTCTCTAGCCATTTTGAACAATCACAACTATGCCGTGGGATACACACAGCATAAGGGATGCCTGCCCCTACCCTTACTATTCTTAGGTATTGTGTGATGACTTCTGAAGTAGCCAAAGTGAAGCCAGGTACTTCTGATCCTCATGTGTCTTTCTTTGGTGGAAATAGCATTGGGCTTAAAGCAAAGATCCACAGGAGAGGAACAGAGGAAGTCTGTTCAAACTATTGCTCTTCAGACTCCCGCTGGGAGAAGTGTAGAATATAAGCAGTAAAGGAGAACACTGAAAATGTCCTAAAAGATATCTAGAAGAAAACTGGGTTTCCGAGGACTGACTTCTGCGTATGAGTAAGAAACAAGAATGTAAGAACTAAAGAACCTGCCCTCAGAGACTGAAACGGTCGACTTTCAGGTCGAAAGTTTGATGCGCTATCCGAGGTGCTGACACTTGTATTCTTGGACATCTATTCAAAAGTATTTGTTTGTTGTCCGGCTTACCTTTCTTTCTCATTTGTCCCTAACATTCCAAGCCCAATGCGCTAAAAATCAGTTGCTGCCTCAGATACATAAGCCCAAAGACACCGGCAGACCCTGCTTCTACGCTCAACATTGCTCCCACTACGGTCACACGGGAATCCAGATGTGGCTTTCCAGCTGCTCCCTATAAAGCTATCAATTCCAGCAGTACTGCACCGCAAACAAAAATTCAACCACACGAGCGCCCTACAAAGTGCTCAACTTGTTTAACCAGCGAGGAAAAGAGCAACTAGTAGCTCTCAGACTACGATAACTGGAACAAAACAAACTGGATTCTTGTGGGACATAACGTTTTCACCTACTTCGCTTAGAATAATGGAGCTTCTCTTGCGGTGGACCTGCAGAAATACAGAAGAGATAAAGACCTTGGATACATCCACATACTCCCTCATCCAAATATTACTCGTGTTTAATTCTCATTCCCAAACTTTCTTCTAGCGTCTCGTTCTCCTGTCCTCCTTGGCTGCTTCTCCCACTCAACTGTCTTCCCCTCCCCACAGGATACTCTCCGCTCTTCATCCCCTCTCTTCTCCGTCCCCCTTCAACTCTCCCTTTCTCAGCATTAGTCTAGGAACAACCGAACCTTGCTGACCTTTCAGAGTCATTAGTCACATGTCAACTAATACTCTTTTTTGTTTTATTTTTTCAACCTTTTAACGTTCCCAAACCATTCTTAGCTCGCAGGCAATAGTTTACCAACCACAAAGTATAGGGTCTCAGAACTTGTAAATACTCAAACTTTAAGAACAGGCAAGCTTTCAGTAGCCTTTTGCCAGTTAGAAATAACTGGAGAATAAATTCGAACAGAAGGATCTGAGCCCCTAGGGATTCAAACTTTGTTTCCCCGGTTTAAAAGCTCCAAAAGTTTACCTAGTGAGCTACCCAAATCTATAAATCTAGTTACTGGATATACATTCAGCTAACTCATTTGGTAGATATTATCCTAGTTGCAAATCTCCTTTGCATTCTCTTTATTGCAGAGAAAATTCCACTTGAAAGTGATACTGTAATCACTAGCTCTCAGGATTACTTTGTTTTCCTCCTTCTTTTCTGTCTTCCATTCCTTTAGGTGTCCAAAACCAGAGCTGTAGCGTCCCCTACAAAATGTCACAGCAGGGTTTGCAGACCATATTGCTGGACTTAAGGTATTTTATTTCCTGGTGAGTATTATGAGTTCATTCGTTTCTCTCTTCCCAATTTCCCCAAAGAATTGAAAACTGCTCAACATTATATGATTATGTGGCACCACTTCTTTCCCTATGAGTGATAATGACATTTTCAAAGAGGAATAAATCCAAAAGCCACTAATCTCAAGTGGTCTTTTGACTTCAGAATTTCCATCTCTAAAGAAAAGACCTGGAGTAGGTGTTTCTAAAGCAAATCTGCCTGGCATTGAAACTTGCCCTGTTACATGTTGGCTGTGAACTGGTGGCCAAGTAATTACTTCATCTCTTAGGGAGTCTGTTTATCAAGGAGGTGATATAATCATTTAATGTAACCCATTGTTATTACCATTATCTGCTTCTTACCCTTAGCTACATTAAACAAGCACCTTTTTTTTTTATTTTGAAAGTATGAAAAAATAAATGTGTCATATTGGCCACAGTCTGAACTCAACCTAGGGTTCTGTGAGCAGGATTTCAACTTGCCCTTGGGAAACCCACCAAGTTTCAATGCTCAAAACTCAAACTTTCCTACACCTGGCAGTAAGTGATGCTCATTATCTATCACACAGTGGGAAAAGGCATCTTGATTCAGTTCAAGTGCACTTGTTCCTAGATTTGGGAAAAGTTTGAAACCAATAAATTAAAGGGCATTAAACAAGAAAAAAGTTGAAATACCCATCCCAATTCCTCTAGTTTGAGGGGTAAAACAATGTATGTTCTCTATAGCGAAGAACATCGAACTTTGAGGTAATTTCAACTAAAGGAAACATCATCCTACTAAAAACATGGGCCACATTTTTGTTCTCTCAACTTTTCTCCCACCATATTCTAGAAGGCAGAGAAGCTGATATCAGTTCCTGGTGTGCTCTGGAAAAAAAAGTTCCTCCTCCCAGAGCTTCCTGCCTATTCAAACAATGGAGCCATGACAGAAATCAAGAGATAATTGCCCTATTTTCAAGATTTTGTGGTTTCTTGTGTCTTCTAGCTCGCCAGTCTTTTAGGCAACATTGATGATCACAAAATGGCTCTAGATTATTCTATGAATGAGCTCACAATGAATGTATTGAGTCTCACTCTAACCAAAATACATGAGATTTTAGAACTTTAATTCAACAAGTGTCTGAGTAATCTGTTTGAACCACTGGCCTCTCAATTCAAACTGAAGTTCTGGAAGTCCTCAAGTTCTTTGACAGACACCATAACCATTCTTATCATCCTCAGAGAAAAAGTTGGGGATCCTTTGATGCTGGCCACCTCCTCACTCACACCCAGTAAACCAGTCAATATCTTGTCTAGGAAGAAGTTGTTCAAATTTCTGAATTATCAATGATTTGTAAAATAAAAATCTTACTGGCACTTTCCAGTTTACAGGCCATATCTTTTCCTCCCTAGTTACTTTCTACATTTCTCTAAATTTGTAACCTTAAAAGCAATACTGAGGTTTCTTTTTTAATGTTGTAAGGAACCTTCCTTAAATCAACAATATCCCTACAGTAGAACAGAATAAACCACTGCAAGTCAATAGATGTTACTCTGGTTTCTAGCTCTTCGTATTCCTGTTGAGCCAAGAGCTCCATGTCAGGAGGGTAAATGCATGGACAAGATTCTCCAGAACAAAGCTGGGTTGTACTAGTCTTGGCTCATATCTAAGTAAGGGAAACAAAGAAATAAACAAAAAACTACCAGGCTCTAAAACAAGACCTAAATCCTGAACCATCAAATTGAAAATTTAATTTTCCATCAAATTATCCAGGATTAAAGACATTTTGTTATGAAAACCTCTGCAATTCAAAGAATTTAGGTTTCTGCCTAACCTATATTTTTTATCCTTTCTTTTGCTTTATAAACCCAATGTGCTAACAAATAGTCACTCCAGACAAATCTTAGGTACAGAAGCTCAAAAGTGTCAGCAGATTCCATTTCTAAAACAAAAGGGTCTCCTCACAGCTACAATGGGGTCGAGAAAATGTGGTTTCTTACTGCTCTCTTTAGAGCCACAAATACCAGTGACTATTTGCCAAAACCAAAAACTCAACTGCACGCATGCCCTCCTATGTACTGTTTGTCTTGTTTTGAAAGAAAGAGCAGTGAGAGATTCTGCAAACCTTGACATGCTTAGAAAAAACAAGCCAAGTCTTACGTGGAACAAACACTTTCAGGCTACTTCACTTAGGTTAAAGGGAACTTGTTTCCTGTTTACCTAAAGGAAGAGTCAAAGAGAATGCACCCACCAAAATCCTATGCCAACACGAAGTGTTCTTCACCTTCTCTCCTCCACATTTGGGTCAGATATTGTAAATTCATTCCCATCTCCCCATCAAGGTCTAAACTTCCAGAGGTAGCACACACAGTACTATGGTTTAAATCACTATGCGTTACCTTTTATGTCATTCTGGCAGCATTTTGGCACAATGAGGAAGGAAGTTGTAAAAAGGAGGAATATTTAAAGCTTTTTTTGGAGATAATTTCAAACATAAAATACAGTTGCAAATCTATCTTATATATCCAGATTCATCTATTGTAACATTTTGCCACATTCATTGGTTCTCTTGCTCTCTCTCTTGCTCTCTCTCTCCACACATAGATTTTTTCCTAAACCATTTGACAGTGTTGGCAAACATACCCTTTTACCCCAACATACTTCATTGTATCCTTTCAGGGCACTCCCTTATGTAAGCACAGTAAAATTGTCAAATGTAGAGAATTTAATATTGATACAAAACTATACCCCTCATACACAAATTTTGCTAATTGTCCCGATACTAGCCTTTACTCCATTTTTTTTTTCCAAATCCAGGACCTCTCCAGGGTGACACATTTCATTTATGTTAATGTATTTTTAGACTCCTTTAATTTGGGACCATTTCTCAACTTTTCTTTGTCTTTCATGATATTTTCGTTCATTGACATTTTTAAAGAGCATGTTACAGTTGGTTTGTATAATGTGTTTCAATTTCGGTTTGACTGCCTGATTAGATTCAGATGATGATGCATTTTGGTCAGAATACAATAGGAGTGTTGCTGTGTCCTTCTCAGTTTATCTCATCAGAGGTACATGATATCAGTGTCCCCATTATGATGAAGGTAATCTGATAATTTGGGGTAAGGTTTTCTCTGCTGAGTTTTTTAATGGTCAAGTTACCATTTTCATAAGAAATATGTGAGGATAAATACACTTTGATAAATACATCTTTCTTTATCAAACTGTCACCCATAGCTTGGGCACTGATTGATGAATTTTGCCTGAATCAATCATCACAGGACAGTGGAAAATGATGGTGCTGTCATTTCTTCCACACAATAATTGGCATACTACGTAGGGTAAACTTTCTTTTCCTTCCTTTCTTCCTTTCTTTCTCTCTCTTTCCTTTTTTCTTTCTTTCTCTTTCCCTTTCTTATCAGTATGAACTCAAGTATTCTTATTTTATCCATCCAGACTATATTCTTTTTGTTTATTACTCATTTTAATGCTCAGTGTTTCCAAGATTTGACTCATAAATACTGTGCTCAATTATCTTTGAGTACGTTCTTACATACTAGCTCAGAAAGATATTCTAGGCTCATCTTGTACTTTTTCTGTCCCAGCCCTCTGGTGACAACAAGTTCTTCCAGGAGCTTTGGTTCCTTCTAGTGGAAATCTGTATTAAGAAATTAAGATATGGGACTAGCTCCTTTCATTGTTCTTTGAGTGTCATTGATTCTAGGCTCTTCTGGGAGACAGGGTCAGGAAAGGGCTCTTCTTTGCCTTCCTCTATTCAAGTTTTGTGTAGCCGGGTCTTTGGGGGTAGGTTGACAAGCGTGAATCAGTCCTAGGAACGGTGACTTTTTGCCTAGCATGAAGTTGCTTTTCTCCTCATGTCACCGCGAAAGAGAATGAAAGAAAGGAGTTTCAGAAATAATGGTGTTGTGCATAAAGGATTTTTGTGATAACAATTTCAAGTTCGCAAAAAAAAGCAATGCAGATAGATATTGCCATTAAATTTTCTTCAGCCAAGTTTGTAAAAGTGTAAGGGGGTGTAGCTCAGTGGTAGAGTGTGTGCTTAGCATGCACAAGGCCCCAGGTTCGATCCCTGGCACCTCCAGCCGGAATATCTTACATCTCGTTCAGCGTTTCTTTGGTCCTTGGCTTTCTTCTTATTCCCTGGTTTTCTTACATGTTGAAACTTCTTCGTCACTCATAATTCATGCTGATTTGCTCAAACTTATTTGTCCACCTTTAAAAGCCATCCACTCTAGTCACTGAGCAGTCACTCCTATGTTGGCTACAGTCTTTACTACACAAAAATTAACTACTGGGGAAAATTAGAGTTCTGAGAGCGGGAAAATCACTTTGACCATGGTCCCACCCCACCTTTCATCAAACTAGCATCAGGAATCAGTTCAACGGGGTTTTTCCTGGATTTGGAGAAAGTTTAAAATGAAGAGGCTAGAAAATCTGAAGTCAACCTGCTCTAGTACTTTGGGGAACAAAGTTCCTTCTCTGGCATGAAGAGCACAGGATTCTCCGGTAGTGAGACGTAGGACAGACTGGCTGCATAATTTGCTGGCCACAAGGCTCTCTGAAATGCACTGGTCACAGACACATGAGGCTGGCCATGATGACAGCTATAGAAGAGAATGCTCCAGCCAAAGAAGCAAGCCACTCTCTTGAGTCCTTGCCCTCTCTTAAAAGCTTGAGAGTGGATGTTCACCAGTGCCAGGTTTGAGCTGAGAAGGCAGGAGATACTCATTCACCACACAGACTTGCTGTCCTGTCCTGTCCTGTTTGGATCCCAAAGGAAAGAAGTAAAAAGAGTATAGGAAAACTTCTTTTCTCCTTCTACTTGTTCTGAACTCTCACTCTGGGTATGCTTGGGAGAGCATCACCTCTTGAAAAGGCTGCTAAAGGAGATACACAGCTGGAGTCCTAAGCACTTTTGGAAACATCAGAGAACACAGATTTAGGATACTGGTCTCCAGAAATTTGAGATAGTTGCTTGGTACTTGTGGGATGATTCCACCTTTTCCTACAAGTAGTTTTAACTTCGTGATCCTATTAATAACAATGATTTTGATGAATCAACATGAATTTGATTATACAATCCAGTTTACGAAGTAAAAAAGTTTTTGTGTCTCACCTAAACCAGGGGAAAATGTAGAGGGAGACCTGAATGCAAAGCAAGAGGTTTGAGGGAAAGAGAAAGGCTATTCTTGGTCACAGAAGAGGTGAATGGTTTGATTTATGTTAGTTTACTGTTTGTTGCAAACAATTGGCCACTTTCAAGAAGCCAAGTCACATAAAGTGATTGGCCATTGTAAAAGTTTCATTTCAGCAGTTTGGGAACATTGCATCTCTCTTACCTGATAAATTTGGCTGACTAGACGTGCAAAATCTCCAGTAGTTCTCTGAAATTAACCTACATGCACTCTAGGGGGCGCACTCCACCCAAGGTAAATGTCTCGTAAAAGAAGCGCCCCACCAAGCTACTTCGAGCCATTGTGAAGTCGAGGTCTCCACGGAAGACACTCCTTCCACTCTGTCAGAGAGACTTGAGACCCACTACGTCTGCCCATCCCTTGTATCTGGTGATTCAGCCAAACATGTTCTAGGATCATGTTCTTGAAATCTACAGTATAATTGAATTGTATTAAAGACATTTTTCCTGCCGGTAGAGGAGTCAGTTGCAGCTTACAGATCCTCCCTGGAGCGTCCTCAGATACGCATACCTTCCTAACATACCTAACATACCTTCCTCTGGCGCTCTATTTTCCCCTGTTCCTGTCACTTCCCCATCGTCATTTCCTTCCCCTTCACTGCAGAATTTAGTCTCTGGCTCAGGCTTCTCAACCTTAATTGCCCTCAGTATCATCAATGATTTCAGCGTTTTAGCTGTTGTTCTGTTTTGAATACACACACACATAATCATGAGGGTGCCCGCAAAATAAGCTGGTTTCCCAGATTTTAAATATATCCCCTTTTCTTATAAAGAAAATTTCGCTTTTGTTTTGTTTTTTCCAACCTTGGAATCCAAATGGAACTATCATAATCAACTCTGCTTTGTTAACTGATCTATTCTGGTTGTGATTTAATTTACAGATTTAAATATGAAAATCTAAAGTTTACTTGGAAAAATCTAGGAATGTTGGAGGGTAAGAAATTTCAACACACTACTTAGCAACACGTTTTAGCTGCTCCGCGGCATGTGGGATCTTCCCGGATGGGGGCACGAACCCGTACTCCCTGCACGGGCAGGCGGACTCTCAACCACTGCGCCACCAGGGAAGCCCAGCAACACATTTTTCATTCATTCCTACTTTGAGATTTTCTTTGTGTGTCTGTGCATTGGGGGGAGGGGTGCATATTTTTACGGTCAGTCACAAGACACTGTGAAATGACCCATAAAGGAAGAACTTCTCTACTGTGTGTGTGTCAATGTGCTATGTATGGTGTATATGTATGAGACTCTATTTGACATTAGGAGATCTTTATTTCACTGCTTTATTAACCTGGTGACATGAGGAAAATACCTGAACATCACTGGACATTTTAATAACTACCCAAGCCTTCTCATTTTCCTTACTGACAAAATACCCTTGCAACTGGCATATCATCACTGGTAGAGTTTTGCCTTGTCTGGAATGTCCATATGTTAAGGGCTCCAGAAAGAACAATATTAAGCATTCTTAAATGAAGGATTAGTTCACCACTGAGATTAGAATACTGAAAACTGAAAGGAGAAGAAAAGTAAGGTCATAAAGATTCAGGTATGACAATCAATTTCTTCTTAATGTCGAAACTTCTTTCTTGATATTCCTTGACCTCAATACTGAATCACTTTATTTTTATTTTATTTTGCCATATATTCATGCAACAGGTTCAAGCTAGTATCTTTGATGCAACCTTTCATAATGCCTTGGCAGTCATAGTTTTTTAAATCAAGTGCCATTTTATAAAAATCCCTTGGATCACTAATGAAATTATGAAAAATATTAAACATCTACTCCTATTGACATTTTAGTTCAATCTTCCTTTCACAGAACTCTTTTTATTTTGAATTTATTTCATTTTATGATGTTAATGTTACTTATGTTTTAAGTATGTTGGTAGTTTAGTCATTTTGCAGTGGTTTCAATCTGCTCTATTTTAGTGTACAGAAGTCTATGTTACTGAGCTATATATGAATTCCATTTTTGTCACCGTGGCCAATATTTTCATAATCCCATTGGACAGGACAGTGACGGCTAAGGAGAAGCTTCCAAACATCAAGAGAACGGGTCATCTTGTCCAACTGCCTATTAAGATCCCCCTCTTAGGAGGTTGCTCTTTGGAGAGCATCTACATTGAAAATAATCCTTAGATTATTTAGTAATCTATCCTTCTGCCCATTTAGTAAAATCTATCCCTCTGTTTCTTTCCCAGACCTCTCTGTCATGACTTTTCAGCAATTTTCCCTCCAAGTACTAATCATCCAGCCAAACTATTAGTCACTTGTCATGAATTAGCGTGGATCCCTCTGCTCTATCTGTGCTTCCAAGTAAAATGAACAATCACGTGCCCTGCGTGAAGTCATGCCCACTGGGGGGATTTACCTTCACCACTGGCCTTCAGGTGCTATGGTAGCTGCTTACATATGTGTGGCGTCAGCATAGGGTGCAGAATTACTGATAAACCAGTCCTGTTTTGTTTTGGTTTTTTTCTTCCTCAGTTACAGGGAACTCACTATGAGGCTATGAATGGAGGTTGAAGAGATAAAGTACCAAGTGTAGGAGCCATGGGAATATAAGCCACTTTTCTATGCAAATGACTCATGTGTGTCGGCCCTGCTCATATATTCTGTTTATACTTAATAATGAAATGATGCTGTGCATGCACAACTTTATGGCTAGATGGATTAGAGAACAAGTAGGTCACGACTGGAAGCTCAAGTCTCATAGTGACTCATGCCCAAGCATTTATTCTCTCTCATAACATAGACCAAAAACGATTTTTTAACAAGAGAATAAAAATTTGAGGAGGATGTCATAGTTTTGCACCAAATCCCAAAGGTTTGCCCTGTGATTCACTAATAGAAGAATGCCAAAAACTCCAAATACCATCTCTGTCTTACATAGACGTTTGAGTACTCTGCTGGGTCATACAGGTAAAGTGATAGTGTAGCCTTCGTACAGCCTGGACCTACTGCAGAACTTTCTCTTGTTCTGGGCTTTAAATAAAACTGGTAGCTTTCCAGGCTACTTGTTAAGACCATTACATTATTAGGTCTGGAAGACTCTATATTGCCTCCAAAATTCAAAGAGGTCCTGTAGGGTTACCTTTCTCACAAGTTTTAAAATTTGTTCAACTAAGTCTTTTTCTGTTCCCTTCATAATTTTACCACCACCGGTTGAAACATATTGTGGCAGGTTGTAATGAATTGCTCTTTGTTCAACTTCTCACAAAATAGTCTCACCTGGAGTTTTTCCATGTAGACTATTCATGTAGGTTATTTCTTCAGTCACTTCAAACTGACATTGACTCCTTGAATAAACAACTGAATAATGTCAGTAACATCTGTTAGACTGACTCATCAAGAGTCAAAGAAAATGATGCCAGATCATTTGCTTATTTTTAAAATCAACTCGATGTTGCTCCTGATGTCCTCAAGGCTCAGTCAGCGGGGTCTTAGATTTCTTTTCTCTAGACTTTTTAAAAATTTTTTGGCCACACCCTGTGGCTTAGTAGGGTCTCAGTTCCCTGACCAGGTGTTGAACTCCGGACTACAACAGTGAAAACCTGGATTCCTAACCATTAGGCCACGAGGGAACTCCCTGGATGTATTTCTTTGGCTACTACAAGTAAACACTCTGTAATTACTTCTCCGTGATAAATGGTTTCCTTGCATGACTTACAGAGGAGCCAATTATAGAATGACTTGGTTGCAACCTCATCTTCATTAAAAACATTTTTGTGTGTGTGAAGAAATTCTATTGCAATGAGATATGCCATTTTAAAATTTCTAATTTTTGTGACAGTTGCTGTCCTGCCAGTTGGAGTACTGTGACGAGTGTTTATGAACCTGTATATACACTGGTAGTGAACCTGTATATTGCATTCTGGTAATGAACCTGTATATTGCATTCTTTAAGCAAATTTATAGCGTTATTGGATTCCATACCTCAGCATTTTTGGAGATTGTGAGAGAGGAAGGATCAAAAAGAAGAGATAAATAAGGGATCCAAAAAAATATTGCCTTTAAGTTCCCTTACTTTCTGAACAGCGTCCTGGGTCAAGTGACAGGACGCAGGGGAGCAGAAAGGCTTTCCATTGAATCCCTCATTATCACCTCTCTTTAAAATCTGTTTTATACCTGTCCATCCCGCGCTGCCAGGAATTGGATCCAACTGGCATACATGGAAGACAATTTATTCCAAGTCTTCCTGGGTGGGCAAATATATTGGCCAACTAGAGAGCCATACTTAAGAAACCTGAAACCTTCCAAAGACCGAAGTTGAAAATAATCTAAATATTAAAAAGAAAAGTCAAGAAGTCATTTTTTCGGTTAGCCGAAGTAGCTCAGTTGGGAGAGCGTTAGACTGAAGATCTAAAGGTCCCTGGTTCAATCCCGGGTTTCGGCAAGCTTAGCATTTTAGTGAATACGAAATGATGCTCACGATACACCATACTCCTTTAGTATGTTAAAGCCTAATTGCACAATAAACACAATGCTGTGGCCATAGTTCAGCCATGCAGGAGCTCGCAGTTGAGGCCCACGTTTATTGTTTTTAAGTGATGTGTAAGCACTGCTACTTTAAAAAAAAATAATAAAATATTATGTGTGCGACACTGAAAAACGAGGAACGATCACTGAGTCACTGTGATGTGCACTGCGCACAGCAGCAGTGGGAAGGGAAAAAGCTACCACGTACCGTCTCTGTCACAAGTACTTCCTGTTGTAGCCCAACAGCAGACATAGATGATGTGTAAATGAATGAGGTTGCTGTATTCGAATAAAACTTTATATATGGACACCGAAATTTGAATTTCATATAAACTTCACGTGTCACAAAATACTATCCTTCGTTTTATTTTTCAATCTTTAAAAAACGGTGCTCACATACTTCGGCAGCACATATACTAAAATTGGAAAGATACAGAGAAGGTGAGCATGACCCATTGCGCAAGGGTGACACGCAAATTCGTGAAACGTTCCAAAATCATTCTTAGCTCGCAGGCAATAGTTTATCAGCCACTAGGGTAAAGGATCCCATGCAAATACTCAGAACTTTAAGAGCAGGCAAGATTTCAGTTGCTTTCTGCCAGTTAAAAATAACTGGAGTCATATCCCGGCCGCCCCGCCTTCCCCAATAACTACAGAACAAGTGCGAACATTGCAATACTAAACTGCTAGGGATTCGAACGTTGTTTCCCCAGCTAAAAATTTGAAAGCTTAACTAGCGAACTACCCAAACTTATAGATCTAGGTACTGCACATATAAACAACTAATTCATTTGGTAGATCTTATCCTAGTGGAAATCTCCTCTGCATTCTCTTCATTGCAAAGAAAACTCCATTTGAAAAAACTCTATAATAGCTAGCTCTCAGGAATACTTTGTTTTCCTCCTCCTTTCTTTCTGTCTTCTGTGTCTTTAAGAACCAGAGCTGTAGCATCCACTAGAAAATGTCACTGCCTGAAACGGAAGTGTTTCATTTCGCCACAAGTATTGTGAATTCATCCTTTGTCTCTAATTTCCCCATATGCAGTTAAATTCTCAAGGAAGCACGCTACTCTTCCTCACATCCCTCTGCATTATGTTTCTCATTTTTATTGCCGGCTGTGTAAGCAGAGGGGAAGAAAGTTGAAGGAGTGAGCATTTGAAGATACAAGGGTAGGTTCCATAATGGGCTTCTCTCTTTGGGTGGATGGAACTGCTACTCAGGCAATCCCTTGGCAAGCAGACCTCAGAGCCAGCTAACTTTGGGAAGACCAAGTGTCTTTTCATCTGGGCTGCAGTGCCCCTTCTCTTGATGTAGCCACAAGACCAGATTCAGAGTAGGAGCTTCCCAAAATAAAGGAACTGAACAGACTAAACTCTTCTGCCAACTATTAGATCCTCGAAGACATCCAGAAAAGGAAGGTAATTAGTCAAAAACTTTTTCTCAGCAGCCACATGTCCGGGTGGATGTAGCTGAGTTGTGGCGAGATTACGGAGCATGGAAGAAGTCCTAGGTTTAATCTTCCCTATCTCCATGCTCGCATTTCACAGCTGCATTTTCCTGACCATGTCAGAACCTCTTCTCTTTTTTTTGGTTTTTTCTTACTTTTGCTTTTGCCTTTCTCTACTCATCTTTTCCTGCTCACATTCAAGGGAGACTACTTATCTAATTTAGTTGGTTGCTTTAAGCACTCAAGCATTTCTACCCCAAGGGCTTTGGAGTCCATTACCGAACCTGATTGTGTCAGAACAAGGAAGGCTGCGTGGAGCGGGATAACAAAGGAAGATACTGTTCACCCAGGGCAGTAAACATACCAAATGCACATTCACAAGCCAGTAAATGATTCATTTGCAAAAATAATTGAGGATGGGAGGGGGAGGGGGGGAAGAATGGGAAGAGAAAAAAATAAGAGGACCATGCACAACTTCCTACCCCTATTTTCTCAGCTGTGCCTTTCTTGAGAGACAGGTTTCTGAGGAGCAGAAAGCCTGCCCACTAATTTTCTTCCACTCCCTCCTTATCTTCCAGGCTCCACTGAGGGCAACTCAGTGCAGTCACCAGACATTGAAGTCTACAGATCTCAGTTCTACCTTGCATGGGTAGACGTTGCACAATAAATCCACTTCTCATAAGAATGCTGTTGTTATCCAAACCTCAATTCATTAAAATGAGTGTTTGAGTCAGTAAGTGTAGAGTTTTCTAGTGTGACTGAAATAGCTAGATTGAGAGATCCTTTAGCACGAGAGTACTCGTATCTGTTCCCATAGTATGGTGGCGATGGTCATGTTTAGTCAATAATTCTTTCCCAATTCACATGTAGAAGCTTCCTGACCACAGACACCCTCCTCCATCCTTGAAGTGAATTGTCTAGGGGGCTGAAATGGGGGGTGGAATCGAAATTCCATGCTTTGTCATCATATATAAATATATTAAGGAAACCCTGCCAGGTACATGTCAGAAAATCACACAGAAAATACTGGAGAAGCCAGCAGCTAAAGTTGAAAGGCTTTGGGGGAAAAATGGCCATCATCAGCTGCATAGACAAAAGTGATCCCATCTCAGAGGTTTCAGCTATTTAATTTTATTCTTTCAAATTTCTGTGCCAATCTTTCCTGTCAGTCATTGCATTCTCAGAGGGAAAGGAATGTGAGGGCTTTGTTCTCTCTACTACTCTTACTCTGCTGCCCCGTATCTGTTCTTAAAAATTGCCCTCCTTCAAACGAAAATGAAGAGTAGGTGCATTTCTGAAGTTTTGTTCTGATGCTATTTGTAACAAAACTCACAAGATGAAGTGTGTAGTAAGAACTGAGAACAATCTCAGAATGTGATAGTGCATGAGCGACAGCTGGAACTTCTGATTCAGCATAGGTGGGGTTCCATTCCAGGCTGCCCAATGGGGTTGAGTTCATGCATTCATGTCGTGGCATTAAACTGTTAAAAACTAACCTTTCTGTTACAAAATTTTAAGACAACAAATCAGCTAGCTTTTTTTAATCATTGATAATTTTTTGGCCAGATAAGGAAGATGCCAACAGAATGAATTGTAACACCCTACTGACAATATTAGAATCTGGTATCTGGGTAACAGACCCAAAATAAAAGGAGTTTTATGGAACCATTAACAAGCTTTGAAGACTGGTGGTTACTTTCCAAGGAAGTCAGCATTAAACTTTTGGAATCAAAGCTCATTATTTCATTTTCTTTTTATCATGTGCAAATAATCATCATTTCCCTCCCCCGGCCCAAAATTTTATAATTCTCTCTTTTTAAAAACTGTCTCATTACTATTGTTTCTAAGCCAAGCCTGATTATTTTAAAAAGTTACTATGGTAAATCCCTCAACCTCTGTTGCCTACCTTTCTTCAAGAACCCAGGAATCATTCTGCCCACCCCTCTCCCTCCCTAACCACCACTTCCGGATGAAGTTTGTCACCAGATTGTCTTACTTCCACTCACTTAACTTTCTAGACCAATGGTGGTTCTCTAACCTGGCTGGCCATCTGTAAAATATGAAGAAGATTTTAAATTATAAAGATTCCTGCCTTATTTTTAATTCATTTAGGAGTTGTGTGTGGGCCCAGGAATCTATACTTTCATCAAGTTCTCAAGCCATTCCCCAGGTCTGGGTACTACTGACATTCGTTTACAACATTTATGTACCTTTTTCTCTCTACCTTGGAAGGTTGCTTGTGGTTGACTTTGCTATTTATCATAACATTAATGTTAATATATTTAAATTTTTATTTAATATATTAAGTGTATATTAAGAAATATTGATATATTTTCATATATATTTCCAGTGACATCCCCAGAGCCAGTTGAGTTTCTGTCTTGTTAATGGGCAGAGAGGGGAACTGACCTGTGGTACAGAGGAACTGGAGAGTTAGTTATGTTATTTCTGTCCTCAGGAAGATAGGACCTCACACCCGTAAGAGAGGTCGGAATGAAACTTCAAAGTAAGACAGAAAATGAAATGATTTAGGATTACCTTAAAATTTAAAAAAAGAATCTTAAATTCGTATCTGGGTTGACTGACAGGTCAAAATTTGGCTAAAGGCAATAGCGTCTACTTTGAGCTTTATTGGTTTTAAGGTTTGGGGAATTGTTCAGTTGCATGAAGGGTGTGACAAAAAGTTAATTTGCTTTTCATTTTCAGGTCATGTCCCCAAGCCATGTATCATCCCCCTCCTGTTGTCTTCTTTTGGTAGAAGACTGCTTAACACAGTCGCAGTATTTGATGGGACGGTCTATTCTGAGGTTTTCAGAACCAGGTCTTTAGGATCCCACCACAGGGTTCCCGATCACCTGCTGGGCCAAGAGATTTGCGAGCAGGGACTGTCTTGCCTTGTCTCGTCTTCATTTAGCTCCTGGCGGTTTTGTGTCCTCTCTCCAACTGGACCTTTATTTCCTGAGGCAACTTTATTTTCCTCTTCGAAGTTTCTGCCCAGCTTTGTCAGCCGCGGTTCTGCCAGACAGGAGCAGTGGAGGGCAGGGATACCGGTGTAAAGATGTGGGAAAGGCCTGGTAGCGCAGGGCCTTTTCCAGAGAAGGAGAAACCAACCCAGATGCCCGCGGCGAAGCGTGGGGACTCTCAGACGCCAGCACGGAGAGGTTGAAGTAACCCTGACCACAGGTGGACGAGGTAGATTTTGAGCCTTTATGGTTTTGCTAGTTTCGTCTCCTGGAGAAAATGGTTCACTCGGAATATTGATTTCCTTGCAGTTTACCAAAGTCAGTGGCCCAGTGCTTTCTGAGGAAATCTACGCATAGTCTCTGCCTTTCTATCTTGCTTGAACTTTTCTGCCTGAGTTTCCCTGAGGCAGTATCGAGGCTCCACGCCAAATACAGTGAGGTCATGCAGAGCGAAAGGAAAAAAGACAGATGAATAACGCTTGGGTCAAAGCTGTTATTCATTGGTTGGGTGGCTCTGACCCCAGTCAAAAGCCAAGAGTATGAAAGTCCACGAAAAGATGTCTTATTATTAAAAAGAGATGAATATATAGTTCCCGTCTCAGGTCCTATTCTGAAATACAGCAATACAAATGCATTCTCTGACAGAAGAAAACCCTAACAAACTCACAGCGTGGGCTCCGTGGCTTAGTTGGTTAAAGCGCCTGTCTAGTAAACAGGAGATCCTGGGTTCGAATCCCAGCGGGGCCTCTCTAGGTGTGACCTGTCTGTTTCTCCGAGTGCGTCTTTTACTCTCTTAAAATTCGACTTTGGCGGGGTTTTTCCTACCAGCAGCCTACCAGCCACCCATTAATAGGTAGTTTCCAACGGCTTTGGAAACAAAATGGAACTGAGTTTGTTACATCCGCACAACGCAGGACTATATTAAGAAAGCAAAGAGCAGGACTGATTTTAGTGTACTGCCTATTTTCTTAATGTTTCCTATTGGAAATACATCTTCCCTTGGGATTTTCCTTGCAATGTTATCTCAGGTATCCCAATCCTAATTTCATGTAAAGAATTAAGAACAACGAATTGAAATTCAGAGAGGCACTGTAGACTCTGGGCGTGGATTTTAATACGAAACTCGCCAGTGCTCGAGATTATAATTCAATGATAGGTGTGTGGGAAGACTGAGAGTGGGTGTGGAGGTAAGATGTAATTAGCCCAAGAAATTTGTGAAAGCATAGAATGTCGATTTAATGTTGGTCAGGGCCGGCTGCATAATGTACGGGACCAGGGCAAAATGAAAATGTAGGGTCCCTTACCCAAAAAACAGGGAAAGATGCCGGTAAAGATAATAAAACATAAATTTAGCTTTTTTTCTTCCTCGCTCTCTCGACGTGTTATGGTATTTCTTAATTTGCCATTTGATGTCATTATTATTAAGGGAAAATAGCATCGTAAATTATAAGAACGAATTTTACTATTCATTAAAGATGAATCAAAATTCAAAACTCACAGGCCATTGCAGTCGCACGCATACGGGAGAAGCAAGGAATGCCGGACATTTCCTTTGCTCATGTGACATCAATTACAAGACCTCAATTTAAAGATTGGAGTTTCAAGTACTAGGTCGCGGGAGTTGCTAAGATTGCCCCTCCTACCGGCTGTAGGCTGAAACACTCAGACTTGCCGAAACCAGGGATTGAACCAGGGACCTTTAGATCTTCAGTCTAATGCTCTCTCAGCTGAGCTATTTCGGGTCCTTAAGAATGAACTTCTCTGACACATTTTTCAAAACTGAGATTGTTTTCAACCTGTTTTTAGAATGTTTCAGACTCTGCAAGTGTTGCTGTCTAATTGTCCAATATACCTACCCACCCCCAAAAGTTTGGAATGTCTTCCATGTATGGTGCTTGCATCCAATTCCTGGCAATGTGGGATGGTAGGTGGAGAGAGAAGAGAAGTAATAGGGATTCTCTAGAAAGCCTCTCTGCTACTCCGACACAGCTCAGAAAATTACAGAAAAAAAAATTTAATTTCTTAGAGTCCCTTATTTTTTCTTCTTTTTGTTCGTTCTTGCATAATCTTCAAAGATGCTGAGAAACAGATTAATTTTTGTGAACGTGGGATCAGTTTTTTGTTTCCTGTGATGATTTCGAGTGATGATAAAAGGTGATAATTTCCTTTCTTTTATGCTCTTCCATCTACTCTGTCTTTTGGCCCAGGTGAGAAGGTCTTGGAGAGGACTGACCCGGCTGAGAAGAAACCACGAGCAGGAAAGGTAAAAATTTGGGTTTAGAATTTACTATTCTTTTTTTTTTTTTTTTTTTAGAATTTACTATTCTTGAGCATAGACATCCACCAAAAAAATCTAATTTAAAAACTGTAGAAATAGTGGAGTTAACAGAATAAATTTTCTGACGAAAGAAAATAGCTTTGCCAAAGAATACGGAAAATGGGCATATTTCCTAATATATCAAAAAAAGAGTCCACTACTACTCGGGGGTGTAGCTCAGTGGTAGAGCGCATGCTTTGCATGTATGAGGCCCCGGGTTCAATCCCCGGCACCTCCACGAGCACTTCGTTTTCTGCTCCCCAATATATTTTATATTTTTACATTCCTTCAGTCCCGCGGAATCTGCTCTCCTACTTTTCCACCTTTCGTCACTTTTTTCCCCCTGCTCACATGGAAAGTAAACATGATTGCTGGGACAGCAGAAGGAATAAACAAGAGAAGGAAAAAAAAAAAAAAGAACAGGCTTATTCCACATCCGCGAATGTCCCCAATTTAACCAGCTTTTTCACCTGAACTACCATTTTACCATACTACTTAAGAGAAGGAAGATCCAAAGTAAGACGGGAAAAAAGAAAAAGAAAGAAACCCGTGTGCAATTTCTTTGGCCAGAATAACTAATCCTAAAGACAGTAGCCACGTGAAAAATTAGGGTGCTGTGAGCAGGATTCCAACCGTCCCTGGAAAAACACTTTGAACTGCAAACCAAATGCCTTAGACACACGACTATTCATGAACTTTTATCACATACCTGGAATAGAACACATGAATTCGAACAAGGACTTCTGTTTCTCCAGTAAGAGCCCAGAAAAAGACAAAATAAAGAAAGCCCCACCACCAACCTGCTTTAATTTTGGAGACAAAGTGATGTTCATCCCCTGCCCTAGAGAACACTTGACTTTCAGATAAATTCAAGTAATGGAGAGGTCTTGGTTTCTAAAAAGTCAGCCATCTCTTTGTTCCCTTCCCATCCTTTCCACTGAATTCTCAAAACGCTGAGAAGCAGATGCTCAGCAGCAAGTGGGTGCGGTGGAGGCAGGAGACGTTCCTTTTCAATAAACCAGACCCCGTGGACAGTATTTCTGCTCAAAGGTTGTCCTTTGGGGACTGGTGGAATTGATGCTGTTTCCTTTTACAGACAGCTTAAGAGATCTGCAATTTCTGCACAGATAATCACTTTATGTGGAAGCTGATGGCAGAAAATGGGGACTTTTATTGGTCTTCTAAGGAAACTTTAGGACCATAACAATAACCAGTATAAATCAAAGAAGAATGAGATCAGCCTAGGAGCAATCTCATTTCTTTGTTTTTCACAAGCCCTAACAATAACCTCCTTATCTACTCGTATTTTTTTTTGGCCGTGCCACGCAGCATTTTAATCCCGCGACGAGGGACTGAACCCGTGACTCCTGCAGCGGAAGCACCGAGTCTTAACCACTGGGCCTCCAGGGAAGTCCCGTTACCTACATGTCTGAATGCATAACTTTAAGTTCTCACTCTACCTACTCTTTGGAGTCTTTCTACTCCTAGCCACATGTCCAAACTTGAGGTTCAGAGATGTCCACAGAATTCCAGATTCAGGTTATAATGTGTGTAGGTAGACATCCTCAAGAGGCCATCTTGTAGGCATTTAAAATATGTCATACCAAAACCCAAACTCAACGTTACCCCTTTATTACCCCGTCTTATGCTCCCGACGCAAAAATAAATCAACAAACCAATAACAACAACAAACAGAATTCCCACCACTTCCCCTGTTTTTATTAGCTTTGTGAAAGGCATCACTGTCTGCATAATCCAATCTACCTGTAAGTCTTCCTAAGTACTAAGTATTGGACTCCAGTAAGAGTCCAAATCCTGTGTTGTTCTACCATGTTACATCAAATTTCTCCCTTGCCTTTCGTCATTCAATTCACTGTTTTATTTGTCTAGCGGACCCTTGAAAGCACCTCCGAAGTTGTCTTTCAGTCTAGATTAAGACAGAGCAAAACATCACTGGATTGTATACATTTATGACTTTCTCATTCTATTGCTGCCCTGGATTTGCCCCTCAAGGTCCTGCTTTTCAGAAGCTAGTTGAAGCCAATGGCAGGATGTGAGAAGTGAAGGAACACCCTAACATGCTCTAAAGACCTTCCTAGAAGAAAGCCAAGTTCCATCTGGCTTCCAAATAAAAGTTGGAAACAATGTAGGGGAAAAGGAAAAATGACTCCTCAATAAGAAGCAGGGCAATCATCAGTTATAGATTTACTGAAGTATAGGGTCTATCTGGTTGTGTAGCTCACTGGTAGAGCATAAGCTAAGCATGCAGGAGAATCCAGGTAATCTTGGACTCCATTATTGCTTTTCCCTTTCCTCACGAATACTATATTTCAAGAACACATCCAAATTTCCCCATCAAAAAAAATTCTTTAGTCATTTTTTTCCCCCTGCTCACATCCAAAGTAAATCCGTTACCCAAAAGATTGCTTTTAAGCTGATCTATTTCAACTCTATGACTCTGGCATCTACCAACCTAACTGCATCACCACAAGTAAGATAAGAAATAAGAGAGTGAGCCCATGCTCCCTTTTGTTCCATATCACAGTTTACCCAGGAAAAGGAAAGAAAAAGATACAAAGGAAAGGAAAAGAGGCTCATAGTCAATTTTTGTTAATGGATTCCTTTGTGTTCTCGACTCTGCCTATGTCAATTAAAAGACTGAAGACTGAGGAATAGAAAACCTACCCACTGATTTTCTCTCCTCACTCCCTCCCACACCCATTGTTGCTTGTAGTTGAAACTAATTACCACATGTGGCAGGATATCAAACACCAACTTTCTCAAAGTGAGGGAAAAAGGGAACAACATCTCTCAAGGGTTGCTGTGCTTTCCAAACTTGAAAGTGGAGAAAATTATTAGTGCTGATGACAGTAGAGATTTGGTCAACATAGCTTAGTTGGAAGAGCTCTAAAAGGCTGAACTAAAATCAGGATTCCCTCCCCATGATTTGAAAAGCCCACAGTTTGTGTCAAAACAAATTCTCCTTCCTGTAACATGTCACCCTAATACAAATGCTTCTGAATTCACTTTCTCAAGAAAAGGGCTTAGAGGGCTAAGGCAAGAAGAATTGGAATTGCGTGCCTCCAGTCGTCCCTGCCTTCACCAATAAACACTTATGTCCGGTATTTTCAAGCCATTAAATGAAAAGCTTCCTGGATTACTTCCATCAGTATCATATGAAGATCATGATAAAGAAGTATAGTTTAGGGCTTTGGACTCATGGAGGTCATTGGCCTTACACAAAGCTGAAAGCATCCCAGCGAGAAAAGAGCTATTACCTCTGCTCTTTCCCACGCGGCCAATACTATCAGCTTTGAGTTACCCAGGACCTCCTCGAATTTTCATGTTCTGAAGAATTGCAGGTTTTCCCACTGTGATAATGGGTTCCTTCAGGGAAAGCAGTTTGACAGTTGCTAGGTTCCCCAATGTTGTTTCGCTGCCTTGTGTTTGTCCTTTCATTCCCCCAGTCTAGAAAAATGTCACTTTTTTCTTTTTCTTTTCTTTTTTCTTTCTTTCTTTTTTTTTTTTTCTTTTGCTGTGCTGCGTGGCTTGCAGGACCCTAACTCCCCCACCAAGGACTGAAACTGCGCCCTCGGCAGCGAAAGCGTGAAGTCCTAACCACTGGACCACCAAGGGAATTCCCATGACAGCTTTTTTTTTAAGTTGATAGAACTTTAGATTTTTTTTTAGTTGATAGAACTAAAGATTTTTTTCCCCCTGAAATCCTTTGTAGACATAATCCTCAAGAGGTGGGGAGATGTGGAACCAGAACTGAAAACAATCTCAGAACATGTGGTGATGCGTGAGCAAACAATGAGTGTCAGCTGGATAAAGGATGTTTGTTGGCCATCTTCCGACCCAACCTGGTGTGGAATTCAATTCGGCTGCCTCTGGGCTGAAAAGCACTTCATCTGAGCCAGTACTGCTGGAGATTTGTGTTGGAAATCCGTGACTTTTCCAGGCGAAAGAAAGTAATTTTCACGTAGTTTCTTCTGAGTGGACCTTGCAGCAGGCTAACAGAAGTAGGAAAGTCCTAGAATCAGAGACTGTGTCAGTCGGACTGTAACCTGAGTGAAGTCGCTAGACAACATCCAGTTTAGTAATTTCACAAATGGTGGGATTTAACCCAGTGGATTTTCTCCATTAGAAAATAAAGCCAATCTCAAAATAAAAGTAGTATTTTATAAATGATCCCCAAGGAGCGCCTGCAGGAGGGGGTGTAGCTCAGTGGTAGAGCGCGTGCTTCGCATGCACGAGGTCCCGGGTTCAACCCCCGGCTCCTCCATCTAGGTTTTCCCCTCATCCTCCCCTTTCATTTTTGTCATACATTTTGCCATGTTTCCTCTGCTCCCATTTAAAAAAATACGTAGTCCAATGGATTCCCTTCGATATTATACCATTTCTACTCCACGGGCCCTGGAGCAGGGAATCCGAGATAAGCAACGGAGGCGCAGGGCACAGACCCCAAGTATTTTTTGGTGAGTGAGTGGGTGGACGTTGGCCCAAGGTAAGGTGACATTTACCAAAGCCTTTGCCACGTGAACGTTTAAAACATGATTTGGAAGACTGAAGAACTAGCTCACGCTCGCTGGAATAGCTTAGATGAGCAAGTGACCAACGGATTTTAAAGGTTAGATCCTAGGTTTGGGCAGCACAGTCATTTGTATTCCATGTTAAATCAACTTCCACAGGAAATTTACACAAAATATATACTAGAAGACACCCACTAACTCCCCACCATCCCCTCAACCAAAACACCTAGCTGAAGTAAATCTCAGAAACCCTGCAAACAGCGGATTTAGATTCCTTACCTTCTACACTTCCTCGCTGAACTTCACTTTTCTGTTCTTAAATCATTAAATGAATTAACAACACCTCATGTAACACCACACTGATGTCCCAGAGGAAGATGTGGCCAAAGGTGTTTGGGTGGAAGTAAGAATAGATATATAATTTGCTTGTATTTAACAAAAACAAGCAAACAAACAGAAACAACAAACAGAAACAACTCATTTAAGAATCAGTACAAACTACAGAATATCATTGCTCTGCACTCTGTTCTCTGTGCAAGTCGAGTGTTGGGTGAATGCACAAAAACGGTTCCATTTTTCTTTACCAAAACCTTTGCATGATAACTTTTGTATTTGAAAAGGATGTTTTAAAACGTGAAGTCAAAATTTTTTAAATGACATCTATTTTCCCTCATTTGGAGAAACTAAAATCATGTTTCTCCTAGGTCCTTCAAGATCAAGAGAAAGCAGGGATCAGTCACAAGCTCAGCTTCCTCTGGGACTCAAACCCTGGACAGATGCTCAAACCAGCCAAGCCACTAAGCTCCCTTCCTACCAGGGCTATCTCTGGGCTGCCTCCATCCAAGTATGTTGTTGTCAAGCTGCTGTCTAAACCATTTCAGGGCAAAGATTAAGTGAATGAGTTTTCCTTCTATTTCACTCTCATTCTCTAGACTTCTAACATGGGAGAGTAGACAAAGCAGTGAAAAACAGCTTAGACCACCTTTTCCCATTTTGCCAAACACGGATTCTCAGGACATTATTCCTTTTGCTCTTTACAGCCTCACTGTATTTAGCATGGAGCCCTCCTTCTGCCTTAGGGAATCTCTCAGGCAGCTGTCAAAAGCCATGAGACATAAGAAGTCCCCATAAAGAACAGTACTCTGGCCACTGTAACCCATGAGGGAATACATATTTTGGATCCGTTTTTCCAGGAGAAGGGAGTATCTAAACCCTAGGGCTGTGAATCCTCAGCCATGGCCATGCATAGCCCATGTTAACTCAAGTGGCTTCAGGCTGGAACTCTGAATTCCTTCTCCCGGTGGCCTCCATCAGAAGGCAGATCCCACGTCATCACATCGGGGGGCCCTGCACCTCTAATGCTTCTGGCTGTCAACCCCAGCTGGAAATGCTAGAACAAGGGTGCAAAGGAGCAGAACCTGAAAAGTTCCCTGGGGAATTTAGATCCAGCTGGAAAGAGAAAACAGGTCACTCTAGCAAACTCTGGAGCCCAGCGAAACTCCAAACTCTGGAGCCCTGCACCTCGGTGGCTTTGTCTTGGGGACTGCGCAGTTCTGTTTCTGAGATCCACAATGACGCTTAAGGGAGACACTTCGGAGGCTAAGCAAGAACGGCGAAGCAAATTAAACTTTTATAAGAACCTTCCCGCTCCAACCCGATGCTCTTGGACAAATACTCAAACCTCAGCCATCACAGAGATGCAAGGAATAGACACTTTCCTCCTGTTGCCAAAATCTGTGGTGACCAAAGGTGAGTTTTAGGAGTAATCCTAAATCATTGTGTCTTCTCTTTTACTTTTTCTCACGAGTGGGAAATCTGTATTTTCCTGAATATCGGAATCAATTACATATATATCAACTCTTCCATTCCTCCTCTGCTCCTCCCCCTCAAAAAAAAAAAAAAGCCCGAATGAGGCTTAGTTGGCTCTGGAAAGTCGCTGAAGTGGGAGCTTAGAGGTGAAACGACTTTTAAAAGTAACTTGATGAATAATATAGGCAGCCTGAAGCGACTCACCAACACAGAGATAAAAGGTTTTAGACTAGAATGCAATGTTCCCGAACCTGGGAAACCGTCAGATAACTTTGTAAATATACGTATGCCCATTTCTACCTTGTAGCTCCTGAGTGCACCCAGAATCACGGGATGGGGGGGGGGTGGAGATCTATAGGATGGAAATGCCTCCCCAGATGATTTTGTTGATCATCCAGGTTTGAGAACTGTTAATCAAGAAAGTGGAGCTGCGGGAACTGAAGTGAGCTGCTTGGAAACAACTAGCCTGGAGGAAGTGGTGAAACAGAATGAAAGGAGAGACGGGAAGGGAAAGTGAAGGAGAAGGTGAAGCAGCAGGTGATGAAGAAAGTGGATGGGGGTGGGGTGGGGTAGGAGGAGGCAGGTGGCTGCGGTTGGGGAGGGGGAACTAAAAGAGGAAAGGGCGAAAGAAGGCTTGGGACTAGGTCTTTACGATGCCCACTATTTGGTTGGCCCGGGAGGTAATTTGCGCCCGCGTTGCCTCTGTTTCCTCTGCTCCCTCTAGGGATGCAGGAAACCAGAAGGTTATCTTCCTCCTAAGGGAAGCGGGCTTAAAAGCGTTTGTGCCACAGGAAGGAGCAACCCTTTTTGCCCGAGTCTGGCTTTGAGAGAGACTAGCTGCCCTTTCCAACACTGGAAATAACTTCTTCAGCTACGGATTTTGGAAGCCTCTGAGTTTCGTGAGAAGCGTTTTTCCCATGGACAGTATCTTAAACACTCCTTCACCGAGAAAAACCTGGGAACACAGAGCTCCATCGTTGGTGATTGGACCGACCTTTTGCTGCCCAACCAAGGTTCGATGTGTGGTGAAAGCGCAGGGGCGAGCGGGGAAAGGAAAAGGAGAAGGAAAATTTCCTCTGGAGCCCGCAGCCTGTCCATTGACACAAACCAGCTGAGAGGAAGACGGGATGGGAGGTGGGAGGGGTAATCTAAAAGAATTTTCCCAAAGGCCCCCTTCCCCCTTTTCTCTTTCAGTCTGTCTTTTTCTTCCCTGCTCCTTAATAATAATGAAAAAAATGCAGCAAAGGAGAATGGACCCTACGTGGCATACTCGGTGCTCCGCCTTCAGGAGACTGATTCTGAGCGAGCAGTTTCTGTACTTAACTTGGTTCCTGGCTTTATTGTACTGAAGTAGTCAGGTTGGGAGATCCAAGGAATGTCAAGGCCCATAGTCACATGATTAACCGAAGGATACAAAAGTTAAGGTCTACACAAAGAAAACCGAGAAGGACCTCAGCTGTGAGGGAGTTGAGGACAAATGGAGGTGCTGGGGATTGAACCCAGGGCCTCGTGCATGCTAAGCACGCGCTCTACCACTGAGCTACACCCCCCCACACCGTAAGTTCATTTTCCTATTGTCCCATGTTATTTATTTATCACTGTATGACGGTGTTGGCAAGCCAAAGTCCATTATGTGCAGTTCCTCTGTTTCTGAAACCTCAGGACTGACTCCTGTCTCACAGCTAGGGCAGGAAAAAGAGAAATGCATTCTGGACCGAAAAACCCTTAGGTCTTCCCACAATCCTCCTCCCCATCACGAACTTTTAGCCAACTGCCTCTTGTGTCAGTTCTAGTCCACCACGAGGGAGAGTCCCAGAACTGAATCTTCTGTTATGTCTTTAGATTCTCCCTTCTTTAGAAAGTCCTCCTCTGCCCACGAAGCTGCCAAAAATGCAAAACGTAGCGCTGGGGATACAAAGGCGCGCTCCGTGAGTGCAGCCGAGGGAATGTAGGTCCAGGTGTGAAGTTAAGACAAGAGGTGAATTAATTCACAATACTTGACCGAAACAAAGAGCGACAAGTATGTGTCTCAGGCAGTCTTGCGTGCTCTTGCAAACTACTGCATTCGGCATCTGCACTCGGGACGTGACAGCAGCTTTGTTACGGCGACGCTATTGCTCTGGTTTTGCAGACAACACAAGAGTGGCGGCAGACAGAGGTAAGAGTAGAAATGTGGGCGCTCCTGTTGTTACAGCATCACATTATTTGCGCAAGGAGGAGAGCGCAAGGGAAGCTGCGCGCAACCTGTGAAACGAATTCGCTGTCTGTAAACCTTCCCTATGCCTGGAACAAGTCTGAAAATTTCATCAGTACCCAGGGCGCAGAACGTCGACACCTCCCACCTTTAGGTAAACATTGGTGCGACTGTTAAGCTAGGTAAGATTTTTGGATAAAATCCTAAACCTTCTGTCAGGAGAGGGAATGGGGAGGAGAGGACAGGTACCGACTGGGATGGGTTATACTATCACCATACTAGAAAGACGAGCGGCTGGGAAGTGGAATAAGCAGAAGAGGTGTTGGAGAAGGGAGAGTGGCCTGGTTCTTGGAAGGGAAAAGGATGAAGCCAATGAAGGGGAAGAAAAGAGGCAGCAGAGGAAGAAGATAGAAGAGTTTGGAGATGGGTCTCAATGGAGAGGCTCGGAGGTAGAAAGTGACCAAGCCTGGCACTTCTGCTACACTTTCTGCAGGCCCTCGGGAAGAGAAGAAGGCTCCTTCCTAAGGTAAGTGATTTGAAAGCGTGTGTCCCACAAAAAGATACGTCCCGTTTTGCCCAAGATTTTGTGACTCTGAGAGTGCCTTGCTCCACTTTCTGTCACAGCAAACACAGGCTGAGCATCTTCAAGGGCGCACCTGTGGTTGCATATCTCTGGAGCAGTAGACTCCGGTATTAGAGATTTTAGAAAGTCGACGTTATACGTAACCCGATGCAGCGTTGAGTTTAGAAACAAATTCCAAACGCAGTTTTGTGTTTGGGCATTTCAACTGCCATCAGCTAGTTTTTAGCGTGTTTGGCTTTAAAATACAAGGGAAAGAGTGGAAGGAAAAGGTTAAGCAGTGACTAAACGTTTTTGGTTTGAATAGATTCTTACTGAAACCTTCGTACTCTTGGGTAGCTCAATTGGACCTGTATCAGGCCCTTAGTCTGAGGACCCAGGATTCACGACCCGGTTCTGGTGTAGACTCTTTCACCTTCCCCATAATTTCATGTATACATACATACACAAAAGCCTACTGAAGCCAGCTTTCGTTTGGAGCACGTTACTAATCACATGCTTATTCTTTTGTTTTAGCCTCTGTTGAATGTTATTTAAAATCATCATAGAAATCAGACAGTGGCATAGGTCCTATAAGTCACTCTCCTGTTGAATGTGGGTGCTAACCGGTACAAGAGCCCTGTTAGAAATGCATTCACTCTCTGCAGCAAAACCTTTGCTCTAAATCCTTT
Source organism: Grampus griseus (assembly GCF_964374135.1). Taxonomy (NCBI): domain Eukaryota; kingdom Metazoa; phylum Chordata; class Mammalia; order Artiodactyla; family Delphinidae; genus Grampus; species Grampus griseus. The sequence goes on from NC_139004.1 coordinate 22,043,706, forward strand.
TAAATGCTCTCTTCTCTTGTATATCTAAAAGAGAGATCATTTTATTTTATAAAAAGAGTTTAACTTTAGAACAGTTGTAGATATAGAGAAAAATGGAGAGGACATTACAGAGAGTTCCCCTATACCCTGCATTCAGTTTCCCATATCGTTAACAGCTTACAGTAGGATGATACATTTGCCAAGTTAATGAACTCAAATTGATACATTTTTAAAAATGGAATCTACAATCTATTCAGATTTCCTTAGTTTTGCCTAATATACTTTTTCTGTTCCAGAATATTGAACCAGAGATGCAAGAGAGGATCTAGTTTAATGATTTTTACATTGGTGAAATTTATCTCAGTGGACTTTCCCTTGCCAACTTTCAGTTTCTCAAAACCATCCAAAAATGGCACTGATATGTTATGAAGAATTTCTAGGGCAAGGTGATTTTTAGTGTTAAGCAGGTGCCTTCCACATACAAGGTCTTGAGTAAAACCCCTGTAATTCCATGTGTGTTCTTTACTCTGTAACCCAATCCTTCTTGCACCTTTTCATTCATTTTCTCATGATTTCCCCGCTCATACGAAAAGAAAACCAATGATTCAGTGCATTGCCTTTACAGCTGTTCCAGTTCTATTCCATAGACCTTGGTTCCACATAGGGTGGTTGTTTTTGTAAAAGGAAGATGGGATGGGAGAGGAAAAGTGCGGGGGGGTGGGGAGTCCATCCTAAATCTCCACCAAAAAAAAAAAAAAAAAGAGGCCCAGGGTATTCCCTGGCGGTCCAGTGGTTAGGACTCTGCACTTTCACTGCTGAGGACGCAGGGTCAATCCCTGCAATCCACACTATGAAGCCAAAAAAGGAAAAAAAAAAACCAGTTAAGAAAAAGAGGCCTACCCCAACATTAAGAGGAAGTTCACCTTCAGTACAGGGAAAAAAGATGGAAAGAAGAGGGAAAATAAAGAACCTGACAGACATTTTTGTTGAGTCTCATAATTTTTGAGTCATGAAATAGACAGTAGATGGAGGAACAGAGATGCTTCCCACTGAAATTCCCTACCCCTCTTCCTCAATTACTTTCAGCAATGTTTTGTTGTTTTCAGTGTACAAGTCTTTCACCTCTTTGGTTAAATTTTTCCTAGGTATTTTATTTTTGCAGATGCTATTGTAAATGGAATTGTTTTTTAAATTTCCTTTTCAGATTGTTCATTGCTAGTGTAGGGAAAAACAACTTACTTTTGTGTGTTAATCTTATGTCTTGCAGTTTAGCTGAATGTGCCTGTGCTCCTGGACTTTACTTTGTTGGAAGGTTCTTGATTACTGATTCAATCTCTACCTGTTACAAGTTTGTTCAGATTTGCTAAGTAGGAAGCTATGCTGAATGTAGAAGGAGGATCCCTCTGCCAGGTGAATTTCTCAAATATTGGTGCCCTGTATTTATAACGAAGGCAAATAGTAGAAAGGTTAGAGTATAATCCACTTATTAGCTTTGAATAAATTCTCAGGATAAGTTGAATTCCTGAGCTGGATAGTTCAGTTGACAAGCATCAGACTCTCACTATGAGGGTCCAGACTGCAAGTGCATGTTCAGGGTTTAGTATCTCCCCTAGCCCTCCAAGCACATATTCTTAACTCCTAGATAGAAACTCTTTGAAACCCAGCTTTCTCCAGAGAAATGTTTGCAGTCAACTTTTCTTCCCCTTCCTATCCTTTTCTTGGCCACTGTCTACCAGTTCTACAGAAGGATTCTGAGCCAGAAAATCCAGGGTCATTATGGTATCAATAACTATACATGCATTAGTATTTCACTACTGGGTATTATCTGGTGATTAGATGCCAATGACAAAACGCAAGGTATCGGTAATTAGTGGGCATACTAATTTTGGTTTTTTAAGACTCTTGCCTCATTTCAGGTTTTCTTCTCAAGGCCAGCCCTTAGAAAGTCAAATGAAAAGGATTCCGTTTCTTGCCTAGCAATAAGCAACGACCACGAAGGGACTCGAACCCTCAATCTTCTGATCCGGAATCAGATGCCTTATCCATTAGGCCACGTAGCCAGTTGGTAAACATCTGTATTCAAACCTGAAAGCTGAAACGTGGTAGGTTTCTGTTTTCAAATTTCTAACTTCATTGGAAAGAAGATCTCATTAATAACATTCCTGACCCAAAGGGAATAAAACTGCATCAAGTTCCTGACAACAGTTACTTAAAATTAATAAATGGTGAGGCGATCAGAAGTGACACAGCCTTTGAAGGCTTTCTTACCTAAGTCTGATGCAAGTTAATGATGATGCAAGTTCAGTGGAGAAATATGAGCCAAGAAGTAAAGTCTGCAATGAAGGGATGATGATAGTGTAAGGAGAGGGAGCTTCAGAGTTTGGTACGTTCTGACCTGTTCCATCTCAAAGATACAATGGCGCATCCTCCAGGGAGAAAAGTCTGTAAGCTCAAACAGGAGCAGTGGGGGGTAAGAGCTACGGCCTGGACTGAATGAGCCTGGTTAGACCAAGGAAGTGCCTTCTGCTGTTTCCTATGAAATTGTTTTAGTTAAACCTCTTTCCTTCTTGAAATGGGTTCAATGAGAAGCATAGATTGGATAATGGTCCCTTGCTGTTTTCCTGTTTGGAGAGCTACTGGCTCCAGTAGAAGCTGAAGAATGTAAATCCACACCACGTTGGGCAGAATGCCTGGCCAGCATGAGCTGTTCCACCTGGTTCCCACCCTCCCGTCAGCCAGCTCCAAGACTCCCTTGCCAAAGGAATGTTTGGGGGCAATTTCATCCATCAACAGAAAGGGACCCATTATGGAACACTTTCTTGCATCTTCAATTTCCTCCTCCTTCAACTCTCTTTCCCTCTGTCTACAAAGGCTGCAAGAAATATGTACAAGACAATGCAGAGGGAGAGAAACAGAAATAGTGTGAGTGTTGCCTGGAGAAATTTAGGTGAGGTACTTGGCAAGAAATGAAACCCTCTTTGTCTAGCAATGTAGTCTGAAACTTGGCAATGCTTTGTCTAGGGGATGCAGCATCTCTGGTTCTGAAAACCTAGAGAAGGAAGACAAAGAAGAGAAGAGGAAGGAAAATGTTCCTAACGATTATAACATCTCTCTCAAACAGAATCTTCTTAGCAATGAGGAAAATCCAAGAAATCTGACTTGGGAACTAATACATGAAAGATAAAACGAATTGTCCAAATGTGTGAAGATAGATAAGATACTACGGGAAAAGCTAGCATTGTGGGCCTGGATAGCTCAGTCGGTAGAGCATCAGACTTTTAATCTGAGGGTCCAGGGTTCAAGTCCCTGTTCAGGCGTACTGCCTCTGTTTTATCTTTATTCATACAGGAAGAGTTGGGGGAAATGATATCCTGATTTTACACTGATTGAAACTTTGCTCATTGCTTTATAGGTGTGAAATGATTATGTGATAAATTTACCAACCCCAAGGGACAGTCTTGGGAAGTCATTTGGAATAGGGATTGCTGACCTGAAGATATGGATTTTATGTGGTTGCTTTATAGGTGTGAAATGATTACATGATAAATTTACCAACCCCAAGGGACAGTCTTGGGAAGTCATTTGGAATAGGGATTGCTGACCTGAAGATATGGATTTTATGTGGTTTTTAGAAGAGAGTCTCTTTCATCAGTTGACTGGGGAAAAAATCAACCAAGACTTCTGAACTCTTAAAAACAAAGGGAGAAAAAGGACTTGAAACCAGAGACACATAGCACTTTACCCGTATAGAGAAACAATTCAAATGACAGCGGCTATCTATCTCATCAGAAAACATAGAGGTCAGAAAGAGTGGTACAACATTTTCCAAGTGCTTAAAGAACAGAATTATAAAAAAAAAAAAAAAAAAAAAGAACAGAATTATCAATCCAGAATACAATATCCGGAGAAAATATCTTTCGGGAATGAAAAGAAAATCAATATATTCTCAGATAAAGGAAAACTAAGATAATTTGCTGCCAGAGAACTACCTTAAAAGAATGACTACAGTAAGTTCTCCAAACAGAAAGGAAATGATAGAGAAGGAATATTGAATATCAGGAAGGAAGAAAAAAACATGATAAGCAAAAAAACATGGTAAGTACAATACACTTTCCTTGTCTTGAGCTTTTAAAATTATGTTTGAAAGTTGAAGCAAAAGTATAACACTGTCTGATGTGGTTCTAAATGTATGTGAAAGAAATAGTTAAGACAGTCATATTACAAGTGAGGAATAGTAAAGTGACAGAAAGGGAGGTAAGGTTGCTACATTTCACATGAACTGGTAAAATGGTACACCAGTACAGTCTAAGTTAAATATCTATAATGGAATTCTTACAGTAATGACTTTTAAAAATCTATACAAAAGGATACAATAAATAATGGTATAGATAAATGAATATGGAATTCCAAAATATATACAAGTAGTCCATAAAAAGGCAACAAAAAAAGAGAGAAGTGAACAGTAAGAATAACAGAGAACAAACAGAAAACAAAAAAAATAAAATGCCGGACTTAAGCCCTACATACCAATAATTACATTAAATGTAAATAGTCTAAATGCACTAATTAAACCCACAGGGTAGATTAGAAAACATGACCAAAGTATATGCTGTCTGTCTACAAAAAAATTCACCTCAAATATAACCTGTAAATATATAGGCAGTTTGAAGTTAGGAAGATTAAAAAAAAAAGGCATGTCATGCAAACATCAATAAAAAGACAGCAGGAGTAGCTATATTAATGTCAAATAAAGTCAGTTTCATAACAAAGAAAATTATCAGAGGCAGAGAAGGACATCATATAATGATACAAGTGCCCATCTACCAAGAAGGGCATAGTAATCCAAAATACGTATGCACCAAACAACAGAGCTGCAAAATATGTGAAGGAAAAAAAAATCTGATAAAACTGAAAGATAAAATATGCAAATCCACTTGAAAAATGCCATCAGCCACCGGAATCCAATCAACATAGAATGGTTCATCCAATACAAGCAGAGTATAGATTCTTTTCAAATCCATCAGAACGTATTCCAAGATAGAACATATCCTGGGACATAGAATAACCCTCAACAAATCTAATAGAATTGAAAGATACAGTGTGTTCTCTGACCACAGTGCACATTAGTCACAGAAAGATAAGAGGCAGATATTCAAACACTTGGAAACTAAACAGCACAGCTCTAAATAACCCACAGAATAAAGAGGAATCTCAATGGAGATTTAAAAATAAATAGAATGAAATAAAAATACAATGTATCAAAATTTCTGATACACTAAGACAGCACTAAAAATTTCTGATACTTATTAAAACAGCACTGAGAAGGAAATTTATAGCACTCAGTGCATACAAGAAAAGAAAAATCACAAGTTAGTCATCTAAGTTTTCACTGAGATAGCCAAGGGGAAAAAGAGCAGAAGAAACCTAAGGCAAACAAAAGGAAGAAACTAATAAAAACAATACCCTTGTCAACGCCTGGGCCAGCACCATGGTTGGGAAATCCGTCATCGGTTTGTCTCCCGGGCTTTTGCAGCTCTGGTTCTGAGACGCACAGAGACCAAGTTGGGGAGAAGAACAGACAGCAGGATGCTGCATCGATTTTTGCCCCTCTTAGTATATACGGAATCCTTTTCTTGAATGAAAGAACACCAGGGGGGAGGTTCAGCCGCTGGGCCCGACGTGCAAAATGAGCTCGCCGGTTGCCAAATTAGTTCTTGAGATCTCATTGTCCCTGTGGAAAGGGGAGACGCTTCCCACCTTCAGCCAAAATTTGTTCCGACAGTCAACTCAGGTACTAGGTTTGGAGGAAATTCTGAATTATCTCTGATGGGCTAAGCCAGAAATCGACCTTGTTTAAAAGCTCCCCCCGATGATTCTGAAAGTCAGCCAGGTTTGGCAGTTCTCGGCTTTAGAGACTCCAAGACGAGTGGGCTGATATCTTTGGGAAAGTTAACACCAGGAGGGAGATTAGTGCGAGAGCAGAATACAGGTAACGATAACGAAAGGCAGGCGTGGAGTCCGCGGCTTCAGCGGCCACAGGAAGGTGGAGGAGGAAAAAAGTGGACGAGTGCTTAGGTTGGCGTTAGTTTCAGATGGGCGGAGAGGCGGTTAGTTACGCGTCTCTGCTGCGCTTCCTCTGGGTACGTGGGGAACAAGCAGGTCCATTCCCGGTGAAAGAAGTGAGCTGAGACCGCTTTCCCGAAGGAAGATCCCCTTCGTTTTGTCCGACTGTCGCGGTTTTCAGAGAGCCTCGCTGCTCTTTCCGTGGTTGGAGCACTTGAGAGAAGTCCTGCGGTTGAGTTTCTGATTTTAGTGTATCCCGGTGGTATTGGAGGTTTCAGACCGCGCGGCAGGGAGGCCACAGTGTCCGGATCCCCACGTGCTAGTGGTAGAAGAGCGCAAGGTAGAAACAGGGACCGCCTTTGTCTTTAGACTTCACCATCTGAGCTATACGTAGGAGTGAGTGTTTTTGTTGTTGTTGTTTGTTTAATGTGTTGAGCTTGGAATGCAAGACATGAAAGATAAGAGGGGTAAGGTAGTAACCAAGTATTTTTAATTTGAAATGGTTTTCAGAGGCTGAACTCTAGATAGTTCGGTGTGTAGGTTGTCATGACTTTAATCTCAGGGCCAAGATTTCGAGACTGTTCCTGTTGGCATCCCGTTCTTTCTCCCACTTCCTTTTTGTCTTTCTTCTGCTTGTTGAAGTCGTCTTGGTGAGGTCGAGGCTCACAGCAAGAGAGGAGGGACTTCACCAGAATCCATTGGGTTATGTTTTTACTTTGTATGTGTACAGGACTATAACGGGAAAAAAAGGGTTAGGAGAACTAAATCTGTATTCCTTGAGGTTTGAGGGAAAAGTGAAACCAAGGCCTGGAGATGCCGGGGATCGAACCCGGGGCCTCATGCATGCAAAGCATGTGCTCTTCCACTGAGCTACACCCCCTCCCCGACAGGTTTCCTGATAATACTTCTTTGGGAATAAATTTTATTTCCTGAGGCTCTGGATCCTTGGGTGTCTAGGCGGTAGAGGAACCAAAGAAGGATACTGATGCTTTGGAGTATAGAACTTGAAGTGGAAGGCAAAAGATTGGAAACCTGTGTCAGATAACCAAAAGAAGTTGACACCATAGCTTTAAAACATAGTTGGGGTCTCCTATTATGCTTGGCAAGAGATCAAATCAAGTCCCAGTTTTTGGACCTTTTGATTTCCTCCAGATATGTCTTAAGCTGAGACACAAGGCCATTGAAATTCAGCTTCTTTCCGGCCTAAAATGCTTCATAATCTTGGTTGTTTGCTCCATTGGAATATTAAGGACCAGATTTGATGGAGGAAAGCCACAGGCAGTAAAAAACCCTAGAACGATGCATTCAACATTGCAATGTAAGGGGCTCTTTTTCTTTTCTAATCTAGGCACCCAGCTAATTTAGCAGGCCCCGCCAATAATCCAAAATCTCTTCTTCATAAGCATTCATAAGGCATGAATGAAACAACAGCTTCAGGGATGGAGAGGAATATTAAATTATGAGAGCGAGACCAAAGACAAATAGCCGCAAGACATTAGGGATAAAGGGGAAAAAAGGTATTTATTTATGTGTTTGTTTGTTTGTTCATGCATTTATTTAGGGAGGGAAAAAAGCTATGTCATTACCAAACAGAAGAAAGTGCAGAAAAGGGGTAGGTTTTAAAAATTCTTTTGGAAATGGGAGGAAGTTTGGAAGACGGAGAAGATGGGCAAGCCTTGCTCATGTTAAATTCAAGATCTATGTGGTGCACACTTGTGAGAATGTTACATGGTGAAATCACACAATTACCCCTGCCTCCAGATTTGGATTTGTGAGTGATCAGTAGATACAACTATGTGGAGGATGGATAAAGACAGAAAAGTATTCTCATTAGTGATATTCGTAGGAAAATAAATTTGCTCCCGGACATCTCTTGAACCCTGGGATTTATTGTGGTTAAGGCTGTGTTCTTTGAAATATATAAAAAGACTGCAAGAGAACCCATTTCCTGGCACCAGATTTCCAGTGGCTAACCCTTTCTCCTTCTGGTTTGCTCATTTATGGACTTTTGCCAATATTCATAAAATAACATTGAGTTCCTTTTGAAGCTGAAAGAATATGGTTTGTCTGACAGATTTGTTCTTTCAGTTGGCTCATGAAATTTTTAGCCCATGAAGTGCTTAGGAGGATATCTTGACTGTCTGATGTTGTAAAATATTAGGTTTATGATGCTTTCCAATATTAGGAAGGTTTTCAGACACACTGCTTGGTCATAATTTTGTGTTACACCTGGTGAAAACTGCATGTCTATTGGGGTCTCAGGAATTCATAATAATAAGGTATGCCTTTTTTTTTTCTTTTTGCCCCATGAACAAAGTGGGGATTTTAAAATTAAATATTTAGAGTTATAAAAATTGTTGAGTAACTATGTTGTACACCTGAAACTAATATGATATTGTAAATCAACTATACTTCAATTTTTTAAAAGTCTACAGCCATCTTCAGACTATGGATTCATTTAATACAGAATTCTTATCAGGAATTAAACTTCTAAATTGAGTGACAGAACACACTCATGCCATATATACTCAATTCAGAAAATCTGAAAATCTATGATGTGTATGTTTAACCCTGCACTGTCCAAAATGGTAGCCACTAGCCACTTTGAGTATTGAACACTTAAAAATGGAGATGTGCTGTAAGTGGAAAATATATATCAGGCCTCAAAGACTTAATATGATATTTAAAATGTAAACTATATCACTAATAATTTTTTGATTGACTATTTAAATGATGTTTTTGATACACCAAGTTATTTAAATATTCTTCTTCAATGAAGGCCACTTATTTTTATCTTTTATGTGACTACTAGAAAATGTAAAGTTACAAAAGTGACTCATTTATGGCTTTATTATATTGCTATTTGACATCCCTAGCTACAGAAGACATGACATGTTTAGATGCTGTTCTGGGAACACCAGAACCAAGGAATATAGAGCACAGTCTACCAGTTTCCTACTATGTGTGGACATGACACAAAGCATTCACTTGCATGATCTCCTTTGGTATTTACAGTATCCCTTTTTACATAGACATCATTAGCCTCATTTTTTAGATATTGAATGTGAGGCTAATTATGTTTTGTGAACTACCCTAGACCTCCCACTTCAACAGAATCATTACTGTGTTAGGCAATAAAATACTCAATGATGCTGTTTGTCCAATCAAATACTTCTTAATGAAATAAAATGCAAGCTTCTGAATTGAGGAGGGATAGATTGTTAATGGATAAGTTTCTAATGCCAAGTTCCTGTACAGCGAATGTCCCTACCTTGACGTTGCTTCTCAGTTTGTACCAATTTTCCATTTGCAACTTGATGCAGTTCTGATGTTGAAATAGTGTTTTATTTTCTTCTTTCAAAGTGTCCAAGAGTTGTCGGTGGAAAACAGACACTATGAAACTGACACAGAAATTTGAAAAGAAGAAAACAGTTCAGAATGACACAAGAGTGACCTATTATCCCTAACAAAGAGTTTCAAGAAATAAAGTCAAAATTAAAAGGAAAAAATGGGGTATTGGTACCTGAGTCTTGACGACTTTACTGTCCATTTGCTTTCATTTTTCAGTATTCTAGGTCCCCTTGTGAAAATTCAACAGAATAATTCTTAAAGAAGTGCTTATTCTCATTCTTTCCTGGATAACAAAACAGAAATAACTTAAGATGTGCAAATTCTAGACAGGGGTGGAAGGCTGAAGGAATGAATGTCTTGTCAAAAAGAAAACTCTGCATGTTCTTGTAATTGTTTAAAAGTTCAATGATGTTCAACAAAGCTCCTTATTCTAGCAGTTTAAAAACGGGGTGGACTCAAAATACAAACCCATATTTTCTGATCGGAAATTTTTCCTTGCATATACCACACCCACATATATACACTTACACAGTGTAGTAGTTCTTTTTTCTGCAGGTTTCCCCACCACCACCACCAACAATTCTTGTGATTAAAAAGATCACACGCACACACACAACATAAAGGCAGAAATGAATTGTAAGTGCAAGGCCATGTAGCACATTGGAATTTCCTAGCTCCTAGGAAAATAATTTCCTAGGTTTTGAAACTTTAAATAAAATATCACTGTCAGGAAACACTTTGTGGAAGACACTTCACACACACACACACACACACACACACACACACACACACCTTGATCGCGCTCGCAAAAAGCGGTAAAAATTGTAGTTATATATGGATTTTGGGGATTGGGGCATAACTGTCGTGTAACGAGTTAATAAATTACACCACAGTAAAACACTACTGCCGAAACCCGGGATCGAACCAGGGACCTTTAGATCTTCAGTCTAACGCTCTCCCAACTGAGCTATTTCGGCCACCTGGGAACGCTCGGCTTAGCTGTTCTCCCAAAATTTAAAGTTTTCATTTGTGCGGGCCAGTCTACTCTTATTTTGTTCAACATCACCCATTCGTTCGCCCCAAAGTATATGGGCTCCCCTGAAATCCATGTCTAAAAATAGGATCCAGTTTTAGGAGACTGGATGGGTTGGTAGAGGAGGAGGGAAGTATAGGGGGAGAAATGGATTCGGCTACTCCACTACTCAAAGACAGCTCAGAAAACTAAGGCAATTCAAAATGAAATTATCGAGCCTCGACTTTCGGTTCTTTTTCTGTCTTGCTCTTCAATGACAAGGCTAAAAGGATTGTTGGGCACGTTAATATGGAGACGGGCTTCTTGCTTCGGCTTGAGGAAATCCGGAAGGAACCAATTCTTTTCTTCTAGTCACTTCCTTTCCCTTGTCTTCCTTGTGCTGACACGTGGTTGTTAGCGCGGAGACACAGAGAGTAGAAACCGGAAGCATTTAAAGGCAATCCATCGGATAATGTGTCTATTTCCGTGTGAGCAAGCAAAGCGTAAAGGGAGAAAAATAGATGCACGTGTATGGTTTCCAGCCCTCTCGTAAGGAAAGGATAAACCACCACTGAACTACACCTCTCACGACAGAAAGGTCGTGAAGATCATCTTTGAAATAGTAACCATATTTCTGAGGGGGGTCTTCAAAGATACGGTAGTTAGCCAGATAGAAAAGCCACTGCCTCAAATCCTACTCATTTCTTAAACCTCTAAACTGTATCCTCTTAAGCTGCTACACTAGGAGAAATGTAAGGGTCGCAAGCCAAATAGCACCGTTTCTGCTCTTAACACATTTAATCCTATCAGCTCTTTCCCAGGTTCCCGCCCCAGCAAACTGCCTGGAGGCGTTTTTTCTGCAACCACCAGGAAAGATTTCCAGATGGAACTTTTTTTTTTTTCTGACTTCAACCTCTCTCTCTTTTTCTCTTTCCTATTCTTAGAAAAATTTTCAAGTCCTCTCCTTCTTAAGAAGAGATGAACTACAGTCTGAGAGAAGATATTTCAACACTCATGTTTTACGAAAGACCATTATCTGTGAAGAACTTCTACAAAACACTAAGAAAAAGACTAAAATCTCATTAAGAAAGAGCAAATTAACATGCACTTCACAAAAAGAGGATACCCAAAATAGCCAATAAGCAATTTAAAAGGTGCCCAACATAATTTGCTATGAGGGAAATGTAGATTTAAAAACCAAATGAAATAATACTTCTCTTCACCAGAATCAATTACCTTAAGAGAACTGACAATATCAAGTGCTGCTGAGCACGTGGAGCAACTGGAATACTCACTCACACAACTGCTGATGAGACCGTAAACTGGTGCACACACATTGGGAAACTATTTGGAAATACTGACTAAATCTAAATATACATGTAAGCTATGCCCCCAAAACTCCACAGCTGCATTTATACTCAAGAGAAATGCATGAGTATTTCCCTTGAAAGACAAATATAGGAATGCTAGTTAGACATTTCAGCCCCAAACTAGAAGCACTCTAAATGTACATTGACAGTAAAATGAATTAAAAAGTTGTGATGCACAGTATTCATACAATGGAATGTTACCAAGCAATGAAAAAGAACTGCTGCTACTAGCAATAATATGGATATATCCAACTTTTTAAAAATTGAGTGAAAGAATCCACACTCAAATGAGTACATACTGTATGATTCTACTTATATTATTTCAAAATGCAAGAAAAAGTAATCTATGGTGATAGAGGTCAGAGAGTGGCATTGATTGGGATGAGGCACAAGGAAGCAGCTGGGGGCTGAAAAATCATGTATCTTTGCCAGCGCTGTTGGTTACATGAGTGTATGCATACGTAATAACCCATCAAGCTGAATCATTAAATTTCATGCATTTTTGTTTACATTAATTAAGCCTCAATTTAAATAACAAGAAAAGAAGAAAAAGGATCTCCTTGGATACCTCATCACCTCCAGTACATCTTATCTCTTCATTAGTGCTTTTCAGATTGTGGTCTGCAGACTGGTGCCTGGCTAAGAATTGTATTTTACCTATCTGTGAGCATTAGGAACTTTTTATAAGAAGTGAACAGTGCCAGGACATAGGACTCCTTTTGTTAAACAAAATAGAAACAATTTCAGGATTTCAGAAATAATAATCTCTGGAATGAGGAAAGGGCAGCACCCAAGAACCACCTGCTCAGTGAATTTTAATAAACCCCTGTGTATATCTGGACAGGTTCTGAAATCTCAATCTCCAATTCTGAAAGGGTCGAGCTTTTTGCCTTTAGCCAAAATTTGGTGTGAGTGGAAATTCGGATGCAAGTCTTTGGATGACTTCCACTAAAAATATTTTAGATTCTCTTACTGATTCTTTCTCCCCCCAGCATTTCTCTATCTACCCAGGGCTTTAGCCCCAGCCATGCACCTAGCCCCCCACCAGACCAAGCATCAGCCTATGCTGGGGAAAGGCTGATCTGGGAACATAAGGAAAGGAATTAGAAAGCAATGTGGAAATTAAAATATCAGCTACACATGAGTGTCTCAATACAGAGATTAAAATATGTGTAAATGCGACTAGTAGTGCGCTAAACTACTGTGCAAATTTCATTCCGGAGCACACAGTAGGGAGGAGAGGAGTGCCAAAAGAGGGAAGAGGCGGGGTGGGGTGAAGTGGAGGAAGAAAAGGAAAAAAGGGACAGAGAGGAAGTGGGCAAAGGAAAAGCATCCTCAAACTGATTAGGATGTGAGGGGAAGTTGATGGGTCGAGGTGGGGGGCGGTGTCTAAGCTCCACGTCTCTCCGTGGCTTCGTCCGGGTATGAGGGAAAAGATGAGATCTTTTTCTCTCAAGGGAGGTAGGCTTGTCCCAGAAAAGGATTTGGCTCTTTATGTCGAAGACTGTTCTGGCTTCGGGAGTGCCTCGAAACTCTCCATTGCTGGATAGACAGGCTGAGCGCTTTGGGGGACGAACGTGAGGGTGAGATTTCGTTTGAAATTCAGGAACCTCTGGGACTGGTAGTTTGGAAGCTGCAGGGATGCCTCGGTTTGGGGGCGTGGATGCAGTGGGAGCAGAGTCAACAGTAGAAGCGGCAGCTTTGAGGTTGAACACAGCCGAGACTGTGGAAGCATCTTATTTTTTTTAAGGTTTTGCTTGAAAAGCAAAAAAATTGAGAAAGTTCCCGTTTCCTTGCTGCACATATTTCTAACTCTTAGAAGCTTACTGAAACACAACTTTCTCCTGAAGAAACTCTTCCTGGCATTTGCAACAGGCTCCTTTACTCCTCACACTATGCTCTTGCTTCAAAAGGAGGGTCTGAAGATTCTGGTTGTGGAAAGCCACTGTCACTGAACAGTCGGTGATACCTACAGACGAAGCCATGGTCTCTTCACTCCTAGTACAGGCACAGAACAATATAGATGAGTCCCTCACAAGTCAAGTGGATGACCTCAAGATTGGCTGTACAGGTGGTTTGTGACTGCCTGATGGACAGTTACAGCTTCTGGAGAATAAAAAAGGGGAGGATGCATTATGAAAGACCTCCAGGTTTCTTGGCTTCTGTAGATGGAGAAAGAGACTGCTTTTCTGCTTTCTGAATGTTTAGCAGTTTGCTGGCTTGGTTTTCCCTTTGGTGGCTGAAAACAAGAATAGATTTTAAAAAAAAATCCCTATCAAACTACCAATGGCATTTTTCAGAGGACTAGAACAAAAAATTTCACAATTTGTATGGAAACACAAAAGACCCCGAATAGCCAAAGCAATCTTGAGAAAGAAAAACGGAATTGGAGGAATCAGGCTCCTGGACTTCAGACTAAACTACAAACCTACAGTAATCAAGACAGTATGGTACTGGCACAAAAACAGAAATACAGGTCAATGGAACAGGATAGAAAGCCCAGAGATAAACCCACGCACATATGGTCACCTTATTTTTGATAAAGGAGGCAAGAATATACAATGGAGAAAAGACAGCCTCTTCAATAAGTGGTGCTGGGAAAACTGGACAGCTACATGTAAAAGAATGAAATTAGAACACTCCCGAACACCATACACAAAAATAAACTCAAAATGGATTAAAGACCTAAATGTAAACATTTAAACACTATAAAACTCTTAGAGGAAAACATAGGCAGAACACTCTATGACATAAATCACAGCAAAGATCCTTTTTGACCCACCTCCTAGAGAAATGGAAATAAAAACAAAAATAAACAAGTGGGACCTAATGAAACTTAAAAGCTGTTGCACAGCGAAGGAAACCATAAACAAGACCAAAAGACAACCCTCAGAATGGGAGAAAATATTTGCAAATGAAGCAACTGACAAAGGATTAATCTCCAAAATTTACAAGCAGCTCATGCAGCTCAATATCAAAACAACAAACAACCCAATCCAAAAATGGGCAGAAGACCTAAATAGACATTTTTCCAAAGAAGATATACAGATCGCCAACAAACACATGAAAGGATGCTCAACATCACTAATCATTAGAGAAATGCAAATCAAAACTACAATGAGGTATCACCTCACACTGGTCAGAATGGCCATCATCAAAAAATCTACAAACAATAAATGCTGGAGAGGGTGTGGAGAAAAGGGAACCCTCTTGCACTGTTGGTGGGAATATAAATTGATACAGCCACTATGGAGAAGAGTATGGAGGTTCCTTAAAAAACTAAAAATAGAACTATCATACGACCCAGCAATCCTACTACCGGGCATATACCCTGAGAAAACCATAATTCAAAAAGAGTCATGTACCAAAATGTTCATAGCAGCGCTATTTACAATAGCCAGGACATGGAAGCAACCTAATTGTCCATAGACAGATGAATGGACAAAGAAGATGTGGCACATATATACAATGGAATATTACTCAGCCATAAAAAGAAATGAAATTGAGTTATTTGTAGTGAGGTGAATGGACCTAGAGTCTGTCATACAGAGTGAAGTAAGCCAGAAGGAGAAAAACAAATACCGTATGCTAACACATATATATGGAATCTAAAAAAAAAAAAAAAAAAAATGGCTGTGACGAACCTAGGGGCAGGACAGGAATAAAGATGTAGAGTATGGACCTGAAGACATGGGGAGTGGGAAGGGTAAGCTGGGACAAAGTGAGAGAGTGGCATGGACATATATACACTACCAAATGTAAAATAGATAGCTCATGGGAAGCAGCCACATAGCACAGGGAGATCATCTCGGTGCTTTGTGACCACCTAGAGGGGTGGGATAGGGAGGGTGGGAGGGAGACACAAGAGGGAGGAGATATGGGGATATATGTATATGAATAGCTGCTTCACTTTGTTATAAAGCAGAAACTAACACACCATTGTAAAGCAATTATACTCCAATAAAGATGTTAAAAAAAAAAAAGATGGTGTATCCTGTGGATTTCTGCTTAGGCATTGTGATACCAGAATCTGAAGCTGTGCAAAGAGCTCTGATCTGGAGATACAGGTTGTTCAGTAGTTTGGAAGGAGGGTGTCCCTGGAGAGTAAGTAGAGTAAGGTTGGAAATGATCTGTTGGGATTGGGAGAATAAGAGCTCTTTCTCTATATGTGGGAAACAAAGAAATGAACTTTCCCCTAGATTGATCTTGGACCCCGGAGTTCAGAATGTTTGCCATTTCAGACTGGAAACTTTCTTCGAACACCCAGAGAAGTACTATTTCCCTTTACAGATTTCTGCTGAGGTGACTGCTATCTTTTCCTTGTTTGTCATTTGTTTGTAGTTAAATGACTTTTATGTAAGCTCCAGAGTTTGAGGGGCTCTGAGCCGAAAAGTGCCCACCAGCACACCATCGTCAACCACTGGCAGTGAAATCTAGTGAAATATTTTAGTGAAATCTTCTCAGCCTCCTGCATCCTGGTTAGGAAGGAGCTAGAATAAAAGAACCATAGAAGAACTTAAGTGATTAACTTTCTGACAAGGAATCAGATGGCTTGTCCATTAGGCCACACAGACCCGCGTTTGCTAAGGCTTTCAGATTCCATACAACTGGAAATTGGGTGGTTGGGAAAACCTATTGACAGTGGCCCACGTGCTAGTGATTGCTGAGAGTGCTTGGAGAGATGCAGTCAATAATAGAGCAAACAACAGATAACTTTAGTGAAGGAGCACAATTCCTCCCTGTGTCCCAAAAAGGTTAAGAAAGAATTGCCATAGCCAAGACGACTGAGTTTGACAAAGATATTTCAGGAAGCAAGAGTTCTTAGGGTATGTGGGTAAGGAGAAAATACAAAAGTGGAGGTCCTGCAGATTGAACCAAGGACCTTGTACATGCTAAGCCCACGCCTTACCACTGAGCTATACCCTCTCACTCTTATCAGCTTCTCAAAAGACTCTCTGTGACCTTCTAGTGACCAGCATTGCGTTTTTGAAGACCAAGTTATCAAAATAAGCCACCTTAAGTTCAATTCTGCTATTTCTAAACTCCTTACACTTTATCCTCTCTCAGGCATGGCTACTCCAGGAGAAAGGAACCTTAATGGTAGAAAGAAAGGCACTGTTCTTGACCTGTGGTCAGCTTGTGATCAGAATCTGATCACAAAGTTGGGTCCCCATCAGGTTAGATTGCTTGGATTGTGCTTCCATTCCATCACTTGGGTGAGTCACGGGACACAACATTCTCCCACAATTTATCTGAATATTATTCTCTGAATTCTTTTGACTCTTGGAAACATTAATGTTTTACATAGTCAAAAAATAAAACTGACTCAAGTGTGTGTGAAACTAGTGCAAAATTGAATATGAATAGAAAAAAAATCTAACTGCAATTCAAAAGGATAACATAACCTCATTCAAGAGAAAAAGAAAGAACACATCCAAATAAATGTTTTACACAGTACTTTATCCCAATTGTAAAAAGAAGAAAAAAAAAAAAGCAAACAAATCATAACCTCTATGTAGCAGGGTTATTTTTTGTAGTGTTAAGGGTATGTCAATTCTGATATTTTGTGTGAATTTTTTTATTTTTATGAGTGCGTGTGTGTGTGTGAATTTACTTTTGTGTGGTTGGGAAAATGAACACATATATTGTTGTTGGAATTCAGGGCTCTCACTGTAAGAGAAGGAGGTAAGTAACGAATAGCCCTGTTGGCTCTGGATATGAAATATGTGTGTGTGTGTGGGTGTGCACACGCGCACACGCCTGTTTGTGTATCTGTCATTTTCCCTCCAGATCTGTCTGCTAACAGGGCCTAGAAAAACTAATACCTCAGTAGCAATAAGCAATGCTAGTCCCATATCTTGATTTTTGAATACCAATCCCCACTAGAAGGAAACAGCTACTTGTAGGATTCACAGACTCTAAGACTGGATGAGGGAGAGTACAAGATGATCCTAAGTTATCTTTCTGTGCTAGAATATAACTGCTCAAAAATCATGAGGACAGGGCTTCCCTGGTGGCGCAGTGGTTGAGAGTCTGCCTGCCGATGCAGGAGATACGGGTTCGTGCCCCTGTCCGCGAAGATCCTACATGCCGCGGTGCGGCTAGGCCCGTGAGCCATGGCCGCTGGGCCTGCAGGTCCAGAGCCTGTGCTCCGCAACGCGAGAGGCCACAACAGTGAGAGGCCCGCGTACCGCAAAAACAAAAAAAATCACGAGGACAATTCAAAAGGATCCAGAAACCAACTTAAGGGGCCTCTCACTGGTCAAATCTGGGGCAGTCTGAGATGAATAATGACAATAAATGATTACAATCCTTGGATACTTAAATGAATAAATATGGAAGAAGAGAAATTTTTCCTTACAGTGGTATGCCAGCTAATAAATGCAGAGGTAGTAACAAAGTTATAAAATTACCATCAGAATAATAATAGACTCTGGCAAAATTCATAGATCAGTGCTAAAAGCACAGGTAAACTTTTGATGAGGATCGGAATATCTATATAGTCTCAGAGTATCCCTTACTGATTACTTATTAATTATGAGGGAATGAGTTTATGGGGAAAGAAACCTATTAGACACAACTTTAACCAAGTAATCAAAGCTGACATCACTAACAATGGGAGAAACTGACATCACATGCCCCTTGGTGTGATAGAGGGAAACATAATTTCTGTGATATTCCTCCCAAATGTTCATAACCTGAACTTAGTCTAATCAAAACATAAATTGAAGAATATTCTGCAAAATCATTGGCATGTGCTCTTCAAAAACATATCAATCTCACAAAAGGCAAGATTGAGAAACTGTTCCAGATTAGAGACTAAGGAGTAAATAAATTCATATGTGACTCTGGAATGGACCCTAGTTTGGGAGAGAAATTTCTATAAAGTATTTTATTGGTAAAATTAGTTAAATATGCACTGTATATTAGAAAAGACTTCTTATCAGTGTTAAGTTTCCTGAATTTGATCATTGTGCTGTGGTAAGGAAATGCCCTTACTCTTAAGAAATATATATTAAATGTATAAAATAAAAAGATTACGATGGAAGTGTATAATAAGAAGATCTGTGGAGAAAAAGATATAATATCTGCAAATTGTTCTCAAATAGTTTAGAAAAATATTGTTTGTCCAAGTAATTATATATTCCACAGTTTTTGGTTATTGAGGGAGAGGCAACCCCGTGTTCTGAAATGATCCCAAGATTTGGACAGGAGGTGCTTCTCAAGTGGTTCCCATCATATTGAAAACATTGCTAAGCAGAGACAAAGATGCAAGTTTCCCAATTTATATTAGAATTTAGCAGTGTTTTGCTCTCTTTTCCTTTCACACTCCTTGCTTGTGAATTAATCAACTAAGGACATTTGAAAGAGATTGAATTTCTTTCTCAGAGCTGAGAGGTGAGGAGGGAAAGAAAGAGTAAAGCTGGGAGACAGAATTCCCTTCCCTCTCTAATATTCAGTGGTGAAGATGGGCAGAGATAGTGATGGATTTGTAACCATAATGGCCCTTTAACGGGGCCATCAATGGACTAGAAATTTTGAGAAGTGCCTGGAAAATGCAAAGCAGAAGTGATTATATGGGCAGGAAACAGTAGAGGAAATGGTTGGTTTTTCACTACAGTGAAAATGTCTTAGACATTTGTGAACTACATGTCTTCTTGTTTTGGCAGCGAATAATTTCCATTTTGACATACTTACCAAAAGAATTTTTTTCTTGCCGCTTCTTCATGGTAGCATATTTGTTGTTAACTGACATTTCCAGGCATAATCTTATTTAGAGATTTGAAAAGAAGGAACAATGGATGAGTGACAAAATAAAAGGAAATTGGATAGTACAAAATAGCAATTTGGCATGTGTAAGCTGAGTCGTGTAAAGCTGATTCTTCTTTGTTGTTGTTCATGTTTGGCAGGACTCTAGCTTCTTGACAGCTGTCCTTTCCGGTAGCAACACCCACTCGTTCAACTAGTATTCTCCAGTTTATTTTTGGACTAAACTTTTGGTGATGGAGAGACTAATCAGAGGGAAGACTTTCTGTTTCTCATCCTAAAACTTCACATAAAACAAAGGAAACTAAAGCAATTTTTCCTCAAGCCTCTTATTTTCTTCTCCTTTTTCTCTTCTCTCAGTAATAGTGGAAAATAGAAGCCAAGGTGAAAAGTTACGATGGCACACTTGTTTTGGGTTTAGGGGATCCTATGAAGAGTAAGCTGAATAATTGCTCCCAGAGATAGCACGTCCCAATCCCCAGAACCTGTGAATGTTATCTTATATAGAAAAAGTCTTTGCAGATGCAATTACATTAAAGATCTTGAAATGGAGAGATTACTTTGGATTATCCGGGTAGGCCTGATGTAATCACAAGTGTCCTTAAAAGAGAGAGGCAGAGGGAGATTTCACACACACAGAGGAGAAGGCAGTGTGACCACGGAGACAGAGATTGGGGTATTGCTGCCACAAGCCAAGGAATGCCAGCCGCCATCAGAAGCTGGAAGAGGCAAGAACGGATTCTCCTCCTAGAGCCTCTGGAGGTAGCAGCACTCTGTCAACACCCTGATGTCGGTCTAGTGATATTAATTTTGGACTTCTGGCTTCCAGAAGGGTAAAAGAATAAATTTCTGTTGTTTTAAACCACCGAGTTTGTGGTAATTTGTTATAGCCTCCGTGGGAAACTAATAGACTTCTACTCTGTCAGCTGACTTGAGTGGTTTTGAGGCTCATGAAGTCTAAATAGTGCAGCATTAAAATGAACATCTTAGATCATATGTTTACTTTTCTTGTGAGCAGGCAATGGGTAAAGGAATCAGGAAAAAGAACAGTTAAATCTCATGGCTTCCTGAAAGCCCACAGCTGGAGGTGCCGGGGATTGAACCCGGGGCCTCGTACATGCGAAGCACGCGCTCTACCACTGAGCTACACCCCCTCCCTGGGAGGCTGGTGGAGGTCCTTCAAGAAATATCTCACTGTATTCTGTGGGCCCATCTCCCCAGCTGCCGTGTTTGTTGTTTTAGCAGTACTGTGTGTCGGAGCAGGATTTGTGACTGCTTTAAGATAGAGAAGGCCAGGGAGCTGTGGGTGATACTGATTCTTTATCAAATAAAACTTGAAGTGGAACGAAAAATATTGAAAACGTGTGTCAGAAAATTGACGAACTTTTCCTAGGATAAAACACTTCTTGCTATTTGCTGTTTGCTCCACAGGAATGTTAAGGGCAAGATTTTAATGGGAAAACCCCAGGTGAAAATAAAAACCACCGGCAATTCGTTCAGCGATTCATTCCCAACAGTCTATTCATCTTTATTACATCCTGATGGCAACTAAGAAGGTTCATAGAATAGTCTAGGAGAATAGTGCTCAAGGCACGCACTAAACAGCAGATTCAGGGATGGAAAGAAGTGTTGATAAAAAGCAAGTTAATAGGTATCTAGACACAGATTGGAGATACCTACTGGGTTTACAGAGCAAGAAACAAAGTGGGAGGCACATAAGAGAACCCAGTCATCCAAGAAACAGGAAGAAAAGCAAAAAAGAGATCTATTGTTCTTTTGTGCCCTCGGCAGCAAAAGCTCGGAGTCCTAACCACCGGACCAGGCCTTTACCCTGGGGAGCTCCTCCTCCCCCTTCTCCTCCCCCTCCTCCTCCCCTCCTCCCCCTCCTCCTCCCCTCCTCCCCCTCCTCCTCCCCTCCTCTTCCTCCTCCTCCTCTTTCCTCGGAATGGAGGAGAGATTATGCGGAGGAGATGGTTTTGGACGTGCTGAATTTAACAGATCCATCCATAGGTTCCCGCCTGTCAGTGTAGCGCAGTGAACTCGACTCAGCGCTCTGATATGAATACACGGGAGTGGCAGTGCTCAGAAGGCACAGCACACAGAGAGGGAGCAGAATGAGAACTGAAAACGTCCTTTGAGATTTAGCGATCAGGAACTCTTTTACTGATAGTTGTGCAAAGCCAAAAAACAAAAACAAAAGCAAACAAACAAACAAAAATGCTTCTTAGTCTGATCTTGAACCCTAGCAGTAGCACTGGTTAGCATCATGGCCTTGAAACTTCCATAGAAGGCCCAGAAAGACTCGTTTTCTGGTACGACTCCTAGTATGTGTTATATCCTCCTCATTCATCTTATGTCTTTGCCTATACTAGTAAATATATCATTGAATATCTTTTGGAATTGAGAAGACATTATTTGTTTGGCAGAATTTCTCTCTCAGTTGGCTCATGGGGCTGGTAGAATAGATAGGAGGAGACAGAAGTGGCAGGTTTCACTGAAATTGAGTGCTAGGGAAGAGGCACCCACAAAATTCTGCAAGCTCTAGTATATGAGCGTGTGTGTGTGTGTGTGTGTGTGAGAGAGAGAGAGAGAGTCCAGGAGGATGAGTAGGAAATTATTACACTAGGCTGTTTGAGTGTGAAAGCACAAATATGAAAGTTTCCAGAGTCACTGAAATTGGAGAAGCCTAACTACAGTTACATTAACAGAAGTTCCTCACAAGGAGTTTTGGCTTCATTTTGTTTTTTTCTGTTTACTCCAACGTACACTGAACACCAAAATTGTTTATCAATTTTCTGTGAAAATAATCAGCAATTAGCAGATGTATGAAGTGCTTTTCTAATGCATCTAAAACCAGGGAGAAAATTGTAACTGGTTGGGTGCCATTTTTTAATGACAGACAAGGATGAAAGGGTAAAGAAGATGTTATATATCAGAAACATGGATGGGTCTTGAAGACATTGTGCTAAGTGAGATGTCAGACAGAGAAAGGCAAATACTATATGATAGCCCGTATATGTGGAATCTTAAAAACAACAACAACAACAAAAAACAGAGTAGAATGGTGGTTACCAAAGCCTGAGGGGTGGGGAATTGGAGAGATGTTGTTTAAGGGCACATACTTGCAACTAGTAGACAAATAAGTCCTGGAGATCTCATACACAGTCCAGAGACTACAGACCACAAAACTGTGTTGTAAACATTTAACTTGCTAAGAGACTAGATCTTAATTGTTCCCACCACTAGAAGAATAATTATGTGACACAGTAGAGGTGTTAGCTAACACACACACACACACACAAAGTTGACAGACCAAAAGGGATAAAGTATTCATGTAAAAAGGTTTTATGTAATGCTCTGGAATTTGAATTAACACTCATGATGCTTGGTGTTTACAACATCTCGATTTGTTGACCTGGACAGAGAGGTTTAGTCATGTTGCTCTAAGTTCCCCACCTTGATTGAATATGAAGAAACTGTTCCTAGAGTAGGCAGTAAAGGATTAAGTATTCTTTATTCTCCTATTAAATATGTCTTTGAAAAAAATAAATCACTGCCTTTTGAGTCAGAGTGACTGCATGGCCTAGTGGATATTGTCTGCTTCCATATTCCTATGCAGCCAATGGTCCTGCCCAACTGTGACCTCTCACACATTCACAGAGGGTGTCACACACATGGCCACCTCCCCTTTCCTCTCAGAGGTCCTTAATCTTTGATTCCTCCCCGAAGAAAGCTAAACAAAAGCTTGTTGAAGGATAGAGCCCCTAAATAAAACATAGTTGAATTTCCAGAATTCATCTACAATGTACTTTAAAATGAGCCCTTTTTGTCCTGGGCCAAAGTTAGACACAGCTAGCCTTCAAAGAAGTACCTCCATTTGTCACATGTTGCTTTTATTGGCATATAATGTTTTTGAAATTTCCACTCTATATTTCCTATGGTTTTCTCATACTAAGTTCTTGGCTTTTCCACTCTATCCTCTTCTCCCTTAAATTTCAGAGGTGAACTTCCTTGGAGAAGTCTGTGGTTGGAAGGGAAAAAAAATCTCCATTTGGACCTGAGCCCTAATATAATACGTAAAAGCAATGGTAAGAATTCATGATATTCTTTTTCAAGTTTAGTCTATTTGCCTTTTGCAACTTGATGAATTTCTATGGTTGGAGCATGTGAATACATTTCTCCTGACACAGTAGATACAAGTGGCAAAATGACATTGTAAAATTGTACTTTGAAAACAAGAGAGAAAAATATGTCAACAGAACCGAAAATGACCTATTACTCCTATTAAAGAAAATCTGGCTCCTGAGTGCTAGTTCTTATTCTTCCTTTGAAGAGGTAAATTCCAAAGTGAAGGCATTTTAACTCGAGAAAGATCTTATCCTATTTAAGATGTTGCCAAGCAGAAACAAAGATACAAACTTCCTAGTTTATACTGGAAGCTAGCACCGTCTTGATTGCAAAACTTGCAAAACTTTTATTAGAAAGAAACTTCACCTCTAATTCAATTATGTATATTGATTCAAAAAATTAATAAATATCATATTACCATGAGAGGGGAAACAGTGTCAATTATTAGAATACAAAAATTGTTCAACAATAGAAATACATTTTTTGCAATTGTTTTTTCTACATTAGAGTAGGAAGTTGCAAAAAATTATAATACAGCCATATATTTATAATATATACCCTTTAAGTCCACATCATAGCACTCAAACCAGTGATTCTCAAACTTTCACGTGCAAAGGACACACTTGGGGATCCTGTCGCAATGCTGATTCTAGTCCAGTAAGTCTGGGGTGGAACTGACATCCTGCATTTCTAACAAGCTCTCAGGTACCACCAACTCCTTTGGTCCAAGGACCACACTGACCCTGGGTCTGGAAAATTCCTTTCCGATAGAGGGTGCAACAGTCTCAGATAAAATTACTTCTGTATATCATCTAAATTATCTAGTTAAATCCTATTCTCGGGTAAGAGTAAAGACAGAACAAAACTGGAAATTAATCTGTGACTTCTGAAATCTTCAGCCCAAGGTATTGCTCAATGTATTCCCAATGGAGCTATTGCTGCCTAAGTGTGAATTCTCCACATCCACTGATGAAAATAAATTTCTCGATTTCCCATTTTGGAACGCTCTCTTCTTGCTCAACCTTCAGTCTGATCATGGCCAAAACGGCTCAGAAAACAAAAGAAACTAAGAAAAATTGTCTTGCGACCATGTGTTTCCTTTGTTAAATTTTCCCATCCTTATCTCTTCTTTCCTGCTTTTTAATACTACTGTGACGTGCTTTTTGTTCCGGAATCTCGAGCTGCTGGATGGGCCCAGACTTTGTCTTCTCGTTCCATCTTTTCCTCCTTTCACAGCCACCCTGGGTGTTGCCAAACCCGAGAAGTAGAAACAGGGCAGCGCCAATACTGCTAGCAAATAGTTGCGAAATCGGTTTACTTTCTTTTTGAGCAGGGAAAAAAAGTAAAATGGGGAGAGAAACAAGAACTTTCAAAAGTGGAGGTGCCGGGGATTGAACCCGGGGCCTCGTGCATGCTAAGCACGCGCTCTACCACTGAGCTACACCCCCTCGCTCCAACTGCGCCCTCGGGAATATATACAAAACACAACATAGCCATTTTGAGTAGGTTTTACAAGAATTAATATCAAGCTAAAGTCCAATCTACCTAATTTCGCTTATTTCCGAAATCTTAAATTTGGAACCTAAATCTAGGTCCTATGACATGCTTTGCTAAAAGAGTAAGTTGCATTCTAGACGGAAAGCCCTTATTGGTGGTCCTGGGACCTTTTCGCTCCCATCAGTCTGGAGTCACTTCCTTGACGCCTCTAGAAAACCACGGGATGAAATATTTTCTCTCCTATTTTCACTCCCTCCTTTCCTCTTTCCTTGCCGCTTGAAAGGGCTGCCAGAAAGCCACAAAGTATAATGCGGGGGATGCAAAAATAGAGACCATATGAGCTCCAGAGGGGAGAGAAGACGATAGGACAAATGGAGAGCTGTTTGTTTTGGTCGCCGAGGAAAGAGGGCGCATGGGCTATGATCGCGCCCCCCTTGGGGGTGGAATTGAAGGCCATTGGGAAGGCTACACCTGTGATGCACATTAACCCTCTGTAAAACCCTCCGTACGGTGGGACTGGTTCACTAACCACATCCTTCTCTGAGGCTCTGAGCCTCTCGCTTTCAGCCCCACAAACCGACAGAGCCTCAGATAAGATTGGAGAAGTCGCTTATACGGGCAAAAGACATAATAAGGTAATGAGGTAAATAATACTTCTCCAATCAGAGATGAAAAGGCCGTTAATAAAATGACAAATAACGAATCAAACACTCAGTTCAAGATGTTAGAAAATGAACAAAATAAGCCAAAAAGAATGAAGAAGGAAGGGTTCATAAAGACAAACTCAGAAAATGAGTTTTTTAAAAGTAGAACTAATAAAGAAAAAAGCTGGTTATTTGAAAAGTCAACAAAATAGACAAACCTCTAACCATCCTAATCAAGAAGAGTGAAAATAAGTGCAAATACACAAAATTAGAACTGACGGGAGAAAATAACTATCAAAACAGAAAAACATTTTTAAAATCATAAGACACAACTCAGCAAATGATTTAAAAACTTTAGATGAAGTGGATTTTATAAATGCATTATACCCAAATTACTTCTTGTAGAGACAGAAAGTCTAAACAGACCATTACTATAGAAAAATAGAAAAACAGTTGAATAGGTATGTCCCCCAAAAGGGCACCAAGCACAAATACTTTCACAAAGAAATTTTACCAAACTGTTAAATATCAGAGAATCATGATGCAACTTAAATTTTCAAAGCACAGAAAAAGGAGCCTCTCCAATTCATTTTATAAAGTGAGTATAGCGTTCATCACAAACTTTTTAAGTTCACACAGAAAATGAAAACTATAGTCTAATTTCATGTAATACAGAATATCCAAGTGGGGTTTATTCCAGAAATGCAAAGATCACTCATTATTAAGGAAGACATTAACAAAGATTCTCTCCTCTACCAAGCTCTACTCAGGATTCCCTGAACTCTTTTTCAAATAGGCCTTGACTTTTGGATTTCTGTTTTCCTCTCTGTGTTGTCCAATTTTAGCAAGAATCCTGTTAGGTTGGTTTGGATAGACTCCTCTATCCTCCATGTCTGGTCACCCTTGATATCTAATTGTGTTCCTCATCCGCTGCCATCCCCTGGGTGATGTCTGATCACCTTGGCCTACTTTCAACAAGAATCCTGTTTGGTTGGTTTAGCCAGAATTCTTCCTCACCTCTGATGTTTCTTCTTAGTAATTTTCTATCCACTGACCCTCACCCCCACTCCACCCTTCTGCTTAGTTATAAATTCCCACTTGGCTATGCTGTATTTGGAATTGATCCTGGTTCCACATTGAGGCCTTCTGCCCATTGCAATACTCCTGAATGAAATCTGTTTTTACCACTCTAGCTACTGTCCAGCTCTGGTTTATCTTTAAAAACATTAACATAATCCATCAAATTGATAAAGGTAATGAGAAAAACCATACATGATCATCTCCAAGAGCTGCACAATAGACACTGACAAAAGCCAACATGTATTTCACATTGTAGTGGGTTGAATAGCGTCCTCCAAAAATTCATGTGGACTCAAAACCTAAAAATGTGACCTTATTTAGTAATAGGGTCTTTGAAGATGTAATTAGTTAAAAAGACAACGTATTGGATTAGGGTGAGCCCTAAATCCAATGACTGATGTCCTTACAAGAGGAAAACATGCAGAGACAGAGATATACAAAGGGAAAAAGGCCATGTGACGATGGAGGCAGAGATTAGAGTGATGCAGCTACAATCCAAGGATTGCCAGGAGACACCAGAAACTAACATGAGGCAAAAAAGCATTCTTCACTAGAGACCTCAGAGGGAGCATGGCCCTGCTGACACCTTGTTTTTGGACTTCTGGGCTAGAGAACTATGAGAGAATAAATTCCTATTGTTCTAAGCCACCCAGTTAGTGGTACCTTGTTATGACAGCCTTAAGAAATTAATACAAATGTGCCAAAAGCACTCAATAAAATAAGAATTGATGGACATTTCTCAACATGATAAAATACTTCAGGCCCAAAACTAGCATTTTAGTTAATTGAGCAACACTAGAGGCTTTGCGGGCAGGAAAAAATAATATTCAGTATTTCTACTGCTATTTAATATTAAGTTGGAGACAGTTGTCAAAGCAATTAACAAGACAGTTAAGGGCATAAGAATTGAAAGAAGTAGGAAAAACGATGTTATGATTCAGTTATAATTATGTATCTGAAAAATCAAAAAAAAAGAAAAACTATGAAACAATAAGAGATTTTAGTGAAGTGGCAGGTTAGAAAAATAACACACAAAAATCAATATCCTTTACATATACCAAAAAAAAAAAAAAATATATATATATATATATATATATATATATATAAAACACAATAGAGGAAGCCATTAACAACAGCAAAGAAAGGGAAAAGGGGGTGGGAGGAAGGAATCAGGGAGGGTGGGGAGGGGAGTAAAGGGAAAAGGAAATAAAATTTTAAAAGAAAAAATTCCTGGGTATAAACTTTAAAAATTTCCAAAATCTATATGAATAAAACTCTAATACACTCCTTGAAGTCACAAAAATATACTTGAACATTGTAAAAATATATAATATTCTAATAGAAAAAGACACAACTTCATATAATTGTCATTTATTCCTAAGATAATTTATTAATTTAATGCAATCCCAATAAAAATGCCATCACTTTTTTTCTGGAACTGAGTAATTTTTATAAAGTTTACTTAGAAAAACAAGCCATCAGTAATAGCCAGGATGGGCTTCCCTGGTGGCGCAGTGGTTGAGAGTCCGCCTGCCGATGCAGGGGACACAGGTTTGTGCCCCGGTCTGGGAAGATCCCACATGCCGCGGAGCAGCTGGGCCCGTGAGCCATGGCCGCTGAGCCTGCGCATCCGGAGCCTGTGCTCCGCAACGGGAGAGACCACAACAGTGAGAGGCCCGTGTACAGCAAAACAAACAAACAAAAACAAAAAAAAAAATAATAGCCAGGAAACCGCTAATATAATGAGCAAAAAAGCAAGGAGGGAGAGCTAGCCCAACAGGCTTAAAACATACCATAAAACCTCTGTAACTGGAATTGTTTGTTATTGATACAGAGAACAAAAAATCCTATAACAAAACCAGTTGCAAATAAAAAGTAGTTTACAATAAAAGCAGTAACTCATATCAACAAAGGAAAGATGAACTTCTAAATTTGTTAGCACTGAGATAATTGAATAGTCACATGAATAAGGATTAAATTGAATACATTTCTCACCTTGCATACCAGGATAAATTCCATATGTATTAAAAATTTTAATGTTAAAAAAAATGAAACTATACAAATACAAAAAGAAAACATATGTGAACTCCTCTATAACCTAAGGAGTAGCAAAATTACCTAATATGGCCCCAAATCTAAAAGCAATATTCTAAATATTTATAAATATGATTATACAAACATTAAAGGAAAAATTTTTGCATTGCAAAAAACACCATAATCAAAGAAGCAAATGATAATAGGCTGAAAAAATTATTAGCAATTTATATCATGATAAATGGTTACTATTCCTTCTACATAAATAAAATTTTGTTTTTTTTTTTTTGCTGTACGCGGGCCTCTCACTGTCGTGGCCCCTCCCGTTGCGGAGCACAGGCTGCGGAGCGCAGGCTCAGCGGCCATGGCTCACGGGCCCAGCCGCTCCGCGGCATGTGGGATCCTCCCGGACCGGGGCACGAACCCATGTTCCCTGCATCGGCAGGCGGACTCTCAACCACTGCGCCACCAGGGAAGCCCAATAAAATTTTTAAAAGGAGTAAAAGGCCAACAAATCCATAGAAAAAATAGTTTAGAGATATGAATAAAGAGTTAAGAGGAGGAAATACAAATGGTTCTTAACTATATGAAAAAAAATGCTCAATTTCACTCATAATAAGGGAGACACAACTAAGTTAACACTATGATACAATTTTTTCGCCTATCAGATTGGCAAAAATCTACAGGTTGGATAGCATATTCTGTTGTTCAAGGTTGCAGAGACATTAGTCCATCTGTGGATTGCTGGTAGGAATACAATCCTAAGGGAAGGAGATTTGCAGTATCTAGAAAAATTACATATTTATTTACCCTTTGACCCATAAATCTCTCTTCTAGGAAGTTATCCAAAGATATACTGGCAAAAATAAAAAGGTAAGTAGATGCATAGGACTATTTATCATATCACTATTTATAAAGCAAAAGATGAGAAATGATCCAAATATCCATCAAAAGGAAAAACTGAGACAACTATGGCACATCAATATAATGCCACTGTAAAATGGAACACAGAAGGATAAACTAAATTTTGTTTCTCAAAACAAACAATCAAACAAACCAAAAACAACCAAAAAAAGCCTTACTTATATGGAGAGAAAGGTAATACCTTAAGGACAAAAAGAAGTGAAAAAAAATGATTACTACACTATTTTAAGTAATCATTTGTTAATTGTGATTTTGGTGTTGTAATTATGACCTCTTTGTGTTTATGTAATTAATCAAATAAGTAGTTATGTTGCTGTCATTAATACACTAGAAGGAATCAATAGCAGGATAACTGAGGTGGAAGAACGGATAAGTGACCTGGAAGACAGAATGGTAGAATTCACTGCTGTGGAACAGAATAAAGAAAAAAGAATGAAGACAGCCTAAGAGACCTCTGGGACAATGTTAAATGCACCAACATTCACATTATAGGGGTCCCATAATGTGAGAGAGAGAGAAAGGACCCGAGATAATATTTGAAGAGATTATAGTCAAAAACTTCCCTAACACGGGAAAGGAAATAGCCACCCAGGCCCAGGAAGCACAGAGAGCACCAGGCAGGATAAACCCAAGGAAAAACATGCAAAGACACATAGTAATCAAATTGACAAAAAATAAAGACAAAGAAAAATTATTAAAAGCAACAAGGGAAAAACGACAAATAACATACAAGGGAACTCCCATAAGGTTAACAGCTGATTTCTCAGCAGAAACTCTACAAGCCAGAAGGCAGTGGCACAATATATTTAAAGTGATGAAAGGGAAGAACCTACAACAAAGATTACTCTACCCGGCAAGGATCTCATTCAGATTCGATGGAGAAATCAACAGCTTTACAGACAAGCAAAAGCTAAGAGAATTCAGCACCACAAAACCAGCTCTACAACAAATGCTAAAGGAACTTCTCTAAGTGGGAAACACAAGAGAAGAAAAGGACCTACAAAAACAAACCCATAACAATTAAGAAAATGATAATAGGAATATACATATCAAAAATTACCTTAAATGTGAATGGATTAAATGCTCCAACCAAAAGACACAGGCTTGCTGAATGGATACAAAAACAAGACCCCTATATATGCTGTCTACAAGACACCCACTTCAGCCCTACGGACACATTCATACTGAAAGTGAGGGGATGGAAAAAGATATTCCATGCAAATGGAAATCAAAAGAAAGCTGGAGTAGCAATACTCATATCAGATAAAATAGACTTTAAAATAAAGAATGTTACAAGAGACAAGGAAGGACACTACATAATGATCAAGGGATCAATCCAAGAAGAAGATATAACAATTATAAATATATATGCACCCAACATAGGAGCACCTCAATAAATAAGGCAAACGCTAACAGCTAAGAAAGAGGAAATCGACAGTAACACAATAATAGTGGGGGACTTTAACAGCTCACTTACACCAATGAACAGATCATCCAGACAGAAAATTAATAAGGAAACACAAGCTTTAAATGACACAAAAGACCAGATTGATTTAATTGATATTTACAGGACATTCCATCCAAAAACAGCAGAATACACTTTCTTCTCAAGTGCACATGGAACATTCTCCAGGATAGATCACATCTTGGGTCACAAATCAAACCTCGGTAAATTTAAGAAAACTGAAATCATATCAAGCCTCTTTTCCGACCACAACGCTATGAGATTAGAACTCAGTTACGGGAGGAAAACGTAAAAAACGCAAACACATGGAGGCTAAACAATACATTACTAAATAACCAAGAGATCACTGAAGAAATCAAAGAGGAAATCAAAAAATACCTAGAGACAAATGACAACAAAAACACGATGATCCAAAACCTATGAGATGCAGCAAAAGCAGCTCCAAGAGGGAAGTTTATAGCAATACAAGCCTACCTCAAGAAACAAGAAAAATCTCAAATAAACAATCTAACCTTACACCTAAAGGAAGTAGAGAAAGAAGAACAAACAAAACCCAAAGTTAGTAGAGGGAAAGAAATCATAAAGATCAGAGCAGAAATAAATGAAATAGAAACAAAGAAAACAAGAGCAAAGGTCAATAAAACTAAAAGCTGGTTCTTTGAGAAGAGAAACAAAATTGATAAACCTTTAGCCAGACTCATCAAGAAAAAGAGGGAGAGGACTCAAATCAATAAAATTAGAAATGAAAAAGGAGAAGTTACAACAGACACCACAGAAATACAAAGCATCATAAGAGACTACTACAAGCAACTCTATGCCAATAAAAAGGACAACATGGAAGAAATGGCCAAATTCTTAGAAAGATACAAACTTCCAAGACTGAACCAGAAAGAAATAGAAAATATAAACAGACCAATCACAAGCACTGAAACTGAAAATGTGATTAAAAATCTTCCAACAAACAAAAGCCCAGGACCAGATGGCTTCCCAGGTGAATTCTATCAAACATTTAGAGAAGAGCTAACACCCACCCTTCTCAAACTCTTCCAAAAAATTGCAGAGGAAAAAACACTCCCAAACTCATTCTATGAGCCCACCATCACCCTGATACCAAAACCAGACAGAGGTACTACAAAAAAAGAAAATTACAGACCAATATCACTGATGAATATAGATGCAAAAATCCTCAAAAACTACTAGCAAACAGAATCCAACAGCACATTAAAAGGATCATACACCATGATCAAGTGGGATTGATCCCAGAGATGCAAGGATTCTTCAATATATGCAAATCAATCAATGTGATACACCATATTAACAAATTGAAGAATAAAAACCATATGATCATCTCAATAGATGCCGAAAAAGCTTTTGACAAAATTCAACACCCATCTATGATAAATACCCTCCAGAAAGTGGGCATAGAGGGAACCTACCTCAACATAATAAAGGCCATATACGACAAACCCACAGCAAACATCATTCTCAATGGTGAAAAACTGAAAGCATTTCCTCTAAGATCAGGAACAAGAGAAGGATGTCCACTCTCACCACTATGATTCAGCATAGTTTTGGAAGTCCTAGCCACGGTAATCAGAGAAGAAAAAGAAATAAAAGGAATCCAAATCGGAAAAGAAGAAGTAAAACTGTCACCGTTTGCAGATGACATGATACTATACATAGAGAATCCTAAAGATGCCACCAGAAAACTACTAGAGCTAATCAGTGAATTTGGTAAAGTTGCAGGATACAAAATTAATGCACAGAAATTTCTTGCATTCCTATACACTAACAACTAAAGACCAGAAAGAGAAATTAAGGAAATAATCCCATTCACCATTGCAACAAAAAGAATAAAATATCTAGAAATAAACCTTCCTAAAGAGGTAAAAGACCTGTACTCAGAAAACTATAAGACACTGATGAAATCAAACATGACACAAACAGATGGAGAGATATACCATGTTCTTGGATTGGAAGAATCAATATTGTGAAAATCACTGTACTACCCAAAGCAATCTACAGATTCAACACAATCCCTATCAAATTACCAATGGCATTTTTTACAGAACTAGAACAAAATATCTTAAAATTTGTATGGAGACACAAAAGACCCTGAATAGCCAAGGCAGTCTTGAGGGAAAAAAACGGAGCTGGAGGAATCAGACTCCTTGACTTCAGACTATACTACAAAGCTACAGTAATCAAGACAATAGGGTACTGGCACAAAAACAGAAATATAGATCAATGGAACAGGACAGAAAGCCCAGACGTAAACCCACGCACCTATGGTCAACTAATCTATGACAAAGGAGGCAAGGATACACAATGGAGAAAAGACAGTCTCTTCAATCAGTGGTGCTGGGAAAACTGGACAGCTACATGTAAAAGAATGAAATTAGAACACTTCCTAACACCATACACAAAAATAAACTCAAAATGGATTAAAGACCTACATGTAAGACTGGACACTATAAAACTCCTAGAGGAAAACATAGTAAGAACACTCTGACATAAATCACAGCAAGATCTTTTTTGATCCACCTCCTAGAGTAATGGAAATAAAAACAAAAATAAACAAGTGGGACCTAATGAAACTTAAAAGCTGTTGTACAGCAAAGGAAACTCCAAACAAGACAAAAAGACAACCCTCAGAATGGGAGAAAATATTTGCAAATGAATCAACAGACAAAGGATTAATCTCCAAAATGCATAAACAGCTCATGCAGCTCAGTATTAAAAAAACAAAACAACCCAGTCAAAAAATGGGCAGAGGGGCTTCCCTGGTGGCGCAAGTGGTTGAGAGTCCACCTGCCGATGCAGGGGACACGGGTTCGTGCCCCGGTCCGGGAGGATCCCACGTGCCGCGGAGTGGCTGGGCCCGTGAGCCATGGCCGCGGAGCCTGCGCGTCCGGAGCCTGTGCTTTGCAACGGGAGAGGCCACAACAGTGAGAGGCCCGCGTACCCCCCCAAAAAAATGGGCAGAAGACCTAAATAGACATTTTTCCAAAGAAGACATACAGATGGCCAAGAAGCACATGAAAAGCTGCTCAACATCACTAATTATTAGAGAAATGCAAATCAAAACTACAATGAGGTATCACCTCACACCAGTTAGAATGGGCATCATCAGAAAATCTACAAACAACAAACTCTGGAGAACAAAAAAGGTCATGAAGAACCTAGGGGCAAGACAGGAATAAAGACACAGACCTACTAGAGAATGGACTTGAGGATACAGGGAGGGGGAAGGGTAAGCTGGGACAAAGTGAGAGAGTGGCATGGACATATATACACTACCAAACATAAAATAGATAGCTAGTGCGAAGCAGCCGCATAGCACAGCCGCATAGCACAGGGAGATCAGCTTGGTGCTTTGTGACCACCTAAAGGGGTGGGATAGGGAGGGAGGGAGACGCAAGAGGGAAGAGATATGGGGACATATGTATAACTGATTCACTCTGTTATAAAGCAGAAACTAACACACCATTGTAAAGCAATTATACTTCAATAAAGATGTTTAAAAAAAAACAACTAAAAGTAGAATTACCGTATGACACAGCAATCCCACTAGTGGGCATATACCCAGAGAAAACCATAATTCAAAAAGACATATGCACCCCAGTGTTCATTGCAGCACTATTTACAATAGCCAGGTCATGGAAGCAACCTAAATGCCCATTGAAAGACGAATGGATAAAGAAGATGTGGTACATGTAGACAATGAAATATTGCTCAGCCATAAAAAGGAACGAAATTGGGTCATTTGTAGAGATGTGGACGTATCTAGAGACTGTCATACAGAGTGAAGTAAGTCAGAAAGAGAAAAGCAAATATTGTATATTAATGCATATATGTGGAATCTAGGAAAATGGTACAGATGAACCGGTTTGCAAGGCAGAAATAGAGACACAGATGTAGAGAACAAACTTATGAACACCAAGGGGCAAAAGTGGCAGGGGAGTGGTGGTGGTGGGATGAATTGGGAGATTGGGTTGACATGTATACACTGATATGTATAAAATGGATAACTAATAAGAACGTGCTGTATAAAAAAATTAATAAAATTCTAAAATTCTAAAACCAAAAAGAAAGAAAATATATTAGAATTCAGTTATAACAATGAAGATCTGTGGCATTTGAGTCACGGCCTACTCCCTCCCCAGGCCAGCCTGATGGAACCTGTACTCCAAACTATACAGCCAAGAAAACAGGGCTCCATGCCCCCTACCCCCCACCCGCTTTCCACTTGGAGAACTATAATATCTTCCCTCCATTTCTAATCCTGCCCTCAGCTCGTTCTTGCAGAGGTTAAGTTCTGGACAAGTGCAGCCAAGAGGTGAGGGCTCCTGTCTTTCACCGAGTCCCCACTCATGGAAAAGAGGTTCTATTTTATTGGAGGCCTGAAAATACTGGGGCCCCTTTATGCCCAGCATGAGACAGAGGTCCCAGGCCAGGAGAGAGATGCCAAGAAGACCTGAGGCTATTGCTTCTTGCCCAGCATCCAGCTACTATAACAGGAGTGCCAGTCATAAAGAAGTATGCCACTGTCCCTGCCCCCAGCTGAAATGCTGAAGGGAATCCTTCAAGTTGAGCAAGGTGATAAACAGAATACAAAACTGAATGAAAATATACAACTCCCTGGTAAAGGTAAATATATAGATAAATATAGAATCCTGTAAAATTTATGATGTAGGTGTACAAGTCACTTTTAAATCTGGCATAGAATTTAAAAAACAAAAGCATAAAAATTAATTATAACTCTAAGTTAATGGTTACACCATATAAAAAGATTATTTGTGTCATCAATAACAAAGTAGGGGGCTTCCCTGGTGGTGCAGTGGTTAAGAATCCACCTGCCAATGCAGGGCACATGGGTTCGAGCCCTAGTTCGGGAAGATCCCACATGCCGCGGAGCAACTAAGCCCCTGCGCCACAACTACTGAGCCTGTGCACTTACAGCCCGTGCTCTGCAACAAGAGAAGCCATTGCAATGAGAAGCCCACGCACTGCAATGAAGAGCAGTCCCCGCTCACTGCAACTAGAGAAAGCCTGCTCACAGCAACAAGGACCCAACGCAGCCAAAAATAAAATAAATAAAAAAAAATAATAAGCCTCTTTCTTTCTACTTTACATTGAATCTGTTGGCTTCAGGGGACTCTGAAGTTATCAGAAACAAAATAATGGCATGGAACAGATAAGAGAGCTTGATAATATGGGAGCCCAAAATTCAAGGGTCTTTTTCCTCTGAGTCTGAGCCTCCACATCTCTGGGCCTGTACTGAAAATCAGGACTCAGAGTAGAACGTAAAATAATTTGGTTGAGGAGAGAAAAGCCATTGATTCCATATACTGTACTTGGTTCTATACAGTTGTTTTCAATCAAAAAATGGAAGAAAAATGTATTCATAGATGACAAGAGTTTTGTTGCCTTTTTATTTTCTGGTTAAAAGACTGATAGAAGATTCTGATTTCAATCCCAGTTGGTCCTCTTTAGGCTTTTGACCTGAAGCATGATTTAAAGTAAGTGGGGAACTGCTTTAATACACTAGGTCCCTCTCACTTCACTGTCCCTGAGACCAAGCAGTCATATTCACTTAGAACTTATGGTTCTTCTCACGTTGGCACATTTGTTAGTCTCTGCGGTTGTCCCTCTGTGCTGCAGGCAGCACCTCGCTCTCCTTCATGGCAAGGATGGTGTACATGGTGGTTCTCCCTAAGGAAAGCTTAGTGTTTAAACATAGTCCAGAGGAAACGACAAGAGAAATACCCAAGCAGAGAAAAAAGCTTCCTCTGATTCACCAGTTTTTGTAGGCTATGAAAAGACATGGATCATATGAGCAAGAATATTCAAAAGCGGAAATTCTAAAACAGAATCCTATTAAGATGCAGGCTGGAAGAGGCTGTTGACTGTGCTGACTGCCAAGCTCTTCAGAGGCAAGAGGTCTGGTGAGGTCAGACATGAGTGTATTTAAAAGCTGATGAAGAAGACTGCGGTGACCAGAATTATCTATTGATATGACTATATTAATGATCCTCCTTTGATCCTTTTGTCAGATAGAGAAAGGGGGAGTATATCCTGACTTCCATGTGCTGATTGATATTCCCCCAGACAATTCATTGTCAATGGTTCATATCTTTAAAATTTCAAGGTATACTCTGTGCTGGAGACACTGCAACTTCTTAAACTGTAAAGGAAGCTACCCCTTTGCCAACATCTACTCAGATGACTGGACTAATAGTTCTAATGTGAGCATCTTTGCTAAAGATTTAAGAGTTATCATCTATACTGAGAGCACATATGACTTCGAGTTTTTGTGATTTTGGAATGCTATAATATGGAAACACAGAGATTTTTATCTGTCTTGGGAACCTCAATTAAAAATTGGAAAATGTTAATGATTTATTAGAGAAAATAGCATCTGAAAAATAGCTCAATTATGAATAGTGAATACTATTCTAAAGGCAGAAATTTGAAGCTAAATAAAAATGTATTGTAAAAACAGCTTCTCAATATGATTTTAAGACTCCAGAAGGACATACTCAAAAACAACAATCTACCATTACAGAAAGATATTGGCCATCTCAAAACTCTCATACATAGCAAAGGATTTTGGTGTTCCCAAGATGACCACCTGGTGGCGCCTAAGTCATTCTCCAGAACTTTGATGCTTAAATTACCAATAACATAAAAGCACTTATAATGGTGAGGACAAATTCCTCCAAACTTTCCAAAGTTATGGTTAGGAAAACTTTACCCAAGAAGCTCTCTGGGTAGCTGAATCTTTTCTATCTGTATTTATCATACCTCCCCTTCCAAAAAAGAAAAGAACTAAAGTTATGGCAAGGCTTCAATCCTTTATCTCAAAGACCATCTGGGTATTTACAAATAGATTTCATTCAGTGGTCCAAATTTTTAAAAAATTTATTATGTTTCAATAATATCTTGAAAAGTAAAATTGTATAATTTTTGGTTGGAGTGAAGCTCTCTCTTCCAAAAGACTAATATTTTAACTTAGTGTGGTCCAACAGAACTTTTTACAACAATGGAAATGTTGTGGATCTGTGCTGTCCAAATGGTAGCTATTAGCCACATGTGGCTATCGAGCACTTGAAGTGTGACTAGGGCAACAGCTCTGTTACCAATATATAGTATCTTTTACAGTTTACAGAGTTTATTTCTCTATTTGGGAAATACCTTTAGCACTCTTAATTGACAGAGAAATTCACTTTAGAGGTGAGATTCTTAAGATTCTCCCATTAAGACATACATTTCATTGTTCTTATCATTCTCAAAACTTTGAGAAAGTAGTATAAATTCATGTTTTTTTTAAATCAACATTTTCAAGTTTTCAGAAGAGCTTTCTTTAACATACCTTCTGACAAGAGCTAGGGGAAAGACTTATATAAAGAAGGTACAGAAGCAGAGAAAGAAAATTATTTGATTGGCTATAGCTCAAAGCCTAGTTGGCTGTTTGTGACGGGTTGTCCTTATTGTTTCTATTTTGTAACCTTGAAGCATTTACAGCCTTAGGTTTAGTTTGCTTATGTGGACATTAGAGCCACCTCAGTCTATTGGTCTCCTTGTTCGATTAATTTAACAGCCCTAACGTAGGCAGATTCGGTAGGGGGTCCACGGAGAAAGAGAACCAGGCATGGCTTTCTTGACATAAGAGAAGCCATTTTAGGCCTAAGCCATTTTGTGATCTAAGCCTGGCCACAGTGCTTGCCCTTGCAGAAGAAGAAGTCTCAGTAGTTAATGATTTTAAGGGGAACAAAAGAATATAAGAACTAACAGCTATTATCAGAACAGGGAAATAACCATATCAGAGGCAATATATCAGTTGTAAAGACTCCCAGTTTTGTTTTAAAGGTAAAGATTAGCCTGAAGCACATTCTTGAACTGTCCTGCGGATCCAAACCTTCTCTAGCGCTCAACCACCAGACTACCTGGAACCTAAGGAACGATAATGCTGACCTTTGGTGACCCTTGTGACTTCAGTCAACTAGAGCCTGGACTCTGTCAACCTTTGCCCCGATTCTATGCTGAATTCTCCTCTGCTTGAGCCCCTTCGTGAATATGCATGTACCCTTAACTTAAAACTTCTCCAATTTTGCCGTTCAGGGAGACACAGCTCTGAGAAATATCCCCAGTGTTCTCCCTAGCAAGTAGTAAATCCTTCCTTCTCCCACTCTTTGGCTTGGTTGTGTCTTTTGGCTCAACACTCACCAGGAAGTGAACTCAGTTTTCAGGTAACACTAAGATAATATGATCTATGCCACAAAATCCCCATAAACCTTTAACATATAACGTTCTTAGAGAAATCTATAAAGTTTAGATCAATTCTTCCTTTGACAGATTCTATCTTGTTACTGACAGGGTTCCAGACATACAACTCCTAAATACAACACTTTAGCATATTGAATATCTTAAGCTGAAGGAATTTGAGAAAACAGCAGAAGCAAAAAGGGCACTCTGACCTCCCTCCATTACCTTTTTTTCCTGAAACAGGTCATAAAAGGTGACCTGTGACAGGTACTCTCCGTATGCAGGAAAGAAACACCCTTATCTCCAAAGACAAAGGAATGCCAAGAAGAAAGAAGACCCCTAAAAGACAAGCCTTGCTAAATTTATCACAATGTCCTTAACCTATGTCAATGAAAAATTAATCTATAGATGATCTAAGAAAGAAATGGAAAATATTATTTGAGCCAACCTGAGGATTATAACCTGGAAGACAGTCTTTCAGAAAGCTCTGAGGAGGAACTTCCCTGGTGGCACAGTGGTTGACAATCCGCCTGCCAATGCAGGGTACATGGGTTTGAGCCCTGGTCCAGTAAGATCCCACATGCCACGGAGCAATTAAGCCCCTGCACCACAACTGCTGAGCCTTCGCTCTGGAGCCCGCAAGCCACAACTACTGAGCCCGCATGCCGCATCTACTGAATCCTGTGCGCCTAGAGCCTGTGCTCCACAACAAGAGAAGCCACCACAATGAGAAGCCCACGCATCACAAAGGAAGAGTAGCCCCCGCTCTCTGCAACTAGAGAAAGCCCGCGCACAGCAATGAAGACCCAATGCAGCCAAAAATAATAAATAAATAAAATAAATAAACTTATAAAATAATAAAAAAGAAAGCTCTGAGTACTGTTCCACCCGTTAGAGGTCAAAGTACAGTTATATAAGTTTTTGAGACAATATGTCATTGATAAATACGTCAAATGACATAGTGACAGTTTACACAATCTAGATCTGCATGTACAAAGCAAGTAGTGGGTCATCCTGACCCCTTACAAGTTTAAGGAGGGATGTTATCTCCTAAGGAGGTCTGGTTAATGCAGATGCACGATACACACTAAAGGGGAGAGAGGACACCCAAAAGGGCAGAGAAAAAATTCATGTTTAAATTTTTCTTGTCTTATCATAAAATATGAATTTTATTTCATCATCTATCATATTCCTCCATGACTCTCCACTATGCCTCAAACCTAGCATAAAATACACAGGTCTAACTACTTCTTTGGGTCTTCATTTTCTTATGAGGGTTCCCATGTCATAATAAAACTTATACTAAATAAATTTGCGTGCTTTTCTCCTGTTTATCTGTCTTTATTGTTTCAATTTTCAGACCTAGTCAGGGACCCTAAAAGGGTCGAGGAAAATGTTTTCCTCCCCTACATTACATTCCAATTTTTCAAGTATTGTCAAGTATACAGTCCAGCAGGTACAAGTTGCAAGAGATACTACCAGACCCACACATACATGGGTCAGGAAACTGAGAATTTTGGAAAAGACAGCATGAAAGGTTAATCTTAGAACTACATCGGGAAAGGACTGTTTCAGGTATTGTTTTTGTTTGTTTTGTCCAGGTCTTGCAGCATGCGGGATATTAGTTCTCCGACCAGGAATCGAACCCGTGTCCCTGGCAGTGGAGGCAAGGAGCCTGGGTCACTGGACAGTCAGGGAAGTCCCTCAGGTATTGTTAAACACAAATATACCCTTAAACTCTGGAGCAAACACTCAGTGGCAGGTTTAGCCTGGGCAAAAAGTGCTTATGCCCTGGGGCCTCTCCTGGCCAAGTATCTCCCTAATGATACCAGGGTTCCTAGAATTCTCTGCTCAAACAGCTCTGATCCTCCCTTCTTCCAGGCCCTGCACAGGCCTCCTTCTGAATCTATCCTCCTGGGGGCAGACCATGACATTAATGTGCATGGTCCTAGGCCTAGGAGGTGGCCCTGGAAGGGCCAAGGGTATGTATGAATCTTGGAAGTGTGTGTGAGATGTTCACACGTGCATGTGTGAGGCCCTTCAAAATGTGGGATGGAGACAGGAGTGGTAAGAATAGGGGGTAGGAGTGTGTATCTTTATTTTTTGATTGATTCCCCTCCTTAACTCATCTTTTACAATTAGCCAATCACATGCTACTTCAAGTCAGGTAAAAAGGGGAGAACTTATTTAACGCAATAAAGAACTTCTATCTAGATCCAAAGCTTACATTATACTTTAAAAGTTACTCTAAAGTCAGGAACAATGAAAAAAAAAAAAAAAGTCAGGAACAAAAAGTCAAAGAAATGCATATAATGTATAAAAACGGAGAGATGGAGAAAAGAAGAAAGGGAGGCTGTAATGGGAAGAGAGTGGTAGGGAAACCCATAGGAAAGCTTTCCTCTCCGAGGATCTATTCCTTCACCCAGGAACAGCTCAGAAAATGAAGGAATCTAAAGAAAATTTCCTTCACATTTTCAAAAGTTCAAATGGACTTCACATTTGTTCTTGTTTTTTCTCCTTTCTGTGTTTCTTGCCCTTAGATGATACTGCGAAACGTAACTATGTAATTGTGCTTGTTAATTTGGTACCTCGCTTGTTTTTCGGTTTCTGGAGTCCTGAGCGGTTTGGTGCTCCCCCAGCCTCTTTAATCGTGTCTTTCGCTAGTTGACTCAGCTACCCAGTGTGGTGCCACGGCCCTAGAGCAAAAATGCGTCCATATTAAAAACAAAATAGAGTCGGTTTGTTTTCCTTGTTTTTTCTGTGACTTAAAAGACCTGAAGGGAACAAAAGAATCAGAAAAGAGGCCAGACGGCGGACATTCTCAGCAAACGTGAATGTGCCCAGGAACGATTCAGTACTAAAAATAGTAATTGTTAAAGGAGAAAAACCTGGAGGTGCCGGGGATTGAACCCGGGGCCTCGTGCATGCTAAGCACGCGCTCTACCACTGAGCTACACCCCCTCCTTCTGAAAGAAGCTCAGAAATGTTCCTATGACCCGCTACTATATTTTCAAAGAAATTTTACTTCAACAAATTCAATCTTTGAATTTTCTATACTGGATACTGTCTTGTAGCTAGGCTGTGAGAAGGCAAACTAAACATTTTACCGAAAGTCCCGTCTGGTCCTGAGCTCTCCCACTACTGGTCACCCTCTCGGACGCCAGCTCGACGGCCACCTGCCGGTGGAGAAGGGAGCAGTCCTGACTGGCCGCCCCCAGGGAAAGGTCTGGAATAAGACCTCTGCTTAAAAAGGTTGCCAGAAAACCGAGTACAATGCAGGAGGATAAAAAGAAGAAAGTCTAAACGGTGTCATGGGGTTTCAGGTCCAGGTAGGAGAGAAGACTGAAGGGGCATTGTAGACAGGCTCGCGTCGGTCGCAGCCCCCGACTCCGGTAGGTTCCCGCGTCCAGCCTCGGAGTCGGGAAACCGCATGGCGGCTGGGATCGCGAGCACCACCGAGAAGCGCGCACCAGGAAGAGGAGCGAAAGAAACCGAGCAGCCTTATAGCGCCCCCTTTCGGGCCGAATCCTCCACGGAGTGAAAAGTACGCAGAAGGAAGGCGTTTTAAGGAGTAGGCTTGTCCGTGCGCCTGCAGTCGTTAGACCTCTTACTCTCCGAGGTTCAGCCATCAGGCGCTTCCCGCCATTCTCTGGCTTTGGGTGCGAGGGTCAACCCAGAAATGAGTATTTGGGGTAAATCCTAAATCCTTTTCCTAAGTTTTCTTCTGATTCTCTCTCACACCTGTGGGAGTCTTGAAGACCTGAAATCACGATCTTCCTTTCGGCTCCTCCCCAGCTCCGAACCTGGCCATCCCGGCGACTCAGACCCTGTCGAGACCCAGGGGATTTGCACGCGGGGCGGGGAGTGTCGGATAGACAAGGGGCCACATACAAAGCATGGGCCACAGGCGACCCTCAGACCCAGAGGTTAAAGGGATATATAAGTGTTTTTTATACAACACTTCTGCGGTCCCTAAAGATGGAACATCACCTGGAGGAGCTTAATAAAACTACGGACTTCCGTCCCCACTCCCTAGACGCTGAGTGCGCTCAGAATCTCCGGCTCTGCTGGGGAATCTTATGTTATTTAAATGTCCCTCAATTGGAAAAGGGAACCTCCTACACTGTTGGTGGGAATGTAAATTAGTGCAGCCACTATGGGAAACAGAACGTTTGTTTCTCAAAAACCTAAAATTAAGAGTTGCCATATGATCCAGCAATCCCACTCCTGGGCATATATCTGGACAAAACCGTAATTGGAAAAGATACATGCACCCCTATGTTCATTGCAGCACTATTTACAATAGCCAAGACATGGGAGCCATCTAAATGTCCATCGACAAAGGAATGGATAAAGATGTGGTACATATATACAATGGAATACTACTCAACCATAAAAAAGAAATGAAATAATGCCATTTGCAGCTACATGGATGGACCTAGAGGTTATCATCCTAAGTGAGGTAAGTCAGAAAGAGAAAGACAAATACCACATGATATCACTTATATGTGGAATCTAAAGTATGACACAAATGAACTTATCTGTGAAACAGAAACAGACTCACAGACTTGTGGGAGGGGGGGAAGGAAGGATTGGGAGTTTGGGATTTGCAGATGCAGACTATTATATATAGAATGGATAAACAACAAGGTCCTACTGTATAGCACAGAGAACTACAGTCAATATTCTGTAATAAACCATA
Source organism: Grampus griseus (assembly GCF_964374135.1). Classification (NCBI taxonomy): domain Eukaryota; kingdom Metazoa; phylum Chordata; class Mammalia; order Artiodactyla; family Delphinidae; genus Grampus; species Grampus griseus. The sequence continues at coordinate 22,087,990 of NC_139004.1, forward strand.
ATGTAAAAGAATATGAAAAAAGAATGTATATCTATGTATATATACATGTGTATAACTGAATCACTTTGCTGTACAGGAGGAATTAACACAACATTGTAAATCAACTATACTTCAAAAAAATAAATGTTAAAAAATAATAAATATCCCTCAGTTGAATCAGATAGACCAGTTTGGGAACAACTGGGCCTGAAAATCTAGGGACAGAAACTGGAATGAACTAGGATCCTGGGAAAGTTAACACAGAAGGAGGAGAAAGACAAGAAGGGAAGTGAGGAGCAGGAGGCAGAAAGGTGGGAGGAAGAGTGCAGCAGAGGGGGGTTCCTCAAGACGCTGGGGATTTGGATGCGCAGAACAGTAGAAGTGTCCCAGATCCCTATCACTCCTGCACTTTCTCTAGGCAGGAGAGAAAAAAGGCCCCTTGCTCTAAGGTGAGAGAGCAGAAGGCATTGGTCCTACTAGTCCAGTCATTCACAAACTTTAGGTGCATCAGAATGATCTGCAGGGCTCATTGAAATATAAATTGAGGACATCATCCCCAGAATTTGATTCAGTGGGTCTGGGGTAGGGCCCGAGAATTTGCAGTTCTAACAGGTCTTCAGATTTTGCTGATGGTTCCTGGGACCAAAATTCACAACCTTATAAGAGAATCTCATCAGTGGAGAAGGCCCTGACTTAAATCTGCATAACAAACCGTACCCTCCTTTACCATGCTTTTCTAGGTCAACTCCTCACGTACTTCTTTCTTTGTTTTTGGCTGAAGATCATAGTTAAGCATGTATTCTAAGCTGCTTCTTTGAGAGTTGTTCATTTCCCTGGGTGTCTCCCATGTGTATATGAGATATACACGTTAATAAATATGTCTGCTCTTTCCTTAATCTGTCTTTTGTTACTGGGGCTCAGCTGAGACCTTAGAAGGTAGAGGAAAAGTTATTTTTCATCCCCTACTGTTGGAAGTTATGTAACCGAATATAGGTGTCTTTCTAAAGTGCAGCAGGGAAACCAATCTATGTGGTTGTCAGGGAACAGTGTTGAGTGTTAAAGAAGGACGCTGTCTGCTTAGACCTGGGTTGCTGGGACAGCAGTGGGAAACACTGACTTTGCTTGCTTGCTTGTTTTTATGTTTGGTTGGGATTCCCAGGCAGAGGGTGAGAAGACAGACTGTAGAAAAATGCTTATGCTTTACAAGGTTTTCAGAAAAAAACAAAATTTCTGAATTTAGACATTGTTAAAAATCAAAATTCAACTGCATAAATTTAAAAGATCTTATTGGCTTTGTTCAACAATTAATGAATCAGGCAGCATGCCATCTAGCAGATAGAAAGAAGCTCCAAAGTGCTGTACAAAGTGAAAGACTTTTACAGACAGGAGGGGGCAGGACAAGGATGTTACTAGCAAAGAGTGGATTGTTTGTGGCAAGGTCACCTTCCTTTGGAGGATGGCAGGGGTCTATCAGGCAGATTATCTCACTAGTGTTGACTAGGTAATTCCAGATTGACTGGTTTAAGATTCCACTCCATAGATAGTGATTACTCTGATGGATCTGGGCAAAGTAAATTGAAAATCTTCTGGAAAGGATTCACCATTCTAAATGCCATTAAGAAAATTCATGGCCTAGGAGGAGGTCAGAAGATCAACATTAACAGGAGTTTGGAAGAAGTTGATGCAACTCTCATGGATGACTTTGAGGAATTCAAAACTTCAGTGGAGGAAGTAACTGTAGATGTGGTGGAATGCATGGAATCACCTCCACCATGAAACAAGGGGTACGCAGCTCACAGAAACAGAAGTCATATCTTCCACCCTCAAGTAATCTCTAGTGATGATCCTTACGTAGAGCTGCTGGACGGAGCTTAAAGTGATTAAATTAAAATGATTTCCCTGCTTAGAATCATTTTGGGTAAAAAATCAACTGCTCCATGCTGCCAGCCCATGCTGGGAAAATAAATCTTCCAGAGTGCTGAAAATAGGACACCCCCCACCGTGTCAATGTCCCATGCCAGCACATGCTTTCACAACCGATACTCCACCCAACAAATGTTGCTTGTGAATTCATCAGCCAAAGAACTATTACAATAACCCCTTAAAATGTCTTCAATTTTTGAAGAAATTAAAACTGGGGGATAAGACGGATGGAGAAAAAGTAAAAGAGAGCAGGGAAAGCATGGGCTAGGGCAAGGAGATTGGCAGGTAGGTACTATCTCTTGCCCTTCCAAGGAACCATGGAAATGACAGAAAAGACATGTATTTGGAAGAATAAAAATGTAACTGCTCTTGAAGGGGAAAGAGATTTTGGATTAAATGGAACAAACAGGTGAAAGATCAGAATTACAGAGAAAGAGCAGAGAAATCACAGTTCTATCTGTAGGGGATGTGAGGTAAGGATGCTCTTTTCCTCCAGGTATAGGGAAAGCACCTCCACCTGAGAGTTTTATAACCTGTTTTCTCAAACTCCTTCAGCTTAAATATTCAATATACCAAGGTACCACATTTTGAGGTAGCATGTCCTGAACCCCGTTAGTAGCTTAACCTTAATTTTTAAAGCTGCAAAGATTGCATATAAAGGCAGCAATTATTAATAAAATGCAATATCACCATGAACAAAGAAGGGAGGAAATATAAAAATCTAAGAGGATTCTCCACTGAGATTCAAAACATCTTGAAGTTCTCACTCCCTTGAAATAAATAGAAACTGGAATCTGTACCAGACACATTTTAAGTGTGAAAGAAACTTATATGATGAAAGAAACTTATAAGGAATTTCTCCTCTCTCTTTTCAAAAGATTGGTGATGTTTCAGTTAAAGCAAAATATATGAAGTTATATTATTATTTTTGGACCTTCACTTTTACTCACTCTTTAAAACACCAATCAAGAAAATACCTCAGAATAAATTTAACTTAGGAGGTGAAAGACCTGTACCCTGAAAACTATAAGACCCTGATGAAAGAAATTGAAGAAGACACAAATAAATGGAAAGATATGCCTTGCTTATGGTTTGGAAGAATGAATATTGTTAAAATGTCCATACTACCCAAAGCAATCCCTATCACAATTCCAATGGTGCTTTTCAGAGAAAAAGAACAAACAATCCTAAAATTTTTATGGAACCACAAAAGATTCTGAATAGCCAAAGCAATCTTGAGAAAGAAGAACAAAGCTAGATGCATCCATTTCCTGCCTTCAAGCTATATTACAAAGCTATGGTAACCAAAACAGTATGGTATAAAAAAAAGACACCTAGATCAGTGGAACAGAATAGAAAGCCCAGAAGTAAACCCACACAAAGGAGCCAAGAATATATAATGGGGAAAGGATAGTCTCTTCAATAAATGGTGTTGGGAAAACTGGACAGCCACATGCAAAAGAATGAAACTAGAGCACTACTTTACATCATACACAGAAATTACCTCAAATAGATTAAATTGTAAATCAACTATACTTCCATTTTTTTAATATTAAAAAATGTATTAAAGACTTGAACAAGAAGCAAAGAAGAGGCAAAAGAAATAAAAAGTACAAAACTGAGTTAGGGGAGACCAATTTTTATTTGCAAATGGTATGGCTGCTAAGATGAAAATCCAAGAGAATCCATTAAAGAGTTTACACTTCAAAAGTTTGTTTTCTCCTCTGGAATGTAACCACCAGTTTCCAAAGAGTGCAACTTAATTGCTATGCAAAACTCATTCCCAGCTAGTATCCCTAGTCCGCCTTCAATTTTCTAAATTTGTTTAGTAGAGGGTATTAAGATTCCTTCAGTCTGTATTTTCACTCTTGGCCAAAGGATTATTAATAAAATCACTAACTCTAGAATGTTCTTTTCTTAAAATTATGTGCCCAAATGGTTTCATTTCTGCAATATGGTCCATAATAGAACTGAAAACGGCAGGTCTGTCGTTCGTTGAGCTTTATATCTTCCCTCATTTCTTCTTTTCCTCTCTGAAATGTAAATTCTAAGGTTTTTAATCCTAAAGTTACTTTTACAGCAGTGCAAATATTTGTCACTTTTTTTGCTCTGCAACAGTTTATATAATCTTGTGTTGGAAAGACAGGGAAGCACACTTGTTATTACTCCAAATCTCGTGCTCATTCTGGGACACCCTCCACCCAACCCTCAGTAGTCTCTCCCTCATCAATGTCCCTAGATTCCAGCCCTGAGCGAGATGTCAAAGTCTACAGTAGGCTCTCCAAAAATCTTGATTGACAGGTTAGGCGATAATTTGAGTTTTGTGTTAACTCCAAGAGAAGATACCGTAGGAGAAAACAGTGGGAGGGATGGGAGACGTTGGTGGGGAAAAGTCTTTTTGTGAAAGAGTGTAAGATAAAGGAGGGGAGAAATTTCTCTTTGATTTGGTTTTGTTTCAAATAGCTGGCCATTTTCGAGAAACCAAAACCATTGAGTAAATGGATACATGAGTGTTACTGCTTTACTTCTAGGGCTGGACGTTTCACATCTTTCCTATTCCACCCACACTTTTGATGATCATGGTTCTTTCAAAAAACCCTATTGCTCTGTGGCTTAACCCATAAACGAACCAGTGGACATCTTCTTGTCAAAAACAAGTCAAATTTGGGACGTATCCAAGTCAAGCATGGAAATCACCAAGTTCCTTGACAGCGTCCATTCACTCCGTTCTTTTTAAACCTACAAGCATATGTGTGTGTGTATATATATACTGAATAAACTATTCCTTTCTAGGCTTAAGCTAACCTTGCACTTACAGGAGAACCTTCTATGAAGCTTCCAGGCTATCTCTGTCCTTCCTCCAGCACCTCCATTATTCCCTTCAGACTCCCCTCCGAATGCACCATCTGTGCTCACTCCTTCCTCTTTGCTGTTTTCCATAAGGGATGCAGCATCAGCTCTAGACTCAAAGTCTTCCTCTCTACCCCACCTCTCGAAGTCATTAATCAAAGACTTCAACAGGGTCCACAACGATGAACCGTCTAACAGTTCCTGACATTTATGTATTAGTTTTTACAACTTTTAGACGGTGTTGGAAATAGTTTTTAACTGTTGGTGAATTTTGAGAACTCTTGTTTAGCTAGATCTTCAGAATCCGCGGTAGAAAAGCCCCCCTCCCCCTCCTGTTTACATACCTTTTGTACGCTACGTGAGAAACGGCTCCCGTCAGCTGGCCGCGTGGCCTAATGGATAAGGCGTCTGATTCCGGATCAGAAGATTGAGGGTTCGAGTCCCTTCGTGGTCGTCGTTTTTTTTCCCTTTGCTGGTCTCATTCACTGCCGGGTTGGATAAAGCTTGGAAGATATTTAAAATCTGATTTGCTTCCTTTCCCTTCTTGTTGCTGATGTGAGTTCAATAAATAAACTCTTATATAACATTTAGATATTGGAGGCCTGGTGTGTGACGAGTACTTTACAAATGAACAAGGAGGAAATACCACGTGTCCTCAAGGAGCTTACTTTCTACCGGACCCAACAAATGAAATCAAATAAACAGAAACAAAATAACTAAAATTTGTTTCACGTCCTATCAAAGAAATAAGCAACAGGCTGAGATCAAAAATAAGGGATGGGGGCTCCTTTAAACAGAGTTTTATTATTCCTGGCATAAGGAATAATAGTGCTAACTCGCTGAGAATATGAAGGCACTTGGTCTTTTCAAAGTTAAAATACCGAACTTTTTCGTGGTGGGGTGGAGGGAAGGGGTCACTAAAAAAAATCAATTAAATGGGGGTAATGGTGAGTTAAATTTCTGGAAACAAGGTGTCTGCTAGGATTCTCTACTACTGTGGCTCTGAATGGTTTGAAATAGGTGTTCTCCAGATTTTCATTAGCTACCTTAAATATAACGGCCTCTACCTCCCAAATAGCAATCTCAGAGAGAAGCCTAAAGGCAAAAGCCACCAAAGGCTTTTATTCCAATTGAACTGTACTCTGGAGCAACTTCTATGTAGCCATGATAGGTTTAGTTTTAGCAAGAGTGCAAATGCCATAAATGGATCTGAACAGCAGGGAGGTTCCTCAAATAATTTAAAAATAGAACTATGGTATGATCCGGCAAGCAACTCCACTTCTGGGTATTATATCCAAAAGAATTGAAAGCAGAGTCTCAAAGAGATATTTGCACCCATGTTTATAGCAGCATTATTCGCAATAGCCAAGAGGTGAAATTAAACCCAAACAGCCTTAGAAGGATAAATGGATAAACAAAATATGGTATATACCATGGAATATTATTGTCTTAAAAGGGAAGGAAATTCTGTCACATGCTACTACATGGATAGACCTTGGAGACATTATGCTAAGTGAAATCAACCAGTCACAAAAAGACAAATACTGTATGATTCCACTTATACAAATGTAGATGAAAAATTAATCAAGTCCATCTAAAGAAGAAAAAGAGAATTTTATTCAGGCCAACATAAGGATTATAACCCGGGAGACAGTCTTTCAGAAAATTCTGAGGACTGTTCTGCTTGTTAGAGGTCAGTGATACAGTTATATACATTTTCAAGACAAAGGATCATTCATCAAAATGACACGGTGACAAGTTACATAAAGTTCACCAAAGATACATAGTCCAGATCTACATGGCTTAGTTGCTCCATGGCATGTGTGATCTTCTCAGACCAGGGCTCAAACCTGTGTCCCCTGCATTGGCAGGTGAATTCTTAACCACTGCACCACCAGAGAAGTACAGGCATGCTATTTTAAGTGGTGAAATATAGTCTCTTTCTCACCTCATGTTCCATGAAAGGGAGATTTCTGTAATAAAAATGGATGAAATGGGGTTAAAATAGGAATTTTCAATGTGTCATTTCAATAAAGTGCTACCGTTCTACAACAAATTTATAAGACACCGAATGATACTAGAGCTGATGAGTTAACTGAATACTCTACTAAATTTCAAAGAGAAATCAGATTTGGCGACTTGTACTACTGCCTTCCTAGGAACGCTCTGATGGTGTACCACACTCATCTCATTTACAGTCAGACCTCCATATCTGCAGGTTCTGCAACCATGGATTAAACCAACTCCATATCAAAAATATTCTGAAAAAAATTCCAGAAAGTTCCAAACAGCAAAACTTGAATTTGCCATGCACCAGCAACTACTTACATAGCATTTACTCTCTATTAGGTATTATGAGTAATCTAGAGATGATTTAAAGTATGTAAGAGAATGTGTATAGGTTATAAGCAAATAACTATGCCATTTTATATACAGAACTTGAGTGTCCATCGATTTTGGTATCCACTGGGGTCCTGGAACCAATCCTCCATGGATAGCAGGGGACAACTGTATATCTACTCATCAGTGGAGATACTGGGCCTGTGTTGTAGTGGTTATAGTTTGGTCCCCACTGAACCTAATTTCTATGCTGGGTATTCCACATTTTTTTAAAGTATCTTTTTAAATTTGAGCTGAAGCTATCCACAATTTAGTTGAATTTTAACTTCACCTTTTAAATCTTAGACATGCTTTACACTGGTTAGTATTGGTTAGGTGCATCATATGAACTCAGTGGCTAGGATGAAATGTATCATTCTGAGGATAGCTTAGTCAAACTCCCATTTACTGATATTTTCACTTTTAATTTCTTTTAAAATTATGCAACGCTTCACAAATTTGCGTGTCATCCTTGAGCAAGGGCCACGCTAATCTCTGTATCATTTTCAACTTTAGTATATGTGCTGTTGAAGCGAGCATGATTCTGCATTACTTACTCACACTTTAAAAGCCAAACAAGTCAGGTACTCATTCCCTATTACCCTCCAATCAATTTTTAGCTAGTACACAATCATGTGTTTTATAAACCTTTCTGGATATAATGAGCATCTTTTCCTGAGACAGAAAGCAGGGAATCATGAATATTACAAAACACTATTTTTACAAGGGAAGTCTCACAGTGAATGAACACTTCCAATATTTCACCTACCTTCTGAGTTTCAAAGTTTTCAAATATCTATGGGCTCAAATGAAATATGCTTCATTCTTGCCTAAGAGTCAGGCTGGACCTTGGAACTGGTCACTGGGTGAGACTCTTTCCTGAAGGAGTATGACTGTAAACTTTTATCTCTGCTAAACCAAGCTCCAGCCAACTCATGCCTGGGCATGCCCTGATGGATTTGCTAATGTTAAGTGAGTGTGGTATAATAAATATATGTGGTCTTTGTCCCTGGTTCCTGGCACAAAGCTCCTCAAACTCTTGGGATTTCATAGTCATAGGAGTGTGGTTTGTCAGTCACATCCTTATCTTATCCTTATCCTTGCTCTTATCCTAATGAGGTAACTTAGGGTGGTGCCCTTAGATAGACTCAGAATAAGGCTGGTCACCAGAAAGACCAAGAGATTAGAAGCTTGGCACTTTCAGTCCCACCCACCCACCTCTGAGAAGGGGAAGAGGGGCTGAGGATCTGCAGAAAGTGTGCAGACGAGCCTTAAAGCAGGTGGTCCCTGGACCCGAGTCTGACCGACGCGGAGGACCACAAAGAAGTCCCAAGTTTGAAACGTCCGAGAGCGCCAGAGCAGAAAAGTGGGCCCCAACTGGAGCTCCAAGCTCTCCACACAGCCGGGAACCACCTCACCCCTGACTCACCCCACCCTTCCGGCCAGTGAATCCGACCTCCTCCCCGCAGCTCCAGATGGGGATGGTAAAAATTAACTTATCCTAAAGAGGCCACTCGTAAAGCGAGCCTAGCCTACAAAAACCAAGGTTACTTCCCGGTCCTCTCTAGGACGTTGGCTGTCTCGCCTTCTCAGTGGTTCCTCCGCTTCAGTTTCCTGCATCGAAAGCAGAGAAGCCGCTAAAACTTTCGAACTTACTCCCCGACACCACCCGAGTTAACTGGTTGTTTGCCTCTCTACCTACACATAGCATTTACAGACCCCTCTCTTTGTGCTACGAAGAGTTATGCACTTTGCACACATTGTCTCATTTAATCCTGGAAGTAAAGCATGAAGTAGATGGTCTTATGATATGTTCTTTGGAACATAGCTCCAAAGAACTTGAAACAACCTTGGCCTTTTGCCACAAGTATTCACAGTTCTACTCAGTCACTGTGTTTCTTCCTCAACTTCTATGACAGGAGAATTCAACAGTTTGACGCTTTTGAAAAGTCATCACTTGATTGTATTTAACTCATATCCTACAACCTCTCTAGATTAACTTGGGCTCTAAAACCTGTAACAAATGTTCATTGCTTTCCTCTTCAGCACAATCTGTAACCAGGTCCCAGTCTAGCTTTGCTTTCCTACTTCTTTTATGGATGAAACAATGGTTGAGACTCTCCCAGAAAAGGCCTGTAGAATTTTACAACTTGTAGTGGAGGAAAAAATAATTTTTCCTCTATTCTTCTAAGTTCTTGACGGGGTCGCCTGTAATGAAAGTCAGATAAACAAGAGAAAAACAAACAGAAGTTTATTAACATGTGTACATATACATGGGCGATACTCAAGGGAAAATGAGTAACTCTCAGAGGTGGCTTAGAATTCAGGCTTGACTACCACCTTCAGCTAAAGATAAAAGAGTCAGGGTGTGGGGGAGGTCAGTTATGAGGAGGTGACCAGGAAAAGGGGAGGAGAGAAAATGAGAAAAGGAGGAAAGGAAGTAAGAAAGAGGAAGCTTTCACAGAAGACACTAATAGGTCAAGGGTCAAAGTTCAAAGGCTAACACTTCAAACCATAAGTGATTGAATTAGATAGAAATTTTAGTCATTTTCCCCTCTCCTATTTTTCCTTTTCTCTCTTGTCATCACTACCCTGATGTTAATGAAAATAAAAATACCTGAAAAACGTACATATAAAGCACTTGAATGTTCTACCATATATAAAATATGTAACCAACAAGGACCTACTGTATAGCACAGGCAACTATACTCAATATTTTGTCTAGGGCAACTGTCTTAGATTGGGCTGCTATAACAAAATATCATAAACTGGATGGCTTAAATAACAGAAATTTCTTTCTTACAGTTCTAGAAGCTAGAAAGTCTGAGATCAGGGTGGTCCGAGAGGTCAGGGTTCCAGTGAGGAACCTCTTCCTGGTTGTAGAAGGCTGTTTTCTTAGAGCAGAGTGAGGAAGTAAGCTCTCTCAGGACACTAATCCCTTTCATGAGGGTAGACCTCATCTAATCCTCATTACTTTCCAAAGACCCCATCTCCAAATACCATCACATTAGCGGGTAGGGTTTCAACAAACGAATTGGGGGGAGGGGGGGAGGGAACATATTCAGTCCATAAGAACAACTTTCATAGATTTGAGGTGTCTTACAACTCTTAAATTGTAGAAAACTGATAATAGTGCAAATGATTTTCATCCACAGAAATGCAAGTGAACTGTGTTTAGTGGAATGCAATTGATCATTGCCCTGAAATTGACAGGTTAAAAAAATCCATTTGTAAATTTATTCCAACATTACAATTGTCTATAAATATGTGATATTTTGAATTTTCTTTTGAACCAGTTGTAACATCTTAGTGCTTGTTACATTTTTCATGAATTAAGTAGTCTTTGACATATATTTGTTTTCATTAGTGTGAAAGTCATAATTTTACCTTTTTTTAAAAAGTATCATTTAACAATTTGGAAACAATTGAGGCATATTCACTAGTGGCAGAAATAAAATATCAACTCTGTGGGGGGTAAATGTAGATTGAAAAACATGGTTTGGATCTGAAGCTAGAAAAGACTTTCTCTACTCCCTCTCACCATGCCTACACCTGGAACCCAGAAGACACACTCACCTGGCAGCTCGTGAAGACACAGGTACACCTAGAAACCACCAAAGCAAAGGGCTGAGGGAGACCACAAAAGGACAGCTGAACATTAATGCCACCCAAAAGAGAAATGTGGGTCAAAGAAGGTAAAAACCCTTATTGACTCTTACTCAGTTTTCTCTTCCCATGGGGAGGGCAAAGAAGAGGATGAATGAAGTGGTGGAGTATCTTCTCAATAATTCCAAGGGGCACTTGCAAGTGAAACGGGAAATTTCCTCTTAAAAAGTAGTTTTGTTAAAATTCTGTAATTGTGTGTTTTTTTAAACTAAAATCAACCTTTTAAATATCCAATATCACAGTCATATGAAAAGTCATTTATGATAACATCCTTGCTTCTTTTTTTCTTCTAGAACTCTCCAAGAGAAACAGCTGCTATCTCTTCGCCTCAACTATCTTCCTGACTTTTTTCAGTTCACCCAGTTCTCCAAAGAAGATACACATTCTTCCAGAGTATTCATAGATACACTTGTCTGCTCCTCTGAAAATGATTTTATTAGGCAGTGGATATACATGTATATGATATAATATGCCCTGTACAGTTATGTGTTTAATAAAAATAATAGAAGTCTTGTGAGAATCGATTTCCCCTCCTTAAGCTTTTATATTTCATTTCATATTTCAGTTAACCACAGTTAATTTAAGAACTGCAGGGAGCTGAGCATGTTTGGTAGTACTTGAAACCATTTGGTTCCAGCCATCTGAATTCAGAATGTGACCTCTCAGATCAAACAATTGGATCTGTCTCTGATGAATGTCTCTGGAGAATTTAATTGTCAAATAAACTAGGTTTTCTTTTCACCTGCCTAGTCTCTTGCATTTTGACTATTAGGATAAAAATCAAAGCTCAAATGAGTAGTCATGAGTGGTCATAATGACAGAGAAATACATGGTCATGTATATATGAATCTTCAATAGCTGGCATTAAATACTTAGTCTCAAGATCTGGGATGTGTATATTCTTCTCCTGAGAGATAAGGGAATCTTGGAATGTGGTGTTCCTGAGGCAGAATCAGTCATTTGACTGGAATATAAGCAACACAGGGTATAAACTTATTTTACTGTCTTTAACATTAAATTAAAATTTAATTCTATCCTATCCTACCCTATTCTATTCTACTGCCACAGCACCAGGGCCGCATCCCTTGGTACATAATAAGCACTCATTAAATATTTGTTGAAAGAATGGTAATTATAAATACAGCGAACGTTGAGAAAAAAAAAAGTAGATAAATGAAATAGGATCTACCTATCCTGTGGAATGATTTGCAACATTTCCTTTGTAAGGAAAAAGATTAAGTGTTCACGTGGAAAGAGCTCAAGATCTATTAAGCGAAATAATGTGTGAGAGAATGGTATGTTTCGTGTGACTGCATTTCTGTAAAAACGAACAAAATATTTATGAATATATATACACGAATGCAGAGAAAACAGGAGTGTAAGAAATATAGTAAAATACTGATGGTGGTTAGATTTGGAGGAGGAAAGTATAACTTCCACATTTAATTCAGGAGTTACAACGGCACTCAGTTTTGACTGAGGAAACAAAATAATTATCAGACGCCAACGTGAGTGTGAATGTGCATAATTTACAAAGGAAATGTTTGAGAACTAGTACATGACTTTTGAAAATGGAGAAGAGACCGGAGGATCTATATAAGATTTCTTTGCAGACAGCACTGCCATGAGCCAGAGGGGAGTGGGGTTGGTAGCAAAGTGCTACAGGAAGTATTCAGGGCAGGGCCTGGGTCTGCAACAAAGTGGATGAGCCGGATAAATAAGCAGGCAGGGTACCGGACCATTGCCCCCTTTCTCCTCCAGCACCAAAGCGAAGGGAACTATCTGGGTTCCCAAAACTCGCTGTTTCTAGATTATCTCGCGATGCCTCAGAAAAACCAACCTCTTGTAGTACTCTCCGGTCTTTATTAAGCGTTTTCGCTCCAAATAGCGTGGCTTCCAAAAAATATCACGATGCTTCAGCTTTTAATATTTTTGGCGTTAACAGTCCCTGTGAGAAATTTTTGAAAGTCAGTTTTTAACACAGTGAGTTGATAAATTGCTTATACATATTGCTCTTGTCAGTATTTTTGTTTTGGAAATTAGGGGAAGGGAAAAAAAGAGTGTGTCAGAAGTGGGATTCGAACCCACGCCTCCATACGGAGACCAGAATCCCCAACGTAGGGAAGCTTCAGCTTGAGTCTGGCGCCTTAGACCACTCGGCCATCCTGACACCCTACGAAAGCGGCGAGATTTTCAATTGAAATAGACACAAACAGCAGCGTCTCTGTGACGTATACGCCAGAGAAGGGTTTACGTCCGAGTCGCCGGCTAACGCTCCGAGAATAAAAGGCCACCTGTGGACTGAAAAGGAAGACAGCTCATATTTCGGGAGGGAAGGGAAAAAAGAACATCATTTAGCTCAGGTCGCTTGGTGGGTTCTCCAGCCTCTAATCTTTACCGAAATGTTGAGCGTAGTTAGCCTCGCCCTAGGCTTGCTTTCTTTTGAAGACAGTGAGGAACATCACCAAAAATGTAGCAAAAGACCCCGATTCTAGGGCATGAACCATTTTATCTTCTCTATTAGGTTCCTTTTCGTCCCCAGATCTGCCTTGCCACTCGAGAAGTGTTTGTTTTGGGCTCCGAAAGTGACAGCCGAGGAACAGCCTGAGAAAATCCTTGTAGGGCGCGACAGCTCCCGCCGGTGTAGACTTGACAAAGCCAGTTTCTGCCCCAAGGGATTGACCTGTCCCAGGTCCAGAGAAACTCTGGGAGCGACACGCTTGCTTCCTGACCTTCCAGGTCACTCACAGATATTCCGGAGTGAAAGTCTCCATGGCGTCCGTTGCCAGGTCGTGGATAAAATGGCGATTTTTAAGGGGGATAGCGGGGAGAAAATGAGGGACGTGCCACATCTCCTGACTCAGACTTTTCCAGCTTTCTCAGCTTTGTGCAAAGTAATCTGAGCTCTGAGTCTGGAAGGTCACATATTTTAATGAAATCCTGAGACTAAAAAATAAGAAATCATTCCTCCAACTAGATTGAGAGTCCTTAGGGGTCAGGGAAACTGCGAAAATAACCTTTGTAGGCCCAGTGCCTGCCGAGGACCGTGCCTGGCATACATGGTAGGAACTCAACAAGTATATTTGACTCACTTGTTTCAACTGCTGTGTTTGGGCTGTTAAGTTCAGACAGTAGAAACATAGATTTGGGAATTTTAAGTAGATTTTGTCCCGATAGGTTACCTTTTGTGTTTATTGATACACAAAGGTTTTCCTTTTTCTTTATGTATGGCAAACGTTAGTTCTGTTTTCTGCATAAAAAGAAATAGTTTTAATTTCGGTAGAACCTGAGATTTCTAGACTCCCTTGGTTTCATATGCTATTTTTGATAGAGAAAATGGGGAGTGAGAAGTATAGGGGAAAATAGTTTCCTAATTTCCCTCCCCTCAAGATTTGAGATTTGCTCTGTTTTCTTTCATAAGCTATAATTGTCCCGCAAGTGATTCCCGACGAGGCGACTGTAACTTCTTAAAAATTTATAATTTTTTAAATTGCAAAGTACTGCAATTATCCCATATCGAATGGATATTGTTGAACATACGATTATTTTTTTTCATTTTCATGAGACATACTCCAAAGAACATCCTTGCATAAATATTTTCAAATATCCATAATTATTTCTAGAAGTGGAATCACTAGATCAGTTTATCCAGTTTTTAAAAATTATTTGTTTTTTCAATTTTGGTAAGTGCAGTTTGTTTATTTTTGGCTGCACTGGGTCTTTGTTGTTGCGTGGGGGGGGGGGGCTACTCTTCTTGGTGATGCGCAGACTTCCTATTGCGGTGTTTCCTCTTGTTGCGGAGCACGGGCTCTAGGCACTCCGGCGTCAGTAGTCGCAGCACGCAGGCTGAGTAGTTGTAGCTCGTGGGCTCTATCTAGAGTGCAGGCTCAGTACTTGTGGTGGGCATATGGGATCTTCCCGAACTAGGGCTCGAACCCGTGTATCCTTGAATTAGCAGACAGATTCTTAACCATTGCGCACCAGGGAAGTCCCAAATAACAGGCTTTAATTTCCAACCTTGAAATGAATCTCTTGACTGTTTTATGTGGAACTGTACCTGGGGCAATATTGTCATATTCATGTATTGTTTGCACAATATGAAATCTAAGCTACTTTGTTAATATCCTAGCAAAGTCACTTCCCCTAGAATAATCTACACTGGTTTGGTTGAGCTTTCTCATTATTCTTCACAAAGACCTCACATAGAAATTACTCAGCCATAAAATGGAATATTACTCAGCCATAAAAAGAAACGAAATTATTTGTAGTGAGGTGGATGGACCTAGAGTCTGTCATACAGAGTGAAGTGAGTCAGAAAGAGAAAAACAAATACCATATGCTAACACATATATATGGAATCTGAAAAAAAAACACCAAAAAATGGTTCTGAAGAACCTAGGGGCAGGACAGGAATAAAGACGCAGACGTAGAGAATGGACTTGAGGACACGGGGAGGGGAAAGAGTAAGCTGGGACGAAGTGAGAGGGTGGCATGGACATATATACACTACCAAATGTAAAATAGATAGCTAGTGGGAAGCAGCCACATAGCACAGGGAGATCAGCTCGGTGCTTTGTGACCTAGAGGGGTGGGATAGGAAGGGTGGGAGGGAGACGCAAGAGGGAGGGGATATGGGGATATATGTATATATATAGCTGATTCACTTTGTTATACAGCAGAAACTAACACACCATTGTAAAGCAGTTATAATCCAATAAAGATGTTTAAAAAAATTAAACAAATGGATTGTCAAAAGAAAAACTGCTGGGTTAAAGGAGGTTCAGGAGTGTAGTGATTTAATTACATGATCAAGTCAAAATTTATTGCAGGACCAAGTTACTAGGTACCAGCCTCTCAGCCTCAAGAAAAAGCGCACTGAAGAAGAAATTAGACCTAAGTGTTCAGCTTCTTCCCACTACCGTGGTCCACAATGAGGTCTCCTACAGCACACAATGTTTTACTTATCCGCAAATGGTCTTTTGTCGATCTCCACTTTTTCATGTTATTTTTTCTCCTCTTAATTGACTTTATTAACTTTTCCAAGGACAGGGTCATGTTCTCTTGTATTCTCAATAGTCAAGTTCAGCCGGGGCACAATTAACACTGGTTAATTGTGTATTTGAATCAAAGAATCATTGTCTCGCATTTGTGAAGAAGCAATCCACCCACCATTGGTACACTAAGCTTTCGAGTTGTTTTTTATTTTGCTGAGAGATGTGCGACTTCCATCCATACTTCGGTCAGGATCACAGATAACTGAAGGTATTAACAAATGGATCTATTTACTATATGCTAGCTTTGCTCTTAATTTCTTAGTGCTTTTAAGTGTTGCCTTTGTCATGTGTATTCTCTCATCTTCTCAACTGCATATCCTGGATGGCAGGGGCCATGCCCAGTTCCCTTTCATTCTCTGAACATGTCCCTTCTAGGTCTTGTCTGCTCTTGGGGTAGATGCTCTTCTGTACCTGCTGGGTCAGTATCAGAAAAAACTAGAGCAGCTGAAGACAAACACAGTTTTCCCGGGCCGCAAAAGAACAAAAGAATGAGCTGTTGAAGGCCTAATGTGTAATTAACAACTTCAAATGTTCTGAGGAAAGAACCAGAGAGGAGCCAAAGAATGCTACTGGGCCCATGTTTGCCTAAACGGGTCCATATTGTGACTATACTAATTCAAATGCTTACCTTTCTGCAGATGAGTAAATTTAGAATCATTTACAAGGTTCATTTAACTTCATTCAAAATGGCAGGTTAAAAAAATTGTTTTTAATAACTCTAAACCCACCCCAAAAGAATCAGATGATAAACAGCACGAAACACGTCCACACACATCCTCCTCCTCCTCTATCCCATCCTCCCACACACCTCATTGGTAACCACAGTCCTTTTATTCATATTGTAAGAAGGGTATCGTAAGTTACAGTTTTCTGTTTTTGTTTTTTTTTTGCTGTACGCGGGCCTCTCACTGTTGTGGCCTCTCCCGTTGCGGAGCACTGACTCCGGACGCGCAGGCTCAGCGGCCATGGCTCACGGGCCCAGCCGCTCCGCGGCATGTGGGATCTTCCCGGACCGGGGCACGAACCCGTGGCCCCTGCATTGGCAGGCGGGCTCTCAACCACTGCGCCACCAGGGAAGCCCAAGGTAGAGTTTTTTAAGACATTTTTTTCACTCAGCATTAAGATTCACTATTGTAGTAGATCCCAGTTCAAATTGGAAGTAGCTTTGCTGAATCCAACAAGGCTGCTTATCACTGCTCCAGGTGCTGCTGTTAATAAAAATTCAAGATGCTGCTCCTAAAGCACTGGGTCTACTGGAGATGAAACAGACCCAATGTGAGACCCTTTAAGTTAGCCTGGAGACAGCTCCATCAGTCCAGCAGCAAGGACCAGGGAGTCTATCCTAGGGGCACATTTTCTTGGACTGGTACAAGCAAAGTGCCCTCTTTGTGGGCCCTTATCTTTCCTCCCTGCCCCAATGTACTACATTAAGTGAAACTGGAATGCGATTCTGACTGGGTCTCTTCACCTAGTTTTCCAGTCGCAAATCCTGAGTCTAGAGTAGACAGAGTTATTGTTAACGTCCCAGGTCAACAGACTGGCACTCCAAGCCTTCAGTTTCTGCTCTGCCTTCCCATGTGGAAAAGCATAATCCATAGATATTGTGAGGCAGGATATGATGCATATGGTCATGTGTTCCACCTCAGTATGAATTCTGGCCCTGCTGCTTCCTAGCTGTGCACCTTGGATAAATTACTATCCTCTCTGTGCTTCAGTTTCCTTGTGTAAAATAAAGGCAATAGTACCCACTTTGCAGGGTTGTTATGAGCATTAAATAAGCCCTTGTGCATAAAGCACTTCATATTATGTGCTAAGCACTGCTCTGTATCTGTGTAGTATTTTATATACATACATAATATATGTTATCATATGTATTTATATCTATCGAGAGCATTCAGCCAAAGCTAACCTAGCCTCATGGAAGCCCCTCTCTTTAGCTCCTGGTTATTTCTCTTAAAACCCGATGAATAAATGAATGAATTAGGACATACCACCAATTCATGATCTTCAGCCATGAACCACAATGCTGGGTACAGGACTAAGTAAGACCACAAAATCTTGTCTTCTGAGGCCATGTCCAGAAGCAGGAAAGATCCAAATACCCTGGAAAGGAGCTGTTCTCTCAGCCTATCTTTCCTCCTTAGGACGTGGTGACCTCCATGCCCCCAAGGGCTTAGGCTGCTGCTTCTGAGTTGGGAAGCAAGTTCTGGGCTCTTTGATCTACACCGAGCACTGCTGCATTACCCCACTGTTATAAAAAAGGACCTGAAAGAACACTTTCCCAGTGAAGTGACAGGATTAACAAAGCTGCAGGCTGTGGATGTCCAACACTACTTTCCCAGCACCATTAGAAAACAGTAACATGGTACTGTTCTTACCATCCAGTTGGAAGTAAAATACTGGCCAGAATGGGATTCTGGACCCATATGAACCCAATCCTACCAAGACCCAGAAGACAACAACAGTGTAAACAACATCCATACTCACTTTATTTTCAAACAGAGGAGCATGTACCCAAAGAGAAGCAGGACTCAGAGCCACTGTGGGAGCTTTTGCTCAAAGTGATCTGCCTTGGTCTTCTGACCTCAGAACACCTCGTGATCCAATGGCCATGGGGATGGAAGTGCCCCTTGATGGTACACATATTAGAAAGGTAAATCCCCCCATCCCTCAAAGGAGATGGGAGAAAAGGAGACAAAAGTCAATGAATCCCTGGCATACTGCCCCGGAATCCTTCCAGGGATAGTGTATGACTGACCATCAGTCCACAAATGTGAGTGGGAGGGGATGTAGGAACAATGGATGGTGCTGGGCAGAAAATTATCCTGGATGACGTGCATCCAGCACCTGGAGAGACTTTTCATTAGAATGAAGGGAGCTGACAAAGCCCTCAAAAAGACAGAAAAGAGCACATTGATTAGAACATTATCTCATAACAGAGGTGGGACCATTTCCCACTATTATTGTAAAATAACAGTAACTAATCAAAACACATATAGACCTCTTTAATGGAGTTAATAAATAAAACTACGGCCAATTGGGAATCAGGGGTAGAGGTACTATTCCCAGGAGGAAAAACTGGGACAAAAGGGAGCCATGCTGACAGGACTTTCTAGTCCAGCTCTAGGTTCTTAGAAAGAAGCCCTAGTTCAGAAATGACAGCAAATACCCATGATCACTATGTGGGGCTGAGCCAAGGTGTTAAATATCTTGAATGGCTCTCCGAACCCAAGATTATTCATATTCTTTATCCCCTCCAGTAATGTGTGAGACCAAGAAGTGTGGAACTCTGGAGGTGGACATGTGGTTTTTATTTCCGGGCAATCTTAATACTTCTCATTACATCTCACAATTTTCGTGGGAAGGGAGGGGATGGCAGAGAACATGGACATCCTGTCTTGCACTGCAGGGCTCGGAAAGTGGTAAGGACATCCAGCTGTGATGGGCAGGAAGTGTCAAGGCAACAGGATGCCTTACGCCTGGGGTAGGAGTATGGTCAATGGCCCTTTTGGCCTGAGTTCACCTCCTCAAGGGGAGGTCTCCATGGAATGACCATGATTCCCAACATGGCCAGAAAACCCATCGATCCCACTCATGGGGCAGATGATCAGAGGAGCTGCGCTCTTCCCTCCCGAGTAACTCAGACTGAAGTAGGGCCGGACAGGCCCACAGAAGGTAGCATGAGAGAAAGTAAAGGTGTGACACCTCTCTGTCACATTGTAGAAGGAGACCTCGCCAGCATCATAGTCCAAAAAAATCCCCACCCGTTGGAGAGGGGTCCGCAGGGGGAGGGCAGTCATTGGGGAGGTAAGAGCCCAGTACTCTTTCCCATACCACAAGGACACTGCCCAGAATCCATTCTGGGGGGCCGAGGTTACTCCGCCTTTTCTGCACACTGAGTCTTCACAGACACCTATGGTCCACTTGGCTTTATCTCCCACCTCTACCTCCCAATAATGTCTCCCAGCGATGAAGCATGGAGAGCCCAAGACACAGGGAAACAGATTGAACCGCTCAGGGTTGTCAGGCAGGTCCTGCTGGAGGTAACTGTACCGCACTTGCCGCAGGTTATCAGAGAGGATCAGGCTGGGGTAGGCCGTGTCTGGATCCAGAGTCACATCCACTGCAGAGGAACAGAAGGGCAGAGGAAGGTCAGCCGAGAGCCAGGAAAGCCCACTCTGAACACCCAGCTTTTCTCCTACCCCCTAAGAAGAGAATATGAGCTCTCCAACAAAGGCACATTCATCTTACACTCAATTACATCCTGAAATTGACATTCCAAAAGTTACTGTTTGGATTAGCTAGTTTACTTCTTTTAGCTAGGATATATTGAAAGTACTGAAATTTTTACCTCTATTTGCTTTTTCACATCTTAAACCACAATATCCATTATTAAGCTGAATTTGAGATTTTCTTACATGTATGTCCAATCCCTTAATCTAAAAGTCTTGGGGACCAGGAGTTTCACAGAATACAGAATTTAGATAGACAGGGTGTGGTACAGCACTCTACAACCAAATATCAACAGATCTGCTGTGAAACATACGAATGTTCACATTACATCGGATAAAGACACTAGTCCCACATGCATCTTACAATCATGTGGTGGTTTCCTGTTTTAAAATCACTGGCATATATTCTCTCATTTGCTCTTCATACCTGGTTCAGAAGGAAGACTCCCAAACATTCTCTCTCTGAACCAAAGCTCAGCTAGGTTGACTGATTCCCACAAAAGATTGATGACAGGCAACTGGTGGAAGTGACCAAGAACCCCAGACGCTTGGTTTCTGGTTCAAAAATCTGTTCACAACAGTTGCCCATTTTTTCCCTCATGTCATGGGTATACCTCATACCTCCAACCAGACATTTAACTCCAAGGATAGGTCAGTGTCTTATGCTCTTTTGTTCCCTCTACAGTACCCTGCGCAACATTAGGAAATGTAAGACATAAGCAAAGTAATCAAGTAATACTTGTTGAAAGAATTAACTATGGATTACAGCCAGGGGATATCCATGAAAGAAGACCCGGTGTATGTAGAGTCCCTCTGTTCATGAGGAGGATCTCATGAAACAGAAGGCGGTCCTGTGACTATGGAAAGTACAAACCTCAGTTCTGAGTACCTATGAGGTCACAGATTTACCCAGTGTCTCTGAACCTGAGGTGTTGGTGATGGTCAAGGAGAGGGAGAGTTTCAACTCTTGCTCTGAGGCACAGAGAAGGGATGACAGCAGATTCCTCTTAGACTGTCCCTAGCACTCAGAATAAGAGGTGAGCTCAGTAGTTTTGGAAGGATGACTGCCTTTTGTAAACCACACACTGCCCAAGGCTAAGTGGGTAGAGCAGGATACCAGTGTACTAGCAGTGGCAGTGCTCTACTTTTTGGAAACTGTAGTTTCACCTCTATAATCCTTCATAGCTCCTGAGTTTGATTTCCTCCTATTCAAAGGTCCATGGTTTCAGCTCTGAAGCAAAGATATTACAAACACATAGAAACAACTGATGTATTTTTGTGATTATTATCATTTTTCATACATGTAACCTAAAGGATCCTAATTAGGCACTTTCCAAAATCATTCACAATAGTAGTTACGTTGATAAGGATTTTTACTCCTTTTTCCAAATGGTTTTGTCTCCTATCACCCACCTGAATATAACTGGGCCTCTCTCAATTCTAAAAAACAAAAGAGAAAGAAGTTACAGAAGTCATCTGAATATTTCCAGGAATACCTAAGAGATGGAGCTTTGGTTAGAGTCATCATAAAGCAATGGTTTCCATTAGACACCCCAGAACCCCTGTTGTCACTCATGCACTGATTTCTTCATACAGTGTATGACTCCATCTTCCAGCCCAGAGCTCAAAGGGAAGAGGGATTGGAAACTTTGGGCAGAAGAATAACGACATGCCTGAGATTGGTAGCATATGGGGCCAAACTGAGCCAAGATTAAGGATTCCACCCTCCAGTGGGCCAGCTGGCTCTGCAGGGGGAGATGGAGGTTCTAAGTCCGCATCATAGATAACTCTTGGCTTTCATAAGCAACCTGTTCTAGGGGATGAGTGGTTCAAGTGACATCCACTACCAAGCTGGAGCAAACAAGACCACTTGCAGTAAAATGCTTTTACAGTTGAAAAAGCATTTTCATAGACACGTTCTCAGTGAGCCTTTTAAGTGACAGGAGAAGAGTAGGAAAAATAAATGAGTCAGATCAAGGAACGTCATGTCTGAGCTTCTGGTATTAAGTGGAGTTTCTCCCTGTTTTGCTTGTGAGCATTCCCTAAGTCTACATTGCTAGATGTGAAAAAAGTATGTATCTGAAAAGATACAATGCAAATAAAGTTTTAGCATATACAGGAAATTATCAGAATTATGGGGATTTGTACTAAATGAGAAAAGGGATTACCTACATATAAGGATTTCAAATTCTACCAGGCTGCCTAGAATTTTAGCATTTAGTATACAGCCATATGTGCTGTATGCTCATATGTGATCACGAGCAGAAAATTTTGTATTAGGAAGAGCATCCCTTAAATACCTTGAACATTTTATTTAATAAACATAAATGTAGGGTTTATTACGTGTCAGGCTCCATTCTAAAAGGCTTTAGAAATGGTAACTAATTTAACTTAATCCTTACAACCCTGTGAGGTAAGAGCTACTACCCTCCTCATTTTACAGATGAGGAAATTATAGTGTAGAATCCTTATCAAGTGGCAGAGCTGGGCGCAGGACCCAGGCAGCCGGACTCCTGAATCCCTGTTCCTAACCACTTCCCTCGAGGTTCTGCCTCAATCAGTGCTGCTTGATTCCTCCTGTCCTGGTCAGCACCAGTGCCTACACGCAGCAGAAACTCTATAAATTATAACCACAAACACTAGCTCAAATGAAATGTAGCTAGGATAGTTTCTGTTCATTCTCTTTCTCAATTAAAAATAATTTTAAATAATCAAACTAATTCTGGATTAATTATTGGATTGTATATTTTTCTCCTCCATTAATATAGATTAAGAAATGAGTGCAGGGCTTCCCTGGTGGCACGGTGGTTGGGAGTCTGCCTACCGATGCGGGGGACACGGGTTCGTGCCCCGGTCCGGGAGGATCCCACATGCCGCAGAGCGGCTGGGCCCGTGAGCCATGGCCGCTGAGCCTGCGCGTCTGGAGCCTGTGCTCCGCAGCGGGAGAGGCCATAACGGTGAGAGGCCCGCGTACCGCAAAAAAAAAAAAAAAAAAAGAAATGAGTGCATATAGTTAAAAGGCTTCAAAGTGAAACAAGAGGCTATTAATTGAAAAAATTAACAAAGCAAAAAGGAAGATGTAAAATATCAGGGGAGGCCGGCCAGCGGGTATCGCGCATTTCCCATTTTCCCACACTTAGCGTTCATCTTCCCAGGAAACTTCAACGTCAAAAGCCCATTAAGTAGATAAATTTACCTTGGATTTTCTCCATATCTGACTGCATTTTTTCTAAGGAGAGAAAAGAAGATGTTTAGTTTGCATCCCATTATCTGGCTGGAAAATACATCCTCTCAGGCAATATAGTTACTGAGAGCATAAACCCTCATGGATTCCTCTTCTTACGTTACCTGTGAACTGCTTTAGACTCTCAGTCAAGAACAGACACTTCTGGGCAAAAATGTGGATTTTCTCTTGCAGATCTGGAGGTGTGATCCAGGGTTCAGGGATCCTGATTCTTTCAGCCCTAAGTTTAAAAAAAAAAGCAACAAAAAAACAAGTGAATCCCTCCCCCAACTCCACAACCTTTCAGGGTCCAGGACAAACCTGGCTAAACTGGCCAACACAGGTGGACAATCTTTAAAAGCAGCCACTCTAGTCTTTTTCCTATTCTCCTTCTAGACTATGATCCTCTGGACCAGAATAGGAGAGACATCTTATTCACCTTCTTATTCCCCCACAGTACTAGCTTCTGGCTTTTCACATGGCGTGTCCTCTAAGATTTACTGAATTAAACTGAATATAAGCCTGACCTTGCCAGAAAGCACTAGATTCCATGATAAAGTCCTTGATATTTGTGGTGGGCAATGACCCCAAATCCTCAGGTTCCCAAATATGGAGAGAATGACATCTTCAGACAGACAGGTACTCTCTGGACAATACCCAGTTACCCACCACCCCCCTCAAGGGGTCTATGGCAAAGACTGACTGCTAGTTGCCCACCCAATATGCCTTCTCCCATCTTCCAAATTTTACTGGGTTCATGCCTGACTGGTCTAAATTTGACCTTGTGACTCAGTTCTGGCCAATGAGAGGTAAGAAGTATCTTGTGGTAATTTGAGAAGTCTGCATAAAAAGGAATGTGGTGCTTCCCTGGCGGCTCAGTGGTTAAGAATCCGCCTGCCAATGCTAGGGGACACGGGTTCGAGCCCTGGTCCGGGAAGATCCCACATGCCATGGAGCAACTAAGCCCATGCGCCACAACTACTGAGCCTGTGCTCTAGAGCCCGTGAGCCACAACTACTGAGCCCACGTGCTGCAACTACTGA
Source organism: Grampus griseus (assembly GCF_964374135.1). Classification (NCBI taxonomy): domain Eukaryota; kingdom Metazoa; phylum Chordata; class Mammalia; order Artiodactyla; family Delphinidae; genus Grampus; species Grampus griseus. The sequence continues at coordinate 22,112,339 of NC_139004.1, forward strand.
AGCCCACGTGCCTAGAGCCCGTGCTCTGCAACAAGAGAAGCCACCACAATGAGAAGCCCGTGCACCGTAACGAAGAGTAGCCCCCACTCGCCACAACTAGAGAAAGCCCGAGCGCAGCAACAAAGACCCAATGCAGCCAAAAATAAATAAATAAATTTATTATTTTTTTTAAAAAAGGTTTCTGGTTATATAAAATAATAAAATAAAATAAAAAGGTATGTGATGTGACTTATCTTCTTCCTGCTGGTTAGCATTCTAGGAACTATCTTGGACTGTAAGAATGAGGACTGTATCTTACAGATGGCAGAAGGGTAAATGGAAAGAAACCTCGGAGTCTGATGATCACTGGAGCCACCAAACCAGCCCTGGGCTACCTACTTGCACATTTTTAATGGTGACAAAATTTTAAAACTATGTTTAAGCCTTAAGCCAATGAAATTTTGGGTTTCCTAACTCAGAGAGCCAAACCCAAACCTTAACTTCCCAAAATGCTAGAATCTAAAGGATCTATCTCCCTGTTCGTTCAGAGCTAGACTGGTACCAAAAAATTAAAGTAGTAGTAAAAGTGAAGGGAGTATTTGTTGGGGTCACTTGGCAGGGACTAGTACAAGTTCCAGCTCATCACCATCCCATCTCAGCAGGCCTCAGAAAGCTCAGTTCTATCAACAGTTCTGTCCACACAGCCCTCCCAGCCATCCAACCCCATCTATGTGCCACCCTCCCATATCTCCTCCAATGCTCCCGCATAATCAAGCTGCATTTCCTCTGGAGGGTTTTCACCCTTCACGGTTTTAATTAGCTTCAAAGTTCAGTTCCCTCAAAGTCAGGCTCCGCCCCAGTAGGTACCAAACATTATGCCCCCCAAGGCCTATCCCATTTGTCCTTGCCATCCAACCCTGAAAACATAATTTAATCTTGGCTTCTTGCACATTCTGGGATTCTCCTGCTCGGTCATGTCCCAATTCCCTGGTAGCTCTTCCTCACTTTCCATCTGATGATACAGTAGAGAAATAATGAGAACAAGAGCCAGAATCCAGGTAACTCATCACTCATTATATAACTCTGAGCTGGTCTCCCTTTTCTTAGACCATATTTCCCCCATTACAGAAAAAAGAAAGAGTCAGAAACAGAGAGACAGAGATAACAAAAAAGAAACGATTCTGAAATGTTTAGGAAACAAAAACTATAAAATACCCTTGCACTTTGCCTAAGTCCCTGTAAGTCTCTACCCTCTCCATAGACGTGTCCTCAAAAATCACCAGCACCCTCCTAAATGGACCCCCTACTCCACCCCTTATCCTCATAATTTGTCAATAATTCCTGAGTTTTACTGAGAAGAGCTGCACTCCATCTAGTTCTTTGCACACTAGTGACTCGGTTCAGGGACAGGCGGGACATGTGTCAACTTGGTAAGATGTCCTCAGGCTCTGGGCTCCTTCCAGAATTTCTAAGTATGAGGGAAAATCTTTTCAGGCTTGATTTAGCACGGGGGAGAGAGAAAACTGTACCTGTTCAACGTGTCTCCGATGTCCTATAAGAGAAAGGAAAAGGATAAGCATGAGAAATCATTCCTAACTTCCATTTTCTCTCACAGATGTTTGTTGAAAACCCAACTTATGGGGTGGCTCTCCTGGGAGAAACCAGGGAGACAAGGAGCACAACTCACGGTCCAGGAGCTAAAAACTGGGCAGAGGAAACTGGGCTGCACACTATTCGCTATTCTAGCACTTCCTGCGCTCTCCTCCTGCACACTGGTCGAGGATCTCAAGATTTCAAATTTACTGACTCAAGCATCCCACCCTTGGACCACAACTGCCTGCCTGTCTAGCTTGATTTCTTTGACATATTACTGTGAAATCATTTCAAATACACAGAAAAGCTGCTAGCACAAAGAGCTCCTGTATACTCTTTTTCCCAGACATATTTATCTTTAGAATCATTTGAGAGGTCATTGTTTATATTATATCCCTTTACCCCTTTATGATTCTGTACCTCCTAAGAGCAAGTACATTTTCTTATATAACTATAGTACAGTTATCAAACTCAGGAAGCTGAATATTGATACATTTGTATAATCAACAGTCCATAACCTAATTTAATTGTCTTATTAATATTCTTTACAGCTACTCCCCTCCCCACTCAGGTAATCCAGGATCGTTCATTGCATTTTTTTTTTTTTTTTTTTTTTTTTATTTTTTTTGTGGTATACGGGCCTCTCACTGCTGCGGCCTCTCCCGCTGCGGAGCACAGGCTCCGGACGCGCAGGCCCAGCAGCCATGGCTCACAGGCCCAGCCGCCCTGCGGCATGTGGGATCTTCCCGGACCGGGGCACGAACCCGTGTCCCCTGCATCGGCACGCGGACTCCCAACCACTGCGCCACCAGGGAAGCCCCGTTCATTGCATTTTTATGATGACATGTGTCTATAAGTCTGGAGTGGCTTTTGTGACACATTGCCTTAACACTGGCTAATTATTTTATAGAATATCTCTCTATTTGGGTTTCCCAGATATTGCTGTCATGATTAAACTAAAGTGTACTGTCTTTTTTTCTTTTTACTTCATTTATTTATTTATTATTTATTTTTGGCTGTGTTGGGTCTTTGCTGCACGCGGGTCTTCTTTAGTTGCGGCGAGCGGGTGCTACTCTGTTGTGGTGCGTGGGCTTCTCACTGCAGGTGGCTTCTCTTGTTGCGGAGCACGGGCTCTAGGTGAGCGGGCTCAGTAGTTGTGGTGCATGGGCTTAGTTGCTCCGCGGCATGTGGGATCTTCCCAGACCAGGACTCGAATGTGTGTCCCCTGCACTGGCAGGTGGATTCTTAACCTCTGCACCACTCAGGAAGTCCTCAAGCTGTACCGTCTTTGACTAGTGTATGCTGTTTGCTTCTAAATAAACATGATATTCACTTGTCCCTTATTGGTGATATTTTATAGCTACTATTTTTCCTTTTGTAATTAACAAGTAATCTAAAAGTGATACTTTGAAATTATGTTAATATGCCAGTCCCTATCAAACTCCCCCTCCCCTTAGGTTTAGCATCTGTCGATAATTATTGTCTAAATTAACTTTTAATATGATAATTGCCAAATGATCATTTTCCACCTTCAAAATTCCTTCTAGCAAAAAAAAAAAAAAAAATTCCTTCTAGCGCTTCCCTGGTGGTGCAGTGGTTAAGACTCCACCTCCCAATGCAGGGGTCACCGTTTGATCCCTGGTCTGGCAAGATCCCTCATGCCACAGAGCAACTAAGCCCATGGGCCACAACTACTGCCACAACTACTGAAGCCCACAGGCCTAGAGCCCGTGTGCCGTAACAGAAGCCACTGCAATCAGAAGCCCGCGTACCACAACAAAGAGTAGCCCCTGCTCGCAGCAACTAGAGAAAGCCCACGTGCAACAACGAAGACCCAACGCAGCCAAAAATAAATAAATAAATAAATTTTAAAGATTCCTTCTACATTACTTAGTCAACATTCTACTGGAAGGAAGAATTTTCCCTTATTTATTATTAGTATGGATCCATCAATTCGTACTTTATTCAATGGGTTATAATCCATCACTGTTCTTATTTATATTGGTGCTCAAAATATCCGAGATGTGGCCAGAGAGAGTCTGTCACTCTCGTAACTCCTCTCATCACATTCTCCCCATTCCCATTATTTTCTGATTTATCCTTCCAGTCTTCCCTTTGCAAAAATAAACAGATACATGTATTTTCCAATTATCTCATCTTTCTTACACAAAAAGTAGCACACTCTGTATTTTGCACTTTGATTTTTTTCACTTACCAATATATTATAGAAACCACTCTGTATCAGTTCATAGGTATATTTCTTTTTTACAGTTGCCTAATATTCCTGTGTGAGTATACATATGTACAATGTTAAATACAGGTAGACAATAGTGAACATCTTGCCCACTTCCTGACCTCAGTGGGAATGCTCTAATTTTCCCGCATTAAGTAAGATTCAGCTTACTTTTCAAATGACTACTACCATGACCCCTCTTCCCCATGGAGCCCACAACCCCTCTTTTTTCTCTACTTCTACTTATCATCCAGTTTTTTTTTTAATAAATAAATTTATTTATTTATTTTTGGCTGTGTTGGGTTTTAGTTGCTGCACACGGGCTTTCTCTAGTCATGGCGAGTGGCGTCTACTCTTTGTTGTGGTGTGCGGGCTTCTCATTGTTGTGGAGCACAGGCTCTAGGCGCACAGGCTTCAGTAGTTGTGGCATGCAGGCTCAGTAGTTGTGGCTCACGGGCTCCAGAGGACAGGCTCAGTAGTTGTGGCTCACGGGCTTAGGTGCAGTCGCTCCGCGGCATGTGGGATCTTCCCGGACGAGGGCTCGAAGCTGTGTTCCCTGCATTGGCAGGTGGATTCTTAACCACTGCGCCACCAGTGAAGTCCCTATCACCCAGTTTTGATTTCACGGTCCATGTGTTCAAAAATATTCTCACAAATACCTTCTACCTTAAAAAAATGGGCAAACCCATAAAGACACAAATTAGTGGTTGCCACTGGGTAGAAAGGAATGAAGAATGACTGTTTAATGGGTACGAGGTCTCCTTTCGAGGTAATGAAAGTGTTCTGGAATTACATAGCTGTGATGGTTGCACAACACTGAGTTTACTAAATGTACTAAGTTGTACACTTTGAAATGATTAAAATGGTGAATTTAGGTTATGTATATTTTATCACAATCAAAAAACAACAAAACAAAAAGCTCAAATCTTGCAAAGCCCTAATCCTGGATGAGCCCAACTACCTGCTCTCCCTATGCCTGGCACCAGAGCAGTAACAGTCTGAAAAAGCAGGGACAAGAAAAAGGTCACACAACTGAGCAGACAAGTCCCAGTATAAACTGACGTCCACTGACCAAGTAATTCTAATACATCTCACAAACCAGATGGCTTTCCCATACTCTGAAACAATAATTTCAGAACTTTCCCACATTCTTCAAAGCTCATATTTTCTCTAATCCCTGCTCAATGGGAGCAGATGGTCCTGCTTTTCTAACTTCAAAAGAGAGTAAGAGCCAACGGGGGACTTCCCTGGTGGCGCAGTGGTTAATCCGCCTTCCAATGCCGGGGACTCGGGTTCGAGCCCTGGTCCGGGAAGATCCCACAGGCCACGGAGCAACTAAGCCTGTGCGCCACAACTACTGAGCCTGTGCTCTACAGCCCGCGAGCCACAGCTACTGAAGCCGTGTACCTAGAGCCCGTGCTCTGCAACAAAGAGAAGCCACCACAACGAGAAGCCCGCGCACCGTAATGAAGAGTAGCCCCCACTCACTGCAACTAGAGAAAGCCCTCACGCAGCAATGGAGACACAAATGCAGCCAAAATAAATAAATAAAATAAATTTATTTAAAAAAAAGCCAACGGGTTTTAGCTACCGAAGTGCACAACATGCCTGCATCTATCTGCCCCCATCGTCCTTTCTTCCCATACAACAGGGGATCTTCCAAAACTAAGTCCCACACATATGCTTTAGTCACCTTTCCCTTCTGCCTTCTCAGAAACAGCACATTAGTGATTAGTTCATCCTTATAGCTTCAGTAATTTTCTTCACCTGAATCCTTACAACATAGGTGCTCCTTTCCACATTTTCTTTTAAAATATGTTTAGCTAGTTTCTTTAAGCATCCCCTCCCCATAAAGCCCCACAATCCTACCTCATCTCCGAGTATTTTTTTAAATATCTCCTTCACAGTCTTACTTCTTGAAATAGTCATTTACTCTTCCAGTTTCCATTCACCCTCTGTCACCACAACTCTCCCTCATGTGGCTCCTGACCAAATTATTCCACCGTGGCAGAATATCAATGATTATCTGAGATGAAAATCATTGAGATGATAATGATTATTATCAAGATTATCAATGATGCCCATGTTTTTAAACCAAATGTATCTCAGCCCTTATATTATTTCACCTCAACTGCACTAGATTCTGTTGTCCACTCCCTCCTTCCTGAAACATTCTTCCTCCCTTGCCACATTCTCTGGTCAACTGTTCGCTTTGCAAGCTCTTCCTTGTCTCCCTGGCAATTAAATACTGGTGTTAGTTAAGGCTCAAGATTAAGACTTCTCGTTTTAATCTAAAGCAGGAGTCAGTGAACTTCTTCTAAGGAAAAGGCCATACAGTCTCTGTCACAACTTCTCAACTCTGCTGCGACAGACAATACATAAATGAATGGGCGTGGCTGTGTTCCAATAAAAAGTATGGATAATGAAATTCAAATTTTATATAATTTCACATACCATGAAATAACATCCTTCTGATTTTTCCCCAACCATTCAAAACTGTAAAAAGAATACTTAGCTTGCAGAACATACAAAAACAGGTGGCGGGCCATAATTTGCTGACCCTAACCCTACCCTATCAGCCCCTTTTTAAGGGCGTTTATCAACACCAATGATACTTGTTTGCTCACTTCTTTATCATATGATTTCAACATTAGAATTTAAATTTCAGCAGAGCTTATTCACCACTTAATTCCGGTGCCTAGACTAGTGCCTGACCCAGAATAGACAATTCATATGCATTGAATGAACAAATGACAGTCAGGCATCAGCTCATTTCCAGTGGTCTTCCTGGGTTGGGTGCATTGCACCTTTATCACCTGCACTACCAAGATTAAATCACAAGACTGCTTGGGCTGACCACTCCCACTCAAGCGTTTCTTTGTTTTGTAGCTGTGGTAATGCACACATACATGTTAAAATTACAGGGTAATTGGAGTGAGGAGGGTCTTTAAATGACATGTGGGCCAAACCCCTCATTACATAATGAGTAGGTGAGGTCACTGAGGCCCAGAGAGGTCAAGAGCCTGTGATCAGACCACTTATCAGTGCAGGACAGGCCTGGGCATTAGGCCTCCCTTTTACCCTTTCCATGAGACAGTGCAACTGACTGACCCAAGCTGTGTCAACCAGGTCCTCTATTGTACATTTCCCCTCCAACATGCCCAACAGAGAGCTTGGCAAGCCCCTGCTACTCCCACAGAGTTGGCAAGGCAGTTGGGGGTCCTGGATACTGCTTGGCAAAGAGAGAAGGGAGACCTTTTAGCAGGAGCTGTCTTGGCAGGGCACGCTAAGCCTCACCTGCAGGAGCTCCCTGGTGGGCTGCTGCTGCTTCTCTTCCAGCTGGGCGATCAGGTTGCTGAGGTGGGAGATGTTGCAAGAGAACTGAGTGATGGCACCATTGATACTGTTGTAGATGGCCAAGTCTAGCTCCTCGAGACGGGCCAGGAGGCGATACTCATGCTCCTTCAAGGAGTGATACAGCTGCTCAAACTCCCAAACGATCTTCTCCCTCTCCATCTGGGTCAGGCTCTGTGTGGATGACAGGCAAGGGCAGTGAAGAGAGGAAAGGCTACTTCTAGAGCCCTTCATATTTCTCCCCTGGCTATCCACCCCAAGACCTCATCATTTCATTCAGGTATACTATTTACTGTGCAACAGTGATGCACACGCACCTTGCTTATAAATCCTTTTCACGAACTTATACTTCTCCTGAAAGGGACAAGTCTTTCAATGCATAAACAAGACAATATAATCTTAGAAATGAAAGAGTCCTTAAAGCTCAACTAATTCAGTGCTTTGCAAAGAGAATGCCATTGGCACCCTGGTGGGGGGGGGGGCAATTCTGCCTGCATGGGACTGTTCTTTGCATTGTAGGACATTTAGCATCCTTGCCCAACCCTCCCCAATCACTCCAACCAAACACCCACACACCACGGAGAGGAGGAGAGGGCAGTACTCACCTCGCTGAAGAACCAAAAGTCTACTCCAACCTACCTATTTCACAAGTGAGGAAACTGAGGCCTAGAGAGGTAGTATTACTCTCTCCATCTATTCAACTGGCTACTGACAGAGCCAAGAAGTATGTCCAGGTGCCCTGATTCTCAAAGAAGGGCTGTTTCCCCACTTTGACAATCCCCCCCAGAGAGGACACAGTGGTGTGCTTAATGATTTAAGTCCACCCAGGCTCACTAGAAGATTCTCCTTCAGTCAGACCTATTTTCAAGCAAAGGCAGCTGAGGTCTCAGTGGATTCTGTGAGCAGAACAAGTGGTGGGATCTTACGGCATCATGGGAATAAGTTCCCAGTCCAAAAGTTCTATACTACGCCCTGGCCAGGACTGACAAAATTTCTCACAAGATGGTGCTAGACACTACTAGTCTAAGAGTTTGCTTTTCGATGCAAATACCTCTAATGGATGGGAATTTGTAATATTTGATTTATTGTTCAAAAGAGGCTTAAACACTTAGATGGTAGACATATAAGTATATATTATAAAAGTCTCTATTTTTTTTTCCAGAACAAACCCCCCCAAATATCCCTATCACAAATCAGCACATTAGTCACTTGCTAAGGCTTTGGGAGACTAGGGGAAGGGAACAAACTGAAAAGTTTAGAACTGAACTGTCAAAAGGAACATTCCAGCAAGAAGCAACAGGCAGGCTTACAGAAAGCCACTGTCAGCAACTGTCTGCAGAATGGTACAAAGGAGGCTAACTGTGCCCAAGAATCTCACCTGTATTAGCTTTGTCAGGGATCAACCTTGATCTGCACAAAGCTAACAGATTAAACTTTTGATAGGTCAGATCTCTAGGGGTTCTAAACTCAGCTATTCCATCCTTTCCCCCAAAATGTGGGAGGGAATCCCTTGGTTCTCCAGGTGAATTCCCAACTGCCATATAAGGTTGTTCCACCCACACCTAGAAGTTCTGGGCAACGTGACTGCACAAGGTTAAGGGGAGCTTAACAGCCTCACAAAAAAAAAGAGGGTGACAGGCAGAACTGATATTACCTGTGAATTCCAAAGAACCTTACCAAGAGCTCAGCTCGTGCCTGTTCCCCCTGTGCCCGACGCCTCTTCTTTAGGTCTTTCACTCTTTTTAGGTGGTCCAGCTGGTTCTGGATTTGCTCCTAAGAAAAGCAAAAACAGGTGGGCAGTTCAAGATTAGGCAGACCATACCATCAATATGGCTATTCTGCTTATCACACGTGCAACCCACATTCCTGATGCCAAGTTCCTGGTTAGAGCCTATCCTTGGACCATACTGCCATCACCAGGGCACAGGGGTCACCAGACCTCTCCTTTGGTAGTTTGTATCTTAAATGGTGGGTCACCTACCTGCCCTTGGAAGGATACTGCATGGCTTAGTGGAAAGGTGAATGGACTAGGAGGCTTTAAGTTGTCGCTCTTTCACAGACGCGTACTGAGAAAATGACTTAACTTCTCTTATTTTCCTCTGGTGTGACATGGGCAAACACCACCTTCTCAACCTACTAGAGGGTTATCACCAGTGTGAGTAAAAGAATATTTTTGAAAGCACCATAAATGTTAAGTGAATAATTTTGCATGAATGTACTCACATTTAAACATGTACATAATTGTGTACATATTCCTGCAGTCCTCAAACACACAGATCATGCACTCCTTGAATGTTGCCTTACAACTGTTTTATATTTAATACTTTGTTTCCACGTTATTGTTTAGCTGTGCCAGTCTGTTGGTTCAAGAGTTCACAAAGGGATCCACACATCATTTTATTTCACTCAATCTTCATAACTGTGTTATCTCCTATGAGTCTCACGGTGGTTAAATGACTTAGGTAGTAAGGAGCTCGTTCTTTTCCGTGAGCTTCTAGAAGAGGACGGAGCACAGGGAAGTGCTGGGGAATGGAGAGGTGATGGGCCTCTGCTTGATGTGTATACAGCCAGTTAACGTCCGACTGTGTTTTGTCTCAGATCATCTAGGAGCCGACAGGAGTGCGAGCGTCTCTGAAGCTTGTCGTTGTGGACGTGGTTTTACGCATATCTTTTATACCGTCAAGAGGGGTCTCCATGGGCCGTCTTTATGTATAATGTGCCCGTGAGCGGGTAAACATAGAGGCACATAAGGAAATGAGAGTGGGGGTGGGGAGACTTCTGGCTTCCTCACCAGCTACAGGTTTTCCTCCCAAATCTGAGTGCCGAGGCTCTGGAGCGGACAGAGAGGAAATGACGGCTGTGAACCACACGTCCGGCTCAGCCATTTTCTAGGCGGAAAAAAGGAAGCCCCTTTGGCTCTCTCCTCCCTTTGTCCGACTCGCGCTCCGGCCCCTCCCCGCCCCGCACGCCCGGCCCTCACCTTGAAGCCCTCCACCGCCTCCTCGAGCGGCAGCACGCTGTGGCCGCGGTGCTCGCGGGAGCGGTCGCACACCACGCAGATGGGCATCTGGTCCTCCTCGCAGTACAACTTCAGGGGCTCGCGGTGTTTCTCACACACGCCCATCTCGCCTCCGGGCCCCGACGGCCGCTCGGTGCGCAACTGCTTCACCAGCTGGGTCACGTTGGCCAGGTGCCGGTTGGGCCGCATGTGCCGCTGCGGGAAGGTCTCCCGGCACTGGGGGCACGACACATTGGTCTCCGCCGCGCCCCAGCAGCGGGCGAGGCAGGCGCAACAGATGTTGTGGCCGCAGTCGAGCATCATGGGCTCGACAAAGTACTGCAGGCACACGGGGCAGGTGGTCTCCTGCTGTAAGCACTCGGCCACGCTCCCGGAGGCCATGGCGCGGGCCCGCAGGGGCGCACGGGCATGGGCCCCGGCGCCCAGCCCTGCGCGGAGCCCAGCTGTACCGCGCTCCCTCCCGTTCGCTGCTTCTGGGCGGCGCCGGGAGGCGAGCCCGGCTGCCGGAGGGCGGCTCCTCCCCGGCCCTGATCCCAGACGCGCCCGCGCGCTGGAACCCGGCGCCGCTGCGCCCGGCCGAGGGAGCGTGGGGATATTGCGACCCCACCTAGCCCAGCGGCTATGCGAGGGGGCAGCTGGTCGGGCGCCGCCGGTTGGACTCGCAGAGCCAGGCGCTCAGAAGGCTCAGGACAACGTGGCCGCGTCCGAGCGGATCCCGGCAGCCCCGCAGACCTCACCCCGGCGCGAGCGGAAGGGGCGGCTCGAGGGCGGGGCTTGGCTCAGGCCTCCTGCGCACGGCAAGATTTCCTGGATTCAGGCCTGGATGATTTCCTCCGCAGAGATCCGCGGAGGCCTATCTGCCCGCCCTGGGGCGGAACGCGCGGGCGCGGGCGCGGGAGCCTTGGATACCGGTTACGGAGGCAGGCGGTGTCCGCGGGGTGCGGCGGGGACAGGGTATCCCCTGCCTGCACGCTCCGGGCCCGCCGCCGAGCTTCGGCGGCCCTGGGCCCGGATCCCTGGTCTTTTGTTGGGTTTCCTGTCTGGTGCCCACGCCTCAGCAAAGGCGAGAGAAAGCTAGCTTTGTGTTGGTGTGGTAAGAAGAGACATCTGGCCTCCCCGGGAGGCCGGAGGGATGAGGGTTGCAAACTGAGCCCCATCCGGCCTGTGAGGAGCTTTCTCAAACAAACCCCATTTACAGGCGCTCGCAATTCTGTTTCGAAAAAGAAAGGCTTAATTATCAGGCGGCAACATTTCTGTGACAGAAACAGACAAGCCCAGTTCTGCTGCTTCCTATTGTGCCTAAGCAAACTGGTTTACTATTCTGAGCTTCAGTTTCCTCTCTGATGAAATGGTAATAATTATACCCCAGCAAGGAGGGAGACTTCCTTACAACTTTTACTTTTTAAACCCTAAGTATGCTTATCCATTAAAATAATAAAGTACCCACTGCAAAGAGCTGTGTTGAATAGAACCTAAACATGCTTGCTCCTTCCTGAAGTATAGGGAGATTGGGAATCCTGTGGGTGACACAGGCTCTTTTCATTATCCAGTAAACTTAAAAAAATTTTGCGTTGTTCCCTCATCCCTACCTTGGTGTTTCCTCGTTTCCTTTGCTATTTTCTCAGTATTGTCCTTCCTCTAGATTTAATTGAATTTGGGCAGGCTTGCCTGTGTTGATTTAATTTACATTACTATACTTTGACCTAAATGATTTCAACAATGTCAGTTTGCAAATGTGTTTTAAATGAGTTAGTGACTGGTTGAATGTGACCAATTCCACCAGTTTCCCTGTTTCTAGTCTTTTTCTCTAACCTATTTACGTAACACTTCAATAACTCTTACATGTCTGTCAAGGTTCTAATTCGGGGCACACTTTTAGAATAGGAAGTGATGTGTGCTCTCACATAGTCCAGCATACTTTATATGTCAAGTATAAAGTATACATAAATAAACTGAGATCAGATGCTTTAGTAACTCCATGAGGACAGAAACTTCTCTCCAGACCTTCTATGATCTCCATTATGCCTTGCACATAGATTTAATCACGTGAAAGGACTTCAACACTTGTTGAATTATTAGACTAATAATCAATTAACTTAATGATTCTACTGTCACATTTTATGCGTACTTCTTATCTTTATCACAGTTATTCATTTGTAAAGGGTGCAAACACAAATGCCTACTGGAGACAAGGTAATTTAAATGAGCAGGCCAGTCCAGGGTCACAACAGGGAAAGATGGGGACAGCGAATAACTGGAGGGCAGATGAGGCAGCTGCTTCTTATTGAGAATGTGAGCCCAGCATGTTGCCAAATCTTTGATTTTCAAGAGAAGGCAGAAATCTAGAGATTTATGTGAAATTGATTGACTTTCAAGTGTTGGAAACTAACTAAAAATGGTAAAAATCATCTCTGCAAGATGAAATTGACCTCCTCACCTCCAGTTTGGGACTTCTGGTACAGCTATTTATTTTAATAAGTGCTTTTCAACCTTAACACAATATGGAAGGGACTGTCATTGACTACTTTATAGCCAATCTCCACTCCTTCCTTAAAGTTTTATTCCAGGTAGCAATATGCCCAGCTGAAAGATACTTTCCAGGTGCCTTTACTGCCAATACTATGGTATATTCATGAAGGCAGCTCTGCTGTATGAAATCTTGTCCAGCTGGTTATGGATGTGCTCAGGTACACCAACTCACCTAGCGCTTCTTTCACACTTCAACATGGCCCTGAGATTGTAGGTGGCTAGTGATATCTATGTGGAAGGTTTTGGCTGGTCATTCTGAGAATGCTTCTTAAACGAAGACTACTCAGCTGCAAAGCATACCCTTTTAACATTCCCCCTTCCTAATTCTTCCAGCCTGGAATGTGCACGTGATGGTAGGAGGTTGACCAGCTGTCCTGGACCATGAGACAATCTTGAGGATGGAAGCCTGCACTAAGATGATACAGTAAAAGGTAAAGAAGCCTGGGTCCTTATTCACTGCAGAGTGCCTGCATCTAATTATATATGTAAGAGAGACTAAAGCAACTGTCCTGTTTAAGCCACCTATTTGGATTGTCTGCATATGCAACGGAAACTAAACCTAACTAATAAATACAATTTTTATTAATAAAGTGTTTTATTTTAAAATAAATTCCCACCTATTTAAAAATAAATTCCCTATCAACACAACCTATCTGCCCTCAGGGTGCCAGTAATTTCTGTTAGTATTGGCTAAATCCAGAGGATACTCTTCAGCCTTTATCTTAATGTTCCTGAGGCATTTGACACTGTTGACCCCTTTCTCCTTGGACCATTCTTCCAAGCACCAAACTGAGGAGAACCTGATAAGGCCTAAGATATTTCTGCTTCCACCCTCTCCTCTTTTATCTGTCTTTACCAAGTGATGCTAAAGTTAGTCTGGAAATATAAAAATAAAAAATAGGAAAAACACAAGGCTACAATAATTAAAGTAAGAATAAGCTGATAGATCAATAGAATAGACTGGGAACCGAGAAATAAACCCAAATCTTGTTCTCAAACCCAAGTTCCTGTGCCTGACGAACAGTGAGGCTAAACAAACCAAAATGTCAGAGTTTGGAGCAGGGAAAGGTTTATATTGCAGGACCAAGCAAGGAGAATGGGTGGCTCGTGCTTAAAACCCCTAAACTCCCCAATGGTTTTGGAGGAGAAGTCTTTAATAGGCAAAATTTGGGGTGAGGCCTGCAGGGTGTGTGACTTTCTTCTGATTGGTTGGTGGTGAGGTAACAGGACAGGCAGTGCTCCAGAAATCTTGTGTTCAGCTTGAAGTTACCATCCTCCACCTGGGTGAGGACCTTAGTTCTGGCAGAAGAACTCAATATATATGTTGTCATATATATTCCTTGAGGAGGAACCAGGACCCTGCCCCAAGGGTGCACTATTGTTTCGTGACTGCTCTTCCTTTCCTTCTTCATTCCCTCCCTTCCCTGATTAGCAACTGTTTGAATCTGCTCTTTAGAACTCAGGGAAGCTCAAGGAGGCTGAATAAAGTCTATGGACACAGGAAGGGTTTGTACCAGGGAGGGCCCCACAGGTCCTGCCTTGTTTCACAGGGGAAAAGAACAAGTTAATAAACATGTGGAAAGAAGTTTAACTCACTATTAATAAATTAATGTGGTGTTGCTTTTAATTTATGAAATGAGTAAAGACTAAAAAGCTCAACAATACTCAGTATTGGTGAGAACATGAGGAAACAGGCATTCCAGTATACCATGAGAGGGTAAATTTGGAGAACATTGTTGAGAGCAACTTAGTAATAGCTTAAGAAAAACAATTTTAATGCACATACTCTTTGAACCGTCTACTCCTCTTCTCTCCCATCTGTACAAAGATGATTGATTGGACTTCCCTGGTGGCACAGTGGTTAAGAATCCTCCTGCCAATGCAGGGGACATGGGTTCCAGCCCTGGTCTGGGAAGATCCCACATGCCACGGAGCAACTAAGCCTGTGCGCCACAACTACTGAGCCTGTGCTCTAGAGCCCGCGAGCCACAACTACTGAGCCCGCACGCCACAGCTACTGAAGCCCACGTGCCTAGAGCCCATGCTCCACAACAAGAGAAGTCACTGCAATGAGAAGCCTGTGCACCGCAAGGAAGAGTAGCCCCCATTCACTGCAACTAGAGAAAGCCTGTGTGCAGCAACAAAGACCCAAAGCAGCCAAAAATAAATAAATTTATTAAAAAAAAGATGATTGTATAAGGATTGTCATTATAGCATTGTTTGCATTTGTAAAATGCTGGAACCAATATAAATATGCTTCAATAGGGGACAGGTTAATGAAAATACTATTCAGTCTTACAATGGAATACTATGCAGGGACCAAAAAGAATGAGTTAGATCTATATGTACTAATATGGAAAGATGTCTGAGATTTATTCATTCATTCATTCATCCATCCATTCATTCATTCATTTAAGTGTTTGTTGAGGGTGTACCATGGCTCTCTTTTAGGCTCCAGGATACAGCAGGGAACAAAACAAAGTTCCTGGGCTCATGGATTTGCTTTCTAGGGAGAAATATGGATAATAGGCAAGCTAAGAAATAAATATGTAGTATGAAAGATCCATGAAGAAAAATGAATCAGGATATGGAGGATGAAGAGTGATTGGGGCATTATTTTATACTGGGTGGTCAGAGGAGGTTTCTCTGATGAGGTAGCCAAATGGCTGCTGCAGTTTTGAGTCTCAAATCTATATGTCATTGGACATTTAACCCAGAGAAATGAAAACTTAACATTCACACCAAAAGTTTGCATAAAGCATTATTCATAATAGCCAAACTTGGAAACAGTCTTCAATAATGAGTGGTTAAACAAATTGTGGCACATCCATATCATGGAATACTTTTCAGCAATGAAAAGGAATGAACTATTGAAATACACAACTTGGATGGATCTCAAGGGAATTATACTGAGTCAAGAAGGTCAGTCTCGAAATGTTATATTCTGTATGATTCCATTTATAGCATTCTTGAAGTGACAAAATGATAGATATAGAGAACAGAGTAGTGGTTTATGGTTTATTGAGAAGGGGGAAGGGAGGTGTCTGTGACTATAAAAGGGATCCTTGTGATGGAAGAGTTCTGTATCTTAACTGTGGTGTTAATCACATGTGATATCTACACATGATGAAACTTCATAGAACTAAATACACACACACACACACAAGTGCATATAAAAACAAGTGAAATCTGAATAAGGTTGGTGGATGATATCAATGTCAATTTCCTGATTGTGATAGTGTACTATGCTTATGTAAGATAATAACATTGGAGGAGATTAGGTGAAGAGTATACTGGGTTTCTATTATTCTTACAACTATATGTGAATCTACAATAATCTCAGAATAAAAAGTTTTTAAAATTTTCTGCACATCACAACTTCCATGTCTTGTCTTTTTCCAGTCAAACAAAGCCCTGTGTTTAAAGGAACACTATGGGCTGCTTGGCTTACATTTGGCTTTTACTACCCACCCCTGAACCAGTTAATGTGGCAAGGGGGCTAAGATGATACTCACAGGTCAATGCCAGCCGAGACCCATCCTTGAAGTCAAAACTCTGCAGACCTCCTGGGTACTATGCAGTGGACTAGACTGGATGCTGGTGAAACATCCATAAGATCTGCTACATCACCTTCTCCTATTCTGACTGTTTAGTCACTTGGGCCCTATATCCTTTACAATTAGGTTCTCCTGCATATGATAGGAAAGCCCAAAAAGGGGTTTTTATCTCCCTCATGTAAAAGAAGACCAGAAGAAGGCAATTCAGGGCTAGTATGGCAGATTCATCATCCTTAGTGGTTTAGTCACTTTCTGTTTTTCTGCTCCATCATTCTTGGGCATGGTACCTAACCCTCAAGATCGTGTCATAGTCCAAGATGGCTGCTGGAGTTTCATAATCCAGACAGGATGGAGAAAGGACAAAATGTCACTTGTCCCAAATAACTGAACCCTCTTTTTTAAAATGGTGGCCATTTAATTCATTGTCCAAACTTGAACACCTTTGAGAGAGACAGTGGGTGCTCTTAATAATTGTACAAAGACAACAGGTGGAAATAGGAAGTATCCCAGATAAATCAAGGCAAATCATCACTGTGTCTTTGAAGGCTGTCCTATTCAGAAGGTTCTTCTATTCCACAATAGCTTTTTATTTACGAGCGTAACTTAAAAATAGTCCCACTTGGTCAGGGCTATGTTTCTCCTAGCCCAGCACTTTGATTCAAATATAGTGAGAGGGAACGATGCTGTCCTAGACATCATGTGAAACATGGCCAGGGCCAAACCCTCCTTGGCCCTCATCCTTTCCCTCTGTCCTTCATTTTCCAACATCTTCCCTCAGTCAAAAGCCAAAAGTCCCTATGAAACAGACCTGAGAAGTATGTGTATGCCCCATGCTGAGTCATCTCATGAGCTAAACTCTCAGTTGTGTTCTGAGGGGACCACCAGGAATAATACTCCTATCACTAGGGAAATTCCTAGTGTTTAGAAGTTACCTCCCAGAAGAAGACAAAGGCCAGACGTCTCTTTAGATGAGGCCAAATTCCTGACTACACAAATACCAAGAACGCAGGATGATAAAACCTTCATAAAAATATTAGAGTTGGGGCTTCCCTGGCAGCGCAGTGGTTGAGAGTCAGCCTGCCAATGCAGGAGACACGGTTTCGTGCCCCGGTCCGGGAAGATCCCACATGCCGCGGAGCGGCTAGGCCCGTGAGCCACGGCCGCTGAGCCTTTGCGTCCGGAGCCTGTGCTCAGCAACGGGAGAGGCCACAACAGTGAGAGGCCCGCGTACCGCAAAAAAAAAAAATAATAATAATAAATAATAATAATAATATTAGAACTGTCTCAAACTTAGTGTTGACAAAAAGTTAATAGTCAATCTAAGAAAGCAATAGAAAATTTTATTTGAGCCAACCTGAAGATTATAACCCCAGAGTCTCTCAGAAAGCTCTGAGGACCACCGGTTAGAGGTCAAAGTACAGTTATATACATTTTTGAGACAAAGAGTTATACATCAAATGACATACTGACAGTTTACATAATCCAGATCTGCATGTACAAAGCGAGTAGAGGGTCATCTTGAGCCTTTACAAGATTAAGAAGGAATGTTACCTCCTGAGGAGGTCTGGTTGATGCAGATGCACTATATACACTAAAGGGGAGGGAGGAGGCCCAAACAGGCAGAGAAAAGTTTTATGTTTACATTTTTCTTGTCTTGCCATAAAATATGAATTTTATTTCATCATTAGTATAAGTAAAAGCCTGCTGTTCGTCATTCATTTTATCCCAGCTTGGAAGAGCATTTCAGGGTAGCTTGTGAAAGGAGACGAAATGGAGGGTATCACTACATCCACAATTAAAGAACGCTGGAGAGAAGTGATCAAAGGACTCCCAGTAATATGGAGGCCTTTCTGCTTTGGGGTGAAAACTGGGTGGATCTTTTCTACCTTTTGAAGTTTATACCATGTGCATGCCTTAATTATGCAAAACAAACTAATTAAGAAATAAGGACACAAGTGAATTCTCAAGTATTTAAATTACTTTTTTCTGCACAGAGAAATGGATATTCTGTTTTAAATTTTAAATATTTAAAATGGTTTTGCTTGATCAGAAGAATGACTTTTGTTTCAGAAATTTACTTTTTGATTTTGAGGAATATTGGCTCATTTATAAATAAGGTCTGAAATTTCTTTTAACAGTAAAAAAGCATAAGGTATCTCATTTTGAGATAGTGGTCTGTTCATTCCACATCTTCTGAAATTTTCCATTCTAAGACAGCATTTATCTTGCTATTTTAAAATATATTTACTATTCAAATCTAGGTATTGGTCTAGTTGAGACTATGTGAGAAAAACAAGGGGTGAGATGCAAAGTTGTTATAAAGAAAACAGCAAAGAAAAAAATTGTCCAAAAAATTAATTTAAAAAGTATGGTACATGCTACAATGTTATTGTCATTATATGTCATTTTAACAAATGTGTATACTGATGTGAAAAGATATCCAACTTATGTTGTCACGTTAAAACAAGTTGCAGTACGTTATGTAGAATAAATTAATTTTTTGTAAAATAATAATATACTAATGTAAATACTGAAACAATACCAGAGGAATATAAACAAAACTAATAAGTGTGTGGTGTGCTGGAAAGACTGGGAGGAGAGGATAGATTATGAGTGACTTTTTTACTGTCTAGGTTTTTTTTTTTTGGCTGCGCCATGTGGCTTGTGGAATCTTAGGGAGTCCTAACCAATGGACCACCAGGGAATTCCCTACTTTTTAGGTTATACATTTCTGCAATACATATTTTAGTTTTACTAAAAGCACATATTATTATTTTTTTTTACTAAAAGCACATATTATTTTGTTAGCAGAAAATACAGTACAGATAATTTAAAAGTTACAAAAAAGGAGGGGTAGTTATAGAGAGCTAGGCAAGAGACTACAAAGGGTTACAAGCAAAGAACTCAAGGCATATGCTCTCGGACATTTTTTTTCTTTCAAAGTTTAAAACTCTAATACTTTATTGTATGGTTAATACTCTTTTCAACTACCTCAAATCCTTTGTGGCACCTATAAGAACATTAATAAGTAAACTATTGGGAGGATATTGACAAGCCGTGAGAGAATCTGTTTTGGAATAAGTTTAGGAGTGACTACGTGGAAGAAAATTTGGACAGGCAGTGCTGATAAATTTGGCTACATAAATTCATGAAAACAAAGCAATGGCGATAAAATTGCTTGTGGAGGACAGACTCTGCGTCCTCAACCCTTATAGGAGGGAGGTTCCATTGAAGCTTTGTGAGCATAGGAGTGACGTATTGATGGTGCAAGCCATAGTAAAGGCAATACCAACCAGGAGGATCGATTTGGGGGCTATTGCAATAATGACACAAGAGGACATTAGTGGGGTAAGAGCTAATAGAAACACAGGAATGGGCAGGTAAGCAGGAAAAAAATCAGGATACTCAGTGCCATTCTCAGCTATTTCTATGGAGAATGAAGCTGAAACAGGCAAGGAGGAGAGAGTCATCTTAAAACAGAGAAATTAAGAGGTGTGCAGTCATGAAGTGAGCAGGAAGCAGAGAGAGAGAGTAAGACGTCTGATAAAGGAGAGGAATTTGCTTGCACTTTGGGAAGAGATCTCCTTCTGAACAGGTGTGGCTCTGTAGTTTTCTGACCAGCTCCCAGCAACCCCACTGAAACAGAACCCATAGGGAAAACTCTCAGAATGGACTACTATGGATCTAAAGGAGGACTGAGAATAAAGAGGAGAGGGAAAAAATCAGGAAACTTTTAAGAATGATTGATTTGCATATTCTTCCTCTTATTCCTTCAGGTTGATGGAGAAGGAGAGATGGGTGTTTCATTTAGTAAGTACCTATTTAGAAGCTAGTATATACTGGGCTCTGTTCATTAAAGCACAAAATCCTTCTAGATCCTACAAGGTAGTGCTAGTATCATGATCTCTAGTTTATGGCTGGGGAAATTGTTAACTAAATTGTCTAAGGTCACAGAGTCAGTGAAAGACAGAGCCAAGACTAGAATCCAGGTAGACTGGCTCCAGAGTCTAAGCTCTAACCACTACAGTAAGTGGCCTCTCTATCTGACCCAGGTCTCTGCTAGACAACCTTTTTTTTTTAATCAGATACCAGTATTGCTGAGTTCGTTTAATTCTCATAACAACATTCCCTGGTGTAGGTTATTACTTTAGTGACCAGTGTAAAGAGTCCTAGATTAAAGAGCAATCTAAGACATGATACAGGATAGAAGAATTCAAGGCATACTCAGGTAATGCTGTCACTGAAAAATGTGATTATCTTTAGTCATTAAAATTTTTTTTTCTTGGCTGCACCGTGCGACTTGCAGGATCTTAATTCCAAGACCAGGGATCAAACTGGGCCCCAGCAGTGAAAGCACCAAGTCCTAACCACTGGACTGCCAGGGAATTCCCTGAATATTATTTCTTTTTGGATTGGCAAGTAGCTTACTGACATTTAACTGTCTTCCATTTCCTGAGGATAAAATCTTTGGAGACAGTGGGGGGAAAAGCTAATCTGACCCATTCTTTCAAACAACAAGGGTTTGGGGGATTTCGTTGAATACCAGCACTTTGATATGAGCGGAGGGTGCCTGGTAAATACCCTCTGCTTCCTGCCCTTATGAAGTTTCCAGGCCACTGGGGCTAGGTGGGGGCAGGGATGGTAGCTACTTCCAGCATGGTCACCATCAGTTTCCTTCCTCTCCATATGCATGTGACATGCATCATTGAGAGGTACAACTTATTCTTGCCTTGAATCTGGACTTGCCTAGAATGCTCTGACCAAGAGAGTACGGCAGAATGATTCTACACTGATGCTGGGCCTGGCCTACAAGAGGACTGACATCTTCTGCCTTGGACTCTTAAGAGTCCTCAGCCACCATGGAAGACGTTTGTATTAGTCTGCTCTGGCTGCCATAACAAAAGACGAGGCTGTGTGGCTCAAACAACACAAATTAATTTTTTCGGTATATTTTCTGGAGACTGGAAGTCCAAGGTCAAGGTGTCAGCAGGGGTGGTTTCTCCTGAAGCCTCTCTCTTTGACGTACAGACAGCCACCTTGTCTCTGTGTTCTCACAGGGCCTTTCCTGTACACGTTTTTAATGGTGTTTGTTGTTGTTGTTGTAGTTGTTTGATTGGGCTAAGTGACTTTACTAGAGAAAGCCCGGATTACAAAGGACTTGAGCGTTGGTATTGGGGCCTTTCTTCGTGCGAAAGGTGAGCACAATATTTACAAAGCCCTAGTTGTACTGCATACACCTCTTGGCCTGACCCATCTTCTTTTTCTCCTGTTTGGCCACCTTGGGAGTCTGACCTCTTACTTTCCCAGCACCGGCCAGGGAACCGTGGACTTCACCTCTAAGCACGTGGCTGGCTACTTCCAGAGTGCTCAGAGCCTCCACCCCACACTGACCCACGGTAGCATCATCCTCCAGGATGAGGATGCTCCTGCCAGGAGCACGACTTGAGGGATGCCCTCCAGGGAAGCTACATGAGCCTTGATTTGGGCGACTGTCTCCTGACCCGTCACCTCGAGAGTGTGTAGCTCCTGGGCGAAGACACAGAACTGCATGTCGGCCACTGAACCGTGGGCACCACTGCCACTACCGCGAAGATGGAGTCGTGAAGAAAGAGCTTTAATGGCGCTTTTTGATGAACAGAAGTTTTTAGTTTTGATTAATTCCACTTCATCAACTTTTTTTTTTTTTTGGTTACTACTTTCTGCAACTCACATCCACATCCAGTCTTCATGCTCTAGGCCCCTAAACCGCACTCACCATGCCCCTTTCTGGTCTATACTAACTCGCCGGTTTTCTCCCCAGGTCTACACTGGCTCGCTCACTTCCCCGCTGAGCTCCCGCCAGTTCGGTTGGTTTGCCAGGCATCTTCTCGGGAACAGAGCCCGTGCTCTGTGTCCTTTCTGGGAATGAATAAAGGGAGTTCTCTCTTGTCCAGTCCGGGGGTCGGTTCCGGGTTGTTAGGATCCTTGAGCCACAGTGCCCCGGGGCTTGCAGGGAAAGGCAGAAAGAAGGGAGAGGAGAGAAATGCCAAATTATATCCCGGACTGAGAGGAAAGCCTCGCGAGTTCAGTCAAAGTTGCTGGCTCTACTGAGAAAGAAGGTTCAGTTAATTTTTAAGGATTTACATTCCCATTTTTTCGGATAAACCCTAGACTGCAAAAGAATTTAACAGCCCTTGGTGAGTGCACTTTCAGCACAATTGCAGATTTTACTCATTTGGGATAGAGGCGCCGGGCTGTCAGGATGGCCGAGTGGTCTAAGGCGCCAGACTCAAGCTGTAGTCTTCAAGCTTCCTTCCAGAGAGGTTTCTGGTCCCCGAATGGGGGCGTGGGTTCGAATCCCACTTCTGACAGACTGTTTTTCCTCCTGCTCTAAAAGCAACCACTACCACTTTCTCAGCCATTTTTTGTTTCCATTCATTCTTCTCTCTACTTTCCCTTTTACAGTCCTAACGACGGACCCTCAATTAGGAAAAGAAAGACTCTTTCTTTTCCGTTTTGGTTGCTACTTATCACGGATCACGTTTTGCTCTGCACTCTGGTTTGTTCATTAAAGACGTTTTTACTAAACGCTCGTTAACCCTGGGGAGTCCTGGGAGAAAAATGAGTCTGGTGGGAACAGAAAGACATGTACACAGACTCGGTGATTATAGGCTGCTCCTGAGCTCACGGGCCATTAGGATCGTAGTCTCATGTCCTTTCTCACTGCCCGAACCCATCAAAAATTAAAGTGCGGAAATTGAAAGCAGCGTGGTTCAGTCTGTTACAGGATTGGGATGTGAAAAGAAAAGGAAAGGTTCCACCGAGATTTGAACTCGGATCGCTGGATTCAGAGTCCAGAGTGCTAACCATTACACCATGGAACCCCTGTTGCATCAACCTTTCTACACTGTCCATCTGATATCTCTTTCCTTGTGCTTTCTAGTTTTTTTTTTTTTTTTTCTTCAATTAAGGTATAGTTGATTTACAATACTATATTCGTTTCAGGTATACAACATAGTGATTCAAAATTGTTATAGATTGTACTTCATTTAAAATTATTTTATCCTTGTGCTGTTTAATTAAAAAAATTTTTTTGATGAGAGAGATGTATAGAAAACAATTTAAAATGAAACGTGCCAGTTTAACCGAAAGCTCTGCCTCTTCTTCCTAATTGATTTGGTTGGTTGTTTTCATTTACGGGGGCGTTTTTTGGAGGGATGGAAAATCTCTGCTCTTTCAGCCGAAGGGCGACGGAGAAGCCAAAAGCAAGGATGGGAGGTGGGTGGGAGGGGACTTTCACTGATTGTTTCCACCGAGCCTGCTTCCCAGATTTCTATCCCTTGATGTCAGGGTCAGGGCAGGATCCTGATCCAAGAAAATGGATACCTCTGGAGGTTTTGATTTTGCCTTCATTTCCGACCCACGCAAAGGCAAATTGGATTTTAATCTTGTCGTTCAAAAGGGAGAAAAACATTAACATCTTTTTTCTACAGCTTCGCTTATTCATTCTAGGATACTTGCCTCCAGAGCAACTTGGAGTTTCTTGGTGCTTCCTGCTTAGCTGTAATCATGGGCTTGCCATTTTAAAATCTGTCCTCCCTCTCCGAGATGCCTTAAGTGCAGGACCGGTTCTCATTCCTCTTTATCACCCTAAGGTCTGGTACATAGTAGAAGCTTAATCAATGGCTAGTTGTATGAATGCCTAGATGAAAGGTGGAATGAATGAATGCATGCATGAATGAACGAACGAGTGAATAAATAATCAGGTAGCCCAGCGCTGGACTTTTTTGAATGTTTCTTTTTCCTTCTCTCCATAGGCTAAATCTGACAAGTCTAAAGGGCATGATTGTTTCTTTTTTGGGGGTGAGGGGTTCCTTTCCAGGTCCTAGCTCCCAGGTGGACATTCCAGTGTTCATATGGCCACACAAATATGTCCTCGAATGTGGATGGCCAAGAGAGGATGTCATAGTGCTGGATATAGTCATTTATTTCTCTAAACTTTAACTTTATTAACATAGCATGATTATTTAACTGTTAAGAACAACATATAATAAAGAGATCATACATGTAGGTAGCATCACTGGAAGAAACACTCAGGTATAAATTACTACTTTAGTCAGTCTAAATATTAATTACTGGCCAGTCATTCTTCATGTGCCTCTGGTAGTCTCCCAAGGCTGAATTGCTTAGGAATCCCTGAATCATTTTCTGGCTTTCATCCTTTTGTTGTAACTCCATCCAAGCAAGGTGCCTGTCAAGAAATAGCTACTCAATAAATATGGGTTGAAGTGCATATATCTTTTGGAAGGTGGAGAGGGAAGCAGTGAAATTCAAAGACTTTTGGCCAGGTCACCATAGAGTTCTCCTAAGTGTCTATTCCTTCCCTCCATGCACATAAACTCTCCGTTCTATCTTCTTGAGTCTCCTAGCCTTAAAAGACGGTCTAAGTTATCTCAGATCCAGCTGAATAATGGACCAAGTCTTTCTTCCGCAGTATAGGTGGCACATTTTTTATTCCATGAGCCACAAGCTTATTTCTTAAAGAAAAATGTCCATTGGTTTTAAAATTACACCAGAACCTCAAAAGCCCACTATTCAATTATAAGCTTTAAACTGCTCTCTGAGGATAGGCAAGGCAGAAGGGGTATAAATGAATGTTTTTCAGTCTTAGCACATTTATATCCCAGGAAAGGGTAGGGAGTATAGAGCTGGAAGATAGTACAGATGGCCGTGGGTTGGTTTATTTATTTGTGAGTGTGGAGTTCAGAAGACTACACTTTTTTCTTGGAATCGCTCATGGTTGGTTCATAAATATTGCAAGGTGAATGCAAACAAAGACTGCTGAGGGGGATGACTGGGGGAAGAGATGACTGGGACCCACAATACAGAAGTAATGTGATCCCTGGCAATCTGCGCAAGAATGATTTGCAGTAACCTGGTAGCAGAGCTGAATCCAGAAAGAGCAAGTCAGTGTGGCGTAATCAGAGTCAAGAACCAAGTTTAGCTGGAGTGTCCTGTAGAAATGGGGCTTCAGAACACAAGACTCTACCTCAAACTGAAGACCTCAACGTCTTCCGGGATCCTCAACTCTGTGTACCTTGCTCATTTCACAATTAGAAAGATATTCTTTCATGTATTTATATATTTATTCACTGATACTTACTACAAATATCTATTTAGTTTTCATGATGTGGGGAAGTGAGAGAAATATGGTTCTATATCTGACAAAGCTTATGACGCATGGGGAAAAGCAGATGATTACACAAAAATTTCCCAAAGTTATGATAAATGCTAAAATAAGTGATGGATCAAGTGATAACAGAGCATGGCCAAAGCATACCAACAGGAATACCCAATTAAGGGCAGGTAGCAATGAGGAAAGCCTGCCAAAGAAGGGATGGCTAAGCTGAGGCCTGCTACAGGCTCCCCAGCATGTTCCATTTCTCTTTCGCAGTATTTATCAGACTGGGATTTTTTTGAACAATTCATTTGTGGACTCGTGGATTCACTTATTCGACTTATGAAATAAATATCTACTCATCCTAACAACTCAAACAAAAGTGCCTAAAGTAGAATTTATAATCTCCCCCTTCCCTATCCTCTGACACTGTTATCACTGGAAACATTGAAATGTGTTCTTCTATACATTGTACTGTTGTACTGTCCTTTATTTTGGTAACTATATATCTACAATGTCATTCATAGTTCAGTTGCATTCTTTACCGTAGAAATTGTATCATCTTGGGGCTTTATGCGTCTAATGCTTGTCTTCTCTACACTGCACCAGGGCAGGGACCCTCTCCTTTGTTTCCTTCCGGATCCTCAGTGCCTAATTGTAATTCTGGAGGGAGAGATCAAGGGAGGCTTCCAGGAGAGAGCAACTACCTTGCTGAGGTGTAGAGGATAAGAAGCTTTGAGGGCAGAGAGAATTGCTTGGAGCAGAGACTGAGGGCGCCCAATGGAAGACGCAGAGACGCGCGCAGTGAGGGGGGAAGCGCCTCTAGACCGTGTGACCTGAGAGGCAGTTGAGTGGCAAGGCGAGGCGCCTTGCATAGAGTCGCCACAGCTCAGATCAGCATAATTAGGATTCAAAATGTGAAATGAGAAGGCTTCGGGGATGCTGAGAACCGCGGCCGGGCAGGACCTGTCTCCAGTTGCAAGTGGATTCAGGGAGACTGACAGCTACTCACTGTTCCACCATTTATTGAATAAGGTAATAAGTAAGAACTGTATCTACGGGGCCTAAGTACCTAGTAGGTAACACATAGTAGGAGCTGATTTCTTTTCTTTTCTTTTTTTTTTTTACATAAACGAATGAATTAAATGAAGGTCTGTTATACGTTCGAAACTATTGGGTGATGAAACTACAATAATGGAGTAAGTACCACGCAGAGTAGATGCTCATTAACTTTTTGTTAATTGAAATAATCAGTTGAAGGCCTGTCATGTGATGAACACTGTTTTGGGGGACAGTGCATATGGGTGTTATCTCTGGCCTCTGGGAAAAGCAGAAGTGGTAGGAGAGGAACCTACCTGAACTTGGAGCCTGTGAGAACTGTGTATATTGGACGTGAAAGAGTACCTCTACTCAGACAACGGTGAGGGGAAAAAGGTCACTGGCAGCGGTGGGATTCGAACCCACGCCCCCGAAGAGACTGGAGCCTTAATCCAGCGCCTTAGACCGCTCGGCCACGCTACCTTCTACAATATGGGGTTTTACATGCATGTCATCTGACCCAAACTGCGCCCGTTTCAGGTTCTTTTTCTCTCCCCCCCACCTCACCCGTGCCCCCGCCACTCTGAGCTGTCTCCGCGGGCCCTTCCTCCAGCGTTCCCCTCTCCACTCCCAGCACAACCCGAGAACCCCCTGACCCCTGACACTTTGCTTTCTCATGGCTCCCAGGTTCACCGTGAACGGCGACGGCGCAGGTGGCGCGGGAGGAGGCTCCTGCCTCGTCTGTCATCAGCATAGGAAAAAGGAGTCACGCAGACTGACAGTTCCAGTGGATGCTGTGGGTTCCAGATCCACTTGGACTTCAGGGAGTAAGCCCCCGGACTTCAGGAGTCAGCAAGTCTGGGCGTTTGGCTTGAGCCCGGGAGCCGCCAAGGAGAAATGAGGAAAGAATCTTGAGGCCCCCTCCCTTCCTCACCCTCCTTCATCTATCTCAGGAGACCAAGCTCCTCCATGGAACCTCACGAGGGAGGCAAAGAGTACGGTCCTTGTTATTTAAGTCTTGTTTGCCTTTCAGAAGGTAGCCCATCTCCACAGGCCCCGGTCATACCCGAGCAGAACTTCTGCAAAGTCCGCACTCAGTTGCCCTCACCGCCCCTAAAGTCTTCGCAGGAAAGTTTGCAGGGGAAACGGGGCTGGGCCGGTAGTCGAGCCCTTACCTTGTTCTGTGTCGCTTTGCCATCCAAACTTCGAATATTTTAGAGGCGAATTAAACCATGGTTCCGCCTTCCTTTGAAACACTGTGATTCAGAGAATTCTAAAAATGATTCCTTTAATAAAGTTGGTAGATGTGTTGTAGAAGTAGCAGTCGCAGTTGCCTCCTTAGCGCAGTAGGCAGCGCGTCAGTCTCATAATCTGAAGGTCCTGAGTTCGAACCTCAGAGGGGGCAACGTCAAGTTTTTCTTCCGTTTGCGTATAAAAAAAGGAAAATTCGGAGGAAATTGCTTTGATGAAACTAAACGAGAATTTTTTTGTTTAACAGAACCATGTACTGTTCAGATACAAAATAGTAATTTTCAGTAAGATTAAATACTCCAAAAGTCTTTTTATACCAATTGTAGATGGAGCTAGGAGACTTTTAGACTGACTTGTTACAAAAACATTAAGGTCAAGAAACTTACTGGTTGAGAGGGAGAAGGGGATGGAGGGTTACACTGGGGATGTGGAAGATGTAGTATGATGTGCAAAACATTTCTATTAATTATTGATTATCTTTTGCCATTCTTCTGGAATTACCACCAGATCACAAACGCCATCCTACATGAAAAAGAAAACATTTCCCCCCCTTCAGTCTCTGCATTGGACTTCTTTTCCTGCTTCCAGTGTTCTTGACTGGGTCTCTAGGTCATCCAAACTGCAAAATACAGGAAAGAGTAACAAGAGAAACAGGAAACGAAGAAAGAAGAAGTGATATTTAGAGAGACAGGATAAGCACCTGGCTCAAATAAAAACAAGCAAGAATCAAAGCAGAAATAAGGACACAGAGAACAAACGTATAGATACCAAGGGGGGAAGGGAGGGTGGGATGAACTGGGAGCTTGGGATTGATATATATACACTACTATGTATAAAATAGGTAACTAATGAGAACCTACTGTATAGCACAGGGAACTCAGTGCTCTGTGGTGACCTAAACGGGAAGGAAATCCAAAAAAGAGAGAATATATGTATATGTATAGCTGATTCACCTTGCTGTACAGTGGAAACTAACATAACATTTTAAAGCAACTATACTCCAATAAAAATTAATTTTAAAAAAGCAAGATTGATATTTAATATCCAGCTCTTAACATCTCAGCTTGTTGAGTGGGAGGTATTGAACAGATATTTATTGAGCACCTACTATGTGCCAAGCACTGTTCAAAGCTGTGTCCCTTACTATTAATCCATTCCCGCTCAGCTTCAAATTCACCCTCTTCTGTGATGTTGGCTCTGGCCATCTGCAAATTACATATCTAAAACTTTGTCAGTTGGCTTTCTCTTAGGTTCTGTCAATAAGAGGAACTAGAAGGAGCCGGGGAGGCAGGAGAAGAGAAGAGGAACTGTCTTCTGAATTTTGCTATTCCAGTCAGGGATGCTCCAACAATGGTAGTTGATTCCAACCACCATTCTCTTTGTGCTCTTCCTCAGAGGCCCAACCCCTACCCGTTTTTCCCCTCCTCCCTAGAAGGTGGTAACTACTTTCCATAGTTATTATCTCTGGGTTACCACAGTGTTCTCAGTTGAAATACCTGGTGTTGTTTCTGAACTAGACCTTGACTGATACATAGGGGCTAGGGATACCACACTGTACACAACAGAAATTGCTCCTGATCTCATGGACTTTACTATGTTTGAGTGGGACATGGTAGACTGCAAATCTGAATTTTTAACAGCAAGCTCAGGAGATCAGATCTGAATGCAATCAGCTGAACAAGTTTTTGGAACCTCTCTGCACATATCCAGTTATCTCATATTGACTATTGTGGGGAAGGTCACTTCCTCCCAAGATTCTCCTTTTTTTGTCTGATCACTCACGGATTGCCTGCTGATCAGAACTGGCAGCAGTACCCTCAGGTATCCACAAGTCAGATCAAGAACGGAGCAAACACTCCATGCTTTCCAAAGAATTCTCAAAAGATCCAAAGTGCCCTTTCTTATTCTGCTTTATTGCTGCCTTTCCAAGTAAAGGGTTTATTAAGGCAATGCCCTACTGAGAGAAATGAATTAGTTTGACACCACTTCCTCTCTAGGTGCCCAGGAAGAGTCTGGGCCCAAGTCTTCTGCTTCTTTCCAAATGTTCCCAGTCTCTGCACCATTCCCCAACACTGCCAAATAGTCAGTAGGTCAAGTCTACATGGCTACACAGTAACCTAATTTGTGTTTTCCTATCATCTCTTGCCTCACGCTGACACATTTCTTTACATGAAACCAACATAATCTTTTTGAAATCATCTCTGACCATGTTGCTCCTCTCTGCTTAAAATCCCCAGTGACTTTATATTGCTGCAAGGATGAAGTTTGTACTCTGCACTCCTAGCCGTAACCTCTGAGCCTGTCTGTCTCTCATCTGTCCCTGCCTTTCTGTTTACCTTGCCCCCCACCTCCATCAGTATTGTCCCAAGATATCTGCACTCAAGCACCTCAGGCCTTCTTTAAGTTCTCTGAAAGTATTCTGCTTTTTTGCTCTTCCTAAAATGCTGGAGTCATGTTTTTGTCTAATCTATTACTATTAAACTGTTGGTTCTCAGTTTAAACATCATGTCTTGGGAAAAGTCTTCTCTTACCCCCTGGAAGAGGTCACCTCCCTCTATAATCCACTGTCTTGGAGATATGGGGTGGGGGACACCTATAGCTTGCATACGTTTACCTTAATTTTCTACCTCTATGCTCCCTTTATCCCTACTTAAGTCTATTAACATTTTCCATTTTATCTTATTACAGTGAAGTTGTGTAGACCACCTCAAATCTATTTTGAATAGTGGCATGAATAAATACATAAGTTAGAAATGTACTACGTACCATTGTGGTAAACCCAACCTTTGAGGAAGAAATTTCTGTTGCAGGATTTAAGGGAGGAAAGTGGATGAGAGATTAAGTAATTTGTCTAAGGTGGCACAACCAACCAATTAAATATGATTTTCTAATTCATCTATTTTATAATAAAAATAATAATGATGATAACACCTAACTTTCATTGAACTGTTAGCATGACCCAGACACTATTCCAAAAGTTTACGTGTATTATCTCATTTAATTTGGAAACTCTGGTCATGAGATTATACTTGTTTGTTTCTCTACAAACCTCAATAACCTGTACTTTTTCCTAAGAACATTTATCACAATGGCTGTTTAAACATTTATGGTGTAATTCATTGTTTAAAAGGCTGACTCTCCCTTCTAAAGGGTAAACTCCATGAAGGCTGAGGTGGTGGCTTTCCACTGCTGTAAACCAGGGGCAAAGCAGAGCTCCTTGCTCAGAGTAAGTTCTCAAAACCTAGTTGTTAAGAGCTTTTTCTGCTAGGCATTCTTAAGGTCTGGGGGGAGACTGGAACACAAATTGTGAAGATGAAGCACAAGACGGTCCAGGTGATTACATCTCTAGTAACATACAACTTTTAGAAGTAATTGTTTATATTACTCAAATATGAGCGTTATCTTTTTCTTATGACCTGGGGGCAGAAGTAGTTGTGAGCCATATTCAAAGAGGCAGGAATGGAATTAGGAATAAAGGAAAGGAACATGAACAGAATTGGAACTTTGTTCATATACTTTTCTTCACATTAGGATGTACAGGAAACATGCTGCAACAAAAGGGGACTGGGTAGTTCACTCGGTAGAGCATCAGACTTTTAATCTAAGGGTCTAGGGTTCAAGTCCCTGTTCAGGCGTCGCTTTTGACTTTTACCATCCAGTTCTGACTCCACCCTTGCAAACCATCCATCTCTTTACACGGTATGTGTAAGTGACTCAGGCAAACGCCAACGCCGAGGTGAATAGATGGGACCTTTACTGTAAGATGAAGGGAGCTAGCATTTAAGGAGAGCCTTAGAGTACATGGCTTTGTACCAGAACCAAATAATTTCCTAAGTGTGAAGTAAGAGTTGGTAAATGAGTGGCTGAGGAGGTGTTTCTGGACATCAAAGTGCCATAAAGGTAACAAGAATATCTAACCAATGATAATGTAACTTTATTTAGAAATATACTATGATCAGAATTCCATCTCTTCCCAGAGGCAGCCAACCCACAGCTTGGCTTGGTTGGCTTTTTGGTGGTGAATGCGCCAGACCATCATTGCCTAATATCATAGTCATTAATATTTTATTACTTCCTTACTCTGATTATAGGTTCACAGAGCAATCTTCTAATGTTCTTTGCTTCCCACTATAGAGTTTATTTTACAAGGGAAAGAATATGCTGGTCAACCATCAGTGCGGCTATAATATGTTCATACTCTGGCTTGGAACGTCTCTGACATTTGGTTATTGCGAGTCAGTCCTGTAAGCCTGGAAAAATCTGGGTGAATTAAAAACTAGTTTCTGATTCTACAAAGAGGAGGAACAGATTCAGAATAGTGGCTCCAACAAGAATCAAGATTCTCTAAGGAACGGCCCGAACAGCCAGACCATCCAGCTATTTGGCGTCTCTACAGTCCTTAACTGCAGCTCTTAAACTGTAGCAGATGTAGGCTCCTGGAATCAGAGGCTGAGGGTCTAGAAGACACTGTTAAGATGTTCCCTAGTATATACCTTTTTCATTCTGCACCAGAATGAACTGTTGAGAGAACTATCCTGAAATACAGGTCCAGATATTTAGCAGGAGCAGCCTAAGTATTGCCCTCTCTTTTTCCAGCACGGACTGGGCCAGAGAAGTATGCCTGCAGGATGAACTTCAGTAGGTGTGACTCCTGTGGGGATTACTGCAAAAATCCAAATTTGAGATGTTGACCGCCGGGAGTAATATAGCGGTAGGGAATATGGCAAAAAAAAACCCAAAACAAAAACAAAGTAACGTTAAATATGCTAATTAATTCACTGACTTATTTGACAAGTGTTTATTGTTTGTCTGATACTGTGCTAGGCACTGGAAATACAGGAGTGGATAAAACAGACATACTTCTTAGGACACTAGCCACTGAATTTAAGCCCCACCCCCACCCCCATCCAGTATGATCTCATGTAAATTTAACTAATGACATCTGCAAAGACTCTATTTCCAAATAAGGTCGCGTTCTGAGGTTCTGGGTGGGCGGGCATACATTTTTGTGGAACAATATTCAGTGTAGTACAGATGGGAAACCAGTTAGGACCAGATTAGATAGGGAGGCCAGGGCAAGGAGATGGCATGTATATATGAAGAGGAAACAAGAAGACTTACTGAGAAAACTGAATGTCAGATTTTCATATATCTGTCCATTCAATTTTTTTCCCCAATAAATTAGATTGCGCCAATAGGATACTGTTCCAAGAAGAAATAGCAATCAGAGGAACTTGGACAAGAGGTTGTCCACTGGAAGGAGCTGAAGATAACAAGTCATTACACATAAATAACATCTTTCCATATTTTTGCACCTACCAATCAGGAGGAAGAAAGCTTAGGCTTGAGCTCTTTGACCAGCACACAACTGGCCCAGTCACTAGGAAGTAGACTTTTGCCAGACGAAGGCGGTAACTGGTTGGTGGAGGGCGAGGGCAAAAATCAAGCTGCCCCCTCTGAGGTTCGAACTCAGGACCTTCAGATTATGAGACTGACGCGCTGCCTACTGCGCTAAGGAGGCAGGCGGTCAAATGTCCTCATCAAATATCTTTAGCACTGGAATTTACCTTGCTTAAACTTCTGTCTTGCTCTGTAGTTCCTTTACTTTAAAATCTGAAAATGAAATGCTCCCCTGCAACGGCTTAAAAGTGCAACAACTTCTACAACCTGAATCAGATGAGGAAAGTCGTTGTCGATGCCACTGCCTTTGCTCCCCTCGTTCTGAGCTGATGACCCTCACCTCTCACAACAGAAGGAGAGTTTCCTTAACTTCTTGCCCAGATACCTGCACTTAACCTATACCGGCGTCCATCCCTGTGGTCTCTAGGGAAGAGGAAAACGGCCCACTTCCTCTCTCACTCTCCCTCTGTCTTTCCATACCCGATTCTTCTCATCAGTACTTTAAACACGTTAAAGTGTTTATTATCTTAAATAACAAAACACTTCCTTTGACTCGACGCCTCTGTCTCAGGCTGTCGCTCTATTTCGTTTATGCCCCTTCGCAGGCAAATTTCCCATAAAGCGGTCTGTCCTCATTTTAAGAAAACACCTCCCCAAGTCCCATCAGTTTCTCAACAGACTACAATCTTCCCTGACCACTGCTCCGTCCCGAAGAAGTCCAAAGGGGGTTCCTGGACATATGGGACTTGATGCTTTAAAGAATAAGGTGTCCTTGGTGCAAACTCTTGGGAATCTGCTGGTATGAGAGAGCTGTAGTTACAGAAACAGGAACAGGTGAAAAGCTTGGCTTACCCAGTCTCCTGGTTTGCCCCGGGAATGTCTTGGGAAAGCCGCAACTCCTGGGAAACCTCTTCCCGGGCTGAGAAGAGTCAGGGTTTCAGAGATGGGTTGCGGACGGCTGGGCAAAGTACCAAAAACACCCTATGACACCTTTACCTCCACTGACGCCCCCGCCCCTGGAGGGCTGAGAGGAACACTGATTTTATTGCCAAATTGAGGCGGCACATATTATTCGACTTCTGTAGTTGCAATCTCTGTTTTTCCCCTGGCCGCTGATGAGGGCAACCGGAATTTTTGGTTCGCAATAATGGGCAGTCCAGTGTTGCATCTCTCTGAGTGCTGTAACCTAAATATGCGAAATAGGTCTGCCTGTAGATTAACTGTTGTGCTTTTTATCGAAATAATGTTAGCTTAATTTTTAACATTGTGGATATTTCGACCATATGTCCTGAGTCTAGATAATGAAAATGAGAACAAACGACTACCATGTGAATGCCAGCATGACCCAGACCTCACCGAAAAAGTCTAAATGGCAGATGGAAGAACACATATAACTGGATTAGGGAGGTAAATTACCAAAACAGAGTACTGCACAATATGTAGAAAAGGATTTGGATTTGGGCATAGTGGAGAAGGAGGTGTGACAGTACAAGGGGAGACTGAATCTCCCAAGTCTGGGTTAAGACGGGCGAGAACTTTCGAATCAGAGGTTTTTCTTCTTCTCTAAATGACACCAATGCTCAGTCAAAAATAGTGTTGGGTATAATACTTGAAAAGAACTCGCATTCTCTATTTCCTGATTCAAAGGTTGCATCCCGAGGGCAAACAAAAAGGGAAATTTCGATACCGTGTATTGGCCTCTTGTACTGTGAAGCCGATTCTGTCGGATGACCTTGTTCTCTACAATATAACAACTTCAAACGATGTGTCAAGTTAGGCAAGAAAAAATGTTTCCCCTAGCTCCTACGACTTTAATTTGAAACATGGTGTCGAAAAATCATCTTCTTGATTTGTGTGTAGATTTAATAAAACCACTAGATACATAAAACAGAAGATTGTTGATATTTTGTTCAGATACAAACTAGGCCATGCTCATCTATCTGCACATTTGGCAACAGTGCAAAAGTAAATTTTGACAAATTCCGTTTAGCCTTACCAAAGAAAATAAAAAGATCTTATCTGCTAAATGTCCTGCACTCCTTGTACACAGACATTGCTTTAAAGGATTGTGGTTTGCTTACTCATGATATTGAGGCTTTCATGGTTTATTGAGGTTTATGGTCAGTTTTTATTTTCTTCAAAATGTGCAGAAGCACTTACTGAGATTCTTTTACTTCACAGAAATGGAATGAGATAGCCTCTTTAGGCATATGCCTACAAGGTGGCTATCACTGTTGCTGGCCATAGAAAATACTTTAAAATATTGGCCTGCTGTAAAATCTTTATTTTCAAAGTGTGGGGTAAAAGGAATGTCCTTATCTAATTTGGAAATACTTTGAGGATGGGAATGGAGAAAAGTACTATGGTAAAACAGAAATGTATATATGCTCTTTCTCCAATATTGTTTGATGTTATGTAGATTGGGACAAAAACTCATACACTAAAAAAATGATTTATTTGGGGGAAAATATGACTGCTTCAGAACAAAATAATAATAACAACAACAATAATAATAATTAATAATAATACCAGAAAGGAACAACCAAGTAGTCAAGTTAAACACGACTTTCTTAACTTATTTGCTGAAAGTATAACTTATTTGGAATCCAAGTTTTATTTCACAAGTTTAAATTACTGCTGTGCTTTTTATCAAGATGAGAACTGAGCAAGGAGCAGGTTTGGGGGATGGGTAAGAAATCAAGAGATCTTTGAACATGTTAAGTTTGCGATGCCTTTTAGACATTCAGTGGAGATGTCAGTCATGTAATTTGATCTGCTCAATGGAGAGATGGGGTTGAAAGTTTAAGTCTGGGACTTCTCAGGGTATAGATGGTATTGAAAGCCAGGTGATCAGGTGAGCTCAGGTAGGGAGAGGGTGTATGTAGGGAATACATGAGGACTCAGGTCAGGACCCTAGAGAACTCCAAAATTTAGAGACTGGGAGGAAATAAAGAAGGAACTACATTTAAGTGGGGGAAAAAAACCCAAACAAACAAACAAACAAAAAAACCAAGAGAGAGTGGTGTTCCAGAAATCAAGTGAATGTGTTTCCATAAAGAGGGAGTATCAGCTGGGCCAAGTGTTACTGAGAAGCTGAGCAAATTGAAGACTGAGAATTGACCATTGGAATTTGCAAGATGGAGGTTGCTGGGACTCGACAAGGGAGTTTCAGTGGAGTTAGAGGGGATAAAGGTTTGGTTTAGAGTGGCTTAAATGGAGGAGCACAGTTTGGGGTATGCTCTATCCATTCAGCTATTCAGATTCAGGTTTGGAGAAAGTGGTGGTGTGTTTGATTTGACCTAGGGTGGAGAGTGGGGCACAGGAGATGAAGGTTATACAAGCTCGTAATGCTGGTAATTAATCATGAAATCTAAGCTGTGGAAAGAGGGAAGTAAAGACGTGAGGAGGAAGGGGATACATTTTCTCCCCATTCTCCTATCTCATCCTCAGTTTCTGAGATCTCTAAATTCTGAGTCAATTCTCTTCAAGTATGAGAAGATTCTCATTAAAATATCCTCATCAGCTCTGTAGCCCTCGTTTCTTTCAACTCCATCCAGTCTTGCTGACCTTGAGGGCTTCAAAATATTTTAGCATGCAATAGCATTTCTTCATCTACATGAACAACTGTGTTACGGCACCAGACTCAAGGCCTGTCATTCTCATTGTTTCCTCCCTGGTTTTCAAATCCCACTTCTCCGTAAGAAAAGTATCACCTTGGCGAAGACCTGCTTCTCCTCCAACAGCAGGTGAATGGCATCATCACATTTGCATCCTTTTTAATCCCTTCCTCTCTTTTACTCACATTCTACCAGCTTCCAAGTCCCGTGAATTCTACCTCCTTGGTACTTCCTGAATCACTCTCCTTTATTCCATACCAGATTACTACCACTGTTTTACTTTTTCTTTCTCCTCATCCTGCCTCCGTGTCTTTCCTCTGCTACAGCAGTGGCCTCCAATCTGGTTTCTGGGCTTCTAACCTTGCTTGTCTCCCATTGTTTGTCTACACAGGGCTGTCATACACAGGTGCCCTATAAAAGACACTTGTGGAGAAGGTATATAGGAGCTGAAGTCTGACCTGAGTTCTGAGAGTCAAGCCATGAGCCTTGGACAGAGGTGGCATTTTCCTTTTTTTGTACTTTATCAGCCCCGAGGGTTGCCTTTCTGTTATTCATCCACCAGTATGAGTCGTTATTACTTAATTTGCACAAAGGAACTCTGTGTGCTAGCTGAGGTCCCACTTCTGCAGTACAGTCAGGACAAGCTTGCAAAAGATACCAGTTACATTGACCTTTCTGTTCAGAAGGGTACTTCTTTGTCTTTCCAAAGCCTTTGAGGTAAAGTTCAAAGTCATTGAAGATACAGCTCGCAATGTGTTCTCATTATCTACTAATATGTAACAGAGAATTCCAAAGCACAGTGACTTGTGGTACGCAGAATAATGGACATTCCAAAAGACTCTCTAATCCTGGAAACTGTGAATGTTATCTTACATGGTAAAAGGGACTTCACAGATGTGATTAAGATTGAGGACCATGAGATGGGGAGATGATCCTAATCACAAGAGTCCTTACAAGTGGCAGAGGAAGCAGAAGAGTAGGTAAAGGGATGTGATTTGAGGACTTGACCCATCATTCATGGCTTTGAAGAACCAAGGAATGTAGCGGTCTTTAGAAGCCAGGAGTGGCCATTAGCTCAAGCCAGCAGAAAACAGAGACTTCAGTCACACAACCACAAAGAAACAAACTCTATAAACAGTGTGAAGCGGGAAATAGATTCTCCCTTAGAGCCTCCAGAAAGGCATGCAGGCTGCGAATACCTTGCTTCCAGCATGGTGACACCATACCCATCACTTCTGACCTGAAAAATTCTAAGATAATAAATTTGTGTTTTTTAAAGCCACTAAGGTTGCTGTGATAGCAATAGAAAACCATTTTGTTATCTCTCTTGATTCTGTGGGTTCACTGGGCTCACCTGGGCAATTTTGCTCCGTGTGGTGTCAGCAAGAACTCCAGACCTCTGAGGACTTGACTGGGCTGAGCTCTCCAGGATGGCTTGCTCACGTGACTGGTGGTGACAGTTAGTGTTTGTGACCTGCTAGGAGCTCTGTTGAGGCTGCTGTCCAGAGTGCCTGGCTGTGACCTTCCCATGTGGCTTGGACTTCTCACAGTACAGTGACTGGGTTCTGAGAGGGAGCTTTCCAGATTGAGCATTCCAAGAAACCCAGTCAGAAGCTGCCAGGGTTCTTATGACTCAGGCAGGCCTGGAACTGGCAAAGTGTCACTTCAATGAAGTTCTACTTGGTCAACCAAGATTCACTGTGGGAATGTGCTACACAAAGGTGTGATTACTGAGAGACCTGCTACACTGGGGTCAGTTCTGGGAGACTAGCTACCACACAAGGTAACTCTTTTTTCATCTGCAGCTTCATCTTAATCTTCATCTTAATCGTCATCTTAATCTTATTCCTCTTGGCCCATGCACCGTTGATGCTCTGCTCAGGCCTAATGGAACTAGGAACTAGGGATTTTCACACCTTTTCAGCTTTGCACCTGTTGATGCTTTATGGAGAGAATCTTCCCATGCCCTATAAAACTGACACAATTCCAACGTGTGGGATTTCCCCCACACCACCAAGCAATTCTTTACACCAGCTGGGTGTCCTACAGTTCAACTCAGTTCTGACACTACCTAGCCAGAGGTAGCATCAGATTTTGCCACTTAAGGGCTCAGCTCCACAAGACTGCCCACAGACTCCAAACATGAGTCCAGGTCGTCAGCTGTGCATCTGATCGACTGACTAGAGATGGGAATTTTCACAGACTCCCCTCCTTGGGTTCAATTAATTTGCTAGAGCAGCTCACAGAACTCAGAGAAACATTTTATGTACTAGATTACTGGTTTATTGTAAGAGGCTATCACTCAGGAACAGCTAGATGGAAGAGATGCAAAGGGCAAGGTATGGGTAAAGGGAGGATGGAATTTCCATGCCTTCTCTGAGCTGGTCACTGTCCCCACATCTGCAAGTGTTCACCAGCCCAGAAACTCTTCAAACCCTGTCCTTTTTGGTTTTTATGGAGGCTTCATTGTATAGGCACAATTCATTAAATGTAGGCCATCAGTAATTTAACTTAATCTCCAGCTCCTCTCCCTCCCAGGAGGTAGGAGGTGGGACTGAAAATTTCAACCCTCCAATCACACGGTTAGTGCCCCTGGCAACCTGTGCCCACCCTTAGGAGATCTCTGGGGCTTTCCCAAAGTCTCCTCATTAACATAACAAAAGGCACCTTTAGGGCTCTCAACAGTTAGGAAAGTCTCAGTGTTTTAGGAACTGTGTGCCAGAAGTGTGAGGAAGGCCAAATAAGATTTATTATAAATCACAACGATCACATCTTCCTTACCCGCCTAATTATAGCTCATCTTTAAGACACACTTCCGCTATCATCTCCTCCAGTAAACCATCCCCATCTTAGGTTAGGTGCCCGTAATGATGATTTTCTCTACACAACATCCTGCCCTTACATCTATGGAAGAATACGAGTGTGTCTTAATTCTCACTGACTTACTTGTCTGTATTTTTAAAAAATCAGACCATAAGCTCCTCAGAAGAGTGCATTTTGTACTCTCCGATTCCCCAGACGGACCTAGTATAGATGGCACAAAGAAGGGTCTCAGTAAATGTTGGCTGACAGAGCAGTAATTGAACAATTCTCTGCATATATTTATTACTTACCACAAAACGAAAATGTACCCAACATGACATTGTACAAATGTCCTGGTTTCAACCATGCACAAAATTATGTATGCATGAGGGCGGGAACTAAAAAGGAAGGGAAATGCCCATAATCAGTTGGAACTGTGGGTATC
This sequence comes from Grampus griseus, assembly GCF_964374135.1. Taxonomy (NCBI): domain Eukaryota; kingdom Metazoa; phylum Chordata; class Mammalia; order Artiodactyla; family Delphinidae; genus Grampus; species Grampus griseus. The sequence goes on from NC_139004.1 coordinate 22,152,313, forward strand.
TTTTTATTTTTCTCTTTAATGTTCTAATATCATAACGCTGCCACTGTTAAGATAAATGAAAATGTGTAGACATCTGGTTCCAAAGCGTCAACAGCCTTGTCACTTGCAGCACGGACCGCTGATTGGCTTAACCTGGTAGTTTCTTAGAAATGCAGACTCTCAGACCTCACCCCAGACCTACAGCATTAGAACCTGCATTTTAGCGAGACCCCCCGCCCCCGTGATTTTGTATGCGTATGGAAGTTTGCGAAGAACACGACCCTCAATACAGTCCTTCACCCTTTCCTTTATTAAATTTACGGCCATTTGTTTAACAGACCTTTTTGCAAAGATTCCGAGGACAACACGATAAACCGAGCTTATTCACATCTCTGCCAGGGCTTTCTGCGTCTTCTGAGCTCGGTTCTATCAGCCCCTTCTAGCAATCTAGAGTGGGTAGTGGGCTGCGCACAGGGGAGTCGCCGCGCGGGTCGCGCCGCGCAGCACGGCAGGGCCGCCGGCCGCAGCCTCCAGGCCCGCGGCGCCGCATCTCCCCGCGCCGGGCACGGTGGCGCGCGCCTGTAATCCCAGCTTCCCGGGAGGCTGAGGTCGGCGGATCGTGGGTGCCCGGGGGTTCGGGACTACCGCGCTGTGTAGAGCGGGCGTCCGCACCGGGCCTGGCACCAACATGGGGCTCCCGGGGGAGCCCGGGGGTACCAGGTTGTCTAAGGAGGGGGGGACCCGGCCCAGGCCGGACACGGAGCAGGTCAAACTCCCCGTGTTGGGCGGCGGTGGGACCGCGCCTGCGAGCAGTGCCTGCAGTTCTGCCCGGACATCCGACGAGACCCGGTCTCTTTTGTTTAATCTTCCCTGGATTCTCTTTTTGAAGACTCGTTTTTCCCCAGCATTATTTTTGCACACAGCAGACCACCTAACTTCACGGAGTACACGGGGCGGCGTACATACTACTGTTAAAAGATAAACTGAGGCATATTAAAATTTTTAAGATTTTACTTGAGCAAAAATCGATTCCAATCGAGCAGCATCCAATCTAGCAGGTAGGGAGGAGTTCCGAGGAGCCCTACAAAATGAAAGACTTTAGTAGGCAGAAGGGAGCAGGAACAAGGAAGTTATACTAGGCAAAAAAGCAGGTTGGCTATTGCTAGGTTACTTTCCTTTAGGGGGGTGGCAGGAGTCTATCAGACAGATAACCTAACTAGTAGTGCTGATCAGGTGATTCCTGATTGAATGGTTTTAGATTACATTTCTAGGGGGCAGAGGCCCTACTTAGATCTAGGTTTGGTGACAATGAGGCTTAGCATAAATGACTCCATTTTGGGCCTGTCTTTTTTTTTTTTTTTTTAACACTAGTGTATACTTTATCTTTAGGTTTTGCACACAAAGGGTGTGCAAAAGGGTGGTGTAGTCAGTCCACACTGGAAGAAGCTCTTCTTAGTGACTTATTATCCTGGGGATTTCTCCACCCTGCAATCAGCCTTTCCCAAAACAGTAAGGCTGTACTGCGTTTTGTAAATACTGCTGCATTATATTGCATCGCATGACAATTGTATAATCCAAGACAGATTTGCCACAGGTCTGAACTTCCAAGTTTTTTCAGGAACTTTTCACTCAAAAACCTGTACACAAATGTTCTTCCTGGATTGGACAAAAGACCTAAAGAGACATTTCACCAAAGCAGATATATGGATGGCAAATAAGCACATGGAGAGGTTTTCAACATCATTAGCCACTGAGGAAATGCAAATTACAACCACAATGAGATGTCACTGTATACCTATCAGAATGGCTAAACTAAAACTAGTAACAATGCCAAGTGTTGATGAGGCTATATACATTGCTAGTGGGAATGTAAAATGGTGCAGCCACTCTGGGAAACACTTTGACAGTTTCTTTAAAAACTAAACATGCAAGTACCATGCCACCCAGAAGTTGCACTCCTGGACATTCAACCCAGAGAAATGAAGACTGATGTTTATACAAAAACCTATCCTCAAATATTTATAGCAGATTTATTCATAATAGTAAAAAGCTGGAAACAACCCAAGTGTCCTTTAATGGGGAATGTTCAAACTGTGGTAAACTCATACCACAGAATAGCATTCAGTAATAAAAAGGAATGAACTATTGAAGCACTCAACAACCTGGATGAATTTCCAAAGAATTACAGTGAGTGCAAAAAGCCAATCCCAATAGGTTACATACTATATGTTTCCATTTATATAACATTGTTGAAATTACAAAATTATAGAAATGGACAACAGACTAGTGGTGGCCAGATGTTGGGGGGGGCAGGAGGAAAGTGGCTGTGGCTATAAAAGGGCAACATGAGGATCCTAGTGGTGATGGAAATGTTCTGTATCTTGACTTTATCAATATCAATACCCTGCTCCTGATATTGCATTATAGTTTTGCAAGATGTCACCATTGGGGGCAACTCAGTAAAGGGTACATGAGATATTTCTGTATTATTTCTTAAAATTGCAGGTGAATTTACAATTATGCATAATTTAAAAATTGAATTAAAAAAAGACAGAGGTCAGGACACTGAGATGCAGCCATTTCTAAAGAGTCCTTAGAAGTGGGGGAGAGGGAAGATTGAAACAGAACAGCTGGAGAGTACAGAGAAGAAAACGTCCAAGGAAGACTGATTCAGGAAGGATGAGTTATCAATAGTTTGTGTCCTGCACAGAATTAAGTTTAGGGCCAAAAAAAGAGACAAAGCATTAGAAACTTGGGAAGTTGATGGTAATGGTTTCCTAGGTTTGGAAGGCAGACCTCAGCTGGCAAGCAACTGATGAGGCAAGGAAGTGGAGGCAAATACTGTTCCTTTAACAAGTTTGGTGGTGGCTGGAAGGAAAGATTCTGGGGAAGAAGCATGAGGGCCGGACAGGAGGGCATGTGTTCTTTTTTTTGTTGTCTGAAGATGGACATGCAGGCATTCTGTAGTTTGAGGAGAGGCAGGTAAGAGGGAGAATCAAAGACACGAGGGCAGAATGGAATCGGGAGAAGGGTCAAAAGCTCAGATGGAATATCCATTAGCCTTGGAAATGAGGGAAAATTTTCCTCTGAGTAGGAAGGAAGAGGTTGGGATATGTGAAGAACTACCAAATTAGGAGGTAGGGAAAAAGGGAGCTACAGGAATATCATGACTCTCTTCTCTCCTTCAAGGCTCAGGCTCAGTTTACCATGCACCCTGCACGCCGCCCCGCCACCACCCTTCCAGCCAGGAGCCACCTCTTCAATTCAACTCAGATGAGTTCATTTTCCAGGAATCTTTCCTTCAGTTCTCCTGCCATGCCTCTCTCTTTCTCTTTAGAGTTGCCTAGGAGTCCACTTAATAAATATTTATTGAAGGAACATGACGTCGAGAATAAAATGCAATTGGTATTCCTCATATTAAACTTCTCTTTTCCATATCTATCTGGATGACCTGTCTCCTTTGCATTAGAAGCTGGCAGAGAATAAGATTGGGGGAAAGGGAGATCATGAAGTAGAAATGAACAGGAGAAAGAGGAGTACTTTGGGGTCTCTTGACTTTGGCTTACGGTTGTTGGAATAATTCCATGGGAATGAAGAAGGGGTAGGTTTGAAGAAAGAGGAACATAGTATGAGTGGAACAGAGCCCGAACCAAGAAAGAAGACACACACTAAATATTACAAAGAAGGGAAAGTAGCTTTCCTTCTGCACGTTTGGATCTACCTCTTTTATTTTGTGAGATGTAGAAGCCCATCCCTAGGCTACTCTGACTGGAAGAATCGTTTTATTGCACAACCCTCTGTCTTCTTTTATGAATTTGAGAAAAAAGTTGCGTCATGTTTTGGTATGTTCTTGCTTGCAATTTGTTTAATCAGCGTTTTAATGTGGTTTGCGGAAAGAGTCACGCCGAAACCCGGGGTCGAACCACGAACCTCTATATCTCCAGCCTAACGCTCGCCCAGCTGAGCTACTTCGACTCCGCCCACTGCATCTTCAAATAATGTCTTATGACTTTATCCTCTGTCTTTTTATTCACTAAATATAAAGAATTTGATAAGCATCATCATAAACACTTTGAGGAAACCAAAGATAAATTTAAAAACGGTTTTCATCCTCGAATGGCTCACCAATTTATGAGGAGAAAGATAAGAAGACAGTTACAAATTAATGTCATAAGAACTGCCGTAACGACTTAGTTAAATCTACAATTTATTCCTGAGTAAATCCACACGTCTGGAGCAGGGAAGGAGACTCTATGCAGCTACGTGGCCCCGATTACTCCTTCTTGGGCGTTGCCACATCTTCCCCTTGTCCAGATTTTATTGGTTGGTGCGGAACAGGAGGTTCATGTATAAAACGAATGGGATCTTGCATTGCCTTATTGAATATTCAGAAAAGGAGTGACGCATGCATACGTATGGAGCATTAGCTTTGTAGCATTATTTTGAGACCGTTTCACTAACTTCCCTGGTGGTCTAGTGGTTAGGATTCGGCGCTCTCACCGCCGCGGCCCGGGTTCGATTCCCGGTCAGGGAAAATGTTTTTTCCTCTCGGCTTTCGCGAAACCAAGGGGGAAACTTGTAAATAAGACTAAAAGTTGAAGTGTATACAAGTTTAATTTTCATGAGGCATTTTCTGCCTAGAAACTCTGCAACGTTTTTGATATTCAACCGCAAAATCACAAATGATGTAAATTTCAGTTATTTACAAAATTTTGTTAATGAGCACGCTACCTGACATTGACCAAAAAGCTCGCCACTATCCTGAATGCTTCAAAATTTTAATTATTCAGTTGGATGGTCCAGTGAGCAGGAAATTTTGGAGGCAACTGATTAGCTTTAGGAGTTGGTTGAGATTAGCATAACACTTTGTAAAGAGAGTTACGAATGAAGATGAGACGGAAGAAATCGGGAAGTTATTTCCTGGAAGTTTGCCTTGGCTGGTTGTGGGCGAGTTTCTGAATTCCCGAAAGCGGCTGGAATTGTGAAACCCACTCTCTCCGGCGGGTTTTCTAGTTTCACTGATCCAGCTGGGAGAAGGGGGATCGGCCTAGAAATACTGACACGGTAACTTAATCTTGGATCAAGGCGGTCTCCGGACTGCCTGATCTCCCCAGCGCCTCCACCTGTTTTCTGCTATGAATTTACAATCTGTCTGGGGTTTTCTAAGAGAGGAAATAGGGGAAGGCCATATTATTAACGGAAAACTGCTGTCAAAAAACTAAGAAACAGGCAAACGATGTATTCAGCATCTCTGAATGCGCACCTGAGAAATTTACTGACAGCTACTTGAGAAAAAGCAGATTCTGTTATCCTTCTGACTTTTGACAAGGTTTGATGCCTTTGTGCTAATTCGCTCCTGTCTGACGGTATTGGGGCACGAATCTTTGTTACATAGTTTGTCTAAATAGCAGCCACAGAAGTATTACTTATTATTTCCTTCTCATTTCTTATAAAAGTTCAATGCACATATGAATTCTCCACAAGCTTCCAAACAAAGATCATGGTGACCCTGATCTTACTCTACCAACAGATGGGGACACGATGTTTTTATGATCATGTTAAATGAAGCAGTAATACTCTTTTTCTAACTAATTGCACATTCCCTGCTCTCCCCCAACCCCCATATATAAATTCACAAATTCCAAAACCTCTTTGAGATGGGACACTCCTTTGTCATCTTGCCAATACTCTCCTTGAGTTAATACACTTTGACACCTATGTAAGATCAATTTGTCTAAGAAATTTTGTTTTGCCATAAGTATAAAAGTAGTATAGTTTGTCAAATTTCTGTATATACTGAAGCTGTTCTGTTTCTTTCTGCTTAGTGTTTCACAGGAAATCAACCTTATAGGGCTGATGGCAATCACTCCTGAACAACATCCTCTTTTAATGATGTCATATTTTGTCTCCTCTATATGCAGCAAGAATCCTTTGCTTCATTTAGTTTTATATGTCTGTTTTTAGGGAGGAGTCGGGGTAGAACCCCTGAATGTGTTTAATCGTTTTCTAAATTTTAAAACTTTCCTACACAAATCTAATTGGATTAGAGACAAAGGATTCTTCTTCGAAAGTGATGTGACTTCTTTTTTTATTCTTCTGTTATGAGATATTACTTATTCTCCATGGGGGGGGGAATCTCTAATCTGTATTTTAGCACAGTAGGTTCTGTGCTCATGATACTGCTACCTAATTACTTGTCAACTCAGAGAGAAAATGGCAAAAATATAACAAAACCAAAATCCACATAAGTACAAGAGGAAAGAGGGAGAACTTGAATGACTATAAGAAAAAGGACAACAGTTGGGGGTCAGTAAATCAATCTTAAGGGCCAAGGTAGGTTTGCACTACACTAGTCCCTATGGAAGATGAAAAATGAGCAAGGCACGCTCCTATCTCTCAATTAACATCCCTAAACCCCAGTTTTCCCATCTGTAAAAGGGGAATAAAAAATCTACTGTATAGGGCTTCCCTGGGGCGCAGTGGTTGAGAGTCCGCCTGCCCATGCGGGGAACACGGGTTCGGGCCCCCGTCCGGAAAAATCCCACATGTCGTGGAGCGGCTCGGCTCGTGAGCCATGGCCGCTAAGCCTGAGCGTACAGAGCCTGTGCTCCGCAACGGGAGAGGCCACAACAGTGAGAGACACGTGTACCTCAGAAAAAAAAAAATCTACCTCATAGATTTGTTATGGGGAGTAATGCGCAAAAAGTGCTCAGCCATACTATATCCTAATCCATGTGATTTTATTATTATTATTTTTATTACATTTGTGGTGCTTAGGCTGAGTGGAGGAGACAGATATTGTGAACAAGTTTTCCATTGGGCAGAAAGAGTAATCTGCTAAGAAAAAAAAGTGTGGAAAATCACGGTGGTGTGTGTGTGTGTGTGTGTGAGAGAGAGAGAGAGAGAGAGAGAGACAGAGACAGAGACAGAGAGACAGAGAGGGAGAGAGATTCGGAGGCAGGGTGGAGAACTGACTTATTTGAAGTGGGCTTTGAAGAATGAGCAAGGTTTCTGTGAGTGAATGAGGAGGAGACCGGCATTCCAGGACAAGGGATCAGGGGAAGCAAAGCGAGGAATTGTGAAAGCTCCTGGATCGTTCAGGACTTTGAAATCCGAACTCTTTGAATTCTGAACTAAAATTTGGAAATTCTCTGCTGCTGATGGGATGGCATAGGTTTTCAATGTCAAGCTTTCTGGCCATACCCGGTGAAGCTAGAATTACACTTCTGTATATGTTCCGATGGCAATTGCTGACAAGTCCACCTCCTAAAGGTGCAGAGTTGCTTCCCAGACATTTTCTCAAGTCGGTCGGTCCTGAGGAACTAATTTTAAATGCTTTCCCATCAATTTAGTCTCTAAAGAGAAGGTCATCAGAGTTCCCTGTTCGACTTCCAGGAACCTGTGAGGGTGGTTCCAAATCTCACTCTGACGCCCGGCCTACCCAACTGTCGGACTGAAGCTGTGGGTTCCCCAAGACTGAACTAGAACCAGCGAGAGAGGCAGTCCTCCCCGCTTCCTAGAGAGTACACACTGAGGGGACAGTTGGATAGAGGGTACTAGAAAGTGCCTCTCCAGGGACCAGGAAGAGGGATATATTTGTATACCGTTTAGATTCTTTGTTCTGTGTGGCGTAGGCCTTTAGTCCTTGCAGGGATTGTCACCTGAGGACCACGGTTGGGCTCATTATTTCTCGGAATGTTAGAATCATAGATCCGGAAACCGTCAGGTAGCGGCAGCTGACGGGGGCCTCACCACCATCACCCGAACCGGACCGTGGGGGCTTTGGGAGAAGCCCTCCTCTTCTTTTCATTCTCCTTCTCCTCTTTCTCCTTTCTTCCACTTTTCACCCCTGGCTCCTTCAGGAATCTGTGTCTTCCCTCCGGGAGCGGGCCTGTGGGGTGCGGAAGGGGTTGCAGGTGCAATCCCGACCCCAGCCGCCCTCCACCCAAACTTTTCCTTGTTAGGCTTCTCGCCAGGCTTGTCTCACTCCAGCCCCCGCATTCCTCCGCGTATTCGTAAATTCCTCCAAGCAGGCCTTTCCAGAACTAAGTTAGCTCCTTCAGCCAAGTGCGAACCCAGCCCTCCTTCATTCACAGCACTGAGTTGTAATGACTAGATGAATGTTTGCCTTCCCTGGTAGCTCTGAGGGTGAGGACAGCAATGGTCAGGTGTTTCTGCTGAATATCCAGTGCACAACTTAGTGCCCAGGTACCCAGTAGGCACTTGGTCAATACTTGTTGAATGAATGAGTGGACTCCTGATGCCCACTCCTTGATATAGTCACTTTATCTCAATTTATTTCTTCATTTTTCTGTTTCCCCCCTCTTGGTTTATCATGTAGGAATGTGAGCACTAGAAAGAGAAAATTGGTCTCTGAATTGATGCCTTCGATGGATCAAGATGACGCGGATGAAGCATTGAACCAGTTAGCACCTAGCGGGAGGGTACCATTCTGTGTCTCTGAGGGTTAAAGTTGTCACAAAGTGGTCAGTTTCCATCAAACTCTGTCCATCTTGCCCTCAGAGATCCAGAACTGGTGGGAGTACATAGTCTTATAGTGGGGAGGAGACTGCTGTTGTGAGGAACTGAGAGAGAGAACCAGGGAGAGGGCTCAGAATAACACAGCGGGTGAGAAAAGAGGCTCCTAGCTTGGGATATATGGAGAAACTGGGGAAAGTGAGGCTTTAGCAAGCGTAGGGGTAACTATGTTGCTTTTACTCTCTTGAGAATCCTTTTTCTTAGTGATTTTCCTAAGGTAATCTCCTTAGGAAATAACACTGGTAATTGCTAAAGTATTGCAGCTAAGGATAATGAGATACTACTAAATCAATTTTTTACTTTTTATTTTCTTAGAAAGAGAAGGCCATTGAAGAAAAAGCAGAGAGAGAGAGATTCGTAGATGCCAACTTTGAAGATTGGAGAGATGTGGCCACAAACCAAGGAATGCCAGCAGCCACCTGAATTTGAAAGAGTCAAGGAAACAGATTTTCCCCTAGAGTCTCCAGAGGAAGGTTGGCTCTGAGGACACCTTGATTTGGGAGGTGATACAGATTGGACTTCTGGCCTCCAGAATTGTGAGAGAATAAATTTCTGTTGTTTTAAGTCACACAGTTTGTGCTAATTTGTTACAGTAGGCACAGGAAATGAACACCCATGCACTATGCAATAAACTCCATATGAGCAACTCTAGTATAGGAATTTGTAAGAAAGCCTAGTTTTCATTGGAATAGTGGATAAATACACTATCAGCATTGACTTTCTTGGAGATGAATGCCAAAACAAACAGAAACTCCAGAGTTAGCTAACTTTTTCTATCGAGATATTATTTTTGACATAATCTGCACAATGTGTTCTTGTTTTATGACACCCTTGTCTGAGCCAAAACTTTTAAGTCAGGGACACCCACGCCCCACCGTCTGCCCTAAGACAGCAACTTTATCAATGTATTGCATTATGTTATGACGGCAACTATGTATATATATTTTGCCATTTCAAATGAGTTGGTTTAATTCCAGGTGGAACAGAATTCAGGGTAGAACAAAGACTTAAGAACACACTTTGGCAGGATTCTGGGCTGGGTTTATGCAGATTTCATAGCTAAGGCAGCAATGGCTGAGAAGAACGAAAGACAAGATGAGCCACTGTATGATTTTTTTTTTTACAAAAGTTTATTCTTAAATGTACAGTAGGTTCCAAGACAACGCTTCATTCTAGCTAAAGGTGGCAACAGATGTTATGGCAGGGAATCCAGATGTTTAAACAGGAATGGAATTAAGGATCATCATAGCCTCAGACACAAGGAACAGCTTACTTTCTGCCAGACTTCTTAATTCCACCTGTGGCCAGGGGGGGCCTCTCCCCACGGCCTTCGCTTTTAGCTCCTCGAGTTTCTTCTGCTCCTCCTCTTGTTTCTGCTTGAATGCCTTATTTTCCTCGTCCACCTCCTTAGCTTGCTTCTTGGGCTGCTTCAGGGGATTCTTCTTGCCACCTTCGCGGCCCGACCGCAACTATACTTTTAAATGATTCGAATCTTGGCGTTTCAAAATGAACCGCCCAACGCCTTTGGTCCTAGGGGCCCTTCTGCAGAGACCGTGGTCCTCCTGAGGACTGTGCTCTCTGCGCCTTTCGTCGGGTTGCCTTCCTTTCCTAGAGTCCCCTCGGGAGGAGCCCAAACCACTCCCGGACTCGCTCAGCTGTGTCGCGGCTCGGGCTGGACATCCCCATCCACGGCGGACCTGAAACCCACCCGGGCCCCGCGGCCCAAAGGGGCGGGAGTCTCGGATGCCCTGGTTTCCTCCCGCCCTAATCCCAGCTGTGGGGAAGCAGGGTGTCAGGGGTCAGGATGGGTGGTGGCTGAACACCAGGCAGAAGTTCTATGGAAGTATTAGTGGGAAGAACGCCAGAAAAGAGTCCCGGGTGGGAAACGTATGCGGGAGTTGGAAGGGGAGGACTTTCACTCCTAGGGAAAATGTGGAAAGAAGAGCAAGCCGGAAGTGGTAGCGTGGCCGAGCGGTCTAAGGCGCTGGATTAAGGCTCCAGTCTCTTCGGGGGCGTGGGTTCGAATCCCACCGCTGCCAAGTGTGTATTTTTCTTAAAACTTCCTAGTGTTAGACGTCCTTTCTTCACGCCCAATGTGGACAGTTCTAACATACTACAAAGTCGGTCCCTATCTTCCCCTCTTTTGACTTCTGTTTACCCAGGGGCCATAGATAACTGCCCTAGAACAATGCTCAACCGAAAATAACCGCTCAAATAATCTATTTGTCTATTTCAGCAGCCAGTATATTCTAGGCCCTGCGGATGCAGGAATCAAGTAACACGAACAAAAAGTGCTTTTATGCATACAGTCTTTATTACAAACAAATGAATAGATGTCAGATTCCTGGGAAAGCCCTTGTAATTCAAAACAAATCCTGCCAGTGCCTCCGAAGGAATAATTTATGTTCAAAATAATCACTGTTCTTCCTCCAGCCTCTCTGCAGCGCACTTTGTGTTTGGAACCCTAGTTATTCAGACGCGAGAAGAGGCTCTGGAAAGCGCCAGCACCTCGTCCCGCAGCTGCCGGACACATCGCACCAGCGCTAGGTGACTTCGCCCCTCTGGGCGGTTTCGAGTTCAGCTGCATCCAACACCTCTGTGGCTTGGGGTGGGCGCTCTCTTTGCTCTGAGCAGATCCTCGTGTCTCTTTCTCATCCTCCAGGACTTAGCTTGGAAATTGTTTCCGCCCTATCTCCCCCTCTCCCTCCTGCCAGCTCCAAGTTCCTTGCCTTCATGGAACTTACAGCGTAGTGGGGTTCATGTAATAGATAAGTTATTGCCCAAATATGGTTGAGTCTCTACCAAAAAAAAAAAAAGTTCTCTATGTGAGGACTTTGAATGAAGTTCCAGATTTAAGAGAATTTGTCAACCTAGTAGGTATCTCACAGCATATCATTGTGGTCAAAACTCCTTAATTACTGAGACTGGGCAATTTTTCTGTGTTTGGTCATCATCGTTTTTCAGTTTTCTGTGAAATACTTCATGCTTTTTGCCTATTTTTGGGTTGTCTTTTGCTTATTGACTCATAGGAGTGTTTATATTAAGTTGAAACATGTTAAATTGCCACTATTCAACCTCTTTGGCAATTCATGGGATTCAACATAAAATATTTTAGATAATAATTTGCCAAGTATATTTGTTCCAAGTATCTTTTTCATTTCATGAGAAAATTGTATTTTCACTTTCCTTATGGTGATTTTGAAAAAATAATTCTTCATTTTAATCTAGTTGAATTTATCAGAAAATTAAATTACTTTCCTTAAAATTAACCTTTTTTTGGTGTCTTGTTTGAGAAATATTTTCTTGACCTGAGGGCATACAAATATTTTCCAAAACTTACTTGTAAAAGACAAAATTTTACCTTTTACAGTCTTGGCTATTCTTGGCCAAGAATTACATATATTTTTTAATTAAACTTTTTATTTTATATTGGAGCATAGTTGATTAACAATCTTGTGGTGGTTTCTGGTGTACAGCAAAGTGATTCAGTTATACATTTTTCCATTTAGGTTGTTACATAATAATGAGCAGAGTTCCCTGTGCTACACAGTAGGTCCTTGTTGGTTATCCATTTTAAATATAGCAGTGTGTACATGTCAATCCCAAACTCCCTAACTATCCCTTTCCCCCACTCTTCCCGCCTTGGCCAAGAATTATATTGCATTTCAACATAAATTTTAGAATCAATTTGTCAATTACCATAAAAACCCACCCTTGGGATTTTTACTTAGGTTGCAATGAATGTATAGATCAATTTTGGGGAGAACTGACATCTTTATAACACTGAGTCTTCCAATCCATGAAGAAGTATAGTCTTAGACAAAAATAGCCAAGTCAGTCTTGAAAAATAATAACAAAGCAGTAGGACTTACCCTACAGATGTCAAGATACTTTAAAGCTATAGTAATTAAGCAGTTTTGCATTGGTGTAGGGCTAGACAATAGACCAATGGAACAAAGGCCAAGATGTCTAGACTCCACCCTCACCAACCCATCTTCAATATGATCATTGTCTTCCTATTGCTATGATCCTGACACCAGCTTTAAAAACTCTCCATTAACTCTCAATCCCATAGTAAGAAACCCTAAATTGAACTCCAGGAATCTTATGATATTTCCTGAACATTTAGAATGAACATTGTGAAAAGGCAATGAAGAAATTTCAGATATTTTACCTAGTGGAAAGAGAAGCTTTTGTCTTGAAATTTTTGAAGGACTACCTTGTGAGCAATGGGTTAATCTTACTCTGCAATTATCCCAGGGCATAGAACTACAGTCCATAGGTAGGAGCTAAGAAAGACACTTCTGTACATTTGTGGTTCTAATTCTGAAATCTGTATTTTATCACCCTTTTAAAAACTGAGTGAAATGGGCATTCTTTACTTCTTCTGTACAGGTAAAGTGAAAACAGTCTCATGGTATCAATGTTCATGGTGAAATTTTTCTGTCTTTCCATTTAGAATTAATTAGGCTTAAAAAAGTGAGTTTTATCTGGTGATTTTTCTAAGAAATAACTAAATCAACAACTCTTGTTTTAGTAACTTCACAATTATAACTACAAGAATCTTAGGGTTTCAAGAAACACTAACATGTTTGATTATTCAACTATGCATCTGATCTTTGAATTCCTTCTACATTATGCCTGTCTACCAAACTTACAACTGTATAGCAGAGTCTATTCCACCTTAGGATCCCTTCTAAATGATTTTTTCCACAGGTAAAATATCTGAAACTCCTTCAATGTTTTTTTTCATGATGTTCATTTTAAGTGTCCAGGAAGTATCAAAAGATTCCTGGAGTTCAAGATAGTAATTTGGGATTTCTTACTGCAGGACTGAGAGTCAGTTGGGAGTTTTAAAAGCAGCTGTACACCTAAAACAACCAAAATATTGTAAATCAGCTATACTTCAATAAAAATAAATAAAATTTTTTAAAAAAGCAGGTGTCAAGATCATAGGAATATTTTAGGGAGACAATGGTCATGTTGAAGATGGACTGGTGAGGATGAAGTCTAAAAGTCTTCTATTTGGGCTCAGTACAGAGGCTTCTCAACTTTCACAGAGGAATGTCAGGCTTGCCACCCCTTCCAGTTAACTGGTGTCTGAAGAACATGACTCCCTGATCAATAACACAAAACATCAACACTCCAGGACTGTCCAGAATTTAAACTGGAATTGAAATCTTGCCAGATTCTGTTAAAAGACTGACTGAAGAAGTGACTTGAAAGGATGCACTGGAGGGTTCTCATGATGGGCTAAGGACTTTGAGTCCAAAATCCAAATGAACCTCATGGCCTGTGGGTAAAAAAACATCCTGAACATGTGTATACATTTTCCAAAAGCATATACATGCTGTTGTAATTAACAAAACCTCAGATTTTCTAGGAGAACATGACAACATTTTGCCATCGAGCATTAAAGTAAAACTACCTGTAGTGTGTGTATGCATGGGGGAGAGAGTGTCGGTAAAATTTATTGATCATCAAATAAGGGGTCCTTGCAGTCAAAAAAGATTGGAAAAGCACTGCCAATTCTCCAGACATATCCTAAACTCTGCCCTTAAGTCACGTTATATCATCCAAAAGCCACATATACAGAGTGTCATCCTCCACAGAGACAATTTTAGAGTTATATCCTAAATGTTTTCATCTTGGTTTTCTTCAAAAAAATATATAAGAAATGGCCATATAAAGGACGTGCTCTAATTTCCTGTAGAAACTGAACATAAGAAACAATGTTTAATCTGTCTTTTGTATAATAAGTCATGTAATTCCCTTTGGAATTTGTTACTAGAAAATTGTGTATCTTGGACTCCCATATTAGATAATGTGTAACCATTTCCCAAGATGTTTTCTGTGAAACAAGAGTCCATGAAGGTGCTCCTCCAAACAGAATTCTTTCGTCCATCACTTTGGGAAAGCAATGCTTCTTACAGTTCCTTTGTTTAAGACTCAGACAGGACATTAGCATAGTATAAACCCTGAGAAGTCTTTAAGGGAATAAATACCCCCACCTAGCCAGCATTTCTCAAACTTATTATTTTTTAAAAACATTAGCTTGTAAAACACTTTTGACAAATGCTGGGGAACCCATTGCTCATCTCTTTACCAGTCAGGGAACTCTGAACTAAATTTAATTCGCAATTATGGTCATTATGTTAATTAAGTTGACACACATTTGCATCCTCTTCTAGGATTTTCAATTTCTATTTTAACAGCCTTATTGCATGTGGGTATTTAATTTAATTCTGTCTGAAGTAAGGACCTGTAACATTTGCAAGAGAAAAGATAGATGTTAGACACTGAAAGACTTGAAAAGATAGATATAAATTTACTAATCTATTTGAAAGAGCATTTTATATATCATGCAAACAGATACAGCAAATATTTAAGAAATCAACATCTTGAAGACCTTTTAGTGTATTTATAACAAAGTGGGTCAGGCTTCATGCTTTTTCCATACGTACACTGCTGCTTCGGCAGTGTATACCTGACTTCTGCTTATCTGTAATTTTAAAATCTGCCCTTGCCCTGCCTCCGTTCCCCCACTGAATCTCAGCAATTCTGATCCGTTAAGGAGAAGTACCATTCAGGCTTTAAGTTAGAGCAAAACTTGCTAAAGATGATCAATGTTTATCAATTAAAAAAATGTTCTGTGCTGAACTGAGGTATAGCTTCATATCCGAGAGATGTGGTGCAGGATAATGGAAATTGCTCAGGTAAGTCTAAGCATTCAGTGGGCATTTGTTCAGAATTTACTAGTTAAGTGATCCACAGCAGGTTTCTTCATCTTTTTATGCCTCAATTTCCTCATCCCATAGGGATGTTGTATGGATTAAATGATTAAAAATTGTAAAGAATAATGCCTGGCATGTGTCAAGCACTAGTATTTAATATTACAGTACTATTATTGACAGACAAAGCCTTGGAAGTGAATGTGCTCACTGAAGAGACACTGAATAGGAAGGTCAAGGACAAAGGATTGGTGGGGTCTCACAATTAGGGGGTCAGGGAACCAGGAAGAACCAATACAGGAGACAAGAGGGACCAGTGTAAGAAGTAGAAGGAGAAATGAGAAAGTGTAAACACCAGAATCACTACCCTCAAGTGTTGGTTGTCAAAATATTGATGAATGAAAAAGTCTGAGAACAGGTTACCGGAGAGAGGGATTTCCCATTCTCATCAAGTTTGTGGGTTCCCCACACTCTATGTTTTCTTTTCTTATGTCCAGTAAGATTTGAGCTCACTCTGAAAGCTTTTCCACACTCCTCACATTCATAAGGTTTCTCCCCAGTATGAACTCGCTTGTGTCCAATCAGAGCTGAGCTCTGACGGAAAGACGTGCCACACTCACTGCAGGTATATGGCTTCTCACCAGTGTGGATTCTTCTGTGCTGCCTCAGGACTGAACTATGATGAAAGGCCTTTCCACACACCTCACATCTGTAAGGCTTCTCTCCAGTGTGGATTCTTTGATGATTGGTCAAGTTTGATTTCCCACTGAAAGCTCTACCACACTCTGAACATTTATACGGTTTCTCTCCAGTGTGGATTCTTTGATGGATGGTAAGGCAGTGCCGATCCTGAAAAGTTTTCCCACAATCCCCACATCGATAGGGCTTCTCCCCAGTGTGTTCTCGTTCATGAGCTCTGCGTTTACAGTTATGACGAAAGGCTTTCCCACACTCCTTACACTTGTAAGGCTTCTCTTCAGTGTGGATTCTTCTATGTTTGGTGAGCTCTGCCTTGCTGCTGAAGGCTTTTCCACACTGAGGGCACCCACAGTGTTTCTCCTGAGTGTGGATTCTTGTGTGTTTGCTTAGGTCTGAGCTTCGGCTGAAGGCCCTCCCACACTCACTGCACTCATAAGGTCGCTCCCCAGTGTGGATTCTTGTGTGTTTGATGAGGTCTGAACTCCCGCTGAAGGCCTTCCCGCACTCCTCACACTCATAGGGTTTCTCCCCAGTGTGGCTTCTGCCATGGATGATAAGGGAATGCTTAAACTGAAAGGCCTTCCCACAGCCACTGCACTCATAAGGCTTCTCCCCAGTGTGGATGATCTGATGCATCCTGAGACGGTTCCTGGTCTTGAAGGCCTTCCCACAGTCGCTGCACTGGTGAGGCTTCTCCCCACTGTGCGTTTTTTTATGTCGGCAAAGAGCTGATCTACTGTTGAAGGCCTTCCCACACTGGCTACAGTTAAAGGGTTTCTCCCCTGTGTGGATTATCTGGTGCATAGAAAGCTGATTTTTCGTCCTGAATGCTTTCCCACACTCATTACACACATAGGGTTTCTGGCAAGAGTGAATTCGCTCATGGAGAATTAGGTCAGAATGCCAGATGAAGTTTTTGTCACACCTGGCACATTCATGGAGTTTCTTTTCTGTAAGAACCCTATATGGAATACATTTTGAGTTTTTTCTAAGTACCTTCTGGTTCTTTCCTTTCTTGAAGGTCATTTTCTCACAGCGTTCTTTCTCTTCTCTCAGTTTCTCCCTCATAGGTATTTCCCATTGATTCTCTAATTTGACATCTTGTACACAAACTTCTCCAACCTCTGGATCCTGGGAAACAACTTTTAGGAGACTTTTAAATTTCACCCAGCAGACTTCTCCATTTTCAAAAACTGCCTGTTCTGAACTTGCCTTCTCATTCTCAGGCCGTGTCTTGGCTGCTGATACTTAAACAAGAAAATTAAAATGTCAGATGTTCAGAGGAAAGGAAATAAGTGGGCTGGCAGAGGTGAAGCAATGGCTAAGCTGTTGGAAGAGTAACTGACTTTCCCATGCTTGAAAAATCACTAACATTATGGCAAGGTCAAAATAGGCTGAACTATTGTAAAGTACTAGGATATTTAAAACTGAGTAAACTTCACAAAAATCCTTCCAAATCTACTCATGCTCTAGAATCTCTTAGTTTAGTGAATGACAACTTCATACACCTAGTCACCTAAGATAGGAAACCGGAAATCATCTTCAACTTCTCATATGTACTCACTAACATTGTATAAATGTTAACCTGTGATGGGAGCTGCAAAGCAGGGGCTCAAGTGCCAGCGCAGCCTCCTTTTTAGGGGTCTGTCTGCTTTGCTTCTGAGAGTGGGCCCTGGAGAGCCATATTTCTGTGGTGTAACTCCACCCATCTGGGTAGGGCAGATTAGATCTGGGCAAGACCTGACCCAAACCAGGACAGATTCTCTCTTCATGAACTTTGGAATCATGATGTGAAAGCAGGTAAGGCCAGGCTCTGAAGAGAGCTAGAGCTTTAGCACTTAAATTTGAGAACCAGTGGTGGTGGGATGGTATGTCGTGTAGGGGAGGGAATGCTCTGCCATCGGGACTGAGAAGCAGAGAAGATCCATCTGCTAAGAAAGGAGAAAGAAGCAGACCCACAGTGTAGCAGAGAAGACAGCTGGAGAGTGGGGCCTGATGGCATTCCAATCCCTTCTTGAGCCTCATGTATACCTGCCCTTAAGTTCCCTGACACACCCTGAATAATAAATTATTTTTCTTTTGGTTAAGCTAGCTGGAGTTACTTTTTACAGTTGGTAACCAGAGTCCAAATCAATTTCTTATTATCTCTTAACTCTATCCCGTCTCCTTTACTTCTACTGCCAGTGCATTCTCACCAGCTAACTTTAATAACCCTCAAATGTCCTTTAGTCTGCCTCCCCTCTAATCCAACCTCTACATCGCTTCTAGATTATTCCTTCTAAAAGTCAAATCTAATCACATCACTCCTTAGCTTTAAACACTTCAATGGCACTCCATAGTTAACCAGACAGACAGGAAGTAAAGTGTAAAGTCAAGAGCCCCAGCTCACTGTCTGGGTTCAAATCTTAGTTCTGACACCTAATACCTGTGCAAACTTGGGAGGATGTTGTAACTTCTCTCAGTTGCTATATCTATAAAATGGGATCTAGACTATCCACAATAATTAAATGAGTCAATGTATGCAAAGCACTTCCAACACCAAAATAAGTACTTAATCAATCTTAGCTGTTATTATAAGAATAAAGTTAAAGGTCTGCAGTTTATCAAAAGCTCATTCAATTATGATCTTGCCCCTGTCTACTGCTCCTGTACTTTTCCCACTGGCTACTCCAAGTCCTTGGCTCTGGTCACACTGAACTATTCACAGTTCACATTCTTTTACTCCTCAATACTTTCCTACTTGTTATTCCCCTCTGCCCCTCTTTCAACTAAATGACTTCACTTATCCTACATAACTTAATTCAGTTGTCATTCCTTCTGCAGTCTTCTGGTCCCCAGGTCAGATTTAGGTGCTTCTCCTCTATGTTTGTATATACCAGGTACATATCCCTATCTACATATCCCAAGAACTCCCACCATACTGTCCTATATAATTATTTACTTACCTGCCTTCCCCACTAGAAAATAAGCTTCCGTAAGTCAGGGCTCGCCTATATCTTATCTGACTGCATATGATAGTTGCTCATATGTACCTGGCATATGATAGTTGATCAATAAATGTTTTTTAGATGGAAAGAAGGGAGGAAGGAAGAGTAGGCATTGTGGACACAGCAGCTGGAGTTGGCCTAGAAACAAAGGACAAGTTTTTTTTTGAATGACAAATACAGAAAATAGCTTGAATGAAGAGCTGGTAATATTTCATGACTGACTAGATAAGAGGTTCAGGGAATGGAAAGACAAAGTAAGAAAGAGGTAGAACCAGATATAGAACTAGGGAGAGCTTAATGAAGAGACAGCCTTGGAGGGAGAGATGAATTTGACTTTAGATAGGTTGCTTTCCAGATGACAATGGGATATTCAAATAAAAACCAGGAGTTAGAAACATGAGACTGCTGCCCAGGAAAGAGGTAAAGGTTAGCATTATCAATGTGGCAGGCATCTGCATCAGAGCTAAGAGCTGAAGCCATGAGAGAAACTAACTAACTTCACAATAAGAGAGAATAGAAAAGGCAAGGGTCAAAGTCTCAGGTCTCCAAATGGGGGAAGTTCCTAAAAAGAAAAAAGAAAACAACTGGAGGCAGAAAGGCAATGCTCTCTGAGCACTGGAGTAAATGATACACAGAGGGGAGATGAATTGTCTGAGCCTTTTTGGAGGACTAAATTGCAAAAAGCCTGTATTAGATAGGTTGCAAACAGCCAATTGGATAATGACAGAATAATTATCCAAACCGTTTGTCTTCTCTGACTTAAGATTTCCTAAATAGATTTCCTTCTGGGCCCTTCAGGATGGATGACCCACCACTAAGAACATTCTATAACCATTCTGTCACACGGAACACAAAAGGGGACTGACAGCTTCTCTGGCACTCACCTGGGTGGGGGCAGCTCAGGAACTCCCTGTCCTGTCCATCCTGAACACAGAGCTCTGCCTCTTGCTCCAGATGGGAGATCAAAGGAGGTTTAGGAAATGGAAATCCTGGTTGTAGAGAAGGAAGAAGACAGTGTGTAGAGCAACAGAGAACTGTGCTAACGCTTACCTTGACCCCGCTGTTTGCACATGGAAACAGGAAAGAAATGTCCATTTGGGTAGAGAAAAGGGTTTATTCAGGGGTCTGGTAACATGTAAATGAACAGGTCTAGGAAATTTCTCAGAAAAGTCAATATTCAGAAGGGCAAAGAAGGAGATTCTGGGAAATAGTCAGTTGGTTGTATTTTCCCTGTTCTTTTTAGGAGGATGGGAGTCTGTAGAGGGAGGTTAATCTGTTTTCAGCCGCTAGGAAGGAGCTCATGACTAAGAGCTGAATACAGAGCACTTAATGGAAAATGAGAGGACTGAGGAGGCGAGAATCCAGGGAGAACAGACGTTAAGTGTCTCCTTTTCACCCAGGGAGAGTTTCATTGCAAAGAATCAGAAAACAACTAGGTTAGCCAGAAAATTATCTTGCTATGTAACAGGGGCAACTCAAAACTAATTTGGGGGAAGATATTGATGATATGGAATGAGAGCTCTGATTTTCAATATGAGACCCCATACACATCAATAAATAAAGCAATTAAAAGAAAAAGGAAGGGAGAAAGTACTAAGCCAAGTACAGGGAAAGTCCTTACCAAGTGATACCACGTTTCCATAATTTTCCAACATCACATCTTTATAGAGGTGCCTTTGAGCATGGGTCAGACACTGCCACTCCTCATTACTGAAATTCACAGCTACATCCTCAAATGTCACTGCCTCCTGAAACAATATGTCCCTGCTGTCCTGGAGAAAACTCCATAGTTCCCTCAGGAAACAGAGGCAGAAGAAAGGAATTTGTAGGGAGGTTTACAGAAGTGAAAGGCTGTTACTGTTTCGTGTATATTTGGGGATGAGGTGAAAGGTAGCATCAGCTTTCAATAGCAAAAAATAACGAAAGAGGAAACAATCCACAAATGGTTTGTCACCCAACAAAGTATCCCTTATGAGAGGGAGCACGTGGACTTGGGAGGTGCATAGCCAGGGAAGGCAGTGAAAATAAGGCCACATTTAGGAGGCAGTGATATATTTCCAGGAGGGAAGGAAGGGGTCTTAGCTCACTTGAGACTGGCTCATCAGTATGATTTTTGCTCCTGGCAGGCTTCCTTGGCTTCCATCTTCGGCAAAGGCAGGACAATGAGGAGATGGCAGAGCTGAGAGAAGAGAAATAAGCCAAGAGTCAATTCAGCACAGTGTTGAAACCTTCTGCTTTCATTCTCTCCTCCCCAAATGTAGAAGCTTCCGAAGCTCTAACCTAGGGATTAAGTCTACTGCATTACAGTATCCTCCTTCTCCATTATTCCTCTAGTCTCAGTTTCCAGTTTGGGGTATCAGGCCCTGGCCAGCAGCCAAGCCGACTGTAAGTGCGTTCTTCTTCTCTCTCACCTACTACACCTTTTTCTCTGGTCTCTCTTCATCCTAGAATATCTTACACCCTCCCCAAATGGCCCAAATCACTGACTCCCAGCTTATACGATAAACTGGCTTCCTATATTAGAACGTTGAAGTCATTTTGTCCAAAACGACTTGGGGTGGAGGTGGAGGGAAACGAATGAAGGAGAGGAATGGATCAGAAATATCCAGGGATAGGCCCAAAGCTTTTTTCTTTAGGTAACTTAATAGCTGGTCAAACTCAAGTTAGTTTACTAGAAAAAATTTTTCCCTTGTTCTTCTTAGAGAAAATCACTTACCCCCTTTGATTCTGAGTCTCTTTCCTGTTAATTCCCTAGTATTAAGTGATTCCGCTTCCCCCCAACTGCCCTCCCAGCATAGCAGAGCACACACAGCTTTTAAAATGCAAAAGAAACTTTCTCAGAGTGTACACGTGACTAGGTATAATTCATATGGATTGGGCAAGAAGTACAGTTTCACATTACTGATTAATGGGGCCCTGTTTTATTCCTTGCAATCCAGCTCAGCCTCTCTGTAGCTTCAGTGTTTATGGTGGTTTATCTTTCTTGATAGTCATCAACATATTCCCAAGTCCAAGACCATTCCTTTCTGGTCTGAAATCATCTACTGGTAAGTCTCTAGGATAACCCTTTGGCCTCAGGACCCCAAAACTATCATTTCAATTTTACCAAAACCTCAATTTAGGAGCAAACTGGCTTCTTTCCACAGAAATAGGCCAAGAAGACTTTTCTTTGGTCTAGGCCACCCTTAGCTTTTGATCAAGAACAGGCCTGTGTTCAATCATTGTGGGTTCCACACAGTTTTCTCACTATCTCCTCTGAAAGCCTGTTACTTTATAACTCTTTGTCTCAAAAAGTTCCCAAACCACCTGGAAGGCACAGAGCTCACAGCAGATACATGTTTTGCTCTCAAATGTTCCATAACAGTTCTTTTCCTTATAACATCAATAAACTTAAACCTCCTAATTGGGTTTTTTTCAATCAACATTTTATAATGAACATTTTCAAATATACAGAAAAGTTGAAAGAATTGTAGAGGAAACATCCATATACTCACCACTTACATTCTACAATTAACATTTTGCAATATTTGCTTTATCACATATCTGTCCATCTAACTATCCGTGTCTCTGTCCATAAATTCATTTTATATTTTGTTGCATTTCAAAGTAAGTTGAAGACATCAGCATACTTCACCCCTAACACTTTATGATACATATCATTAACTAGAGTTCAATATTTGTTTACATTCCTGCTTCTGAAGTAAAATTTACATACAGTAAAATGTATAAGTCTTAAATTTTTGACAAAGCACACCCTAACCCAAACTCTCCTCCATATACATCCAATTGGATTTTTACCATACCTTCTTCATAAATTAGGAAAGTTTTGTTACCTTGTCATGGCTTTTTTTCCCCTAAGTGTTCATCACATTAAAAACTGTTTTTAATTGTGGTAAAAAACATATAATATGAAATTTACCATTTTAACCATTTTTAAGTGTACAGCTCAATAGTGTTAAAAATATTCACAATGTTGCATAATAGATCTCCAGAACTTTTTCATCTTGCGAAACTGAAACTCTATACCCATTAAACAACAACTCCTTATTTTTCCCTCTCCCGAGCCCCTGGTAACCACTTCAGTGATTTTTTTTTTCCTAGCCTCGCTGAGGCTTGTGGGATCCTAGTTCCCCAAGCAAACCTGGCCACGGCAGCAAAAGTTCTAACCACTGGACCGCCAGGGAATTCCCCCCACTGTAGTGATTCTTAAACTTTATTTTTTAGCCTCAGAATTTGAAAGGTCAGTTTCTGCCCTCAAGTTAAAAATGAACTTGGGGGAATTCCCTAGCAGGAATTCACATGTGGGAGAGAGTGAAAGCTCTGGTCTCTTCCATTTCTGAGGACACTAATCTCATCACTGGGTCCCCACCCTTATGACTTCATCTAAACATGATTACTTCTCAAAGGCCTCACCTCTAAATATCATCACATTGCGGGGTGGGTTAGAGCTTCAACATACGAATTTTGAGGGGACACAAACATTCAGCCCATAACAAAACTATTTGTTAAAGCAGTGTATAGATATTATCCAGGGCGAGATTAACTCATTTACATTTTATGTTAAGTAACTGTAAACTTTATGGCCCTGAAAATCACCTATAGGAAGAGAATTCAAGATCTTTTGAGAAAAAGAGGACTTGGATACTCAGGTCAGATGTGAACCATAAAATTATATATATTTTAAAAAATGAAATAAAATGAACAACGAAGTTAAGCAATATTCATTATTTTCTACCTCTCCTAAATTTGTGATAAATATGTCCTATATTATTAATTTTCATTTATGATTACCTATACAGTGGAAATTTCAAGATTTCTCTTCTGGAAGTTCCAATAATATGCTTAGAAATTCATTTTACGTATTTTTTCTTTGCAGGTAATACATACTAAAAGCCTATTTTTGGGGTGTCCAGGGGCCTAGTCCTCTAAAAGTCTGTGCCTTTCAGAGTCTAATTTTATGACTCCAGAATTGTTAAATACCATCAGCCACTTCTATACAAATCTTATCCACTTTTCTCTTCATATATGCCACCAAAGAGCATTTTTAAAGCCCAGCCCCACATTTCCCCATCTTCCTTTATTCTTCTCAAAGCTTCATGACAATACCTTTTCTCCTTCTTTTGCCATGGCTTTATCTTCTATTTCTCAGGTATACCTATACTTAATTTAAAAATCTCAGGGTTAACACAGGTACAGAAATAAAATTACCTACACTCAAATTTTACATGTTGGTTAAATTGTGGTTGGGAGGAGTTACTGTATTATACCACAAGTTTTATACGTACAAATATTCATGTACACATATGTAAGCTACTTATCATACATAAAGTTGTACATATAATAAGTGAATGAATACATTCAATATCTTTCATAAATTGCTTTGAAGAATCTTTTTTTATGAATCTTTATTTTTTTCCAAATTTGGTTTAAGATGAGGGTAGAAACCTAATAATTTAGTTCCTCTCAATACCGAGCCAAGCCTAGTATAGAAATAACAGATTTCCTATAAATACTCAATAATGAGCATATTTCCAGGTCCCAGGAAGCATCTCCCACTTAGTCTGTGTCCCTGCCCCATTTTCAGCTGCCATAACTCCTGTCACAATACCCTGTGTGCATTACCTCTTTCCTGCAGGAGCTTGGTATCACGGATACAGAGCTGGTTTGATGGTCCTGGAGTCTCATCTGATACCACCACCTATTGCAAGGAAAAGAATACATTTGGAGAGGTTATGGAGGGATGGAAAATGTAGGGGAAGCTGCAACCAACTATGAAGTTCTGTTCATGGAAATCAACTCCCAGAACTACCAAGAGGGGTGAGAAAATCAGGGACTCAGTCCCTGATATACCTTATGAAAAACAGAAATGGCATCCAATTGTTCTATAATGTAAAATGATCACCAGGCCATCCAGGAAAAAAAGTATTTTGAAGGAGAACACTTCCACAAGGTCAATCCAGGCCCACCACACTCCCACTGCTTTCCTCCTTTCTTGGGCTCAGTTCTTCCTCTTTGTGATATACTGCAGACACTCCTCTTTTTACCTGCTGCATCTTTTTACCCAGCTTTCTTTTCCAGTCTTCTAACACTGTCCCGGTTTCTTCTCTGCTGGTTGGATCCAGCTCCCAAAGTCAATCGTGGCTTTGCCTGGACCAGTTTGAAGTGGCTCCAGTGGATACCAGCCTCCTTTCAGGGATTTAAGCCTTGGTGGTGCCAGCCAAAGGGCCTCTCCTGACCCACAGGGCAGCTGCTTTTTGGCTTGATGTGTCAAATACTGCCCTGGATTTGGGGTTCATCAGCAGTACTAAGCTAGTGGTAATCCCATACCTTATTTTCCTGCATATTCGATGAAGGGAGGAGAAAAGAGAGGAATGTGACCAAAGCAAAAAGAAGGAATCACTGAGAATCTGAGGTATCTATGGGAGATGAGGGAGCAGGGGAAGATAAACCAAAAATGATAATATATCCAGAATACAACCTCCACTGCCACTATCTTGTCCCAAGCCACCATTGTCTGCATTGCCCTGCAGTATTACGTTAGCCGTCCAGCTGGTCTCCTGCTTCTATCCTCAATACAACAGAGTAGGCCATTTAAAACTTAAGCTGGATTATTTCATCTCTCTGCTTAAAACCCCTCAATGGGTCCATCTTACTCAAAATAAAGAGTAACATAAAAGGCCCTAAAGAATGTGCCTTTTGAATCTCTCTTGTTCATTCAAAATAAAAGCTTAAGTCCTTACAATGGCATACAAGTCTATAGGGTGTGCTATTACCTCTCCTACTATTCTTCCCCTCATTCAACCCTCTTCAGTCACACAGACCTTTCTCTTCCTTTTTAGGCACATTTCCATTTTAGGGCCTTTGTACTGGCTGTCCCCTCCACCTCAAGCTACCCTCACGATGAATAATCTTGCTTCCTTCAACTGTTTTCTTGTACATAATCCTCCCAAGGAAACCTACTCTAGGTCCCCTATTTAAAATTACAGCCTACCCCCTCCTTCAAATCCTGACATGCCTTACCTTCCTATATAGCACTTTATCACTTTCCAACATGGTGCATAAGTTAACTTATATTCTTTCTATTGTTTATTGTAGATCTCCCCTTCACTAAAATGTAGGCTCCAAGGCTTTTGAGGGCAGGGATTTTTGTCTATTTTGTTCACTGCTGTATTCCCAACTTCTAAAACAGTGCCTGCACCAGTAGGCGCTCAGCTAGAAATTGGCTGAATGAATGAATGTACGAGTGGATGCTGGGGAGGAAAATAAATGAAAAAAAAAAAAGGGTAAGAGGCTGCTGAGAGCCAAGAAGAGCGGGAGGGAGTTAGGAATGCAGGAGGAAAAGGCCCTTGTTTGGCAGGAACCCGCGGCGGTCCCCAGCTCCCGGCGGACCGGGCTCCAAAGCCCCGCCCCGTCCCCGGCCCCAGGGAAGGGGTGTATTTAAGTGAACCAGGTGGTGGTGCCAGGGTCCGCCCAGCCGCACCTCGGCGGGTTCGGAGACACCAGTGGCAGCCTGGGAGCCCCTCGGCTAAAGTCCCGTCCCACGCTGGCTGAAGACACAGACCTTCCTGCCGACATTCTCCTCTAAAAATGAGAAAATAGAGAAACCTGTCCTAGCTCCACTT
The DNA here is from genome assembly GCF_964374135.1 of Grampus griseus. Lineage (NCBI taxonomy): Eukaryota > Metazoa > Chordata > Mammalia > Artiodactyla > Delphinidae > Grampus > Grampus griseus. Next base: position 22,178,869 of record NC_139004.1, read on the forward strand.
CCTAGTCCTTCAATAATCATTTCCGGTGACTTTCTAGGAAACCTCAACTCGCTGGTCGAGGAATTTCCCTAGAAAGCCTCCGCAGACTCCGAACGTGTTATTTCCTGTTCTTCAGAATGCATCTCTTAAAACAGAACCACAATGTCATTATCCCACCTAACAAAATTAAAATAATTCCTGGGTACCATCTAATACTGAGTCCATATTAAAATCTCCCAAATATATAAAATACGCTGGGTTTTTGAATCAAGATCTAAAGTCTACATACTTTATTTGGTTATTTCTCTTAATCCTCTTTAAATTTAGATCTAGAATAACTCCTCCATCTTTCACTTTTCCCCGCATTGAGTAAATTGGGTCAATTGTCCTGAATGTTCCACATGCTGGCTTTCTCTGTTTGCATCCTCATTTAATTTGTTTCTCTAGCCTTGTATTTGTTAACTAGATGTTAGCTCTAAAGGTTTAGAGTTTGGTTTACCTTTATGGGTAAGCATTCTTACGTGGTGCTACGTACTTCTTTTTGCTTTATATCAGGAGGCATATAATGTCATTATTTCACTCTTTGTGATGCTAAGATTGATCAATGAATCAGAACTTGCTAGTTGGATCCCTCCATGTAAAGCTCCTCATCAACCTTTTATCTGGTGGTTTCATCCACTGATGATCTTTGCCTGAATCAACCATTTTATTGCAGAACTGGGATTTTCTAATTCAATATTTTTTTCACATTTATGAGTTGGAATTTCTTTTTTTTTGTTTTATTTATTTTTTTTTGCGGTACGCGGGCCTCTCACTGTTGTGGCCTCTCCCGTTGCGGAGCACAGGCTCCGGACGCGCAGGCTCAGTGGCCGTGGCTCACGGGCCCAGCCGCTCCGCGGCATGTGGGATCTTCCCGGACCGGGGCACGAACCCGTGTCCCCTGCATCGGCAGGTGGACTCTCAACCACTGCGCCACCAGGGAAGCCCGGAATTTCTTTTTAAACAAGGATTTTATCTCATTAACCTATCAATTCAGGGTTATTTGGTTATCCTGAAATGTAAGTTCAAACAGGAAAGACAAAATAAATGTTTACTTTTCTATTTAATTGCTAATTTTCAGGGTAAAAAGTTGTGCCCTAGGTGCCAAGGCCACTGACACATTAGCCATTCTTCAAAATGGCCATCAATGAGCACTGTCTTCGAGTATTCATACTCTTGTGTATCTCCTTCCTACATTTTACCAGTGTTGGTTTGTGTGACCAATTGAGTATGGCAGAAATGATGTTATGTTACTTCTAATATTAGGTAATAAAAGAAACTGTGGCACCCCAGTGTTCACTGAAGCACTGTTTACAATAGCCAGGGCATGGAAGCAACCCAAATGTCCATCAACAGAAGAGTGCCTAAAGAAGATGTGGTACATATATACGATGGAATATTACTCAACCATAAAAAAGAACGAAATTGTGCCATTTGCAGAGACGTGGATGGAACTAGAGACTGTCATACAGAGTGAAGTAAGTCAGAAAAACAGATATCGTATATTAATGCATATATGTGGAATCTAGAAAAATGGTACAGATGAACCTATGTGCAAAGCAGAAATAGAGACACAGACATATGGACATCAAGGGGGGAAAGGAGGGGTGGGATGAATTGTGAGATTGGGATTGACATATCTACACTATTGATACTATGTATAAACTAGATAACTAATGACAACCTACTGTACAGCACAGGGAACTCTACTCAATGCTCTGTGGTGACCTAAATGGGAAGGAAATCCAAAAAAGAGGGGATATATGTATATACACAGCTGATACAGCAGAAACACACACAACATTGTAAAGCAACTGTACCCCAATAAAAAAAAAAGAAGAAGAAAAAGAAACTGTGGCTTCTATCTTGGTCTCTCTTTTTTTCCCTTTCTCTCAGATCACTCACTCTAGGGGAAGCCAGCTGCCAGGTTGAAAAGTGAGACCCAGGTGGTGAGGAAATAAAGCCTCCTGCCAACAGCCATATGAGTGAGTCTAGAAGTGGATCCGTCAGCTCCCTGTCAAGCCTTCAGTTGACTGCAGCCTGGGTCAACATCTTGGCTGCAACCTTAAGACAGAACTAGAACCAACCCCTAAACTGCTCTCAGATTCCTGACCTGTAGAGACTGTGAGAAAATAAATATTCAATATTTGATTCTAAATTTGGGGGTAATTTGTTATGCAGCAATTGGTAACTAATATTTTTTGTTGTTTCCTCTTTCTGAGCATCATTAACTCATGGATTTTTAAAGAACATTCAAGGAATCTTAATCAATTGCACTTTTTTTTTTTTCTTTTTCTTCTTGATGTTCAAATGATTCCATCTTTGGCCAGTGGGAGTCCCTTTATTTTATTTCCTGTGCCCTTTTCATCTAACTCTAAGAGTCTTTGATGGTTTTCTTGCCTTCTGGCAGCACAAGATATTTCAGGCTCATTTTGTATATTTCCTGCTCCAGACCTGGCATCAGCCATTTCTCCAAGGAGTCCTGGTTCCTTTCATAGGGAAGAGTGATTGCATAGCTTTGTGACTGGTCATAACTTCTTTTAAAGCTTATCAAAATGAAATAAAATTAATTATGGGATTGAATACAGGCTAAACCACTTGGTACCTGTGTGCATAAGAACCTAAGCAAGGTATACATCGTGCCCCAGTTTCCCCAACTGTAAAATAGGTCCAGGGTGAATACCTAATTTTCGGAGTCGTTATGAGGATTAAATGAGACAATATACAGAAATCATTTAACACATCACCTGGCATCAAATTTCATCATTAAAATAATAGAAGTGCAAGTCTGAAAGATACCGCAGTGATGACCAAGTACAATTTGTTCATTTCACACTTGAGAAACCTGAGGGCCAAGAGATTAAAATTTTGTCTAAAACTACAAAGGAGGATAAGATTAGAAGAGAAACTAATGACTCCAGAGTCTTGGATCTCACACTTGGGCTATTTTGATAAAAAGCAGTCCCTCCAGCCTGATCAGGGCTTTTATTTATTCAAAAACAAAAGAGGTTAGAAAGTACTAGGCACATTAGTTATAAAATGGTATTATGGAAAGTTCATCAATCTTATGTTCTGAAGACCTGATTCCTGGCTCTGCCACTCACTAGCTTGATATTTTGGTCAAGTCATTTAACTCCTTTGCATCTCAATTGCTGCATCTGTAAAACAGTAACAATAAATCCTTTAATCTCAGCTCAGTGTGAGAGTGAAAGTACAATATACGGTTTATGAAAGTGCCTGGCTCATAATAATTGCTAAATAATGATCATTATATAAAAAAAATTCCTTCAATCCTCCAATTTAATACAAATGTATTCTTCTCCTCTAAAGGAAATTGGGTTTTGATTAGACTGATCCCTAAGTCCCTAATTCTGAAACTGAATTCAGTGAATACTGCACAAAGGCACTGAGCAAGAGGCTGCAGGAAAGATGCTATGCATGGTCACCCACTCTTCAGACTGTAGTCTTTCTTCCTGATATCAATCTACTTAACAGTACTAGCGTCCAGTACACATATACTCACAGGGTATATTTATGAGAGACTTTGGTATAACCTTTGCTGATTTGAAGATACTTTACTTCCACAGCAGATCCTTAGTATATGACTTTAATAATCTAGTCCAATTGAGATATAATTTATTTACATTTTTCTTGGTTAACCCCAATCTCATAAAACCTCATAAATAATCTCCTAAAATAATTAATGCTGGAATTTTGCCAGGGATCCATGTCAAGCTTTTCAGCCTAATTCCACAGTTCATCTTTTTTCAGTTTTTGAAAATTTGGATATTTGCCAGTCTTAGGCATGAGTCACACTCCTTAAAAATGGCCTCCAGGGGCCCTGTGGCTAATCTGCCTGAAATTCAGGATCCTTCAAGCAATTTTATCTGGGTACGAAGACTTGCACTCATTTAAGGCAAGTAGTTACTCTTTTACTATCTCCTTGTATGTCCTGAAATTTAATTTCCTCATATTAATGTTTGTCCTACCATTCCCAATTTGAAGGTCATGATCCTTGATGGAGAAACAGAAGCCTGATTGGTGTTGAGTAATTCTATGGCCCCTCTGCTGTCTGTTGAAATTACCAAATTCATTTCCAGGGGCTTTTTAAAAAAAATAACAAATATTTCAGGCATACAAAACAATAATAAAAAAAAATTTAACATCTATCTTAATATATAAATATTACACATATAATTATATCCCCTTGTCTACTCCTCTCCAATTCCTCTCCTCTTCCTTCTCAGGTTAACTACTGTCTTGATATTGATGTTATTATTCCGATGCATGTTTATATATTTTTAGTACATATGTGGGTAGCCATAAACATTTTATAGTATAATTTACGTTTCCCTAATTTTATACAAATAGTTTCACTCTGTACATATTTAAGTTTGAAAGGCTTGATTTGATTTAGGTTCAATATTTTTGGCAAGAATGCTTCATAGAGGTTATTAGGTACTTTGTACATACTCAACTTCATGGTTTTGAGATATATCCTTAATGAAAAATGTATCCTTAGCTCATTCATCTTATCTGTCACAGGTATTTTTCATTTTCCTTCCAACAGTCTTGTTCATTATTCTGATTATTTTTTCAGTTCAACTCAGAACTTTAGCAAGTATTTGTTTTTTGTCTTTGAGTTTATGGATTTCATTTTGTTTATATTGGCTGTCTTTCTGAAATAATTTTCTTGGAGTTTCCCCTTCTAAAAAGGTTATGTCCCATAATTTTATGCTAGCCAGTTCATATTCTAGTGTAGGAAAGAATAATCTAAAAAGTATTTGCCACTTCCTCAAATTTTTAAATATATCTTTTGTGCTTATCTTAATTACTTAAGTAATTAACAATTACTTCAAGTTTCTACTGCTAATCATTATACTGAAATATAACATACTGAAAATATATTATAGAAAAATATAATACTTTAGAAATATAATATTTTGGAAAATACAGCATACATTACTTATAATGCATGCTTGTGGGTTTTCATAATCCCCAAATTATAAGATATTTAAATGTATGTGACACATAGTTCTCTTTTAAATAAAGCTACTGATCAGAGGCAAATACTGATATTAGTCAATGATGCTTTGCAGCAATATTTTTTCAGAATCGTTTCAATTCATTCATTTAACAAGAATTTCTTCAGCAACTGTTATAAGAGCTTGGGATACAGGAATGAACAAAACAGTTAAAGATCTCTGCGTGGTGGAGCTTACGTTCACGTAATTCTGATTAACTCGTGCTTCCATTTTCTGTCGTTGTTTTCCCTCTTCACACGCTGAAGAAGATCAATTTCATATTCAAGCTCATCTGTTCTCCATGTGGCAACAGGTCCAAACTAGCAAGCAGGGACCGGAACCGTCCAGCTTCTCAGGGTTTGTAGTGCTGGACCAAAGAGAAGAGTCCTCCGGGGGTCCTAGAAGGGCGAGCCGCGCGTTACCATGGAGACCGCGGAATAAAAAGGCTCTGTCTGCACTTTGGAGTTCAGCCCTTCGTCTCTGAGGTGCGGGTGGGGTTTTTTGGACCTCACCTGAGGAGGCCTTTGCGCTCCTTCGGCCCCACCGCGGAGAAGGCAGAACCCGCAAGGTCGGCGGAGAAGGTGAGGTTGCGGGGCAGGTCTGTGAGGCCCTGCCCGGGGTTCTGGCGGGAGCCCCTCGCTGGCCTTCTGGGGAGGGGCGGGGCCTGCGGTCGGAGGTGGGATTGGATGGGTTGGGACGTAGGAGGGCCCGCCTGCTGGAGCATATTTTATCTTTACCTCTTCTAATCTGTTTTTCTCTCCTTCTCCTCCTTCTTTAGGCCATCCTTTAATATTACAATTAAAGTTTTTTTATTTGGCAAACTGGTGAATATAGCGCTAATTCTGGGTCAGGGCTTGTCCTAAGTGTAGTATACATATTGATATTCATTCGTTTAATTCTCAAACAACCCAATGAGGTAGGTACTATCACTACCCCACTTTTTAGATAGGCAACTTGAAGCCTAGATATGCTAAAAGCTTACCCACAGTCGCGTAGCTGGTAAGGTGAGAAGAGGAAACCCAAACGATATGGTGCTTTTAGGCTTTTCTCACGAATTCTGAAACTCTCATCAGAGCTTTAACTTCCTTCCTCTTTGCCAGTTTCTTTCCCCGTCGGGCTGCTTGGTTCTTTTGTGATTTTTGTTGATGTGGTACTACTCCCATTCATGACTTTCCCTCCCTCCCTCTCTCTTTTTTTCCTGCCCTTTTCTTTCAGGCCAGTAACCTAAAATGCAGAGTGGAGCCACTGAACTTCACTGGTATCTAAAGCCATACTGCCAATGGACAAAAAAATGCAGAGCAGCTCCTGCCCGTTGGCTCAAAATGTCAGTCACTGGGAGAAGGCAGTTACTTCTGTTGGGTGTTCACAGGCGTTTGGCCCCCTTGAGGAGACCTGTCCTGAGCAGCAGGCCCTGGAAGTCCTACCTGGAGAGAGATGGGACTGGATGTGGGTACATGATTCACCTAGCAGAGAGAAGGTCACAGTAGTGATAGGAGATGAAGAGCGAGATCTGGATGGAGAAGAATGGGTAAGAGGAGGCAGTGTTTCTACTGTCGAGGGAAGAGAAACAGTGAATGATGTGGTTTTCTTAAGGGCTAAAGAAAATACTGTCTAAGTGCCTCAATTGAGTTTCTTCCTTAACCTCCTTGTTATTGACTGCATTGATAGTCTTTAAAGTTGCATGCTTTTGTAGGAAAGACTGTGCATCTCCTCTGTCTTTTTCTAAAATGGAACGAGAATTGGATTTTCCCTTTCTCTGTAGTCCAGAGAGATTGCTCTGTCATATCTTTCCTAGGATTTTAATTTTAACATGTAAATAATCCCTTTTGCTTTTCCCTTTGATGACATTCCTACATCTAGGTTCCATCCAGTGCCCAGGAAGGGCAGAGCTTGTCATGTGAGATTTTGGCATCAGCTTTCGATTCACCAGTTACTCAACATTGGCCCATAGTCATCCAGCCTGAAAACGTCACTCCTTTTTCTTGGGTCCTGCAAAAGAGAGGTGCGGAGCTAGCAGTCATCCTGCTTATAAGGTGAGTTCTGGTGGAAAAGGAGCCAGAGCATATCTTTGAAATTATGGTACCAAGACCTGATTTTTAGTTGTTATACATATGAATATTAAAAAAAAATAGAACTAAGTGAACATTGGGCTGTATTATACCTGATATATCTATGGGAGGAGAGGCCAGCCCTCAGTATTATAGGGCCAGCTTTCCTTGTCAGCCCCTTGTACATCTGGAGCAGATGCTAAACAATTCATTCATTTATTTATTCATGCATTTAATTCATGCATTCATTCATACAACATTTGTTGAATATATTTTTAGTGCCAGATAATTATTCTGGGCAGTAGAGATATAAAGTTGAAGGACGTTTGGCTCCTGCCCTCAAGGTACTTCAGTCTGGTTGGGGAAACAGACTAGGACATCTGTGATAACAGTCCAGTGTGATGAATACTGTGATAGAAGCAGGTACAGGGTGTTGTGAGAGTAGGGTCAGAGATAAAATGGGAATAAAATATTTGGCTTTATGTTTGAGTAAATGTATAGGGTACAGAAGAGAAAAGGGTTTGAGAAGCATTGTGCTAGAATGTGAGCTTTATGAAGCGAGGGACTGTAGTTATCCCTAGAACACAGTGACATATGATTCATGTTTAATAAATATCTGTTGTATGATCACTGAAAAAACCCAGGTGTATACCAGTCTCTTATTTTAGGTGTCACCGCTTGTCTACAGTCTATAGATAGCATCACTGCAGTAATATACAGTGGACTATTGAACAACACAGGTTTGAAATATGTGGGTCCACTTACATGCAGAGTTTCTTCAATTGTTGCATACTACATGATCTGCGGGAGGATGTAGAACTGCGAATATGGGGGGCGGACTGTAAAGTTACGTGTAGAATTTCTTTTTTTTTTATGGCTGAGTAGTTTTCCGCTGTTTATATGTACCACATTTTCTTTAGCCATTCATCTGTTGATGGACATTTAGGTTGTTTCCATGTCTTGGCTATTGTAAATAGTGCTGCTATGAACATGGGGTGCATGTATCTTTTTGATTATAGTTTTGTCCAGATATGTGCCCAGGAGTGGAATTGTTGGATCACATGGTAATTCAGTTTTTCTTTAGTTTTCTCAGGAACCTCCATACTGTTTTCCACCAGCAGTGTAGGAGGATTCCCTTTTCTCCACACCCTCTCCAGCATTAGTTATTTATAGACTGTTTAATGATGGCCATTCTGACTGGTGTGAGGTGGTACCTCATTGTAGTTAGGAGGAGACACCACCTACAATGAAATTCAGTTAGCTGTGTCCAGTGTCATCTTCCTGGTCATGCCACTCGCCCTCATTCTTATCTCTTACGGTGCCATTGCCTGGGCAGTGCTGAGGATTAACTCTGCCATAGCATGGAGAAAGGCTTTGGGGACCTGCTCCTCCCATCTCACTGTGGTCACCATCTTCTACAGTTTAGTCATTTCCGTTTACCTCCAGCCCCAAAATCCCTATGCCCAGAAGAGGGGCAAGTTCTTTGGTCTCTTCTATTCAGTGGGCACTCCTTCACTTAACCCTCTCATATACACCCTGAGGAACAAGAAGGTAAAGAGAGCACTCAGTAGGCTGCTGGGGAAGGACGAAGACTCCAGGGAGAGCTGAGCAAGAACTGCTTGATGTGCGTGAAAAGTGAGAGCAACTTCTTCATGGTTTTGTCAGGAAGTCTGTGTTCCCCGCACCTCTGCTCTCCTCACATCCGTCATGTCACAGAAATGGATGACAGCCACGTGTGTGTGCATGCATGCAAGTGTGAGTGTGAGTGTGTGTGCGTGACAGAGAGAGAGACACAGAGACACAGAGATTGAAAATGTGCTAAGGGGAAGTACTTATCTCTGTATGAAACATATGAATCAAATTTAATATTTTCTCTATTTTGTATTTCATACATTTCACCTCCATGGTGATCTCCCCAATTTTATCATTTCCATTTCCAACTCACCTCCTTGTCACATCATCACAATTTCTTTACCTCCACTTCTCATTTCTACCATAGTTTCTTTACTTCTCCCTCGGGTTTTTTTTCCACTTCCTTAAGTGTCTGTTTTGCATTGTTGTTCTATTTTATGCCCCAAATGACAGCAAGGAAGGGGGGAAGTTGAAGTCCAGGGGTTCAGAAACTCGCCCAAGGACATGCAGTGTTAGGACTAAAACCCAGGCCTGGTGACTTCCATCAGGCAACTTCTCAAATACACACTGTTGCTTTCATACCGTCGTCAAATATTTCAGTATCCTTAGGCAGGAATTCAGAACAGAGCCTTAGTAGAAAGCTTAACTTCTTCAGTTCTAGTGTTTCATCTTCTAAGGCACCCACAAATCGAAAACAGCTCAGACAGAGAGGGAGACCTCAAAATGTTTATGCCGGCAGGACAGTTTTAACAATGTGGGCTTTGGTGCCATCGACTGGCAGTATGTGGTATTACAACTGGCATTCCAGACTCCTGACCGAAGACCTCTCTAAGGTCGTCAGGTTTGTACTCTTGCTCAGAAAGGTGATTTATCATATTGTTATTATTAGGTATTTATATAGTGATTATGATATCCCAGGTACCATTTAAAGTAATTTTCACACATTGACTCATTTAATCTCTATTACAACACTATGAAAGAGGTAATATTGCCATCCTTTTTCAGATGCAGAAACTGAGACACAGAATTTAGTAGCAGCTTAACAATTTCAGGCATTTGGACCCAGGAGGGCTGATTCAAGTCTCCAGGCTCTTAACCCTGTGCTTGAATACATATAGTGTCTCCCCAGCACGGGTGAGAAGTCTCATATCTCTCAGTAAACTTTGAGGAAATCATCCCACTCTAGAAATATGTCTAATTTATTAGACCCCCCAGCTGAAGGAGGTTTGCTTCCCTGGAATAAGAGTTTATCAGGTGCTCCAAAGCATCCCCTGAGAACAAGAAACAATAGCTGCATGGAGGAAGTTTTGGTAATTCATGTAGTGTGTTCCTGGCTTAACTCCCCCACTGGATTTCAGACTCATAGAAGCAAGGACCAGAATGTTGCAGAAAATTGGCCTCCAATTAGTTCTATAAATGAATGAATGAGTGAGTGAATGAATGAATAAATATCTCCAAAAAATGTGTAAAGTTTCGTGGGGTCCTAATCTCACAGATGCTGTCTCCCAGCTTTCCCCATGGCAGTGGCAACAATACCAAATTCTCTCGGATACATGCTGATGAAATAAGAAAAAGGGAAATCCTAGTTTTATTCTAGTCCCAACACAAAATGGCTTTGATTCAACATTTACTCTGGCATCAGCACAGAACAGCAGCATTAACTCTATTTTAATCCTAATCTTCATTTTAGCCATTCATGTACAAATCTTCTTGCCTCCTTGACCTCCTAATTTGATTGTATCCTATACTAAATGTAGATCCCCTATTTTATATTTAATAATCCCAATCTCAACCCTACAAGAGATGCTAACCCCAGTTCTACTTTTCAAATCACTTATGTAATACATTTTTATCATGATCACCTCTATCCTCTTTCTCTCACTGGGACCTGGAAACCTCTACCTTTTTGGCCTGTTTATCAGCTCCCTGTGCCCAGAGGCCCTAATGTTCTCATACAGTAAAATCCTTTCTAGACAGACTCTAGGGGAAATACAACAGAGAATTAAATGAAGCAGTGTAAACAATCTGTTTTAATGAAAACTGATTTGTTGAATAAGTGGATTAACAGAGGTTTTAGGACTAACATCTTATTCTGAATGCATTCAGTCTATGTGGACAGTTATCTACTGGATACCCTAGGGGGAAACCCAGCACAAGCTTACTCAGTCACAACCCTCAAAGTGTCCAAAGCAGATCACGATGGTCAGAGACACAATTCCAATATAAGTAACCACTACACAACTGAGTTGGGGGCAAGTACGAGGCCAAAGGCATAGAGAATGAAAGAATAAAGTGTACGAGCATTGGGTGGTGTGGGCATCAGGGAATTCTTCCCTGAGGTTTCAAACACAGCAGAGGGAACAATATTGATATGAAATATTTGCTGATTTACTGTGTGGAAAGAGCTGGCATACATATGTTGTGCATTAAGATGGGAAGATGTGGGGGAAGGAGTTACACCAGGGAGCCAAATGGTTTAAGGGGAAAATATGGATTATTTTAGAAATATAGAGAAGCTACTGAATTGGATACAAGTGGAAAAGTGGATCCCTTGCAGATGATTAAAGACTACAGGATTTAGGTCCTGTGAGTGTGGGCACTTCCCTATCCAATACAACACATGAGTTGGAAGCACTTAAGGGGACATTATTCAAGAACCTCCGGGTGTAATCAGTTCACTTCTGAAGGGCTCACTGAACCATGAATAGGCCCTGAAGCACAGGGCCCAGCTTCTGTTTCCCCTGTGCAGAATTAGTCACTCATGCCTGAAGGGTACCAGGATATGCCACCCCAAAATATGTCTCTTTGGCATATGGATTATTTTAAGCTAAAGGCCCATTGAGAACCAGCAGCTGCAAGAAAACCTCTAAAACAGGCCACAAGTTTTCTTTTTGTAAATTTACTTTTCTAAAGGTGTCTCCCTCTCCTGTACTAGGAAGAGGAGGACTCTTAACTCTTATCTAAGGAGAAGGCACAGACAAATCTGCATAACAAACCTTACTAAACAATCCCTATTTACCACACTTTTCCTGATCACCTTCCCAAAGCTGGCCTCCACTACCCAGAAGCCCCAAACCCCTTAACCCCTTTTCCTTTGTTTAGCTCAAAATGGTATATAAGCCCCAGTTTTAGCCGCCCCTCCGAGTTCCTCAGCACTGAGTATTCCCAAGCATATTCGCGATGCACGTGTTAATAAACTTCAGTTTTTCTCTTTTTAATCTGTCTTTTGCTGGTCTCCACTTGCAAGGCCCCAGCTAAATAAAGAACCTAAGATGGGTTGGGGAGAAAGGTTATTTGTCCTCCCCTCCACCCCCGAGAACACTCTGTGCGCTGCTTAGTGTTACTGCCCCTCGGCTCCCTCTCCCCACGACGTCGCAGTTCCGGCACAGCGTCCCCTCGCGGAAGCCTCCGTGCGGTTCACGGCAGCAACACAGGTCTCGTCTCCCACGACCGTCTCTAGTGTTCCCTTCCCGGCCCCACGGGCCGCGTAAGTGGATGCCTCATTGGTTAAGTATTTTGAATATCACCCCTGTTTGGGGGAGGGAAAGCTGTCTGATATGAAGCCCAGCCTCCGATTCCCCTCAGGTTAATGGACCCTGAAGTACAAAGTAACAGAATTCCCTGCTTCAAAAACCGGAGAGAATAAACTCTATCCAGAGTGTCCTAAAATTACAATGGACCGTGGGAGGAACCACAATTGGCAGAAACGGCGAGGTGTGGGACTACCACTGGCCTTGAAGCATCCAGAAGAAATCAAAGACCTGGGAAGAGGCTGAAAGTCAGCAAATAGACAAGACTGGGTGATGGACCTGCGAGGGTAGACAGCAGCGTGCGAGGTGCAGTGAACGCTCGCTTTGGAGCAGGCAGACCAGATGCAGTGGATCATTCTTTCCAAAGAAGGCTGCAGCAACATATTTATTGCATCCCACGTGTTCTTTTCACAGTGGGACTGATGCTCAGCCCACGATGACGTGAGGTCCACGTTTCCTCTCCTTGAATCTGGGCACAGCCTTGTGACTGCCCAAACCAATGGGATCTCTCTCTCTCTCTCTGTCTCTCTCTCTCTCTGTCTCTCTGTCTCTGTCTCTGTCTCTCTCTCTCTCTCTGTCTCTCTCTCTCGACAGTTGCCTTTGGAACCCAGGCACCATGTTGCAAGAAATTCCAGGCTGCATGGAAAGGCTAGGGGTAGGGGTTCCAGCTGACAGCTCCAACTGAAGTCTCAGCCAACACCCATCTTTAGACCCTTCTGATGATTCCAGCCCCCAGCCTTCAAATCTCCCCACTGTGCCCCGAGTTCCTGACCCACGAAACCGTGAGAGATAATAAATGATTATTGTTTTAAGCCAGTGTTTTACGGTAACAGGTTGTGCAGCAACAGACAATAATTCACTCAGGCTGGATGCTGGCTCTCATCAGCTGTGACCCTGGACAAGAGTCTTCCTCTCCTAGCTGCAGTCTCCTTGCCAGGTAACAGACATGATGCACAACACCTTCCCACAGCACTGTCCGGAGCAGCAGAGGTAACGACTGCAAGATGCCCACACTCCTGGCTGTTCTCTCAGGCTACCTTGTTGATTTATTTCACCTGCCTACTTACTTACTTCATCTTCCCTCTTTGAGAATGTACATCCCACGAAAGCCCATCTTGTCCACTGCTCTACCCCAGGGCCTAGAAGCACCTGCCACAGTAACTTCCCCAACAAAAGTTGTTGATTGGGACTTCCCTGGTGGTGCAGTGGTTAAGAATCTGTTTGTCAATGCAAGGGACACAGGTTCGATCCTTGGTCTGGGAAGATCCTGCATGCTGTGGAGTGGCTAGGCCCGTGTGCCACAACTACTGTGCCCATGCAACACAACTACAGAAGGCCTCGCTCACTGCGACTGAAGAGAGCCTACACGCAGCAAAAAAGACCCAATGCAGCCAAAAAATTAAAAAAAAACAACTTTTGATTGATTGAAAAAATAACAAAACTAACATAGTAGCAAAGTGTTCACAAAATTCTTTCTGTTAGTAAATGACTAGGGCAGGGAGGCAAGAGGCCAAGTCAGGGCAGAGCTGGGGCCACTGAGGCCTGGCAAGCAGTCTAGAGCCCACAGTGCTCTACAGTCAGGAGGAGATCTGAAGCCTGAGGGTGAAGCCCATCCTGACCGAGGCAGGGCTGGAGAGGCCAAGGGAACAGCTCCTCCCAGAACTGCTGAGTGGTGGTCGCACCACCCGGCAACACATCCTCATCACACCAGGAGCCTCTGCTGGCCCTACCATTTGACCTGCTCCCTGTCTGTGCTCCTGCCAGCAAAGAAGGTCTGGCTTGACCTTGGCACAGTAGAACTGACCCTCTGTAATTTGCAGCTCCACTAAGTGCAAAGAAAGTTCAAGGTGGTAACTCTGGTCTCTTCTGTTCTGCCCAGGGCTGGGATATAGCTCCTGCTGCTGCTTCTGAAGCCAACTGTTCACTTTCCACACTAAAGGCTTACCTAATCCACAGGATTCTTCCCCTTTTCTCGAGAATATTCTATTGTGGGAAGAGGGGAAACTCAAATCAAGTCCTACTGGTCCAATGTGGATAATCACAGTAGAATGGTTTTCAAGTACTGCTGGTCCAAGATTTAACCACCCATGCTCTCAGGGAACTTCAGAACTTGGGTCTTCCACAGGATGGTGAAATGAGAGGGCCCATCCAATCCTTGTAGCTCTTTTGCAAAACAATGAAAATCGCTTTAAAAACATCAGTGCTATGGGGAAAGAGAAAAAGTGAGCTTCAAAAAGGCACTTCTCCAAGAGGACCCAAAGAATTACAAAAGTCCCAAGCAATGTTTTGTTTTGTTTTCCATTGGCCATTCAATACTTTCTTTCACGTGGATATCCAGTTCCTGCCAAGATGCTCAGAGTTCTTAGACAAAGACTTTTAAGGCTGGAAGCACTCAGGGGCCATCTCATCTGCTGCCTCCTAGCAGTCATATTTTTTTGTTATTCTTAATTCCTAGGAAGAAGACTCCTCACATCTGTTCAGCCAAATGCTCCAGGCTCCCACACCTGCCCATCACTGTCAGAGAACTCATTAAACAGTAGCAACAGTGGCTAGTGTTTACCCAACATGCTCCATGGGCCAAGAACCATCGTGAGCACTTGTCCTTGCAACCACCCTGCGGAGGGCTGGATGATGAAGATGGTGCTGATGATGATGAGTCTTATCTTCATAAGTGAGAACTTGGAGAATAAAGGAAATTTTTTGCATGTGGTAGAATCTGAAGCTCGGGTAGTTAGACTCCAGCGCCCACACTTTTAACCACTAATGTCATCCCTCACTAATCTCAGTCCTAATAGTGTCCTGCTTTGCCCTGCTAAGCCCTCAATGGATCAGTAAAACACCTTTTTCCATTCCCTCCACTGCAGTGCCTTTTCATCAACGTGGAGTCTCCCGAGCCTCCCTCCCTGGGCTGAAGCCCACTCTGTTCACAGTAAAGAACAAGGGGCTGAGTCACTCCGTTCACTAGTTTATTGAGATTTGGGGAGCTCCTTCCCCAAGAGACACCACAGTGCAAAAGGGACGCCACCTCCCGCCCCACAGGACCATCTTCCATCTCAACAGTCAGGGGTGCCTTCCTTTGGTCAGGATTCTCACCGAATATCCACTGGAAGCAGCTCCCCAAACCTGCCCCCATTTCTTCTCCTTTCTTTCCCCCAGAAAAACACAAAACCAAAGGGAGCACTCTTGGGAGAGGACGATTGTGAGTGTGGACCGAGGATGGTCCATGAGCGCAAAGGAGAGGCTGCAGAGTGCGAGCGGAAACCAAGTGTGACAAAGAGAGGATGTGGGCAGCCACACCAAACATGAATTGGGGAAAAGTGCGTAACAGTGGCCAGGGTGGGTGTGTACGACTCTGTTAGAAGAACAGAATGATTTTAAGGTGCAGAAAGAAGAGGGTACGCAAGGCACCATGAGGGCACACAGGGAAAGTGCATGGATAAGCTTGGATGTGTGCACGCAGGGAAGACATGCTAGACAAATGGCACACGCCCACCCACACACGCCCTCACAAGGACACACCCATGACCATGAGAGGGGCACACACAGCCATGAGGGAAGGGAATACAATGGAGCATATGCGGCCACAGGAAGGGTGGAGAAAGCACGTGTGAAACGCGTGCGCACACAGGAGCCTGTGCAGTGGGGACGAGCAGGGGAGGGGAGGATGAATGTGTGTCTGGCAGAGAGGAGAATGTGAGCCTTGGCAACAAGAATGAGTGCCCTGCAGCAGCAAAATTCAAGAGGAACAAAACGTGTGCATGTGTGGAGGGGCAAGTGGGCTGGAAGGAGATTAGGATGGTGCGAGAAATGGCCAGGCCCTGTTAGGGTAGAGAGAGCACTCTGGGGAGATCCCTGCTGGATGGGAGCAGAGCACAAAGGCAAGGGAGCTGTGGGGTTGCCGTGGCAACGGGACAGAGGAAAAGAAGAGGGTGTAGGTAGTGAGGCTGCTGAGGAGCCAGTGAGTGAGAAGCTTCAGGCCAGGTACAAACTAGGTTATGAAGTAGAGATAGAAAATCATACGAACGAATGAGAGAACAGGGCCTGGCTCCGGGAGTACTGGAGACCCAGAAAACCCCGGGGCTTGCAGAGGGGCAGGTATTTACAAGAGATGGGATGGAGTAGTGTTCTTCCCACCTGGGGCTGGTATCCCCTGCTTCCTCCCAACCCCCCTCCCCTTCTCCCTCTCCCTCTCCCTCCGCCTATTGGCCTGTCTCCCCTTACACCGCCCTCACTTGTAAAGCAAGTGGACTCGACTCCCATCACAGCTAAGCCGGTCGGGGGGCTCAGGGGGCCCCCTGGGCAGGGCCCCCGAGGGGTCTGGGGGTGTCGGAGGGTGACGCCGGGAGCGGAGCTGCTGCCGGGACTGGAGCTGATGGCGCAGTTCAGAGACTCGCTCCTCTTTCTGGAGGAAGAAAACAATTGGGCGAGTGGGAGACAGGAAGTCAGGAAGGGCTGGGGGAGGGAAAGACAGGCAGAGGAAACTGTGTGGGAGACGCAGGGGCAGACTGGCAGAAGAAAGTAACGCGAGGCATGGGGGAAAGAACAGGGAGAGCCGAAAGAACACAGTGGGGCACCAGGTGAAGGAAAGAGATCAGGGAGACACAGGGGCTGGGGGGAGGGGACACAGGTCCATGCACACAGCTTCCAGTAACTCACGCACAGATTAGTGTCAACCCAGCTTGAGCACCCCCCAGCCTGACACTGCGCTGGCCTCTAGCTACAGCGGGGGCACAGTGGACACCCTGGGGACCTGCCCAGACCCCTCTCACTGGAGGGTACACTCAAGGCCCGCAGCCAGCCACCCCCAGCCCAGGGCCACCCCCTCGGCTCCTCCGCAGGTGAAGCCAACCGTGCAGCTGTGCTCCACAGCCGCCCCCACCTGCCGAGGCCAGCACCCGATTTTACCTGAGGCCAGCTCCACCCTTTCCCCTTCCCCATCCTCCTCCGCTCACTCCCTGGCCGCTTGTCTCCTGAGACCCTCCCTTGGTAAACCACAGGCTCCGGAAGGCTGATCTCAGACTCTGCCTCCAGAAGCCGGACCTGAGACATGGGCCTCCCCGACCCGCCACCAGCCCTGCCTTCACCGCACACCTCAGCAATGATCTTCTCCAGTTCACGGTTCTCCTTCTCCAACAGCCGGGACTTCTCCTCCTCGTTGTTGTTGGTCGAGGACCCCGTCTTCATGGTGTCCTGCGCCTCTGACTGCCACTCCCCTCGGGTGATCAGCCTGCGCATCTGGGGGTGGAGGTTAGGGGCATGGATGGCCGAGCAGGGACAGTGTCAGTGCTTAGCTGACGGTGGCTTGCAGTTGAAAAGAACGAAAACAAGAGGAACAAGCTGGGCCCGAAACAAGGGATGAAGTGGGAGGAGGGGACATGCGACGAAGGCATGGAGGGGACACGGGCTGGAGAGGGTGGGAGGACACCCAGAACCACACCTTGGGCACGAAGAGCACAACCAGGGTGATGTACGAGGAGAAAACTATGGCAAGAGAGGCAAAGGCGAAGGCCGCATCCTGCTGGCTGGACAGGATCATGGTGACCGGAGCCGTGATGAGACACAGGACCTGGGGGCAGAACATGTTTGGGGTTGCAGATCTGCCGGCTCAGACGAGAGCCGAGGTCTTCTTTCCCCGGGAGAGAGTCTATGGGGACAGGTTCCTGGGGAAGTTTCCATTTGAAAAGGACCCAAAGTCAGGATCGTCCTCAACTCTAGATTGAGAAGAATGCCAAACAAACTGTTCCAGCTCAGCTCCAGCTCTAGGTCAACCCCTCCCTCAAGGCAGGAGCTCCCAGGACCTCTATACACACATCAGAGTCCCCGAGAGCCAGTCCCTGGGCATCCCTGGCAGGAAATCTCGACTCAGATTCCAGCCTGTGAACCACAGACAACTAATTTCACCTGTTTCTGCTTCCTCATCTATCTAGTGGGGATGCTAATATCCACTTCACTGGGTGGCTGTATGAAGATTAATGTGTGCTTTATAGACTGTAAAGTGCTTAACAAATCCGAGACATTAAAAAACGTTTGAAGACTTCCACCCAGCTGACCCCACATCTGGCACCTGATTCATCCCAGGCCACTCCACCTGGATTGCTATAGTCCGTCCCCAGGGTCGATGCCAGGGGTCTGGGGAGCTCACCGCCACATTGTAGATGGCCATGCCCACAGCCCGGTGGTCGTTGATCTTCTCGGTGGACACACTCTTGGTCTCATAAGCAAGAAAGATACCCAGCAGCAGCAGGAGCCCCTTGTAGCCATAGAAAATGCCTAGGAGGGCAGGAAAGGGTCACGCGGGCGACCAGACCTTCAGGCTGCACTCACTCCCCTGCTCTCTGTGCTCTCTACCTGCTGCTACTCCTCCTGGTCGCCCACAAGGAAAAGGGGGCCTCCTCTCCAATCCACCCATTCTGACCTAGCACACCCCTCCCTGTCCGCTGCCCCCACTGTCCACCCAACTCGCCCCGACCTCACTCACACAGTGTCTCACTCCCTTATTCTCCAGGTGGGAAGACGGCTTTCCACGCTGAGGGTAGGTTTGCCATTTGTGCTTACAGGTCAGAGGGATGCTAAAAAGGCCAAAGGGGGCCTGACCCCTCACAGCCCCGGTCTTACTCCAGGGAGCTGACCAGACAGAGATGGTGTCAGGTCTGGAGATAAGGGTGAGGCATCATCACTGATCCCTCTGATGAATACAAGCTCTGCCTCATCCCTGCGTTAGACCTAAGCTCCTCACGCAAAAGACCAGCTCTCCCCATTCTCAGAAAAGATTAGTGCAATGACAAACAGGAGGACATTCGCACTGGGTGGACATGAGCTCTCTGCCTTTTTCCAAAGACACTTCTCCCTCCAAAGCTACTGTCCCTGCCCCACCCCACCCCCTGCCTTAGTGGCATCTTCCCCCATGTCCCACACACCAAGCCATGTATTCATCTTCTTGGAGCTGCAGTGCTCCAGCTGGGGCAAAATAGACACGTCGATATCTTCCTTCGGTTCCTCCTTGGCAAAAGTCTAAGGGAGAGACAGGGCCACAGGAAAGATGGTTGCCATCCTCCCCTTCCCACCTCTGCTCAATCCCTGACTCCCAACTCTGCCCCCTCTTTCTGATGAGATCCTCAATTCTGATGCCAGATCCCAGGAGCACTTGCCTAAACACCTTAAAAGTGCTTGTTCCCCCACCTTCCATGATATCTGAAGTCTGCACATCCTGCCAGCTCCCCACCACTTCCTTTCTTCAGAGGAATCCAGAGCCTCTGGTGCAGCTCCCTCCAGGAAGGAGGTAGAGCTGCTGAGACGCACTGGGCTGGAAAACACCTCCCACGAGCGGCTCTTCTCCTCAAGACCACACGCAGCGCCGGAGGCCCTTCCACCACTGAGCCCCCCTCGGCCTCCTGACCACAGGGCCTTCTCCCAAGTGGTACCTCAATGGTCCGGTGCAAAGGGTCCACGATCTGCCAGATGGCGAGGGTGAGGACGTCCATGCCCACCAGCAGGCCCACCGTGGCATACAGCTTCCAGGGCTCCAGGGTCTGGGTGAACACACGGAGTACAGGCGTGTTGGGGTGGGGGTCCTCCAAACCCCGAGAGCCAAGGCGCTAGGGACCGAGGCATCGGAAGCAGCTCACCTTCCTCCACTCCTTCTTTTCCTCCTTCTTTGTGAAGACCGTGTGGACCCACCAGATCTTGGTGAACATGGAGCCGTAGCCCAGGCTAAAGCCCAGACCCAGGAGCCAGAGGCGGGCCTAGGAAAGGAGAGAGGGCAGGAAAGAACAGGGCGGGGCAACAGGTGGGACTGTGCCAGGATGGGGCAGGCTGTAGGAGGTGACAGATGACAAGGCAGGCGGGACGCAGCCGGTAGGGGGGCCAGGGGTAAGGGGAGCAGCGGGGTGGCGGCAAGTCTCCCTACCTTTCATAAATTCCTCCCATCCACCTTTGCTACTTTGCCACCTGGGTGATCGTGCTAAAAGACTGGGTTTTAGTCACTTCTGACTGTTCTCCAGTGCCTACAGGTTGCAGCCTGAACACCTCCAGATGTGGCAAGAGGCCTTTCACAACACGGTCCCACCTAAATTCCCAGGCTCCTCTCCCCCCAGGCCCTCACCTGCCCCGTGCTCCAGCCCTGCTGAACTGCTCATTTGCTCGCCCTCACCCTTGAGTCTTTGCTACCCATAGGATGCTCCCTCTCCTCCTGGAGTAACCATCCTTTATTTCTCCAGCTGACAAAATCCCCTGCATCCTTCACTATTCAAATGCCGCCTTTGGTGAGGTCCGCCCGGCTACTCTGACAGTGAGCTGCTTTCTCTTTGCTCCCACAGCAGATGCCTCTCATATGTCACTGCAGCTAACTGTCTGCTCTCCCCCTGCATTAGGTCTCACTGGGGACAGAGAGCCTCTGAGGAACTGTAGGTGTATGTGTGCACGAATGCCGTGTGCACGAATGCCATGTGCATGGATGCATGATCAGGACAGGCACAGGGCAGAGGAGAGAGGAGTAAGGAGGGGCAGGGAAAAGGGTGGGTGTTTCCCACAGCATAAGAGAGAACCAAACAAATATTGCTGCTGAAGCAGCCCCAGAACCTTCCACGTACCAAGAGTCCCACAAGGCCTCCTCCCTGTGTGAGAGTGGTCCCTTCCCCCAGCTCTCCTTGCTGTTGGTTCAGATCCCCCGCCTCCGTCCTTCCGAACCACAACTAAAGCTCCCACGGGAAGTCCCCAGTTCTTGTTCTCAGCCCCCATGCCACAGACAGGCCACCCACCATTGTCCAAGGGTTCTCTGCGCAAGACCCCCTTCCTTCGCCTTCGATACCTTCCCCCTCTTCTCTGCAAGACATGCCATGGCAACCTTGGAACTGACAAGCGAGCTCCAGAATGAAAACTTCTGGAGGCACAGAAAGAAGGGACGGAGCCAGACAGAGACCAGAGGGGCGATGCCAGGAGAAGGAACTGGAACAAGGGTCAGGGAAAGACAAGGAGAAGGACAGGCAGGGGATGGCGCATCACAGAAGGCGCTCCTGAGGGGCCAGGAGAGCCATGCTCTGCAAGGGACCTGCCACCCCCTCCTCACCTGGCAGACGAAGGGGAACTGGCTTCTCCCGATGTGGTAACCATCCAGCCCGAGGGGGAAGACGGCAGCTAACGCCAGAGAGCAGCCCACAGCAGTCAGATTATTCAGGTTGGGCTGTGAGTTCTGGATGTAACTAGGGCAGAGGCAGAGGGTGGGAGAGGGAGAAGAACAGAATTACCCCTCCTCTCCAGGGAGGCTCAGCTCCCCAAACGCCCTACAAGGGCCTGACCCCAACCTCAGGGCCGGGGGCAGAGGAAGGCAGGCTTGGACCAGGCAGCGGAGCCTCGAGAGACAAAGCCAGCTGGGTCTTGGCGGGGCTGCAGAGGGCTTCCTGCACGGGACCCCGCCATACACAATCTATTAGAGCTGCACACTGTGCTACCCGGTCCCAAAGGCTTTTTTTTTTTTTTCCGTTAGTTGCTTTGGAGCAAGGATGGGAGTTATAGCTGGTTTCTCCTTTTTTGTTCCCATTGGTCACTGGGAAAGCAATAATTCAGAGTGGAAACCTCAAGGATGCACAGCCTCAGAAGCTACACAGTTTCCTTCTCACTCCCTTCAAGCAAATGACTGTTATCTTGGAGAAGCAGAAAGGACAGGGAAATGTCAGAAGAGAAACTTACCGGACATGGGAGTTATAGATGTTAAAGGACAGACAGACAACAGCTAGGACAATGCCCAGGCTGGAGAGAACGGATACGGAGATAAAGAGTTTCTGTGACAGGAAGCGGAACGTCTTGATGACCAAGGTCTGGTCAGCTGGGGGGGACCCTCCTGCATGGCACAGGGGAGGGGGAGGGGAGGGGGACGAGAAAGGAGGGAGGACAAAGGGATGAAGGTGGGACGGGAGAAAGGGAAGAAGGACAAAGCTGCTGATGGGCACCCAGGCCTTAGCTCTGAGGACAGGAGGCCCTAACTGCCCTGAATAGGGGCCGCTGCAGGTCAAATGCTCTTTGATGCTGGGGCTCTTAGGAAACAATCAGAAATGAGACTAGAAGATGGAGCTAGAAGCTGAGCTGTATCACTGAAGTTGTAGAGTCTTTTTTTTTTTTCGTTACTGTTTGTTCTTTGTGTTTTTCTGTCTTTCTTGTGGCAAAGGAAAACAGAGGGGAAAGAAGGGGATACTGAGAAATAAATTTTATGAGGTCTCTTACAACTCAAATCGAAAGCTGCAAAAGACAATCATAGAATCATGAAGCTAAAGTCCCTCAAAGTACCGAGTCTGGCCTCCTAACCTCAGGAGGAAATTTTTTTCAAAAACTGATCCATGATTTTACTGCTGTCAGGGTGATATTCCCAACGGTGTTTTTCAGTTATTATTAAAGGGAAGCTCAAACTTGTCAAAGAGTTCAAAGAAAGGAAAAAAAAAAGACTAATTTCAATTTGCTTAGCTTTTTTAAAAAAAAGCATAATTTAGGCCATGAAGCATTTATAGCAATACAGACACTGTCCTAAATTCAAATTATAAAAAAAATTTCCAAACTCCAGCAGTACTGAGAACTACTAGATTTCAGCTGGGCAGGGCAGATGGCAGCTGTCTTCCACGGCTGTGTCTCCCCTCCCTCCTCAAGATGCCAAACCTTTGTTTGATCAATAGAGACCTCCTTTCGCCCACCTCGAGTATCTTTCCCATTTCCTATCATTTAGCTCACCAAGCACACAAAGAATATAATTGCTCCCTTTTTCTCTTTAAAAAGCACATTTTAGCAGAAGACAATTCAATGAGGTTTTGCAGCCTCTCCTACAGTTCAAGCAACCATTTTCCTATCAAAGCTGAAGAGGCAACTCTAGGATTAAAGTAGCTGGTTTAGATACCTCAAGTCACCAGAACATCTGGGAAACCCAAATGGAGTTTCCATTTCCCACCCCCTGCCTCTGATCCCCAGTCATCCCAGCAATGTACTATTTTTAAGAGTGCATTGCTACCAACCGCCTATTCCCTCTCCAAATACACCAGTCTCCCCTACCCACGTCTTGGTGGTTTTATTCCCTTTCTCTGAAACCCAGCCCCTGGCCCATCTCCCGGCATATTTCAACCTAATGGCACCTACCACCCCACCCTCATTCAAACACCATTTTTCTGAATTGTTCAGAGGGGTTGAAGGAAAATATAAACAGGATCCACTTACCAATCCACTTATCCGTTTTGGACCAGGAAAGGTCATCCTTGGTGCTGTCATAATAGCCAATCTTCTTGTAGCTGCCACCTGGATGGACGATCATAGGAGGGACCACAGGTAGGTGAAGAGCCGATCCCAGGCATTCTCAACCTCCCACTTCCCTAAAGGAGTTCTCCATGGTCGTATCTGATTTTCCCTTCACCTGAGCCCCTGAAGGATACTTGGGAGGACCTGGGGGTCACTTGAATCAGCAATCTGACTTAAAAGCACTATAGGGTGGATTCCAAGGCAACGCAAACAAATAAGAATATCTTATATGCTTAAAGCCCTTCAGTGAAGAAGGCTGTACAGTATGTCTGCCACCCATTCCACAGGCTCACACCTCAGCACGATGTCTCTCACTGTGATTCTGGCTTCTAAACCTTTCAAGTGTTTCTGTTTATTCCCCCTCTCATGATAGACAGAATCACAGGATCTATTTTCCCAGAGGCTTTCATTTTAATTTTAGAAATTTCTCTTCCGTTGACTTGGCTTCTAATTCCTTAGACAAGTTGCATCTGCCTCTTAAAAAGCCACGAAGTGAAATTCAGTCACTCCTAAGATTTCTAGAGCTGCCCCAGTTACCATAACTCTCCCTTCTAAAGCCAATTCACACCCCTTTGACCATGACTGAAGTCTATTCCCTCTTGTCCTGGTTACAAAGAAGATCTGAGAGGGTGTGGGAGGTGGGGGGAAGGAAAGAAAGAAACTTTTCACAGGAGGCCAAGAAATGGTTCTTTTGGCCCTGCTCTAAGAGGCTGAGAGGGGGGTGGAGTTGAAAAACTAATTCAGAAGTTTTGCAAATACATGAAGTGCGCTAAGGTATAAGAAAATACCATCTAGAAAAGCCAAACTATACGCACTACAGAAAAATTAGAAATAATTGTCTACAAATCAAGGAAATGCAATGGATTCCCTTTAAAAATAGCAGGTTTCCCAGATTCGGCTTTTCTTGAGTCCATGAGTGCGCCACTAACAATTCATGAACCCCTCAACTCAAGCACCGAAGGGAAATCTTTCAAATCAAAATGGGGGCCACTGGGGAAGGAGAGTGGCTGCTTTCAATCTGCATGCACAATCACCGCAACTCAGAGAAACCCACCCATAGCTAAGCTTTTTATTATCATTATTATTACTATTATTATTATTTAGAAGCTTGATGAAAACAATTAGAGGAGCGGGCAGGAGGTAGGGAGGCACCAAGGCAATCTTTTGATGTCTCCTCCTGGTGTTCTCCTCCCAGACGGTGTCCTAGCCCAGCCCCAGCCTGGCCCCCGACCTCCCCGTTCCCTCACCCCCCTGTGCTCACCCTGTAGCTGCTCGATGAGTGTCCACGCCATCCGAGAGCCACTGGCATCAAACACCACATGGCCCTGAGGGGGAGAAACATGTGGAGGAAGGCAAAGCGATAAAAGCAAGAGCAAAAAAGAACATCAGGAACTCTTTGAATCCTTATGTTTTTGATGTAATCGAGCTTCTGAATGAATTCTATTTATGGCATTTGCCTGCATATAGGACATACCCCAGATGCCTATACCCTAGATTTTAGAAACATTATTCTTTTGAAAAGAAGCTTCACCCAGGAGATTTGAATGGGAAAAATCCCCAGATAGAGCACCAGGGGACCTGGCTTCTGGCTGTGTGACCCGAGAAAGCCACCAAATCCCTCTGGACGCTGTTTTCCCCCACTTTAAAAGGAATAAGTAGATGATCTTTCAGGCTGTTTCCTCTTTTAAAATCCTATAATTTTCATCTGACTCATAAATATCGGGACTGAAGAGAAGTGAGGGGAGAGGTTGAAAGAAACGGAATATACCGTTTCCCTTCTAGCCTTCCGTGGGGCTTTCTGGTTTGGGGGCTCCTACTTCCCTGGTCTGAGACCGATTATTGCAGAGAGGTAACTGAGAAAGACAGAACGCATGTCTCCAGGAGAAGGAGCTGGGAGGGGTCTCTCTGGATGGGGGGACAGAGGCAAGTGAGGGGCTGCTGTAACTCACGGAAACACCCTCGAAGGACGAGGAGTTCATTGCCCGGTAGATTTGGTCTGTTATGGTCTGGTTGTTGTAGTTGAAGTCTTCCAGGCGCACTCCTGAACGGCCACCCCCTCCAGACGTCTTGTTCAGGGCCAATGCCAAGGCCCAGATGGCATCATAGGCCAGGGGTGCCTCCTGGAAACCTCCCGTCTCCTCAGGGTGTCTTTTTAGTCGTTTGGTCAGTTTCTCCACAAACTCCTGGGACGTCTGGGGAGGGAAGAACAGGAGGAAAGGATTGGAGTGGGGGTGGGCTTCTGATTCTGCTCCGGCACTTCGACTTGAAAGGATGGTTTGCGTGCATGTTGTCAGATTGACAGTATGTACATTCAACATCTTTAACTATACCCACGTGTCTGTCTCAGATCAGAAGCTACTAGACTAGAGCAGGAGTTAGCTGGGTCCGATGGCCTTAGTGTGCACAGCTGCTAGCTCAGAACTGCAAACAGAGAAGTTTAATAAATAGATGCTCTGCATAATGAACAGCAAAGGATAGAAAGCAGAGAGGGCAAAGCAAAGACCTGGCTACGCCAGTGACGAGTGGCAGCGTTGGTGTTCTGTCAGCCTTCAGACTTTCCCAATAGAGCTGACGCAGGAACTAACAGCTCCTCCAATTCTGAAAGAGCCCGGAAAAGGTGACACCACAGCCTTCCTCACTCTGTCAACCAGGAAGATTTTTCTTTAGCATGCTAACTTCCTGCCAACCTCGTGTGCTTTCAGTTCACTGTCTCTTGGAGGGTTTTCAGAAGACTTGGGACTGCAGGAACACCCTTCACACATTTGAAGTCAATTATTCAATCCTTACCCACACCCTTCCCAACCCTCCGTCTTTTTTTTCCAAGAAAGCTAAAAAGAATAATAGCTCCTTTAGCTCTGTCATGAAATGGATCAAGAGACCTGAATTTCTATACCTGGCAGTAACATTGTTTAGCTAAATGACTGTAAGTAAATTGCTTCAGTTTTTGGAAATGTCCTCCATATAATGGGGAAAATCACTTCTCCCTTCTTTATCTCCCAGAAACTGTACGAGGAAAGGTTCAGTGGCCACCTCTTGGCATGGCACAGGTAATACACAGGGGCACTACACAACTCTGTTTAGATTTGGAATTTATTAATATACAAACATACTCTAATGAAGAAATGAATAGATGAATGAAGAATACATACAAATCTTTGTTCCTGGTGCCCTGCCCACTTTTCCTCCTATTCAACTTTCTGGAGACACGGGGGAGTGGGAAATGCAAAGGACGGGCAGTGTGGTGCAGTGGAAGCAGCCTGGGCTTTGAAGACAGGCAGGCCTGGGCTCTACTCCCCTTGAGGACAGGACCAGGTTCCATTCTGCTCTTAAACCTCAGCATCCAGCACTATGCCCAGCCCACTCTGGACAAATAATAAGTGTCTATAGATTAGGGCAGTGAAAATGCTCTGTTTGGTGGGTACATGTCATTATACATTTATCCAAACCCACCCAATGTACAACACCAAGTGAGCCCTCATGTAAGCAATGGACTTTGAGTGTCAATGATATATCACCGTAGGTTCATCAGCTATAACCACTCTGTTGGGGGAAGCTATCAATGAGTGAAGCAGGGAGCAGACAGGAAATCTCTGTACTTTCCTCTCAATGGTGCTGTGAACTTAATCTGCTTCCAAAAAATTGTCTTTAAGAAAAATGTCCATTGGATGGATAAATGGAAGGATGGCTCCTAATTCTAACTAAGCCACCTACCTGCTGTATAATCTGAAACAAGTTATTAAACCTCACTATGCAGTTATTCAGCTTTAAAATGGGAATAATATTAACTACCTTGAAGGGTCATTATAAGGATGAAATAACAACATGTATAAAATGCTGGGTATGAAGTAAGTTACATTTTCTCTTTCAACTTCATTTTTGTTACTAACATTGAAATCTATAATTCCAGCTCAGTATTTCAAGTCCTGAATCTCGAACTGTCTCTAAGGCATTTGTAACTATATAATCAGTAACATGAAATTATAAGTATCTAAGAATAAGCTCTATCTTTCCAACACTCCCCAGTTTATAAGATTGAAACCTTAGAATCACCTTAGACTCTTTGAAATCTCCAAGTCCTCTTAATTCTTTTGTTGAAATGTTTCATTAATATCACCAATCCTTAAACAGAATAATGTTCATCATAACAATAGCTAACATTTATATTGGCCTTACATATATCAACTTACTAAATTCTCAAATAATCCAATGAGGTAAATACTATTATATGCCCATTTTAGAAAGAGATAAGGAGACTAAGACACAGAACAGTTTCACTTGCCTGAGGTTATACTGCTAGTACGTGGAAGAGCTGGGATTCAAACCCATTCAAAGTCCTTACTCTTCCAACTACCCTACACTGTCTCTGTAAGCTGAAATGTCTCTCTCCGAGAGCACCCGTTGACAGACAGCGGATAGCCCGAGACTTTCTGAGTCATGCTTCAGCCTCCAAGTCCATCCGACCTTCAGTTCAAAGTAAACACTGCATCCGAAAATCACCCAGATGGGAAGAGAATCATCTGCTCCGCGTGTCGCCGTCCCCTGCCCGGATCCTCATACTCTCTGCTGGCTCCAGGTCACCACCACTAACACACTTGGCCACTGGGGGCACCACTGTCCCCACCCATGACTAAAATTACCAAAAAATCTCTCCCCTTTGGGTCAGCAAAGATGGTTGTAAATTTTCAAATGCAAATGTTACAAGGCGGCTTAAGGAAAACTGAACAACACAAATTCTGCAACCCATAGAAATTAGTGAAATGACCAAGTACAAATTTACGACCCTAAATTTTTAACAGCCCTGTCTGGCTGTCTCTCTGCACGAGAATAGGTGCCCAACGGTGATCTAAAATGTGTATCCTGAGGTAGAGTTTTATCTTCTATCATACCCAGGTCTGACGGGACCTCTATCCCAATCAGAATCTACTGACAATCTCACCCCCAGGTGTGCTGCCTCGCACCTGATCTCTAGTACAGCTCCAACCCAGAGCTACTTTTCTCCAAAACCACTCTAATCCACTCTCCCATATCTGGCTCCTAAAAACGCTTTCTCTAAGCCAGAGTTTCTCAATGTCTGCACTACTGGCATTTTGAGCAGGATAACCTTTTGTCGTAGGGACGATCCTATGCATTGTAGGTTGATTAGAAGCATTCCTGGCCTACTCATTAGATACCAGTTGTGACAACCAAAATTGTCCCTAAACATTGCAACCTCTGATTGAAAACCACCGCCCTAAGAGTCCCCAAAGTGTGTTCCCCAGACCAGTAGCATCTACGTCCCCAGGGAGCCCGCTGAAATGTGAAGTCCCTGTCCCCACCCCAGACCCACTGAATCAGAACTTCCAAGGGAAGAGCCCAGTTGTGGTTCTGACAGAAGCTAAAGTTTGAGAACTACTGATCTAAACATAAGGCCATGCTTACAGAGTGAAGGCAACTCTGCTGCTTTTCTAAATCTCCTTGGCTCTGGGCCATAGACTCGACCCTTGCTTCTGGTCCACTTCTCTTGGTCCTATTTGATTCACCTACAACCTCTTCTCTAGTCAATTGTTAAGATGGCATCTACCCTCTGAAAAATCTTGGCCTCTTCACCTGGCATTTTAGGCTACTGAGCAGGCCTAGCAGTAGCTCTAGACCTCAAAGGCAGACACCATCTTTCTCTAGAGATGAAGAGCCAGAAAGAGACCCTCCAGCTCATCCTGTTCAAAAGCCCAGAAGTCCCCCTATACCCCCAACCAAATCCTTGTGTCCTATCAGGAGCTCCTCTAGTTCCCTGCTATGGGGCAGAAGCCACTATTGGCAGGTCCTGGGCTCAGGGTACCAACAAGCCTTTCTGGCTTTGATTACCAGCTCCTCTTCCTCCACAGGTTCTCAAGGACAACTCACTTCTCAGGTGCTCTACAGGGAAGTGATCTTGCAGAATTTTTCCATCGTATTTTTCAACCAAGATCCCTTGGAAATGTCCCAGGACAGTATCCATGATCAGAGTACCTGTGGCAACTGACCTTTCCATCACAATCCACTGCAGAATAAAATTCCTGGATTTTATTTCTCCCTTGCTCAAAAACTGTCATCTGCTAAACAGTGTTAGCTGATAACAAGCTTGTTAGTGAGACTTCAGGGTTTTCCATGGGAGGTGATAGAGCAGAGGGTTTGGAGTTAGATTCAACTAGAATTCAATTCCAGCTTCACCACTCAGTAGCTGGTGACCTGCAATAAATCACTTAACCTCTCTGAGTCTCAATTTCCTGGTCTATAAAATGGAAATGAAAGTCTACATCAGAGTATTGCAATGAAGATCACTGAAATCATGGATCTAAGCTCCTGGTTTACTACATAAAAGTGATTATTACTACAACTTTTAACAAATAAGATATTAGGGTGGCTTTACAGTCATTCACTCACCCCTAGCATGCTCTCCAAAGCAGGTATTCCAGACCTGGGGCTACACTTGGAATAATAAGCAGACACATAGGTTGCCCTTATCAAGCTCACCCAAGATTCTCGTACTCTTTAAGATGCAGTGCAGAGCAAGAAAGCGGTCTCCCCGCCACACCACACCCTACTCACTTGTGCCCCTCACCTGTAGGCTGATTCCCACACCAGAGGGTGTGTCTTTTAGCTCCAGGTCTGTCACTAACCAGCTATCTGGAGCTAACTGATTTCAAAAGTCCCTCTACTTCTAAAATTCTAAAAGAGAATCATTAAAAAAGCATCAGAAGCCAAGCTAATTGAGTATCAGTCAGGAGTGAATATTAAGCAACTCTAAAGTGCTCTGAAATCACCAAGAAAATAAAACGAATTTTTGCCCAGGAACAGCGCTCCTATAAAGGTGTGCTTGCAGATACAGCATCTATATTGTCATTAACGCCTCTCCCTCATTTGACTTCTTGCCGACTGCTCCTTATTTCCATGGTAACAGCTCTGCAACTCATCAGGGGCCCACTGAACACACCACTCTCATAACTCTCTCTTTTCTGCCCAAGGAAGTCACAGCAGAGGTGGAATCCACAGGAAACACGATGCAAACAAGTTCTGGGTAGGCAGAGGCCCCTTGCCTTCCTAGACCTCCAAACTCCATACCTGCTCCCCTCACCTAAGAGACCCCTTCAGTCCCCTCCATCTGCCCAGGTGCCAGCTTCCAAGTCCTCACACACTCACCATGTTGGAAATGCTGCGGGTGTTGGCAGGGTTCAGCATGACAATCTCAGTGGTGATGTGGCCCTCCACCGCCTCGGTCATCTCGTCCACTGTGCAGTTGATGGACGGGTCATAGATCTTGAACCAATTGTCGGCATACCACCCGATGAGGAACCAGACGTACTTCTTCCCGAAGAGCCGCTCCTTGTACACCTGAATGCAGAGGAGGAGGGGGGCTGGGTCTTTGTTTTGTTTCTTTGTCTTATCTCACTTGACACTATGCAGCCTCTTCAGATTCAGAGAAGAACAGAGAATTGAAACAAGAAATCTACAAGTCTGGGGGTAGTAGGGAAGGCTGGACTCCTCCTCCTTCTAAGTGCCTCCCCAGCCTCTATTTTTAAGTGGTCTTTTCCAGCCAGACAGGGAAGATGGGATTCACAGGCTCCTCCAGAAACACAAAGCGATAGGAAAATAAGACCTGGAGAGAGTGTCACATGTGTGAGAAGACAAGGTGTGGAGTCAGAGCCAACAGACAGGGATTTCGTATCAATCCTCACCTCCGATCATTCGTTCAGAGATGCAGAGGGGAGAGCCCAGGAGACACCCAAGGCAAAGAGCCCACCCAGTGCCCCTCCATCCTCAGATTCCAACTCCACCTCACAAAAAACTTTCCGGGCTTCGGTCTCATAGAAAAGTCCCACGATGATCCGGGCGTCTTGGCGCTACAGAATGGAGAGAGAACAGAGCTTCTGAGGGACGCCGGAGGGGACTAAGCCAAGCACTTTCACAGCTTTGATTTCCTGTCCCAGAGTGCTTAGTGCAGGGTTCTGTTCAATGGGTAGTAGATAAATGTCAGCCAGAAGATGGAGCTAAACTTCCCCAGGAGATGCTACTGCCCCACAGAATCGAAATTATGTGACATGATGCAGGTGTTAGCTAATGCTACAGCGGTAATAAATTGCAATAGATTAATGTACCAAATCAACACATTGTACTTTTTTTTTTTTGGCCGTGCAGGCATGTGGGATCTTGTGGGACCTTAGTTCCCTGACCAGGGATCAAAACCACGCCCCCTGCAGTGGGAGCACTGGAAGCGCGGAGTCTTAACCCCTGAACCTCCGGGGAGGTTCCAACACATTGTACTTCTTAAACTTATGCAATGTCATATGTCAATTATACCTCAATACCAAAAAAAAAACAAAAAACAAAACCTGTCCCTGCGTGACTCTCCTTTCCAACCCACCACTGTTTTCCCCACCCAGACCCTTGCAGGCTGGGCCCATCACCCCCTGCCATCCCACCTTAAGGTTTTTGACGGGCACAGCTGGATCTGAGAAGAAACTCTGACGGAAAGTAATCTCGATTCCAGCCTCCTTTACCCGTTCCTCCAGGTCGTCCAGAGTCTTGGGTGGCGATGAGGAGCAAATAGAAAAGACACAGGGTACACAAAAGAGTAAAGACCGGAGGTAGTACAAGGGGCTGCGTTCTCAGAGCAAAGGAAGAGCCGTTCTGAACCTCCCTTCAACAGCCCTGTCCCCGGTGGGGAGAGTTCGAAGGAAAGCATCTGGAGTCTTAGGATGTAGCTTCCAGCTGGGAAGGTGCTTGGTGAGCCCCTCCTGAGGATCTGTGCCCAGGGAAGTCACCCCATCACCCCACTCCTACCTGACAGCCAAAATGGGGGAAAGGAAAAGAGAGGAACCAGAAAAGACAAGGCAGGGTCTAGTACAGGCAGGATGATGTCAACCTCAAGAGGCAAGTGGGCAGACAGACAAAGGCTCAAAGAATGTCCTGAGTCACTGAGAGAAGGTTGGGGGAGGATTAAAGAGCCACTGAACATGAGAGTGAATAGAGGACCCAAAGAACAGAACTAAAGAGAGGGAGCAGACTGTCTTCTCTGGGTACAGAGCCAGGTGTTTCCTTTCTTCCCCCACAAGTCTCCCTCTTCCCCTCCACCTCTCCTTGCATGTCCGCATCTCTGAATCAATTACCAGACCATGTACATGCACGCGTCTGTCTGCCTCTTTCTTCTCTCTTCTCTCCTTCTCCCTCCGTCCTCCCTCTCTATTCCCTCTCTTCCCTTCACACACGCCCACCACCTCCCCTTGAGTGCCTCTGGAATCTACTACTTCCATAGGTTCTTATCTCATATTCTCTCCCTTATCTTGCCTCAACTTTAGAGTGAACCTACTTTAATAGAACTGGGTCACTTGGAATCTGTCTGCGGGACAGAGCCTCAAAGCAGGAAAAAAAAAAAATCCTAAAACCAGAAAGTTGGAGAGGGTCCCAGAAACTCAACTTGTTCATTCCTCTGGCTACAGGAAGAACATGCACTTAACCCACTCGGAATGTGTTCTCTTTTGATAAAGAATCAAGGTCTTTGCCCCCCAAACGAATCCCGTGTCACATCTCTCTGTGCTGGGATTTGAGCAAAGGCTCCCTTCACCCTGTGCCTCCTCACCGAGGTGAAGACCTCAGTGGTCTGCTGGATGGTGGCGATCTTCTTCCAGCCCCACTTTTCGAAGAGTTTCACCCGGGTAGGATTATGGAGTGTGGCTGATGGATGAGTTCGGAAGAACGTAGGAAAGCGTTGCCGGTTTGACAGGGCCGGTGAACTGGAGCCATAGGAAAGCTACGAGAGATGGGGACAGGGTGACGTGTTTATGGCGGCCTCACTAAGAGCTGCCGAGAATTCCTTCAACCCTCCCCGCCTCTGGGATTCTCTCTCTCTATCCAAGCCTCCCTACCTCTGCCCAAGGAAAAGTGATTCTCAAAAGCCCCCTCCATCAGGGTGCCCTTTCACTGAGCTGACTTCCACTCCTTCTGATGGAGAGCAGGTCAGCTGCAGCCCTGGCAGGCCAGTGTTGCTAGGAGGCCAACTAGCTCAGGTCTGCAAAGGACTCTATCTCGGAAGTGGGCCCACTGTGGTCTGCAATACCCGCCCTCTTTAGTACAGCCCAGGGGACAGCCCCACCTTCTGGCCCCCAGGGCCTTGCTTACCACAATGAGGTTCCACATCCTGGCAGCCTCAGCCACGAGCGTGGACACGGAGCTGCAGCCAGGCATGAGGATGATCTTGATAGGGTCATTGTAGAGCAGCTCGTACAGGTACTTGGTGGCTTGGCCTGGGTCACACTGAACGAGGAGGGAGGGGATGAGGGAAGCTCCCCCAGGGCTCCTACCCTCCCTGCAACACCTACTCTTTTCTTTCCCCCAACAACCTAGTTACTTCCCCCACTACCCTCTGCTGAAACCCTTTTGTCATTATCACCATTTCTTCTCCTTCCTGAGTCTCCTTTCCCCTCATTCGTGAAACACCCTTCTCTGTCTTCCACCTGGCGCCTTACCCACACCCTCTGCTGCACACCCCCCATCAGTGTGTGTGCAAACACTGCCTTCCCTCCTTTCAGCGCATCCTCAGACATCCCCTAGCCCACCTTCGCTCCATCACCCCGCCGCCTTTCCCCAGGTTTCTATGCTCCAAACATCTGTGAGTAGAAAAGAGTCTGCAAGAATATGAATAAATTTTTCCTCAAGTCCCCAGACAGCCTCCTCAAAGCCATATTATGAAGAGTCCTCCCTCACCTCTGCAAACTCCCTCTCCCACCTACTATTTTTTCTCCCTCTTCTTTTTTCAGGGCTAGAGATAAATAAACAGGAGAGAACAGGGACAAGACCACCAGGGGGTCCTGGCTCAGCAGATCCATGTCCTCCTGCTGGGCTCTGACATTTGACGGGTGCATTAGAAAAAGAAGACATTCAGGGGCAAAAGGGGGTGGGGAGAAACAAGGATGAGGGAAGAGCTGGGGAGAATAAATAGAATGGGATGCTCAAGAAACCAGATGCTTTTAGGGGTGCCTGAAAGAGAAGAATGGAGCTGGGAAAGTAAACAAGGCGCTGGAGGGGAGGAGGGGAGGAGGGGAAGTGAGGGGAGGAAGAGCCAGCCATGGAGCTCCCACTGCCTGTTCCCCTCCTGCTGAAATATGACATTTCAGAAGCTGCTGGAGCCCCAAACGAAGTGGGGAAGAAATGGAAGCCAGTGGGGAGCCAGGGCAGAGGGGACAGACAGGAGACAGAGGGGACTGGGGAGGGTGATATGGGGGTGGGGGCAAGCAGAAGGAAATAAAGAAGGCCCCCTAGGGCCTCCTCGCTTCCCACTGAGGCCTGACATTTGGGACACGGTGGGAAGTTGGAGAAGGGGGAGCCAGGGGAGGCTGGCCCAAAGAACCAGCTCCCTGCTGCCCGCCCACCCACACCCCTGCTAAGGGCAGCGCTCAGTGTCTGCTCCACTGCGTGTTTGGAAGGTTCTGCATCCCTCCCACTTGGGCATCTTTGTGTATCTTTACCATTCTCACGTCCCACCTTCCCGCATCTATCACTCCAGATCCTGCCCCCAGCTTCTCCCAAGGGCCCTCTGTGGCCCTCTCTTTCTTGTCTGAAGAGAAGGTTAATAGAAACAATGAGGACAGATAAGAACACATAAGATACAGGCAAACAGGGCAATGTACGCTACTCCAGTGTCTCTCCTGTCTCCTCATTCCTTCCCGACCTTCTCTTACACCCTTTCCCCTTCCACGCCCTATTCATCACCGCACATCCCTTGCACCGCGTGATTCTCACCCCCTCTCCAATAGACTTCCTCCGCTGCTGCTCTCACAAGGAGCAAGGATCCGGATTTGCAGGCAGGAAACGACACTTTCCAGTTTGTCTGCCTTTCCATCTCCCCCTCGCTGCCTCTGCTATTTTCTCTTCCAGCCCCCCTTCTCTTGGGTCCCCATCTGCTCCCCAACACCTCCAGGGAATCACCTGTCATGGTGCATGAGTTTGAGCTCACACCCAGGGCTCCCCTAGCTCCCTTCAATCCCCTGTTCTAAAGCCTGCACCCATCCCTCCCTGTCCCTCTCCCCATACTCCCCCCAACCCCCATAGCCAGTTACCTCTCTTGCTCTCCTAAGCTTGACTCCTCCACAGGATCTGACCCTCTTTCTCTTCCTGCCTCTCCTACCCTAACTAATTCTTTTCCTGTGCCCTGCGGCCCTTCCTACAGGCATCCTGGGGTTAGCTTCATGGGATTTTGACTGGAAAAAGTGCAGATCCTTGGGACTCATCCCTGACCAAGGATTTAGAACCTGTATTTTTAACAAACTCCTCTGGGGATGCTTAGGTACACTGAAGTTTGAGAATCACTGTAAAAGCATCAGAAGGGATTCAAAGTTCCCTAAGAGTCCTTGCGCCGTCTTCTCCCCAAGCGCCCTATCTTCAACCCCGCTTCTGCCCGCTCCTTCCTCACATACCTATATCTAGGTGTAGATTGCTGTTCTAAAGAACGAATATAAATCCTCAGTCCACCCCAGGTGTTAGATCACCAAGGGCTCCCCTCTGTACTCTTTCACTCTCCCCCAATCCCTTAAGTCTCCGGGGCCTCCTATGACAGAAGATAGATTTGAGGTCCCAAATCGCCTTCCTTCCATGTGCCACATCCTTCCCCCATACTCCCAATCATTCATGTAGGGGATAGGGGTGGGAAAGGAATCTTGCAGGACTATCCCCTACTACCCCTGGACCCAAATTTTCTTACTTTCCCCCCTCTCCCTCTTCCTCACCCCCCTAACCCTACATCCCATTTCCCTTCTCACATCTCAGAGGCCACAGTGCTGCAGGGAAGACACTTAGGAGCCGAGTTCCACACGATGCCCCAGGGTCTCTCGCTGTCCCCAGCCCTCCTCCTGGTCCCCCTTCCCCACTGCCATTCTTTCCTGTTCTCTTTCTCTTCCTTGCGTCCCGACTCTTCACCATCCCCATGCTCTGCGGGGGCTCCTGTGTGGACCTGTAATCCCATCATTTTCCTAGTGCCTCTGCCCATCCCTTGACCATTAGCCTTCCCCAACCACAATATGCCATATAGTCCCACAATCCAGGAATCTGCGACAGGGCTGGGGATGAAGGGATGAGAAAGAGTCAGGTAGGGACCACAGCTACCTTGCTGTTTGTTGTGATAAATAAACTAGAGCGCTCAAGTCCCTCCAAATTTTGCTCATTGGGTCCCTATTCCTTCCAGCTCCAACCTGCTGCCAAGATTTACCTTGTTACCATGGTAAATGTAAACCCCAGATCCAGCTCCCGCCTCATTCCCTCCATCCCCCAACCCATCCCAGGGTTAGTTTACTCTCTGGAGGAACTGGATCAGCTCGTACCCCAAACCCATCCCCAGTTTCTCCAACCACTCCCCACCCCGGCACTTCCAAGGGTCTCCGGGAGCAGAAGGGTCAGCCTTGCAGCGTGATTAACCACCTTGAACCCCTAGACCCTCATCTTGAACCTCCAG
Organism: Grampus griseus; assembly: GCF_964374135.1. NCBI lineage: Eukaryota > Metazoa > Chordata > Mammalia > Artiodactyla > Delphinidae > Grampus > Grampus griseus. Next base: position 22,215,845 of record NC_139004.1, read on the forward strand.
CCCTTGAGACTCTCCCTGAGCTCGCGCACCCCCAGCCTGTCTTCTGCTAGTCACACATGGGAGGGGTCTGCCTGGCAACCCCAGGAGCGACTCACACTAAGGTACATGCAGCTGGCCCCCTGCCCCCCACCTCCCACCCACTCCCATGTCCGGGGCTACCTTGCTGTCGTGGTGGATGAGCTTGAGCTCATAGTCCGGCAGGATGTCCCTGCGGCTGTTCACGTCCTCCAGCGCCATCTCCACCGCGGGCTGGCAGGCCTGGCCCCCCGGCCAGCCCCCGCTCATGGGAAACAGCGCCCCGATGTACACCGCGCGCCGTTCTGAGGAGGGGTGCGGGGGGACCCGCGGGTGAGGCCGCGGGAGATGAGGGGAGTGGGAGGCCCACACCGGAGCCACCCCCGCCGCCATCACCACCAGGAGAGGCAGTGGCCACCCCAGCCGGGGAGAAGGGAGCCCCGGACCCATGGCAGGGGGCGGGGGTGGCTGCTGGGGGAGGAGGAGGAGCTCAGGGGGGACACTTCTCCCGGGGAGGGCTGCTGAGGGGATGTCGGGGAAGCGCCTCCATTCCTGGTTTTGTGCGGAGGAGGGGGATAGGGCCTCGGGGAAGCAGGGGGGGTTGGCTTCGTACGGCCCCCACGGCTCTAGCTCCCGCCACCGCCACCGCCACCGCGGACTCTCCTCGCGGACTGACTGACCGACCGAGGGGAGGAGGAGGAGGGAGATGCAGGGCTGGGAGGGGGCTCTGACGTCAAGGGCGGCGCGCGGCAGCCGGGGTGGGGGGGCAGAGTTAGGGAGGGAGGAAGCGGGCGGGGATGGAGGCGAGCGCCGCTGTGGGAACCACAGTGTGAGAGGAGGGGAGGAGAGGGAGGATGCGACCCCTAGGGTGAAAGAGATGGACGAGGAAGGGAAGGATCCCACCTAAGGGAACATTGGTGGAGGAGGAACGAGGCGAAGGGGCGTGCCGGGAGGGCGGGGTGGGCGGAGGGAGCCGCGGGAGGCTGAAGCCATGAGGGGCGAGCGATGGAGAAGGGGAGGACGAGAGTGGGACGCGAGAGAAAAGGGGCTGGCGCCTAAGCGTCTTAATGGGGGTGTGAATAGCTGGGGTGAAGGACTGAGGGTGGTGAGGGAGAGGGCGATGGGAAAGGTTTTGGAGAGAGAGGGAGAGCTGGGTGGGGAAGAGGGAGGGCCGTGGTACAGGGGGAGGTGATGGGGGTAGAGGAAGGGAACACGGGGCTTGGTGGACAGAGGCTGAGAAAGGGTGGTGGGAGAAGGAACTGAGATAAAAGAGAAGGGGAAGGGCGTAGGGAAGGAAAGGATGTGGGGAGGAGCTGAAGGAGGGAGAGTGAGGCCTGGCAATGGGTGAGATGGCTGGGCCAGGCTGATGGAGTCAGCAGGTGAAATCCTAGGAAGGGGGCAGGCAGAGAAGGTCGGAAGGAACCCCACAGGGGAGGACGAGGTGGAAGCTCCGGGTCTCCCAGCACTCTGCCGCCCCCTGCTGGGGCTCTGCCATTAGGCCGAAGCGGAGTCTGGGAGGAGGCGGAGCCGAGGGGCGTGCAGCCAAGCGGGGAGATGGGAGGGACCGCAGCCTCGCAGAAAACCGGGACTGGAGGCTGGAAACAGGTAGGGAAAGAAAGGGCCAGCCGCGTACTGGGGTGGGTGAGGGAAGGTGGGGGAGGAATGGGAAGGATGAGAACTCAGAGCCTAGGGGCAGAATCCCTGGGGGTGGAGGGCGAAGAGTGAAGGGTAAGGGGATTGCTGTGCACGCGATGAGGGTTTCCGATCTCACCTGAGTGTGGCGTTCGATTCACTGGCAGCAGGAAAGACGGGGATCAGAGAAGAGTTACCAGTGGTGCCCAGCTTCCCAGGCCTGATCCCCAGCCCCCTCCCACACCTGTCCATGCCGAAGAAGACCGGGGTGGGGGGGGGAGCAGAAGCCTGCGTTTCTGAGGGGAAGGTGCCTGGGGATAAGAGCAAGGTGGGGGCTGTGGGTCAGGACTTGTTGGTTTTCTTCTTTTATTTCTCATAGGACAACAGAATTTGAGACAGGTGTGCCAACAGCTAAAACATGGGTAGATCCTGGTTTTGTGGAGCCTAAATATTATAAAATTTGGGGGTCTCTCTTTAAGCGAAAAAAATTACAAATGCAATTGATTTTAAACTATTGCTGTTAAAATATCTTACTTTTGCAATTTTTACCAAAACCTATGACCATGTGAACACATTATTAGAACCTTCTACATTATTCAAGCACAAGAAGAGGCCTGTATAAGTGAGGAACCCTGGAGCTTAAACTTCATTAGCTTCTTAGCAAATCCACCCCTGGCTGGGAGTCCCACTTTCCAGAATGGAATGGTAAACTACAAGCAGAATAATTAGTGAGGAAAGCCAGGTCCAAGGATCTTGAAAGGCAGAGTGTCTACAAAGGTAGAGGAAGCATGAAGTATGCCTGCATCCCAGGAGAGAAGACTGCAGAGGGAGAATCTGGGTGCCCAGGAAAGGGGGAAGTTTGCAGAACTAGATGGAAAAAAAGGGGGTGGTGGACACAAGACGGATTCCCTTGGGGAATGATGGAGGTTGTCCAGGAGGTATAGAAAAGGACTGTCCTCTTCCCACCCCATCCCTCGGTAGTCCTTAATACTCTGACAATTCTGCCCCCACTTTTAAGTCTTTTAAATTTTTACCCTGATAATTTTCCACCCCGGATAGCCTTTTCAATATTATCGATTTTTCTAAATATGATATATGATTTATTGCTGAGTCTTTACAATAATTCAGGTATATAATGAAGGGAGAGGGATCAATTCTAGAAGAAGGTTATGCACAGAAAGTTCTAAGTTTCGAGAAAGGAACTGAGGCCGGGGAAAACTGGAGTAGTTAAACCTTAAGAAGGGTGATGGAGGGAGAGATTCACAGGAAAGGAGAAAATGTGAGACCCAAGGATTGGGAGCACGGGGAAGATATTAAAAAAGAGAAAGGTAAAGGAAGGAAGCCCCCAGCATAGATAAAGTGGACACGGGGGACTGCAGCAGCAAGTTTGAGGCAGGTGGATGGAGGAAAGTGTTAAGCATTCACCTCTGCCTCCCCCATGCCCCCCATTTTGTATAGCACCCTATTTTTCCCCACCATCCATTCCCACCCCACTCCCATCCTCTGACAAGCGTCCTCATCTGCTGCATGCAGGCAGCTGTTCCCCTCACCCTGGCAGTGGGGCTTGGGGGTGCTCCACTGGCCCTGACTACAGATGCTCCGGGAGCTGCCCACCAGATGGAAGTCGGAGTCACACCGGAAATCCACCCGGGCTCCGTCCAGAGCTGGGAGGTCCCCACCCGTCAGGAAAACCTTCCCATTTTCCAGGGTCAAATAAGACTTGGAGCAGATTCGGACTGTGGAGACAGGAAAATAGAGACAGGCGAGTTGGAGAAGACTCCTTCCCCCTAGGGAGCAGGGAGGGGGCTCAGATTTGAGTTTGGGTCCACAAGCATCCTACTCTGCAGGAAATCAGGTGTTAAAAGGATTAGCTTCTCTAGCTGCCACTCCTCCCTTAACCCTGTAAGCATCCACACATTCCAAAAAAAAGAAAAAGAAAAAAAGAAAAGAAAAAGAAAAAGCATTTCCATCCTAGGAACCCAAGATGGAGCTATAAGCACATAAAATGGGACCTCTTCAGAGTCAGCTACAGTGGGCGGTTCTTTGGCTTTGAAATGTGTGGATGTATGTAACTTTAGATGCACAGTCAGATTTGCCTTATTATCGTTGGCTTATACTCACGTTAAACTGGGTTTTAGTTTGGGGGTATATGGTCTCTCCGTTGGAGACAAGTATTCGAAAATGTGATGAAATCATTTTAGAATATTTTTGCATAATCTGCCACTAATAATCCTCAAAGAGACTAACTCACAAGATGAATAACCAAGTTATTTTCTCAAATGGGCAGTGGCCTAATGAAGGGAGGATGAAATAAAATGTGCAGGCTGCTAACTTTGCTGCCTGCAACTGCACACAGCAAAGCCCCTCTTACGTAGTAGTTGTTCAATAAATGTACTTGTGAATTTAGTTACAATGGATTTAAAGTGCTGACTTGCAAGCAATGATGCTAAGTTTGAGACAGGAAGAAGAATTCGCTTGAAGAGGAGAGGGGCTTTGAGAGGCTACTCACCACAGCGGCTGGGTGTGTCCATATCTGTCCAGGAGCCGTTGGCCAGGCACTTGCGGACCTTGGGCCCCACGACCTCGCGCTCCCCCCGGCACACATACTCAATCTCATAGTCCACGGGCAGGAAGTTGATAGCCTTCACCTGGTCTCGAGTCAGGCCCCTGTACCTGATGCCCCCTTCCCAGGGCGGGTGTATGATCTGGCAACCTGAGGGGGTGAGTCCAGAGGCAGGCGGAAAGAGAGGGATGGTGGGGAAAAAGGAAAGGCAGAGTCAGCAGCGGGAGGCAGGGGAGGGTAGGGCGTGGTCAACGGGCAGGTGGAGGACAAAGGGGATGGGATGAGGTGCGAGAGGGTGAGAGTGGGGAGGGGTACAGACCCTGGGCGGAAGGACACAGCGGAATGAGGCAGGGTCAAGGAGCTCACAAGTGGGAAGGGAAGGGTGCTGGTTGGGGTAATGGAGAAAAGTAACTAAGAAATCGTGAAAGGGTATGCTATGCGAGTGAGTTTGCTAAGAAAGGCTAAAGGAGAATCTGAGTTGAATTAGCATGGGGGGGGGTCTTACAAGGCCACCTGGGCAGCAAGGTGGGACCAAGGAAAAGGCGGAACTGAGGTAGCAATGGGGGGCCCAGAAAGAGGGGCGGGGTTGAGGGAATAATGCGGGGTCACAGGAAGGGGGCCTAGTGTGGTAACCGGGGGCCAGAGAAACGGGTGCTGGGTAATAATGCGGGGTGATGGAAAAGAGGTCAGGAGTAGTAAAGTGGGGCCGAGGAGACGGGGCTGCCAGGCCGGGATGCTACGTAGGGCCGACGGGATAGTAGAGGGGATGTGAGGAAAGGGAGAGTGGAGTGGAGGGGTGCCCGAGGTCGCCGGAGAAGGGTGCACCTTCCGAGGTGGCGTTGGGGGTCTGCGCCCCGCCCGCGCCCGGGGGGCGGAGGAAGAGTGGCGCCAGCGGCAGCAGCAGCAGCAGCAGCAGCATCTGAGTGAGAGGCGGCCGTGAGGACCGGACCGAGCCCCGCCGGCGCTGGCCCGGACCCGGGAGGCGGCCCGGCCTCCCTCCGGTCGCCTCCCGGGCTCCGACCCGGCTCAGCCCGGGGACCCGAAAAGCGCCCCGTGGAGGAGGCGGGGGCGGAGCCCGGCGCGGGGTGGGGGGAGAGGAGGAGAGAGAGCCTGTCCCCACCCTCCTCCTGCCTCCCTCGGCCCCCCCCACCCTCCCGGGACTCCACCTCTCACCACCTCCTCTCCCCCGGCCCCCGCGGCTCGCCGGAGCCCGGCTTCCCCACGCTCCCCGGATCGGCCGCCTCGCCGCTCCCGGTTCCTTCCCCGCCGCTCCTCTTCTCCCGCGGCCCCCAGACCCCCGGCTCGGCCCTCCCCGCGCGCCCCTCTCCAAGCACTGCCTCCCCCGGGCCCTGGCTCTTACCTCGGCGCTCCGGCCCAGCTCCCCGGCTCTCCCGGGCCTCAAGGCCCCAGGCCCCGCCGCTCCTCCCCGCTCCCCCCTCCTCTCTCTTCCACCTTCCCCCTCCTCCCGACCCTCCTCCCCGCGAATCCGGGCTCCTCGCCGGCCAGGGTCTCTCCTCCTCTTTCACCTCCCCCAAACCCCACCCCCGTCTCTCCTTCCCCGGGGCAGCGGCGGCCGCGGGAGCGGGGAGCCGGGAGGGAAGGAGGCGGCGCCGGGGACCGGGGAAAGCTCCCGGGCGGAGGGAAGAAGGAGGGTGCGGGAGGAGACAGGGCGGGGGGAGACCGGGGAGAGGGCACCTCCCACAACCCGAGCCCCGGGAGCCGCCCGGATCCCAGCCCCGCCCTGGACCGCCCACAGCGCCGGGGGGCGGGCGGCAAGGGAGCGGGGCTCCGAGGTAGGGGAGAGGGACGCCGGTGCACAAGCACACACGCGCGGGGACCCGCAGGCTAGACCACTGGAAGCTGAGGTGGGGGCGAGGGTGCCCGAGCCAAAGGCCGAGGAGCTGGCGCTGAGACAGGGAATCTGGGATGCAGGTGGAGAAAGACGGCTGCACAAAGAGAAGGCAGCCCTGGTTCGGGGTGAGACGAGAGAGGCAGAGGCCGAGGGCCAGGAAGAGAACGAGACGGGTGGGAGAGAAAGGAGAAGCCAGGGTCAGACAGGGGATGGGCGGGGAGGGGAGGGGGTGAAGGCCGGGAGCCGCCTCAGCGCGACAGGAGTTGGGTGGAGAAGGCAGAGCTGGAGACCAGAGCTGCTCCTTGGGTCCAGCAGCAATGCTACTCGCCTGCTTTGGGGAGGGAAGGCGGAGAGAGGATGGGAAGCAAAAGATGGAGAGGGTAGCATCAAGGAGAGAAATTGAAGTAGGAGGGGAAAAAAGAAAGAAAGAAAGAAAAAGACCAGGAAATAAAGAGCCTCCAAGTGGGCAGAAGCCAGCATTATCTCTACTCCAGCAGGGCCTAGCAATCAATATTTCTTGACTAAGGAAGAACTGGGAGCTCTAGAGACAGTGGGGGAAGTGCAGGCCTTTTGACAGTTCCGGAGGCTCCAGGCTGTTGTCTGGTGATGGAAGGTGTGTGCCTGTGTGTGTGTGTGTGTGTGTGTGTGTGTGAGAGAGAGAGAGAGAGAGAGAGAGAGAGTGAGAGTATGTGCGTGCGCACGCACGTGTGTATATTGTTCATGGGAATGAGTTTGGGCTGCCAGAGGAGAGAGAGGGCGCCTTCTGGAGGATGGGGTAAAACAAAAAGCTTCTGTCTGGCTTGCCCTGGGAAGGAGGTGGGGAAAAGCCAAATGCTGTGAGACTGATTAGAACTGAGGTTCTCAACCTTCAACCCTTGAAACATTTTGTCATGACTCCTTTACTGTGCTGAATTGAAGCTCATAGAGGAAATAACCTACCTACACACAGAACTTTTAAAAAAATCAACATGATTCCCTGTCTGTGACATAAGAAAAAAAGTAATTTGTAGTAAAAGAACATAAACAGTATTTTAACGAGTATTGAAGTCATGATGAAGTAGGCAGATACTTGCACTTATCCATAGAATTATGGGGCTGGAACTGCTACAAATGCGGGATGATACAGGTGCTGAGTTGGTGACTCAACTACCTCCAGCACGTCGCCATCAATGAGGTGACTTAACGAAATGTTGAACAACTCTTGATACCAAAGTCAGCCTTCCCTGAATTCACGCAGAACCGTAATTGCATTCCTAGAAAGTTCATTGTATATTAAAACCACTTTTAAAATTGTATTAAATTCTAGGCTCCGATAATTAAACACAAGTTTTCACCTACATGAATGTCCTAGGGGACATTTGAGAATCTGGAGGAGGGACAGTTCTTCATTTGTTCAGGCTGTGCTTTGAAGAGTATCTTATTCCCCTACCCTACCCATAAGGGCCCACAGTTCCCCCCTCATCACTGTAATTACAAAAAGAAAGCCCACGAATCTTCAAACTGTTCCCTAGGGAGTGGCTGAGACCCACTGAGCTAGAAAATGGGCAGAAGAGAAGAAGAGAGTGGGGCAGGATTTCTAAACACTGAAAATGATAGCAACCCCTCCTCTGAGTGACCTGCCGTTCTTTCAGCAGGGCAGAATCAAAAATGTGTCTGTAAAGTTACTGGCAGCAGAAAAAGCATCATATGGATGAGAATTTTCCCAGATTGCTTTAGAAAGAAGAGTTTCCTGTCTCTGTGCCCTGTCTATGGGCTAGGTCAGCTCTCTGGTCTCGGTGCTTTTTCATGGTCCTGGCAAGGTTGAGTGCCCAGAGGACACCCTTCCCCGTCCCAGCAGGGCCTTTATGTAGGGGAGTATCTGAGTAGGCATTCTCTCAGGACCCCACAAGTTCCTCACCTAGTTTTTGTGTTTTTTGGTTTTGGCTTTTGTTTGTTTGTTTGTTTTTTGCCACATGCAAGACTTGTGGGATCGTTGTTCCCTGACCAGGAATTGAACCCGGGGCCCTAGATGCTGAGAGTGCCAGGGAATTCCCTTGTCGTTCATTCTGGAAACTTGTCTCTGGCTTCCCTGAAGTCCTGAGTCCTTTACTATGCTGAATTGAGGAGGATGAAAGGATGGAATCCCCCCCTGGAAAAGAGGAGTCTATGATTCTATGAACTTGAAAATTATCTTGGTAATATTAATCACCACACTCCTGATGCTAATCCAGGAAAGGAAACAACTTTAATGTCCAAATCACAGAGTGTTTATTGATTCAATAAATTAGAATGTAGTCTGTTCAAAGGAATAGTTATAAAAACATGTTCAAAAGAGTATCTAATGACATTTACATGGGAAAACATGAGAGTTTGGGGAAAAAAAAAAGCAGAATACAAAATGTGTACAACTGTGATATAATATGTGTTTAAAAGCTGAAAGAAAATACATCAAAATGTCAGCAGTGATTACCTCTGGGGCCATGAATTATTAGATAATCTTTTTTGGTCATATTTGTTCAATTTTTGTTCAAATGTTTTACAAGGGTTACCTTTCTCTTTTTAAAGTTGGGTTTTGTTTTCTTTTAACCTTCCAAAGTCCATTGAAACAGTCTAGCCAATATCTGTTATTCAGTGGGCAGAGGCATTTGAGGGTGTGGAGAGAGGCTCCAATTATATTCACTATACAAACCACTCACCTTTTTCCACCAGTAGCTGCAACTTCCTCCTTTCACACTTTTTATCTTCCAATATAGCTTCCCAGCTTCCCGGTCCATATCCCTCAGGGACATTTATTGAGGTCCTTCCCCAGTCACGGCTTGAGTACCCTAACCCCACCCTCCCCACAGCCAATCCACTTCCTCCTTCCACACCAGGCACAGAAGTCCTCTCCTCCGGAAAAGTCCCTGGACCTGATTCCATCCTTCTGCCATCACTCCTGTATTCTTTGTGCCTTTGGAGAAACCACCTCTTTTCTCAGTTTTTGACTGTTTTTCATAGAGATGGTGGTGTTCCCACTTGAATTACCTGAGAATGACCAATCTCCTTGTTCATTTTATTTCCCATACTTCCACTTCCTTTCCTGTCTTCTGCCCAACCCTGAGAGCAAAGAGCCCAGAACTTAACACCTTGTAAGCTCTGGAAACATATTAACCAAAGTAGCTTAACTTATTGATGATCTGCTAGATACTAGGTGCTTTCGGGGTGAGGGGATGGTATCCAAGTTAATTCTCTCACAACCATGCAGAGTAGATGTTAGTGCTTTAATTTTGGAGCCAAGTAAACTGTGATTTAGAGAAATTAAGAAGCAAATCAAAGGACAAAAAAAAAAAAAAAAAGGACATCCAGAGCCAATATTTGAATTCAAGTCTTTTACTCCATTTCCAAATTCTTTCCAAGGCTTTCAGAGACTTAGTCTCAAGGCACTTCTCTCACCCAAGTCCCACCTCAAGGCATTCTTTATCAGAGGTCAAACTGCATTTCAGTTCTGTCTTCCATCTAAAGCAGCAGTGGTGACTGTGTGAAGGGAGGATATTGGTGCCCTCTTACATTAGGATGAAAGACTTACCTTCAGTGGGGGCGTTTCTGTCGTACACAGCCCTTGCTGTTTAGAACATGTATGGGATGAAGATTTAAAATTCAAACATGAAGTTATCTACATGCTGGACTTCACGCAGGCATATACAGAGGAAGCCAGTCTGGAATTCACAAAACTTCAATAAAATAAAAAAGCCACACTGTGAATGCCTGGTCGAGTGCTTACCTCCCCTACCCACAAGGTGCTCTGGGGTCACGGGGAGCACTGTCTCACAGGATCTCAGGGCCAATAACCAGATTACAAAGTTGACACCATGAGTTACCTCTGCAAATAATTTCTCCATAAATAAGCCCTTCTATAATAATGAATGAACACAACGTAATGAAATGCTCAGTCAACCTAAGCCACAAAAAAGGAAAATGGTAAGTTTGTCCCTCTTCTAAAGGGTATATGAGGTCAGGTTAACAGATTTAGAAAATATTCCATTCTCACAAACAAATTTAGTGTGTATTTCTACTCCTGGAACTATGAGACAATTGGATTTTTAAGGATTTAAAAATAAACAAGTATTATGTTTATTTAAATATATATAATTAAGTATATACCAGGTATGAGTACATGTACATAATTATTCATACCATTTCGAAAAGTGCGTGCATCTTAATGCATGTATGAAATTGGTTGGTGGGGTTTTTGTTTGTTCATTTTGCTGCAACAGACTTGTCTCTTCTGATATGTCCAATTCATGTACCCTATGATTCTCACTTATGCTAAACACACTAGCACACTAACCAAATAATATTCAGAGTAAAAAGACACATCACCCAGATCTTTCTATTAGAAGCTACAAAATGTTGGAAACTCTTATTATCTGATATGTATATGCAGGTCTCAAGCCCATAATAAACACAATTATGTTTCTGCAGTAAAATGCATGACTATTAACATTAGGTTGAGTTAACAAAGACTATAAATAGCGTCGCCTCTGGCTTTGCCACAAAATGGATGCAAGTCAGGCCAGGTTTTGCCACCCAAATGAGTTAGAAACAAAATTTTTGGTTTTCAGAATGTTGCAGACTTTGGAATTACAGAAAAGCATGTGTGGAACCGACTGTATAAACATGAGAAAATTTTTACAAATAGATGTTTCTAGGAGTCAGATGAACACATCTGAAGCAACAGACTAGAAATGTCTTTTTATTATTTTTTAAATTTTTATTGAAGTATAGTTGATTTACAATGTTGTATTAGTTTCCAGTGATTCAGTTATACGTGTGTGTGTATACATACAGACTAGAAATTCTATTTATGGAAATACCATAAAAACACCATTGAGATGGGGCTTCCCTGGTGGTGCAGTGGTTGAGAGTCCACCTGCCGATGCAGGGGACGCGGGTTCGTGCCCCGGTCCGGGAAGATCCCACATGCCGCGGAGCGGCTGGGCCCATGGGCCATGGCCGCTGAGCCTGCGCATCCGGAGCCTGTGCTTCGCAACGGGAGAGGCCACAACAGTAAGAGGCCCGCGTACCGCAAAAACAAAAAACAAAAAAAAAACACCATTGAGGATCTCCATAAAGGCACTATATGAAAACCATGACCCTATTACAGTGGGGCAGGTGGGTCCTTCCCTGGTCCAGAGAACCATATGTACCATTCAAATCCTAGCAGAAGGCAATGCCTAGAACAGCTGTGAAGCAAGCTCTGCTTTTAGCAACCTAGAGTAAACAAACACCTGCTGAGTTTTAACTCTTCCCTATTCTTCCAAGCCATCACTCTGAAACTCTAAAAACCAACATGACTCATCCACACCTTCCGATGCTTTCAGTATTCATTGCACTTAGATCAGCACAGAAACATAATACCTTTATTAGTGCATAATTTACAAAGAACTCACATCTCTCTTAATCCTTTCAACTGCTTCAGTGTGGTAACATCTCCATTTGTCACATGAGAAAACTGCTGCTCAGAAAGTTTAAATGACCTGCCCAAGGTCACACAGGCAATAAATAGCAGAGCTGGGCAAAAAACCCAGGTCTCAGGTCCTCCCTCCTCACTCACAGTGCTCCAGCCATGCTGGCCTGATTACATTTTTTAAGCTGCTCAAATACAGTACTTTCAAATCAGGAGACACCAGTCTCCTCTGCCTGGAGATGCCCTCCTCCTCCTCCACCTCCCCACCCCATACCATCTTCACTTCATTAACAGCTTAAATATCACCTCCTCAAGGAAACCTTCCCTGAATTCCTCAGACTAACCTAAACCCCCTCCCCACCCTGCTAAGTGCTCTCTTGACACACTGTATTCATCATTCAAAGCACTTATCTCATTGGTAATTAACTTAATTGTGGAATCATTTACTTAACATCTGCCTTCCTGACCAGATCTTAAGCTCCATGAGGGCAGGGACTTATGGTGCCCATTTTTTCCCTCCTACGAGAGCTGCACAGTGCCTGCTATTTGGTTAGAAGTTTGATAAAAGATCAATCAATAAAAACATCTTCTGACTCAAAGATCAGTATTCACTCCACTGTACAGAATTATCACACCATTTTCCAAGCCTATTACCCTCTTGGTGGTCTTTGTTGTTTGTCAAAGACCTTCTAGTTATTGGTGAAATGGGTACTTTATTCCACAGGCCATAATGGTGATACACCCTCCACGCGTTTAGGTCTTTCCACTCTGTGAGTTACAGGGTCATAATAATAGCATTTATTATAAACAGTTTGGAGTTGTGTACTTTACTTGGATTGTCTCACTTGCTCCTTATAACATTCTCTGACATAGATATCTTTATTTCCATTTTGTAAATGGGGAAAATGAAATGCAAATAAATGTAATAATTTGCCCAATGTCTCACACATAATAAGCCAAGATGTGAACATTTATCTGACTTTAAAGACCCTGCTCATCCTGATGACCAGCTGTGGGAAGCATCCCCAAGGCACCTAGGGGTCTGTCTGAGAGTTATCTGCACATCAGCATTGCTAATGTGGATAAAACCGACGGGGCAATCATTATGTGGGTAAGATTTCTGTTAGGAGTAGATTCACCCTGCCACAGAGCAGGGAGCTTGGTGGGGACACAGGCAGGGTCCCTCTCCAAGAAGACTTCTCCAGTGTTTTTCTGTATGTTCCCTTTTAGCAATATCTCTACTTACTTGCCTTATTTGCAGGTGCTGTTATTTAGCTGTCCACAATGCTGGGATGCCCATACCCTTCCCTTGCTTCCCAGTACCCTTCCCTTACTGCCCAGTAGCCCTTACGGTTAGCAGACTGAAGCTCCCTCACCGGCATTAGGCCTGGCAGGACCGCTGCTCATCTCCCACCACTCACAAGTCCTCTAATGGCATTACGGGTATAATTTCTGGTGCATGCATAAGTTTACACCCACATGGCAGCTCTAATGGTGGCCCAAGTCAGACCACTCTACTAGTACAGCAAGATGCTACCAGGAAGATGGTCCTGCTGCCTTTCCTGCTGCTCTTAAGGAAGTGCCCTTCCAAAGATCAGCCTTCTTGGTCTTATTCCAAGATCCTGCTGTGAAATAGGGACAAAGGTGGAGAATTTCCAACTGTATCTGGAGCAAACTTTCATTCTGTCTTGATAATTACAAGTAGGACAGAAGAAGGGGACAAATAAAAAGAAGAGGGAGACCAAGACCCAGTAGACCTTAGGAGAACAGGTGACCCTCTTGTCCCTGGTTGCTGTAAAACAGCCAGCAGGCAAGACAGGGTGTCTTCTTTCATCTTCCTTCTGTACTCACTGTCCTAAATCCTAGAACCAATGCCCTTTGAAGTCTCCCTCCCTAAATCCAACCCAACTGAAGCTATTGTGGGGAACTTTTTAAATAGCAGGAATGTACCAAGCAAGTATCCCTGAATTTGCTAGCTTCTTACCAACATGTTACTAAAGGGATTGAGGGTAACAATGTAGCCTCTAACTCTAGGGGCCCATGATGGAAGAGCACAAAGTAAACTGGAGGTTAAAGTGGGAAGAGCAGGATGGTGGTCAGGAAGGAAGATGAAATGGCTCCAAATAGAAGCACGACTAGCATGGGCTGAGCACCTACAACCATTTTTCTCGATTCTAAGTCCTGAGTAAATGTGAGTTCATTGATGCATTAATATTTCAGTAAGTATAAGCTCTGTACAACTTTGTCAAACGACTATGGTATGTCGTCCACTAAGTACTCTCACTGGGGCAGATCCCGACTGAACTCCACCCAGTGTCTTCCCAGCGCTAGCTTTGTGTCCAACCTCAGAGCAATAACTTAATCTGACCACTAGATGGCACTAGTTACAAGGCAACCTTAGATTCCCTCCAGAAACAGTATTTTTCCCAACTAAGGAGAATTTCCAGGTTTGTTTGTTTTGTAACTTTTAAAAAAATCATAATTATAAAGGCCATATGCTCACTGTGAAACTATATCAAACAGTGTATGAAATAAAAAGGAAATGCCTCAATTCTGGCAGTTTCCTAGCCTTGATTTGAATACAATAGTGTGTAGCCCTGATTAACCCCAGTTAGGCAGAAAGCTGTGCTGGACTAATATGGCTATCACCATAATATCTCAAGGCCACACCAGAGGTATAGCCATACCCAACACAAAACCACTGTACCCAGGACTATCTCCCCCCGCCCCGCCCGCCTCCAGACACACATGTCTCCACATTCAACTCCACTCTCACTAATTTTAAGGCCCCAGTCCCCTTTATAGTTTACCATCTCCTTTCAAAATCCTTGTCCTTCTTTGAGGGAATAGCTTCACCAGACTAACTGAGCTGGTTGAACTTCTGTGGTTTGTTAGTAAGTCAGTACCTGAATCAATGGTTTCAGGAAGCGTATTTAAAATCCTACAGTCAAAGATATTAACATAATAGGTTTTTTTCCTCCTCTATAACATTTTTTTCTGAGATAAAACTATACCTAACATGCCTCCTTTATCAGATGACTTGGCAACACCAACCATTTGGAATGCTGCTGAGAACCAAGGGTAAATGGGAATCAAATTGCTCCAGTTGGTCAAAATGGCTGTCCTAAAGCTCATTCAACAAGAAAGACTAAGTTTGAGTCAACTTGATTGATTAAAAAATCTGGACATCGGTTTTCTCATCTGACACTTGAAGGATTCTTGAGCAGCTGGGTGCTGTGGCTCCAGAAGCCTCAATGTCCCCTGAAATATACACAGAAATGGGATTGCTGCTGGTGGGTAAAACTAATGTCTTCCTTTCCTGGAGCAGCAGGGAAGATGACACAGAGAGGAAGACTTGGGTCCTGTGAGAGTCTTGGAAGCGGTGGAAGTGGCCGTGGGGAATAACATTAAGAGAAGGGAAAGGTGAGGGGGAAGGGAGAGGAGATGCTGGCTCCGGCTAAACCACCTTTGGCCCCTGAAAATCAACCAAAGTCATTTATCATTGGTCATCCTTACCCCTCAAAATAGCTCCCTCCAGGCTAGCAGACACCTGAAGTTCCTCATCACACAAAGCCCTTAATCCAGGATTCAAGGTCAAAAGTCAAAACTACTAACCTCTGGGGACTTCCCTGGTGGCGCAGTGGTTAAGACTCCGCGATCCCAATGCAGGGGACCGAGGTTCAATCCTTGGTCAGGGAACTAGATCCCACACGCATGCCACAACTAAGAGTTCGCATGCCAGAACTAAGGAGCCCGCATGTCTCATCTAAGACCCAGTGCAACCACACACACACACACACAAACTAACCTTTGAGTTAACAAGTTGGTGTGATCTAGATTAAGTAAGAGTGTAAATATTGACCTAGAGGGATTACAATGCAAGAAGGTGCATGAAGGGGGAACCCACAGCCTGAAAGGGAGGAGACTACAAAGCGAGGAGAATACAAAGGCTGGAGATCAGAAGGTTAGGATTCCACTTTGCTGTTCATTCTTTCCACAAACCTATTCTATTATGTATCCCTCACTCTTCTAGCCAAGGAGGATACAGGGAAAACAAGATAAAGTCCTGCCCTCATGGCTTGACTTTCTATGCCCAGGCCCTGCACAAAAGGTGTTATTACGGTTTTTGAGAGCCAGACACAGACCTAAGTACTTTGCGTACCTTATATTCAATCCTACACGGAAGTAAAGAAACACGGAAGTTTCTTTACTTTCCAAGGTAACAAGTCCTCCCCCAGGACAGTAAACTGGAGTCTGACATCAATCAGCTGCATGGAGCTGAAATTTGCATCTGAGCATCCAGGTTTATATAGATATATATTATATATATATATAATATATATTATATATAATATATATTATATATATTATATATCCATATTATATATATTATATATATCCATATATATATGGAGACGCAGGTCCGCCATATTCTGGAATAGGGATATAAGGAGTCCTGAAAGAGCTTTAAGATTTCCATACTACAGAATTCTCTCTCCATATAGTTTTCTCTGCTGGGAGGCCGGCGGGGTGCTGTAGTGGCCAGGCTTTAAGATGATGGCCAAAATGACAGTCGCCCAGCTCCAAAATGGCCACCACTGTGTTTTCCTTCTATCGGAGCAATCGTGTAGTGACTGAAGGGCCATCACTGGTGGGTGCTCTCAGGAACTGGGCCAGATGCCAAAATGGCCACCTGGGTCTTCCCTCTCCTAAGCTATTCGCCCCGCAACATTTTAGGCTTCCATAATCCAGGATGGACAAAAGCAGAGGAACGAAGCGGACAGGGGAGGAAGGCAGGTAACCAAGGGCGGTGGGTCTGAAGTGACAGGGCAAGAAAAGGTTTGCCCTTTGGAACTGGATGTCACTGCACGGTGCGCAGGCGCCTCGCTTTTGCCGGAATATGTGTAGTCACCGCCTTATTCTCCGCCCCCAAGGGCTCCTGGCAACCAATTATCGGCGGGAATTTGAGTACGTCAGCTGTTGCGAGGCAGACTGGGAGCTCCTCCTGGGCCTGCAAGATCGTTAGGGAATGTTGGTGGAGAGTGAAGGCGTTGGAGAGATTGTAAGGAGGCGGCAGGAGCGGGAAAAAAAGACGAGAAAGGAAAAGGTATATTCTCGTAGGGTCTTACAGCTAGGGAAAAACCTTAGAGTTACCTAGCCTAACTTCCCATTCTATGTTGGCTGGATGTCCAGGGATGGGAAGCTCGCTCCCTCAGTCTCTGCCAGGGCTGGACGATTCTGATGGAGAGAAGATTCTCCTTTGTATTGAACTGAAATCTACATTCGAGGACTTGCACCTAATTGTTTTACCCCACGAAGACCTGCAGAACAGTTTAATGCCTCTTCCATAGGACAACTCATAACATTTTGCTCAAAATCAGCACAAATTCATTCCCATTTACTGGGGGGCGCGGGTAAGTAAGCTTAAGTGTTTGACTCACCTGATTCATAACAAGCTGAATGTTTTTCTTTTTGAAAAAATGAAAAATTTTCAGAATAATAACAAAAAAGACACCAAAATGGGGGAAAATGTTAATAGATAAAATGTAAACCTTTGGGTACAAGAACTCACTTGCTGGGTACCTGCATCAGCTTGATTCAGATCAATGTTCTCATTTTTCCTGCAGACCCATGAAACACTGGGCTAAACAGATATAAATTAGACATTTTACAGCCTATCGGTCACTGAGTCTCCATGGAATTTGCAGACCAGTTTAAACACACATATACTATGAAAATAAGACCACAAAAGTGGAAAAGAAAATATCAATCTCCTCCTGAGATTTATACCACTAGAGGGAGTTCCAGAAGAAAAATCACTGCAAGTGAGAGCTAATAACGGCACTTACAGAATGTTTACTGTGTACCATTCACAGTTCCCATGGGTCATTCATGTAATTCTGTTCACAGCCCTAATGAGGTGGATGTCAGTATCCCCCATTTACAGAGGAGACAGCTGAGAGGTATAGTGTGTCCACCTGTACAAAGTATACAACTTTGTGCTGGGTAATTTATCAACATTTATTAAAACTGCAATTGCACATGCACTTTGAGCCAACAACTTCACCTGTGTAGAAGGCAGTGAACTTCATGGGCATTTGACAGGCAGTCACACAGGGCCCATGCTTAGGAAGGGACACTATGTTTGGGCCATGATGCTCTGTGTCACTATCTTGAAATTCTTAATAATTTTCTTTCAATTTGTGTTTTGTAAGTGAAGTCTGATGGGGTAATAGAACATGTGCTGAGGGCTTGGAGCCGAGGTTCATTCAAGCTTGATCTCACTTCTCAGCCTCCCCAGGACTGGTTTTTAGTTGCCTTCAACTCCCCCCAGGAACCACTGCCACTCTCTGTGCTGCCCTCTCCCAGCAGGAGCCTGGGCACAGGGGAGAGGTGGGGTCAGACATATATACCTGTCTTGCCAAGTTGAGAGGCAGGACCCCAGGCACATGGGAAGGCCTGCATTCACCCCCCTAAGTATCCCAGTGCCTGAAGGAATGTGATATTAAATAGCAAAAACAAAAACAAAGCCACCATGACAGGTCAAGAGTGAAACCACAAAGAAAGCAAGAACATTCTTGGGAATTCCCTGGCTTTCCGGGCATCCACTGCAGGGGGCCGGGGTTCGGGAAGCTAAGATCCCACAAGCTGCAGCACAGGGCGGCCAAAAAAAAATGCTTTTTTCTTCATCTTACTGAAACTTTTACAATCAGAGCCTAATATAAAGCTTGACACACATCGTTTCTGTTAAATATTTATTGATGTAAATTAATTGAATACATTTTTATTTAACCTAGTAAAATGGATATTTTAAAAATTGAAACAATCTAAATGTCCTGGGAAACTAGTTAAATAAGTATGATACATTCATGCCATAAAATATTGTGTAGCTGTGTAAAATAACAAGGATGTTCTTTAGGTACTAATATAGATTGTCTCCAAGATAAATTGTTGTTACCATTTATGTTAAAAAGGGAGGGAGGGTAGATTAGTTCTCACACGAAGAAACTTTCTTGTGGGGCTCCCTCTAGTGGCACATATGTGGAAGGATTCAGAGAAAACAAGTTGGCCCAGGATGGCTGGGCGATTTTCAAAGTATGTCATTTTATACCTTTTGGATTTGGAAACAGAAGCAAATGAACACCCAAATAAACAAATAAATAAGAACCCATTTTCAAAAGTTCAAGAGGGCTATATTATGTATTAATATGGAATTATGCATTATTAAGTAAACACCACAAGAAGAACACAAGAAGCAGAACAGGGCATGATATATATTTTACACATTCTCTGGAAAAGCTTACGCAGTACTGCTATTGGGTAACATCTAGGTAAGCTCCCATTTATTGAGTGCTTACTATTTTACATACGGATAGTGTGTTAATATACACGTGAACATATTTATAGTATGTCACTTTGCATACATGACTGTGTACACGGCCTGTTATCAGTCCTGGTGAGAGGTGTAGATCAAATGGAAATTACTGAGGAGAGTAAGAAACAACCCAAGAATATTTGCAAGATCATATAACATACGCCACACAAAATTAAAGTAACTTTTAAGAGCTGAAGGAAATGACCAGCCTGACCAACAACACAGGGTTGTTAGACACGTCCACACCATGCACCATGCCCAGCAAAACCCAGATGTTCCTATACCCAGATTTCTGTAAATGGCAACTCCACTGGCTTTGTTTTGCTGGTAGCCCTGCCCCTTTCCCTTGTCCAGAGACCATGTCATCCAAGGGACTGCTCGCCCCAGCTCCAGAAATCCACCCCCTTTCCAAAGATGTGAGGCAGTCGAGGACGTGGAGGCAAGTGAGGTGAGCTCTTCAGAGGTAGGTGGTGTAGTCGTTATAAGTGGTTTTGGTTGGTTAGCTCCTGACCCTCTCTGATCTTTTAACCCTCCACTCCACCCTGATCTCCTATCCAGCTTTTTTTTTTTTTTTGTGGTACGTGGGCCTCTCACTGCTGTGGCCTCCCCCATTGCGGAGCACAGGCTCCAGACGCGCAGGCTCAGCGGCCATGGCTTACGGGCCCAGCCGCTCCACGGCATGTGGGATCCTCCCGGACTGGGGCACGAACCTGTGTCCCCTGCATTGGCAGGCGGACTCTCAACCACTGTGCCACCAGGGAAGCCCTCCTATCCAGCTTTTGACAACTGGACGAGTGCCAGACAAATTCAAGCACCTTACGACCCCCAAACCCTGTCCAGGAAAGCATCTTGTGCATAACTTTCTTACCTGAACCTGAACTTGTATCTTGGAGGAAGAGCATCACAGGATATGTTAGGTTCTAGAAGGAGAGAATCCCCACATGAGAGGAAGTCAGGCAAGCACAGAGACTCCTCTTCCCACCTCATTCATCCCTCCAGACCTTGACTTTCACCCTCACGGCTTCAGAATAGCCAGCCTGCTTGTGCCCAAACTACAACCGCCTTGCAGAAAAAAAGAATACACCACTCCCAGACTCAGCTGACTGGAGTCCATCCTTCTAGCCCCTCATGCTCATCTCAGACAAGAGCAGAAAATGTCTGTCCCTGTTCTGTTCCTAGCCCTTGAACGGTGCTGCCCAATATAATTTTTTGTGATGATGGATCTGGTCTATATTTGTGCTGTCCGATGCAGTAACCACTAGCTATATGTGCTACTGAGCGTTTGAAACATGGCTAGTGCAATCAAGGAACTGAATCTTTAATTTTATTTAATTTAAATGGGCACTTGTGACTAGTGATTACAGTATTGGACAGCATGGCTTTAAATTGTCCATCCTGACTTTTTTTTGATGAGACATCCTTAAGATTGGAAAATATATTTTTCAAACTTGGTGCTGATACTGGTCTCACTCTTTAGTGATCAGCCAAGTCTGGGGATAAGGAGAAAGATCGTATTCCCATCCCAGATCTCACTTTCCCCTGTGACAGAGGAAATTGGAGAGTGATGCCCAGGCTGGGGGCTGTGTCCTGACTGCTGATCTGTCCTCAGTGCCTGTACTGATTGACAGCCACTGACTTTGCAGATCTTGCTTTCTTCATGCCTGCTTCTTGGAGCACAGGTGACCACCAACTCCTGACACTTGACTTGTGACTTTATTATTTTTTTAAATGCATTACTTTTATATATATATTTGGTTACACCAGGTCCCAGTTGTGGCAGGCAGGCTCCTTAGTTGTGGCATGAGAACTCTTAGTTGCAGCATGCATGTGGGATCTAGTTCCCTGACCAGGGATCGAACGCAGGCCCCCTGCATTGGGAGCATGGAGTCTCATCCACTGCGCCACCAAGGAAGTACCAACCCCGTGACTCTCTGAAATGTATTCTTTGGGAGGGAGAAGCTAACTAAGTCCAAGCAACACATCTGAACATAAGGAAGGGCATTTGGATTTGCGGTGGGAGAGAGAAAGGTCAGACATCAAGAGGAAAGAATGCCCTGGTAATGACAGTTATGAGACCATAGAAATAGGAAACCAAGTCTAAATGTTCCTTCCTTTTTAAAAATCCAACACAGATCCCTATCTTTTGGCTAATACCTGGAGGAGAGGGATTGAAGCAACCTTGCAGATTGCACCGACAAGCTGTAGCCTGCGGGCCAGTGAGTGATCCATCCCAACAGGTCAGATCTTAGAAGCCCCCTCAAAGGCTGGCCACCGGGAGAGAGTGGGGGAGGAAGGCCTAGTACCAGGCAGCCTCTGCTCCGTAGCTCTGAGGGGGTGGGGAAGGCAAACCCTGGTCATCCCCTGGCTCTGTAGCCCTTTTGTGTAAGTGCCTGGCAAGGGTAACGTGGGGCTGTGCCTGGGAGCACAGCTGCGACTCTGCTGGGGAGGAAGCAGGGCCAGGGCAGCTCTGCCCTCCCCGATCCTCCCCTGGGGCTTCTTCAGCCGTGGGGACACGCACCCCGAGGGCCTCTGTTGGCCTGACCCTGCTGCAGGGGCTCTCTTTCCCCACTGACAGTGGAGATGGCCAGTTTTTTGAGCTCCTTTCTGCCCAGCTGCCTCCCCTCCCTCCTCTTCCTCCTCCAGCTGTCTTCCAGCTCTGCAGGTAAGATTTCTCTTTATTCCTGCCCTGGGGAGACCCTGAGAACAGGAAGGCTAGTTCCCTGGGCTCACCTCCTTCAACTCACCCTCAAGTTGCCATGCAAGTTATCTTTTCGAAACATAGATGTGCTGACATGGTTCCCCTCAGATACCGCCAGTGCCTCCCTACAGCCTTCAGAAGGAGACCCAAATCCATCATGCGACCTTAACTCAGGGCTCTCCTTGAACTTGGTCTTACCAATCTTTCCAACTTTGCTTTCTCACCTATCAAATGGGGAATATCATAATAACAGCCTCTTGGAGTTGCTGTCAGGGTTCAATTAGATAAGGTATATATAATATGCTTAGTTGTGCCTATCCCATGGTAAATCATGATAAATGTTTGTTGAGTTGTAGTGTCTCATCATGTTTGAGAGTTCTGTCTCACACTATCAGGCACTAATAAGTTTTTACAGAGGATCCCTGCTCTCTGAAGACAGATTCCCAATCTCAGGGAGCTGCCTAACAGAGAAGGCTCAGAACATATACTCCCTCGGGAAATGGCTGCAGGTCTAATGGAGAAACTAGCTTCATCTTCTAGTAGCTCCAAGGCTGACAAGGAGATATATCCCACAGAGGAAAAAAGACTGGGAACATGTACAGGGCAGGGTCCAGGAGCTGTAGAGAGGGCTGAAGATACAGAGGAAAAGAAGGAGGAAAGAAGGAAAGAAGATCCTCCACCTCTAGGGTGGAAGATCTCAGAGGAGAAGAATTTGGGACCAGGGTGTGAACAAATACAGAGGGCTGAGAAGTGATGGAGAGGTGGTGGTGGAGGAACGACCAAAGCAAAACCTCGAAGGGGAGAAGAAGGATCAAGTTGGCCAAGACTGAACAGGGAGGCCCATGGGACAGTTAAACTGCAAGATACTGGACCACATTCCAAGGTGGGACCTAAAGGCTGGGATGACCACATGCTAGAATGTTCTGTCCAGGGAACTCACGGTATCTCTATAACCAGAGACCTTTAAGAAAAATTGAGCTTCTCCCTGGCTCTAGAATTCTATTTAAAAATCAAGTGTCTTCTTTCCCTGTTTAGAAGCAGCCCTTCCCATGAAGGGTTTGTTTGTCAAGGTTCCCTCTGATGCTCAGTTTCTTTTCTTTTGTGTCTTGGATAGGACAGTTCAGAGTAATGGGACCAGGGCAGCCCATCCGGGTGCTGGTGGGGGATGAAGCGGAATTGCCCTGTCGCATATCTCCAGGAAAGAACGCTACAGGCATGGAGGTGGGATGGTACCGACCCCCCTTCTCCAGGGTGGTTCATCTCTACCGAAATGGCAAGGACCAAGATGAAGAACAGGCGCCTGAATACCGGGGCCGCACGGAGCTGCTGAAAGAGACTATTGGGGAGGGAAAGGTGACCCTCAGGATCCGGAATGTAAGGTTCTCAGATGAAGGAGGTTTCACCTGCTTCTTCCGAGATCATTCTTACCAAGAGGAGGCAGCAATAGAATTGAAAGTGGAAGGTGAGTAGTGTCTATAATAGTAGGTATTGTCTGTTGGGTGGCCAGGACGTCCCTTTGAGCCTTCAGTCATTCTCTCAATTGAGATGAGATCCTTCAACCCAAACAGCTCATTCCTGGGAATTAACTCCATAGAGATACGCACATCAGTATCTCTGGGAATTCATATGCTCACATTGTCCGTTACATCATTATTCTGTAATGATGTAAGGAAGCCAGAATCAGAGTCCGTGCCCATGAGCAGGGAAGTGACTGAGTAAACACTGTTACCCATACAGTGAATATCATGCAGCCATTTAAAAGATTGTTGTAGGACCATTCCAGACAGCTTGGAGGCATTTTACAAGGTATTGTTGAGTGATAAAAGCAAGCTACAGAATCTAGGGAACAAAAAATTTATCCATTTATATAAAAGTGTGTATATAACATGCACATTTGTGGGTACGTATAGAGAACTTTTAAAACTTTTTAAATAGAAAAAATGAAAAATGTAGGCAGCAAAATCCAAAATAATCCATTTGTGATTATTTTGTGCTACTAGAGGGGAATATTACTTATCTGAAAGATAATCAAAGTATCCAAGTGGACCTTCTCCTTTCTTGTTTTGCTTTGGATTGTCTTTTCATTTATTTGTTATAAACAAGGGCCTTATTCCTAAGGAGTCAAACCCTATTACAGTGAATTCCTCATTTGATGTGTTTGTAGTGTTTTATTAGATGAGGAACATTATTAAACAATATATTCCTGGTAAACATCGTTGCAAGGAATTAAACAAGTAGAACTAATGTCTGAATATAATCATAAAAAGAGATGTTACCTATAGATTTTACCTCCACTGATTCCTTTCTCCAGAATTTCATTTGTGGTATGTTTGGCTTTTTGTTTGTTTGGGGGTTTTTTGCCGTACGCGGGCCTCTCACTGGTGTGGCCTCTCCCGTTGCGGAGCACAGGCTCTGGACGCGCAGGCTCAGCGGCCTTGGCTCACGGGCCCAGCAGCTCCGCGGCATGTGGGATCTTCCCGGACCGGGGCACGAACCCGCATCCCCTGCATCGGCAGGCAGACTCTCAACCACTGCGCCACCAGGGAAGCCCTGTGGTATGCTTTATGTGAGGGATGACTTTGAAATTTATTTTTTTGTTTTATCCCCGAGGGGTTAAGACAGGGACAAGGAGGGGGAGATTTGAAAGTTAATTGCTATTTAATTGAGGAACAAAAATATTCTGAGGCCTGGGCCTCAGGTCATTTCCCTTCCCTCCTCCCCACCTGCTGGGCAAACATCAGACAATTGATCACTTTTGTATCTCAAGGGCCACTGTTGCAGTACTGGGACCAGAAGACGGCATTGTATGCAGGATAACAAAGCACTATTTCTAGAGACGGATCTCAGGGATGTGAAAACAGCTTTGTGTGTCACAGAATGTTCTTCATACAGCTGTTTACACTGGGGGATTTTTTACCTGCAAGGAAGTCTGATAGTGAGGATCTCTCTGGTTTTCCGATTTTCCTCATTCCTGTTCAGTAGCTTCCAGGCTCAGTAACTGCCTCCCCAAGTACATCCCCACCCCACCCCAACAAGCAAACAAACAAACAAATGAACTGCCTGGGGAGAAAGTTTTCCTTTCGGTGGATTTCCACATTCCCACCCTCTTCTCCTTTCTCATAATCTGCATGCCTAAGAGTCTTTTAAAAAAGAGAGTTTAATGATGGACCACCCACCTAGCGTGAGGAAGCTGAGACAAATTTAGGACTGAAATGCAGTAACTATGTGATTGCCAGGTTTCAGGTGTAATTACCTCACCTCTTTCTCTAAAGAGTTTCTAATCTCTCCTTCTAACTTTGTATTTTTCTTGTCAGTTTTGTGATTTTATTACTAGTTGTCTCTAAACCTTTCTTAAAACTCTTCATTATGAAACTTTAAAACATATACAGAAGTAGAGAGATTATTATAATGAGCCTCCAAGTTCCCACCACCTGACTGCAACAGTTATGACCCAAGGACAGGCCACCTGTTTCACTAGACCCCACTCATCACCATCCTCCCCAAATGAATTCCTCCGGCAAATCCTAGGCAGCATTATTGTGTCATTGCTAAATCCTCAAAACCGTATGTCTCGAATAGAAAAACTCAAAAACAAAACAAAATCATAACCAAAATACTATTATTACAACTTTAAAATTTAACAAAAATTCTTAACAATACTCAGTCTGTGTTCACATTTTTATGATTGTTTTATAAATATATTTTTACAGTTGGTTTGCTTGAATCCAACCCAAACAAGATCCACAGGTTGGTATTCGCCCTGTAGAGTTTCCCACGATCTAGATTTTGCTGATTTCATTCCCACGTTGTTTAATACAGTGTTCCATACCTTTTATTTTCTGTAAACTTATAGATTAGGATATGAACAATCAGATTCAGGTTCGATTTATTTTGTCAAGCATATTTCATAGGTGATGCTATATTCTTCGTTCATATCACTTTACATCAGAAGTCTCATAATATCTCTTTTTCTCTCTTTTTGTGATCCTAACCCTTTGTTAAAATATAAAAGGTGTACAAAAAAAGGAACTAAAATATGTAATTGTTAAACATGTTGCTCCAGGTAACTTCCAATGAGAACTTTGAAAGTAGAGCTGGCTGTGTTTTCTTCTGGGGAACACAGTAACAGACAAGAGCCTGAAACCGCAGCTTGAAGGATGGTATTTATACCTAAGAAACCAGTTTGATGTTGTTTGCTGTGACTTAATGCCTACCCTGATGGCAGTATCTTTATCTAGCCCCCTAACGCAGAGAACAAGATGTCAAGGGCCGGCCCTGAACATTGAGATTATACAGGGAAAGCTTTGGGGCACTGAGCCGACTCGAGAATGGGCAATAGATGGCGCCAGAGAGCCAAAGGTCATCCCCTGTCTATCTTTCCCACTCCATGTCCGCTCAGTTACCAAATCCGGCGGATCTTACTTTCTCAAAAGCTCCAGAAGAAAGTTTCATAACTCTTCTTTGTGTCATGCACCCTTTTGTCGGACCGGTAAAGTCGATGAACCCCTTCTCAGAAGGATATTTGAAATGCATAAAACATACTTGTACTGAAATACAGTTATCAAAATATTAAAGTAAGATATGGGGTGGCCCTAATAATAGTGTCATTTCAAAATGAACATAAGTGACATTTTGAGATTTCTGTACCGTGATATGAAAATATGTGTGATTTTTAGGGATGACAAAGTCTCAGGTTCTGTTCATATTGTTGTGGAGTGTTTCCTACAAACATAATTGAAAGAAACACTAAATTTCAGCTTAAAGTTTACTGAAAATATGTATTTTTTTCCTATTTAAGTTCACCTTGACTTCCTACACTGCCACCACTGTCCTAGGCTCATGTGTTTTACTTTCACCATTACCATGGCCTCTTAATTGACTGCCTTCGACCCCCTCCTCCAGTCCTGCAGTCAGTAAATCAGACCTTGTCACTCCTCAGCATGAAATGCTTCAGTGTACCCCGTGACCTTGAGGATCAGATCTAAGTCCTTTTCGTGGTTCTCAGAACTCTCCAAGACTGGCCCAGTATACAGCCTCGACTCCTGTCATTCTAAACCACTGGCCCTTCCCAGAAACAACCACTTACTTTTCCTTTAAACCTAAGCTTAGGTGTTAGTTCTGAGTCATCTTCTTTGATCCTGACTCATGGAGCTGTGGGCACTGTGCTGGGTGTTGATGACGCAGTGCTGGGCCCCCCGGTTCTGCCTTTCAGATCCCTTCTACTGGATCAACCCTGGAGTGCTGGCGCTCATCGCGGTTCTGCCTGTGCTCCTCCTGCAGATCACTGTGGGCCTTGCCTTCCTCTGCCTGCAGCGCAGACTCAGAGGTACAGGCTGGAGGGTGGCTGGCTGGGGACCCTTCCCTGAAGTCCCTGGTCTCTTGGAGCTTGGTCAGCTAACGTTTATTTTTGAGGGACTTCTGGGTTCAGAACTCCATAACGACAAGTTTTACATCCTACCGAATGTAAATATCATTTAGATAATAGGGCCTTTCATTTCCCTATGAGGTAGGGCTGATATATAATAGCCCCATTTTAGAGAGGAAGCAACTGAGGCCTGGAGTGGTTCAGAGATTTACTCAAGCTGGCACAGCTTATAAGTGGCAGAGCTCAGGCCTAAACCCCTATCTTCTGGCCCCTGAAACATACACAGCAGCTTATGCAACTGGGGGAGTGTGAGCTTCAGAATCAGGCAACTCTGTGCTACTAGGTTTAAATAAAGATACTGTAAGTAAAAGTCCCTACCACATAGTAGGTGTTGTTTCCTCCTTTTCCATCCAACACTGAGGACATGGGTTCAACCGTCTGAAGCTCCTCTCTTGTGCCCAAGAGCTTTCATTTTGAGACTTCTCCCCGCCACCAAGCATTCTCAAAGCCAAAGCCCTCAGGGCCTCCAATTCTCCTCCGCCTCCCATTCCTAAGAGGATAAAGCAGCAAGGATGGCTTGGAGTATATGAAGGGGGATATTGGTGGGATCTTCTCTTCCCTTGACCTCATCCCAGATTACCTCTTCTCCCACATGAGAAAGGTCTTCAGCCCACATGGCTGAGCAGAAAGAACCTGATCAGTGGAGTTGGCCAGCCTGGGTTCAGATCCAGTTCAGACAATGACGGAACTCTCCAAGCCTCAGTTGCCTAGTCTGAGTCAAGTAGAGATAACATCCTCCCTCCTACAAGTTATGGGAGGATTAAAGGGGATAGTGTTATGTAAAGCACCTAGTACAGAGCCGGTCACAAAGCAGCGGCTCAACTAAAAACTTAGTTCCTTCCTTCCTCATTCAGATGCGAAGTAGCTTTAGATTTACTAAGTGACAACCCAGCGGGGCGGAGTGACCTTGTGAACTGAGAACCAGCAAGAAAAGGAGCAGAGAGCAGTGGGCCGGTAATAAAACCTTAGATTCGTTTGGGGCATTGGTGAACATCGCTGTCTACTGAGCTTCT
The DNA here is from genome assembly GCF_964374135.1 of Grampus griseus. NCBI lineage: Eukaryota > Metazoa > Chordata > Mammalia > Artiodactyla > Delphinidae > Grampus > Grampus griseus. Next base: position 22,243,843 of record NC_139004.1, read on the forward strand.
CCACTTTCTTTAACCCAATATTTAACCCAGGCAATAGCCAGGGAATGAGCCTGAACTCCTGCTTTCAAATCTGGTGCTCTTCTCACTCTAAGGGAGTTCATGGGCTACTGAGAAACAACCTGCACAAAGGCCCAAGGCAATGGGTGTGGAGGGGCCCCATCTAGTGCCTGAGCTGGAACTAAAAATGTCGCCTTTTTCTATTTTAGGAAAACTTCCAGCAGAGATGGGTGAGTTCCAGGCACCTTCCCTCCCCATGCCTCCCTCCAGGTCTTCTGGTGTAACTGAAATGGTCATTTTCTCAGACTATCTCTGCCTCTGTCCCAATACCCTGTGCTCCCTTCAGGCGGGAACTTCACTATTAAAACTCCTATAACCAGTCATAGAGTCTCATTCCTCTTCCCTGCCTTCAGCCAGAGTAGAAGTAAAATCCTACAGCTTCCTTTCCTCCATCGTGCATCACTTATAATTTAAAGTGACTAAATAACAAAGGCTCAGAGGAGAAAAGATTGCTTTGAGTGCCATACTAATAATCCCTTTCCATTTGTTCTTTCAGAGAATCTCCACCGGACTTTTGGTAAGTCCTGGGGTACCCAGCCCCCCAGGTCAGCTTGGTGCTTCACTCGGCTCCTGTTACCTGGGGACGTAAGGACCCCTGGCTTCTGGTTGGTTTCCTCCCTCTCTTGTTCTTTCTTTGAATGTCATCATCTGCACCTAGGATGGGTTAGATAATAGCAAACACTTACATTACGCTTTCATGTACCTGGCACTGTAACAGCTTCCCAAATGTTAACGTTCTGGGAATTACAAGTACTTTATGTACATTACTTCTTTTTTCAGGAATTACAAAGGGGAGGTAAACAGATCCTTTGCACGTCAACTTGATGTCTAGTTGGGGAGGTGATACATATACATAAATTACTGGAGAACAAAGTACATATACATCACCGACAACTCACAGAGGAAGGAGTTTTCACAGTACAGAATGAGTAACTACATGTGACTCCTCAGGGAAGGCGACTTGGGGGAAGAGTGAAGACATCAAACCCCACTAGAATGTTGGCCTGGACTTCCTGGTGGTCCACTGGTTAAGACTCTGCACTTCCACTGCAGGGGGTGAGGGTTCAATCCCTGGTGGGAGAACTAAGATCCCGAATGCCATGCAGCAAAAAGAAAAAAAAAAAAAAAAGAATGTTGGCCCTAGGACATGGTCTCTGTCCTTTTTATTCACTGCAGATTGTCCAGTGCCTAACGACAATGCCTACAATAGAAGGGCACCCAAATATTTGTTGAATGGGTGTTGCAGAAATTATAAGATGGTCCCTGCTCTGAGCAGCCTTCCTGAACAGCCTCTCCTCCTGAGGCTGGAGGTGCCCCTGGCTCCACGCTAGCATTTAATCAGTGTGCAGGAAAAACAACACACATAGTCTGCAACTCAAAGGGAAGGAACAGGATCTTTGTTTTACAGGATTCAAAAAAACAAAGGTCTTAAAAAAAAACAAAACAAAACAAAAACAAAAAAAAACAAACGAACCAAAAAAACCACAAAGGTCTTCACTTTTTGTGCTCTTTGGCAACCTGGTGAAGCCTCATGGGCCCCTCCGTTCCCAGAATGTTTTGAACTGTACACATAAAATATAACACATAGGATTACAAAGAAAACCACTGTTTTGAAATAGTTTTCGAAATATAAACCAATTTGTGATAAAGTAACAAATGTACATTAAATAATATACACTAAATACAAAATATACATTAAATAATAAAATGTAGCAGCAGGTCTAATAATTTGGTAATTTCAAAATATTGATAAACAGTATACTGAGATTTCTGCACCAACTCTGAAGGGCATGTGGTTTCCATTGGTGATAAAGTCACAGGTACTGCCGATAACTGGTTTGTTAGCTACATTTTTAGTGTAAGAAAATGCTAAATTCAGTTTGAAGTTAGTGAAAATAAAAATGGAATGCTTTTCTCATCCAAATTCATGAACTCCCTGGACTCTATCCACAAACTATTTTGGAACCCAGGTTAAGAACCTCCCCCCTCCACCACCCAAAATAAACCCAATAATAAATGGAGAGGGGTGGGTGGGACACAAGGGGGAACACATGTTAATCCTGTTTGTTCTGTGGCAAACGATTCAGATCCCCACTTCCTGAGGGTGCCCTGCTGGAAGATAACCCTGTTTGTAATCGTGCCATTTCTCGGACCCCTGGTGGCCTTGATCATCTGCTACAACTGGCTACACGGACGACTAGCAGGTGCAGTGCTGGGGCAGCAAACAGGACCACTGGGCAGCAGGGGATCAAGCCAGCCCTGAGTGGGAAACATAAAGAGGGTGGATGGAACCAGGGCTCAAGATTCAGAGCTGGAATTTCCTTCCTGCTCTGTCCACATGGCCAACTCCAGGCTCCTCAGAGAATCCATAAAGAGCCACTTACTGAGATCTGTGGGGTCCCTTAGTGGAAAGGGGGGGGGTGACTATGAATTCCACAGGGAGGATGTGGGAGGAGCTAGTCATCTTCCACTCATCACCTATTTCTCTTTGTTTTCAGGGCAATTTCTTGAAGAGCTAAGTAAGTTTTCTTCTCTTTCTTATAAGCTGAGAGCAAAAAAAACAAGGAAAGCAGCAAGGGGAAGAGGGGGCTATTGAGGGATCAAAATCCCAAAGGAAAGGAAGGGCTAGTGAGCCTGGCTGGAGGGAGGATTCCTCCTCCACCTTCGTGCTCCAAAGCAAGAATCCCACTCCAGCTGGCCTCCTTTCTCAATTGTTCCCTACAGCAGGTGCCCTGGGCCTCCCCTCCAAGGCCAGATGACTCCACAGGGCTTTCTTCTCCCTGGTGTGACAGTTTCATGACAGAAACTGTTGACAGCTTTTTCAAGTCATTTTCTCCTCCTTCTAGGAAACCCCTTCTGAATGATGTCGCATCTTGGCAGGGTGGAGAAGAGCCTGGTTGGCCCAAAGACTGGTCCTCGGGGATGTCACATCCATCAAGTTGCACTCACTGGCCTCTTTGCTGTGGGGACATTCCAATCTGCACTTGCAGGAACGCTCTGAATTCCAAATAGGATCAACTTCTCTTCTGTCATCTACTTTGTCTCTCCCTTTCCCCAGCTCCTTCCTTCCTCTCCCCCTTTATGCTGCCCACATATTTCTACTCCTTGGTCTATCTTCCATCTGGAAGCCCTCTCTGGTTACAGCCAGGCAGCTGCTCTTTTCTCCATCAGAGGGCACCTGTGCTGCAGAGTAACACAGACAAGAGGGTCTCTGCCATGAACTGGAGACCAGGAACCTCCTCACTGCAAATTATAGCACACCAACTTTGCAAATGGTGGTCGTTTCTTCCAAGATCTCAGCCCTGCTGGGAAGGAGCAGGAAAAGTCCAAAAGATCCAAGACAGCGCCAAGTGACCTGCAGAGTGAGGACATGGGGAGCCCTAACCAAAAACAGGAGATGGGGAGAAACCCGCAAAACACTGGCCAGAGCTCCATCTTGCCCCAGGCAGCCTACTGAGGTGCCAGGGGAGCAAGGGGTGAGAACTGGGCCACACACCTGCTTTAAAACGCCTCCCTTCTACATCTGGCCCAGATGGGTCCCTCACACTCTCTCCCCCACTCATCTTTTTTCTCCCATCTTCATATCTATTGGAGTGTCCACTGTTGTCTTCAACAACTACTACTTGATGGTCTGTCAGACACAAAGAAACAAGCTGGGTGCTAATTAATAATACTACAAGTTTCCATGTGCCACCTCTTGTCCCTTTTCCTTTCTGTATTTCCTTCATTATTCCTTCACCTCTCTCTTCCTCTACCCCAGTCTCCTTACCCTGGAGGTTAGCCCTCAGGAAAACCAAACAGAGAAAGACCTTGGGTGGAAAGGCCATTTATTTACATTCCCAGATCTTCACTGCCTTATCTGCTTTCTTTCCTCTGCTGCCTTCTCCCCTCCCTTCCTTCCCTCTCCTGAGGGTATGGATCCAGGAGAAAGATCCGTCTCCTCCCCTGCCACAGTGGGCGCATCGGGAAAGAAGCCAAGCGACTGACCCAGGATCGCCCAGCATTTATGGGGACTGCCCAGGCAGAGCCCCTTGCCCCTGTAGCCCCCCCAGTGACCCAAAAGGTCCTCTTTCTCCCCAAAGCAGACGTCGCAGATAGGGCAACAGTAGAGCTTCTGCTTCCAGTGAGTCTGCTGGTGCCTGACCAGCCCAGAGAATAAAGTGAAGGACTTGCCACAGTGGAAGCAGCAGTTGGACTGCTCTGTGAAGTGGGCCTTCTGGTGGCTGGAGAGACAGCTTTTCTTGCTAAAAGTCAAGGGACAATGAGGGCAAGAGAAGACTTTGAGTCTTGAAGGCTTTCCTGGGTGAGAGCTGGACTTGGTATCCAGGCAGGCGGTTCTCGTGTTGGCTGCCTGGGTCCTGGTCACAGGCTCTGCAGTTGTAACGACTGGGCGCTGAGCCTTCCCAGTGACTACCTGGTTCTTGGTTGCAGGTGCCGGGCTCCTGTCTATAGATGGCTGGGTCTGAGCCTCGGGACCGGTGGTTTTAAATGAGGGTCCTTGGGTCCCGGCCACTGGTGCATTGTTTGCAGTTGCCAGCCCCTGGAATCCAGCTGTGTTGTCTGGAATCTTCAGGATATGCTTCTGGTTTCCAGCCCCCAGCTCCTGGCCTTGGTGTATCTTCTGGTGGCGTTTGAGCTCAGACTGGTCCCGAAAACACTTCCCACAGAAGGGACACGAGTGGGGCCGGTAACCCAGATGGACACGGCGGTGACGGCTCAGTCCAGAAGCATCACAGTAGGTCTTGTCACAGAGCGAGCAGCAGAAGGGCCTCTCCCCAAGGTGCTTGCGCCGGTGGTAGCTGAGGTCCTTGGGGTTCAGGAAGGACTTCCCGCACTGGCCGCAGCTGTGAACAAACTGGTGGTTGTAGAGGCTGGAGCGCTTGCTGAAGCACCTGCCACAGGTATGGCAGGTAAAGGGTGGCCCAGCCCAGGATGCTGGGGACACTGGTGTCCTGTCCAGGGACCCAGCTGGAGCAGAGGATGGGCCTGCTCTTCTGCAAGCAAGGGAGACCTTCTTGTCATCGCTATTTCCCTCATCTCCCAAACTCTGACTCTGTTCTTGAAGTTCCTCTCTCTTGTCTCCTGTAGGGAATGAGGAAGAATAGCGAGATTCACCATGACAACCCCGACACAAGCTCTCAGTCCAAGCTACTTCCCCTCTTTCTGCCCTCCCTCTCCCCCCCGCCACATTCACGCTCACTCTTAGACCTCAGAGGCCAGAGATAAGAATAAACTTTGGGGTTTTCCAATTAAAAGCAAATAAAAATTTAACTGGAATCTTCCAAAAATATCAGAGATCAAAATTTTAACATTTCTTGAAATCCATTTCATTTTTTTTTTAAATTGAAGTACAGTTGATTTACCATGTGTGTTAATTCCTCTCATTTTCAATTTTGTTCATACTCCCAGACACCCCAGATACCTATAGGTGACCTCGTAATATATCATGCAAATTGGGACGCTTGAATGACGGGAGGTGCTATTAACAATCAAGCTAGGATGAGAAGCATAAACCAGGACTGTCCTGGCAAACCAGGAGTGTGGTCAGCTCAGACTTAAATTTCTCTCAAGTCTTTATTCTACTCTTAAGAACAAGTCTCCCCTGCTCCAACTCAGCATCAAGCTCATCTCCCTTCCCTTTCTTTTCTTTTGGAAAAGACTCTAAAAAAAAAAAAAGAAAAATTTATTTACTTATTTATTTTGGCTGCGCCAGATCTTAGTTGCAGCATATGGGATCTTTTAGTTGCGGCACACGTGTGGGATCTAGCTCCCCACCCAGGGATCAAACCCGGGACCCCTGCATTGGAAGCATGGAGTCTTACCCACTGGACCACCAGGGAAGTCCCGGAAAGGACTTTTTAATCAAGGCGGTATCGCTGACATAAGCAACTGACATGGAATCTCTCCATCTCTAGAAACTGAAGATATTCATTTGTCCTGAATGCTTTAGATACTCATCTTCTTGAAGCCAGGGGACTTGAGCAGATGATGTCAAGGTTTCTTCCAGCTCCACGTCTGACCAGGCAGGAAGGATGCAGGCTCGGGGTGGGTATGCAGACCCCGATCCTCTTAGTCATTTCTATCCTCCCAAGGCATGTCCTGGGTCCTTTTCACCCTCCTCTCTCCTTTGCAATTCTTACCTGAATGAAGGCCTTCTCCGTTTGGGGGACGGAGACCTGCTCTCCACTGTTTCTCTTCTTGTTCAAACTTGGCGATCAGGTCTGGATTAGACAGAAAGATTCTGACTGGGGAGTGGGAAGGAGAGGAAGAGTTGGAGTCCCAGGCTCGGCCCCTTCACACCTGATGGGGATAACAGGCTACCTTCTTCCGTTATCTTTGGTTTAAGAGCCATAATCTGGGACACTTAGGTGCAGGGAGGAGACACGCAAAAGGCCAGCTCTTAACAAAGTGCCTGGTATATAATAGGAGTGACTCAGTAAATACTAGTTGGATGAATAGGCAGATTTGCATACTCTGAGAACATTATCGTCACGTCACAAGCCTTATCTTTGCCTTCATGCAAGCTTTCATTTCTTCTTTCACCCTGAGCCTAGTAACCCAGATCTTGCATACCTGGAACGTATAGAACCAAGGATCAGTGAAGCTAATTGTGAGTTGATCTACCTGCCCAGGGAAACAAGATGTCCCAGAGGCCTGGGACAGAGGGCTTGTGAGGAACCCCAGCCTCTTACCTACAGACATCAGGTTTCTGAAGGTCTCTGACATAACGTCCTGGTAGAGGACCCTCTGACTGGCATCTAGACATTCCCACTCTTCCTGGTTGAAATTCACTGCCACATCCTCAGAGGTGACTGGCTTCTGGAAGAACAGGAGAGATTCAGAGAGTCTGTATATAGACAGACAGACATCCTGTCTCAAGATTCAGACAACTAACAGAAAAAGAAAAACATGGAAGGAAGGGAGAAATAGGAAAAGACAAGTACAAAGCCAGCAACTTTAATGTACAGACAGGAAAGGAAGGATGGAGAGGAGGGAAGAACAATGTGGGGGGAGAAAGGAGGGGTATATACTGAATATAAGTAGGAAGAACGCAAAGGAAAAAGGCTGCCACTCTGATGAATTTCAGCAAGGACTCCTTGAAGGATGCCAGGGTGGTGTGGAGTCTGAAAAAAAGTCCTTGAAACCCCTTCTCCTGAGTGCTGTTTATCTTGGAACACTCTTGAGATTCCATTTGTTCTGTAGACAGGATAATGGATGAAAGAGCTCCTGGAGTCCAGGACCCAGTCCCTCCCTCTGTCTCTCGCTAGGTCTCCTCACCTTCACCCATGCCTTCCACCAGCATTCTCCCTTCACGGCTTCCTGCAGGGCCTCCTCATCCACCTGAGGGAGCAGCTTCTGTACAGGTTCAGTTGGCTTCAGCAGGTCAAACACCACCTCTTCCCTGATGTCTCTTTCTAGCTTTATCCACTCCTGGTCTGGCCCCCAAGGCTGACTGGGCTCCTTCCTGGGGCTATCTACCTCCCAGTGACTGAGCAGATGGAGAGACTTTGAAAAGGCCCCAGGGTTTGATGTGGCCTCCAGTGGCAAAGGTATCTGCTCCAGGGGGCTGTCTTCCTTTTTTGTCCTGCTGTCCAAATTCTCCTCTTTCACAGCTGAGAACATCTTTGATTCTCTCCAAGCCTAGGCCACAGAGTTCAGGAACCTGGTCACCCTCGGCTCAGCAGCCGCTGTTCAGTAATGCCAGCTTGGGGCTCGGAAGGCGTCGTCTGCCTTCTGCTTCACCTGTTTCTAGCCGCTGGCTGGTGCCCACCTCTAGGAACCTGAGGTCAGAGAGAAATGGTATCAGCAAGAGGGGGAGTGAGTGAGGAACAGCAGTTTCCTAATTTGGTCAGGGAACACCAAGAGTTACTGAACTCCTGCTTTGTACCTAAAACCCCTCAGCACTGCCCCATGAGGTAACAATTAATGACCCCATTTTAAGGAACCTAAAGTAGAGATGCTAAGTAATGTGCTCAAGGATACTCCCGGTCCACAGCAGAGTTTGTGTTCAAAGCCTTGACTCTGCCACTGAGGACATGATTGCCACTGTCCCAAAGCCCTCTCTAGAGCAACATCACGGTATTCTGGAAAGAAAGCATGTGCCTGAGGTAACCAGCCCTGGATCTGTCACAAACCACCTTGTACAAGTTTCTTCATTCTGATCTGGTTTTATTGGAAAGTAAGATTAAAGGAGACTCTCTAAGATCCCATCCAGGACCCAAAAATATACGATTCTGTGGATTTTTAATACATACAGATACTTGTAAAGAATGATAATGGAGGGACTTCCCTGGTGGTCCAGTGGTTAAGAGTCTTAGCTCTCACTGCAGGGGGCATAGGTTTGATCCCCGGTCCAGGAACTAAGATCCCACATGCCTTGAGGCATGGCCAAAAAAAAAAAAAAGAATGATAATGGTAACAACCCAACAGCAAATACTTCTGCAGGGCTCCCAAGGAGCCCGGCGCTGGGCTGCCTGCCCAGCCCAGGAAGTTCCTGCTCTGCCCACACGTGGCTGAACTCCCACCTCCTCCTACTGACAGCCACTCACCCTGCTTCTCCTCCCTCCAGATGGAATGAAAAGAATGAAGACATAAAAACCTGTTGACTTTCTTCCTTTCACTTCTTTGAAAGGTGGTAGAATTGAAAATGCCAGCAAGGAAAAGGGCATTCAACAATGGAGTTAGTGGGATAGCTAAAAAGAAAGCTGACAGGAAAGGTGCATTCCTGGGAGGTGAAGTTGAGTCCCTCCTTCCCTCCCTCCCTTCCTTTCTTTCAAGACCATCCACAATCATCGCGTGAGAGGGGCAGGTCTGGATTATTCTCCTACTCTCCAGCCAAACACAATGAAAGTAACACTTCAAAACAGTCTCAGTAATAGTATCCTCAAGGTCCTGGCTTTCCCGTTCTCCCGCAGGAAAGACCCACCCCTGTCAGTCATTCTCAAAAAACATTTGCTGCAGGTGGTAGCCTGAGGCCCTCGGTCCAGATTCTAAGCTGGTTCTCTGGTTTGGGAAGGGAGCATGACTATGGAGACTGAAATTTCTGGCAGCTGCTGCCTGCCTCTGGCACTTTTATCTCGATAGTACTTTCTACATCCACACGCCCCAGAGCTCAAGCCGGCTGGGCCACGATGGAAAGAGGCTGGCTATAACTCAACAAACTTTCGGCGCAGACCGGTTTATCTGTTCCCGGCCCGTCCCTGCCCTTCCAGAATGTAAATTCCTCGAGGGAATGTGTCGCCATTTTCCAGTTCTCTGAGTCCACCCAATCTCTCTCTAACCCCAAACCCGTCCATGGTTTCCCATAGCAATTCTGAGAACGACCGAAATCCCCACCACACCTGCCAGGCTTCGTGGGGTCCGCCCTCGCCTCCCCCCACCGTGGTGTTCCAGCCACTATTGTTTTCTGGCTTTCGGCCAAGCAAAAAGACCCTCGGGCATTAGCCCTTCTCACCCGGTCTTCGGGTCTCTGCTCTGTCCTCAAGGACCCTTTGCAGCTCCTGCCCAGCTCTGCCGGACCAGATCGCGAGCCCACAGGGCGTACCTCCCGTCACTGCGCGCCCAGCCCCACACTCCGGTCTCGGGGCCTCCCGCGGGCAGGGACGGAGAGTTTCGCTCACCACTGCGTGGCACGCTCGTTAATACCCACTGGTTGGGGTTTCTGTGCGCTGAACTGGTCCCGTTGACTGGGACGGCACTGCCCGATGCCTGTCTGCCCCGAAACTTCGCTGCTGGGATCCCGACTTTTTCAGCACGTGCCAGGAGCCCGTCCTCTTCGCCGAGTCCCCCACGTGGCCAGAGTGGTCGGCGCCCTGGGCCATACCCTAACCCAGGTTTCCCCATGGGCCCCAGGGGTTGGAAGCTCCCCCAAGACGCGGGGCGCGATGCTCCCCTCGCCTGCCGAGGTCAGGGGCGGAAGGTTGCGGCACAAAGACCCTTCACTAACTTCCACCACCGCGAGCTCAACTACCCTCTGTCCTACTCACCCGCCGCTGCCGAGGACCGGGACTTTGGGACGTAGGGTTTCCGAGGGGCCAGCGGCGAGCCCGCTCCACTCCAGCGCACGTTTACCGGCTGCCCAAGACCCCGTCCCGGCCCCACCAGTGCCTGGCACCGGCCTCGCTCTCCTCGCCGGTTTCCGCAAGGCCACCGTGCACCCTGTCGGGTTAAGCTTGTGGGCCCGCCAAGGTCAAGAGTTCACAGTCTAGGAAGCTTAAAAGGAAGAGGACTCGCCCCGCCCCACTAGCCCATTCCTCCTACCAATTGCAGCCGCTGGTCCCACCTAGCGCTCGGATCTCATTCCCAGTCTTAATTTAGTCTTGGGGGGTAAAAAGGATTAAATTACCTCTGATTAAAACACATAATCACCAACCTCCATCACCTAGAGCCCAAAGGAGAAAAATGAGACCTTTACGCGCTCCCAGAAAGAGACTTGGAGGCACAAAGCACCTTAAAAAAGCAAAGCAGGGGTTTCTGGTGGCGCAGTGGTTGAGAGTCCGCCTGCCGATGCAGGGGTCGCGGGTTCGTGCCCCGGTCCGGGAAGATCCCAAGTGCCGCGGAGCGGCTGGGCCCGTGAGCCATGGCCGCTGAGCCTGCGCGTCCGGAGCCTGTGCTCCACAACGGGAGCGGCCACAACGGTGAGAGACCCGCGTACCGCAAAAAAAAAAAGCAAAGGCAGGACTGCACTGGTGGCACAGTGGTTAAGAATCCGCCTGCCAATGCAGGGCACAGGGGTTCGAGCTGTGGTCCAGGAAGATCCCACATGCCACGGAACACCTAAGCCCGGGGGCCACGACTACTGAGCCTGCGCTCTAGAGCCTGCGAGCCACAACTATTGAGCCTGTGCTCTAGAGCCCACAAGCCACAACTACTGAGCCCGTGAGCCACAGCTACTGAGCCTGTGCGCCACAACTATTGAAGCCCACGCGCCTACAGCCCGTGCTCTGCAACAAGAGAAGGCACCACAAGGAAGAGAAGCCCCTGCTTGCTGCAACTAGAGAAAGCTTGTAAGCAGCAAGGAAGACCCAATGCAGCCATAAATAAATAAAATAAAATAAATTAATTTAAAAAAGAGGGAAAGAAAGAAAAGTGAAGGCAAACCACTGCGACTTAAATGGTGACAGCAGACAGAGGTAGGGGAGCAGAGAGGATATGTTCAGGTCAAGTTCTACTTACCTTGGCCACTTACCCAAACCCAGTTTGACCTTTATCAGTAATGCCTTTTTTTTTTTTTTTAAATCAGCTCAACGGAAATCACATTTATTTCCTTTCCACTTAATTAGCATTTACCATATACCATTTTGTATCATGATCATACTTTTTTTTTTTTTTGCGGTACGCGGGCCTCTCACTGTTGTGGCCTCTCCCGTTGCGGAGCACAGGCTCCGGACCCGCAGGCTCAACGGCCATGGCTCACGGGCCCAGCTGCTCCGCGGCATGTGGGATCTTCCCGGACCGGGGCACGAACCCGTGTCCCCTGCATCGGCAGGAAGACTCTCAACCATTGTGCCACCAGGGAAGCCCCTATGATCATATTTTATATTTCACATTGGCACGGGGTTTTGCAATTTACAAAAAAAAAAACCTTGTAAACATAGCCTCCATTAAATCCCCACAAACATCTTGTGAGGTAGGAATTTGTTATTCTGCCTTCACAGATGAGGAAACAGGCCCAGAGATGTTGAGCCTTGCCAAAGCCCACATCTGGCTGTACTGGGACAGGAAACCAGACCCCCTGCTTTCAAGTCTGTACACTGGAGTCTTGGATCCATGGTTAGTACTGGATGGCTGGCAGATGCAGGTTTTAAATCTCTTAGTGTTCCCAAGGTACCTGACCCTGTGATCTGCCCTTGTGGACAGACCATTCATGTGGGTGGGCTGAGGAGGCTCCCACAGGGTCAGATGGAGACAGTAGTCTGGTGGAGATGGTGATGGAGGCAGCCTGTGCTCAGTGGCACCCCTTAGGGTTCTGGACCTGCCACCTTCCTAACATGGTTACTGGGTACACTCATCTTGAAAAGCAGCATCAGCTTGCTACTGGGCTCCTATCGAAACTAAACACCCGACCCATGGAGGCCTTCTGACACTCTAGCTTAATGCTCACATTTGGGGGTAGGTCAACTTGGACTCAACTTCTAACAAAGTGGGAAGGACCCAATAATCCTCATTTGGAAATGGTATATTTAAGGATGTGGCCTGGCTTCAACATCTCTACTTTACATGGAAAAGTGGCAGATATCCCTCTGGGAAAAACTTTATCCCCTACTCTGCCAACTGAAGCAAAGCTGCTGGTTCCATGGGGCTCTCAGTTCACAGAGATTCCCCTAAATGCCTGGCCCTGGTTCACTGTGGTTCAGCTAGGCTGAAACCCAGCGCTGTCCCTGGCTGATGCAGCCATTCAACCTCATTGCCAGTGATGCAGAGCCAAAAATGGACGCTGTCGCTCCTCTTGGTGGGCAGAACACAAGGCCATTTCATAGCTCTCGCCAATAACCTCTTTGATCAACCTTCCTATAATTTTACTGACTCTTGTGCTGTTGCCTACCTATGTGGTATGCCACTTGAAAAACTAGACTGGTGAGACATCTGTCTTTGGAGCTGCAAACTGTGGAAATAAACCATAACTGCTTATCTAACCATCTGAGTCACTCAGGTGAATGCCCACAAGAAGAGCGTGGTTGCTGATGGAATTGACTGGAATCAAGCTGCTGATGGAAACATGTTTTGTGAAGACAGTCCCCACTGCTGCCTGAGTTGATCATCATACTAGACATGGCAAGACATTCACCATCATAGACTGGGCACAAAGTAAAGAACTCAGTTTCTGATTTGGACTTGCAATTACTGCCAAAAGTTGACTTGTCTTACGATGAGGGAGGCCACATAGCAAGGGCCATTGTCCTCATGTGCTCCTGGCAGATGGACTTCATTGGCTCTTTGACCCCCTCAAGGGCTATCAGTGGTGCCTCACCACTGTTGACACTGTAGGGTACAGTGCTGCTATTCTAGCCCAGCCTTCTCCATCCATACCATTGTGCCCCTTGAAACTAATCTGTGCCATGTGTTTGGCCTCCCAGAAAACACAGCAATGGTTTGCCTTTTATTTGCCTATGCTAAATGGCCTTGCTGATCTGCTTACCATCCCCCTTGAAGGATAAAATGTACTCCTGTTCAACCTTACTGTAATTTGTAGTGCTACTCCAATGAAAGACTTTATAATCAGTTCTATTTAAAACAACACACCAACCTTGTACACCTTATATCCTGAGGCTCAATTTTCAAGCCGCTATGACTTCCATGTTTAAAGATAATATCAGGTATGCTTTAATGAGTTCAAATTCTTATCTCATGTAACTGACTCAGTATGAGGGTTATAGTAATTATCTGCTTTGTCTCCTGCCCCTGTGACCTGATAAGCTCTGTTTCTATTTTGGACTTTCTTAACCCTCCACTATTGGTTCAACTCAGACTTGTCCCATCCCTAGTGGAACCCAATTCAATAGTTCTACGTCCTGGATTTGTCAGTGCTTCTATTCCTATTCTTGTGTTTTATCCTGAGTCTTATAACTGTTTGTTTATCTTATTCCTTTGGTACCCTACTCCAGTTCCTTAAATGGGTTCCATTGGTTCCCTTGACTGATCTCCAACTTCTAAGGACTGTTACTCTTCCTTGGCCTCTTGTTTTCTGTGTCATGCGTTCTTACACTTGAATTGTTGATCCCTCTTGCTGCCAAATGCCTGTCAGGTCTTCTGCCTGTTGTTGGCACCTTCTCCTTTTCGTTCCACCCTTAACTGTCCATTGGATTTAGCCACACGGAGCTCTTTGCTGATGACTCCGTAAAAAGGGATTTGGTGGATTGATGGGCACTGAAACTAGAATGCAGGGAGCTGGTATAGACTTTCTAAGGGACGTGGCTTTAAAGGAGTGCAAAGAAATAGCATAGTAGCTTATTTATTCTTTTTTCAAATTTTTTTGGCTGCACCGCTCAGTTTGTGGGATTTTTCCCTGACCAGGGATTGAACCTGGGCCCTCAGCAGTGAGAGCACAGAGTCTTAACCACTGGACCATCAGGGAATTCCCACATAGTAGCTTATTTAGATGGGAGAGATTTGAGTACATTTATAGGTCAAAAGGATGGTCCAGCAGTGAATATCTTCATGGTAAACAATTACCAACAGTTATATATTAGGTTACTTTTCAATCCCACTCAACTCAAAGGCTGTATCATTACCCTATTGATTTGAATTTCTAAGTCTTTTGCCTCTGCATCCTGAGGAAGCACATCTTTGCAAGGTATAAAATCTAAAGCTGCAACATGACGAGGGAAGACCAGAGAACAGATAGGACAAAAGAGTCTGCATGAGGCAAATCAGGTGGGTAGGAATGAGATTTTCGTATGTGTCCTGGTCAAATTCCAGAAGGAGCAAAGGGAGGGCTAGTTTCTGAATCCAGCTTAAACAACTTCAGCCACCTGATTTCCACACAGAATTTGCCTACAGTGCTTTTTGAATCTCTTCATGGGATTAAGGAGCATCTCAAATATAAAGGAAACTAAACTTATACTAATGTAAGTGAGCAGTGATCTATTATACCTGCAAATATTGTCAAAGACAGAAAACAGATTGTGGGGTTGAAGTCTAGAACACAGGAGTTATATTTATCTAGTGCCATGCTATACAATACAGCAGTCACTTGCCACATGTAGCAATTTAAAATTAATTCAAATTAAGTAAAATTAAAAATTCAGTTCCTCAGGTGTACCAGCCACATTTCAAATGCTCAGTAGCCACATGTGGGAAATGGCTACTGTATTGAAGAGCAAACCTATAGAACAGTTATATTATCGCATAAAGGTCTATGGGACAGTGCTGATCTAGCAGTATCCTTGGTAAAGGGTGTCCTGTTAATACAAAAGGGTGGGCAAAGGATTATCACAACTTAAGTATAATATTCCTTAGGTCATCCAGTTTCCATTTCTCTGATTCTCTACTCACCAATTCTGAACCCCAAATTTCCCAACTTTTGGAGGACATCTATTTGAGAGAAGGTGAGTTTGGTTACCTATGAGCGAATCCAAACATTGGGAAGGTCTTGCTTAAGTGGGTGACTGAAAGTGACAAAATATGGAGCTGGAAGTAACATGAGAGATTACTACACTCCATTCTCTGACCTCCTTCCTCCTCACCCTGCTCACCTAGGCCAGGTTAGATGTCCCTCCTCTGTACATACCTGTGCATACCTCTATCATAACCCTATTTTATTATCTGTTTTTAGAGTGATCTATGCCACTAGTTGTAAACTAGCCAAGGGCAGGGATATCTCTTTATTCATCTCAGTAACTAACAATACCTGGTACATAGGAGGTTCTCAAGCTTAAGTTTCTCATACAGAGAAATTGTATGGTACAGTTAGACTTTTATGGCCTGGTTAGCAGTTCCCTGATAAAGGTATGAATGGAAGATAAAAGACCACATAGTGACCTATAGCAGTCTCATCAAGATAACCTTTGAGGTTGCAGGCAGGGGGACTGGAAGAGGCAGATTAGAACAACTCCTTATTCATCATCTTTGTCCAACCCAGGTCTTTCCAACTGGGAAACCCAGCATTTATGAAACATCTAATATATGCTAATGCTTCACAAAAATGAAATTCTCCTATAAATGCTATGAACTATTATTTTCCCACTCTACAGATTAGGAATGAGCATCAAAAAGGATAAGCAACTTGAACAAACACAAGGCAACTAAAAATAGCCAAGCTAGTTTTAAAATCCAGAACTGACACTTCTGTATCAGATATAAATGGGAAAATAGTCACTGAACCCTGTAGAAGAGAACTAGCATTAAAAAAAAAAAAAAAAAAGCGGCTTCCCTGGTGGCACAGTGGTTGAGAGTCCGCCTGCTGATGCAGATGCAGGGGACACGGGTTTGTGCCCTGGTCTGGTAAGATCCCACATGCCGCAGAGCGGCTGGGCCCGTAAGCCATGGCCGCTGAGCCTGTGCAACCGGAGCCTGTGCTCCGCAACAGGAGAGGCCACAACAGTGAGAGGCCCACGTACCGCAAAAAAAAAAAAAAAAAAAAAAGAAAAAGGTTAATTTAAGAGACATGACTTTATCATGAAATCACTGAATCTTTTATTTTTCCTATTTGACTTCTCATAAAGGGTGGTATAGTTAAGAATCTTCTTTGATATGGCTTGATAATTGTACTGTCTTCTCTATTCTGAGATTTTTCCATAAGAATATTCACTTTAATCCGACTGCTACTGCATGGCTGGAAGAGTGGATATGCAATAACGCTTTCATACTCTTTTATCTCTTTCTTTACACTCTCATGCTTCTCACGTATAGGAGGCTGGCTCTGGTCTTTTCTCAAGACTCCTTCCTTGAGTTTTTGCTGTACAAGTTCTCTCCCTCGAATCATGCGTTCCTGGTGAGCTTTAATTTGCATCTGTTCCCTCTCATTTACCTGCTTTCTCCTCTGTGCGTCATGGATGCCCTGTACTTCTGGCACAATTTTGGGCAATTTTATTTCACTAGGGCATGGTGGTAATTGTCTAAATGTTTTATTCTTAAACTCTCCGACCTGTTCAGGTCGATGTATGTGCATTTCTACATGTTTCACTTCTCTCTCAGGTACCAAATAATATTGTTTTTGTCCTTCTATGCTTTGGGTTGTTTTCCCCTCCAATCTCTTCTTGATTTCATTGCCTGTCTCTTGTTCTTTCATCATTTCCATTATTCTTTTATTATAATAAGGCTCCGCTTTGGCAAGCCTGTAGTCAAGAGAAAGACCTTGCTCTCTACTGAGTGTTTCATACTCCTCCTGATATTTTTGAATCATCAGTTGTCTTGCTGCTGTTGTATGCACGCCACCTAGATTCTGTCAAAGTGAGGTACAGAATTTTATAATATGACCATCTTTTTACTTTGAACATATTTAAACAGGAGCTTACGCTCACTATTGACACCAAGAAATGACCATGGTCTTTCATTAATTTCGGAGCAATAGCGATTTTACTTCCATCATTCCTAGGTGAGCTTGTGAGCTCTGAAAGTTGGGAGTTCTCACCACCAAAATCAGTAATCAGTTTTTTAAAAACATAGGGTTGGGAGTTCTAAAAATAATACTTTGTTTTGCAAGTAAAGATTTAACTGGAAAACATTTGCCACTGTGGACACACTACTGGAAAGTGTCACTTGGACAGAAGGATTTTAAACTTAACTTTCCTTCTCCTAGTCATTTCAAACTGTATGATGTTAAGATAATTTATTTACCAAGATTTTTTTCTCCAGTGGGGACAGTTGACCTGCAGCAATCCTAGGGTCTTTAGATACTTTAGCCCAGGACAATCTGTAAGACAAAAAAGCAAAGGTAGATTAGAATGCGGGAGATGTCAGAACAAATCTGCTCTCATACTGACTAAACCAAAAAACCCAATTGTTTTGGTCATGGTCAAGGGTATTTCCCTCAGAAAGAAAAAACCTGGTAATAGGTAGGACTACAGCAGGGCCATTTCCCAATGGGAAACCACTACATTCCTATGGTAACGAATAATGAATGCTCTTTTAATAAGATCATATAAATAAGAGCACATACAGTCATCCCTCGGTATCCACGGACACCCCCCCGCAAGGTCCCTTGGTTCCGGGACTCACCACCCCCACCCCAGATACTAAAATCCATGCCCTAGTCCCTTATATAAAATGGCACAGTATTTGTATACAACCTGGGCACATTCTCCTGTACACCTTAAATTATCTTTCAATTACTTGTAATACCTACTACAATGTAAATATTATGTAAATAGTTGTAAATACAATGTAAATAGTCGTAAGTACAATGTAAACACTATGTAAATAGTTGCCAGTAAGTGGCAAATTCAAGTTTTACTTTTGGGAACTTTCGGGAATTTTTTTTTTTTTCAAATATTTTCCACCCACAGTTAGTTGAATCTGCAGATGGGGAACCCTCAGATATAGAGGACCAACCATAATCCTTTCATATAAACTTAAAGCATACTTCTCCTGTGGACTCAACATGAACCATTCTGAATCTTGTACCAGGGACTGGGCAAGGGAAGAGACAGGCTCCTTGGTGAAGCTTTGCCCAAGCACATCTATGACAGATTGCTCAGTCCCACTGCCTCCTTTGTCTTCTGAGATAATTCTAGACTTCAGTGTTAACAGTTCATTCTCTTTGTGCAGTTTCTTGATCCAGGCCCTCTCTGCCTCTATCACCACATACAGCATCTCTGCCCTATAATCTTTCGTTCTGAAATTCTGTTCTTATTTGATCGCCCACCCCTCTGCTTGCCTGCCTTATTCTGCCAATCATCCTTCACCCTAAATCCATTATGAAACCATTCCCTGTTGATCCGCTTGGGATGAGACTCTGTGGTTACTCTGGGTTTATTTATAGGGACAGCCTGATGGCAACACAAGTGAAGACTACCAACTTTTTGTGTGTCATCCCTGGTCTAATCTGAGCTCACTGTGAGGTCATATTTAAGCCACTGAGGATGCCTGGCATCTCATCTCTATGCCTTTATTTACACCATTTATGGTTTAGAGCATGGGCTTTGAAGCCTTACAGGGCTATGCTTGAATCCTAATTCCACCACTTCCCAGGGTGTGACTCAGGGCAAGTAACTTAATCTCTCTCTAAATCAGTTTCCTCATCTACAAAATGGAGATATAAGACCAAAATTTGCCTCTTGGAGTTATAAAGAACAAATGAGAATTAGATTAAAGAGCCTGGCAAAATGCTTGATATACAATAAGTTCTCAATAAATGGCAGTTGGGGCTTCCCTGGTGGCACAGTGGTTAAGAATCTGCCTGCCAATGCAGGGGACATGGGTTCGAGCCCTGGCCTGGGAAGATCCCACATGCCACGGAGCAACTAAGCCCATGTGCCACAACTACTGAGCCTGCGCTCTAGAGTCCATGAGCCACAAATACTGAGCCCACTGCCACAACTACTGAAGCCCGTGTGCCTAGAGCCTGTGCTCCGCAACAAGGAGGGCACCACAATGAGAAGCCCGCGCACTGCAACAAAGAGTAACGCTCCGCTCACCACAACTAGAGAAAGCCCACGTGCAGCAACAAAGACCTAATGCAGCCAAAAAAATAAAATAAAATAAAAATTTAAAAAATTAAAAAATAAATAGTATCCATCTCCACAGGTCAAGCCCTGACTATAAAGTCTTTCCAGTCTACTCTATGTAACAGTGATTTTTGCCACGCTATGAATATGAACACAACATTTTTTATTTCTACAACTCATTTGAAAATCAATCATGGTTTCCACTGTGCTATCTGCATCCATATATCACTTTTAACATTTTGATGATGAAATTCAGACTCATAAAGAGTTGGAACTATAATTTTTCAATCTACAAATACAATGATCTATCTATCATATCAGAAAGGATCTGATAACAAATACTGGATCTCACTGACCTCTTGGGCATATTCTTATTTGCCTGACTACATATATCTATTTTGAGATTTTAAAAATATGACCACCTTACTTTTATTTCTCTGTACATAGTATCTAGCACAGTACTTAACATTAGAGTCTGTAATCCCAAATTCTCAAAATTAATGATTTGTTGATTGGTGATTATCCTCATCACATAATATCTGAGTATCTTTCTCTCTTACATTCCCCATGACACTGTATCTTTTTATTAAAACATTTACCAGTCCTCTTTGTAGTATACAGGCCTATTTGTTTTATATGCCTATCCTGGGCTCTCACATTTTGTCCTATAAGTGTACTTTCATTGCATTCTAATTATTCATTTGTACTCCTTAAGGTCAGAGACCATAGTTTTCAGCTTTGCAGCCCCAACTTCAGCTCCAAGACTGACATAGGTGCTTAATAAATACTAACTGAACAGATTGTGAGCTTTTGTTGGGAAAGGGCCATGCCTTATAATGCTTAGTTCCTTTACTGCATTAGGACAGTATTCAACTCATGGTGGATCTTCACTGAATTGTGTCAAACTTTAAAGGGAAAGTTGGCGAGAAAAGACAGCTGATTTCAATTTCCATTTTCAAAGGAGAAAGACACACAGAGAAGAGAGAATAAAAACTTGCCTACCATCACGGGCTCAGCAACAGACCTCTCCTTGTAGGACAAATTATTATGAGGCTTGTCACTCTCCAGTAGCTTGCTCAGAGTTTTAATCCCCTCACTACTGTGAGTGTTTCCATTATTGCACAGAGAAGTAGATCAAAGCCTCTCTCTAGGAGAGATCACAGCTTGTCTCTTTCAAAGGAGAAAATAGTGATGGCTCCAAAACCTTTATATGTAAGGAGCTTAGCACAACTATCAGGTTGAGCGGGGTTGGATGGACTGAAAGCGAACTAGGAAATTCATTTAGAAGCTGTCCCTTCAGGACAACAAGATTCTATACTTTAGGGACTTCCCTGGTGGTGCAGTGGTTAAGAATCCACCTGCCAATGCAGGGGATACAGATTGGATCCCTGGTCTGGGAAGATCCCACATGCCGCGGAGCAGCTACGCCCGAGCGCCACAACTACTGAAGCCGGCGCGCCTAGAGCCTGTGCTCTGCAACAAGAGAAGGCACCACAACGAAGAGTAGCCCCTGCTTGCTGTAACTAGAGAAAACCCGCACACAGCAACGAAGGCCCAACTCAGCCATAAATAAATAAATAAATTTATTTTTTTTAAAAAGATTCTATTCTTTATTTATTTATTTTTGGCTGCATTGGGTCTTCATTGCTGCACGCGAGCTTTCTCTAGTTGCGGAGAGCGGGGGGCTACACTTTAATGTGGTGTGTGGGCTTCTCATTGCGGTGGCTTCTCTTGTTGCGGAGCACGGGCTCTAAGCATGCAGGCTTCAGTAGTTGTGGCACACGGGCTTAGTTGCTCCACGGCATGTGGGATCTTCCTCGACAAGGGCTCGAACCCGTGTGCCCTGCATTGGCAGGCGGATTCTTAACCACTGCGCCATCAGGGAAGCCCAGATTCTATACTTTAGATGGTAGGTTACAGATGAATTAAAATAGCAAGATTTAAAAAATACTTGTCCTCATGCTTTATAAAAGTTCAGGGGAATGTCAGCTGTCCACCTAAGGGATGACGATGATGAAGTAGAGTTGGTCCATGGGAGGCGGGGGACAAGGTGGAAGGGGGTCCGCAACTGAAAGCCAAACTCGACCAAGTCTTACTGAAATCCTACCCAAGGTTGCTCCCTTGACTAATGCTAACCTCCCTCATCTGGCAGGCATCTAAAGAGGAAGGAGTCCCAACCTCTTCTGCTCCGCCACCTCCAAGGTCCTGAGGCCCTTCCCAAGTGTCCTACTTCATCCCTCATCCCTGTTTCCTATCGTGCCTAAGGACTAGATGTTCCTCCTCCGCCTTCACCCTCTCCACTTCCTGCACCGTAAGAAGTCGACTCACCCCTTCCAACGGCCCAGAACAGCCCCCACAGCACGCCAGCCAGGAGGGGCTCTGCAGAGAGCCCTTGCTTAGACCGCGAGGTCCAAGGAGCGCTAGAAATGTAACTCCCAGAATGTTTCGCTTTGTTTCTAACCACTGCCCGGCAGCTAAAGAAAAATATCAACTCAGGAACGGAGGAAGTAGTAGTTTTCTCGTCCAAAGAAATTAGTATTCAGTAAGGTTAGTACGATTTTTCAGGAGAAACGCTCCCCGCGACTGCGTCCCTTTAAAATTCGAGACCAATAAAATAAACACCCCAGTACTGGGTCCTGAGGGGAAAAATAACCGGAGGCACATCTTCGATCACCTGTTTCCTTAGCCGACGTCACAGAACCAGGCTGAAGGCGACGCTAAAACTTTCCTTCAGAGAAGTTCCTCCCCGTCTCCAGGCTCTCGGGACCACGTTTGCGATTAATTATGACGTCACAGCCAATCGTCAGGCTGGACGCATCGACGCTCTAGCCCGCCGTGCTCTCACTGCTCCGCTGCCGCGTAGAGCAGGTCCTCTAGCCCGCGGAGCTGGCAGGCCACTCACGCCAGCCCCAGATAAGCCCCCAAGTCGAAGTACCGGACCCGGGCTTGGAATTCCGGATATTTGGGCTCCTTGGTTGCAGAGGCAAAAGGCGTGCGTGGGAGAAGGGCTCGGGTTCTGTATGCTTAGGTCCAGGGACAGAATAGGAAGGACCCTTCAGTGGGGAGGGAGTTACTCTCTTTCTTTTATTAATACTCTCGTCCCCTTCCCAGCCCTCGACCTCCCGTCCATCATGGACCTCGCCAGCACCTGCTCCAGCTTTCAGTCTGACCTGGATTTCTGTCCGGATTGCGGCTCGGTCCTGCCTCTTCCCGGAGCTCAGGATACGGTCGCGTGTACTCGCTGTGGCTTCTCCATCAACGTGCGAGGTGAGGGGGGCTCGTACGCAGCGGCCCTGGCAGAGGGCCCAGCGTGGAAGGGTCAGAGGCTTTAGGACCTCAAGATCGGTTGGATTGAAGAGGGGGACCCTAAAGCAGGGTATCAGGCACTTTTGGTCTTGGGTCGAAATCTGAAGGGAAGAATATAAGGCCTCCTGGCCAAACCGAGAGGGAGTTGTGGGTGTCAGCCCTCTCCAAACCAACTCTTACTGCCTGCGCAGACTTTGAGGCGAAGGTTGTGAAGACCTCATTTGTGTTCCACAAACTGGGAACAGCCATGCCCGTGTCGATGGAGGAAGGACCTGAGTTCCAGGGACCCGTGGTAAGTGAGTGACATGGAGGACTGGCCCCGTTAGGAGGGTGGGAAAGAAACGAAGGGGGTATTGCACAGATCTGGAGTGTTTTGTACCCAATTCTAAGAGGGAAGAGGGGTCTTTAAAACAGCAGTGTCTGAGGAGTGTGATAGCCTGATGTCTGTGGCCAGTAGGGGGAATTATTAACCCACCAGTTGCTTCCCAGGTTGACAGGCGCTGCTCTCGATGTGGGCACGAGGGAATGGCATACCACACCAGACAGATGCGCTCCGCTGATGAAGGGCAGACCGTCTTCTACACCTGTACCAACTGCAAGTGCGTATCCTTTCCCTCCCCTCCGCCCTTTCTCAGTCTGTTTGCTACCTAAACAAATCCAGCGATTTACCTTTTGTACTGATAAACAGTTGTTTCCTTTGGTCCCATCCCTCATTTCTGTACAGTTCAAGTAATAGGGAGATTTGTGGTCTTGTTTTTTTTTTAATTACACTTTTTTTATCCTTTTTATACCCAGTGAATTAAAGCTTTTAAGATATTTAAAAGGAAAGAAAAAAATACAGAAGGCAAGTATTGCTTGGTGATCAGTGTGTTATGTTGGAATCTTCCACTGCACTCAACTTAGTTTTACTTTGGTGAGAATTACTCTTGAGTGATTTAAAGAACACGGAATAGTTTTAAGAACTCCTCTTTCTCTTTGGTGTTCTGCAGTTTCACTACAATATATCAAGATGTGGCTTCCTTTTATTTATTGTGTTTGGGATTTGTTGGGCTTTCTGAAAGTAAGGATTGATTTTTTTTTCCAGCAACCTTGGAAAATTATCAGCCATATCTTATCGAGTATTGCCTTTCCCCTATGTTCTCAATTCTCACATTCTGGAGCTCTAATTAATTAGTTGTTTATTAGACCTTATCTTCTATCCTCCATTTCTCTCACCCTGTCTTTTATATTTTCCATCTCTTTTTATTCTGCCTCTGGGTAAATTCTTCTGGTCTTTCTTCCGGTTCACTAATTCTGTCTTCAGTTTATTTCAATTATTGTTACTTAAAAAAATATTTTTGAGTTCTACTTCATTATTTTTCAAATTCCCTCCTCATTTTAATAATTCACACTTATTTAATCATATTTTAAATTGTTCCTTTTATTCTTAAAATATATATTACATTTAAATATACTAAACATGATATTTATATTCTGTCTGCTAATTCTCATACCCACAGTTTTTGTGGGTCTGATGCTGCCATCTGTTATTTCTACTGACTCTCATGGTGCTTCTTTTCTTTTGTGATTTTTGATGATAAGCTCAGATTTTTTATAATTTGGACTATGGAATTCTTTGAGGCCTGGGGTGAAAGCTGTATTCTTAGCATTTGTGTTTCCTGTTCAGGTGTCTTGAGGTGCTAACAAGCTAGAATCACTTTAAATAAATTCTCAGCTTCATGTTTTTTGGAGCACACAGGTAGTATGAATTTGGACTGCAAATCCAATGTAAAGGCCAGCTTTTGGTTAGAAATTCTCAGGGGAGATTTTTTTTTCTCCCTCTACCTAGTGAGACAGTCAAATTCCTCTTCTGAAGAGTTGGATTTTTTTTTTTCTTGTTCCCTTTTATACAAAGAGGTAGCCCTTTGGGGGTCTCAAACTTATTCAGAGTATCTCCTATCAGACATTGTAGGTTTGTCTCTAGTTCACCCATGTGGCTATCAAAACAGCAAGGGCACCATGGTAGCAGGGGCTTCAGTTGTAACTTACCTGTCTAGATTCCTGGTTTTATATCATTTCAGCCAGTGTGAAGGTTGCCTTTACTTTCTTGCCTTCTCACCAATGGATTAAAAATATTTATAGTTAGATGTGCCTTTTGCAAATATTTTTTTCCCAGTCTGACCTATTTGTTTTCTTAACTTTTTATTTTTTTTAATGAGCAGAAGTTTTTAATTTTTATGAGTTCTAGTTTATCCTTTTTTCTTTTATGGCTAGTGCTTTTTGTTTTCCTAAGAAATCTTGGCATACTTCATAATTTGCAAGATATATTTTTAATCCCAGCATTTTTAGTTGTCTTGAATTTGTGGAGGGTTGTTTAGGGGAACTAGTCCTCCACGGTCATAAATGAAAGTCTTTCTTGATTATTTAATTGATTGTCTTATCTTACACTGCTAGAACTTCTTCGTTGGGTCAATATAACAAGTCCTTTCTTTCTCTATAGGTTCCAGGAGAAGGAAGACTCTTGATTTTTTTCTGAGCGACTCAACAATCTCTCCTTCTCTTCCTTGGAAGGTGAAAGATACTGGGTTCTTAGATCCTTTGTCCATCTCCTGATTGCGGTGTTTTGCTCCCAGAGGAAAAGCAGATCATCATGTGGGGATTACCGTTGTCCCCAGAGTACTCCTACCCTAGTTGAGTTTCCTTTATTAAAGTTATAGTTTTCTATAAGAGCCAGACGTATGTATGTTATTTATAATCTGTCTTCTTCCAAAAGAAATTTTTGTTAGCTTAGAGAGATATATTTTTCCTTTCAACAAATATATCAGCTACAAAAAGAGAATATAAATTAGTACAACAAAAAGAAAAAGAGAAAAAAATAAATAAAACAAAAAAACAAGGAAATAAAAATGGAGCCAGGAATGAGGTTAATATAAAAAGGCATTTATAAGTACTCCCTCATTATCTAAATCTATTTGGTTCCTGAGTTTAGGGAAACAAAGAGTGGGAGTTTGGATAGTGGGAGGTTCAACAGAAAACTTAACCAGATTCAGTTGATATGTAAGTCTGGACAATAAAACAATCTGACACTCAGAGATACAGGTGGACACTTTGGAAATTTTTTTTATTGCTCTTGAGATAAATGTAATATATGTATATATATTTTACATTGTAATAGATTCATATATAGAAAGGTAGAAAGAAAAAAGTAAAACTCAAAAGGAATCCCATTCCACAGAGATATTTGGGGTTTTTTTTTAATGGGATTTACTATACATGCTGAGTTGTATCTTGCTTTTTTCAGTTCAAACCAGAAACTTAAAAGGGAAGCAAATGCTTAGTCCAGGCACAATAAACATTCAAATTTCAGTCTGGGAATGCTGATTCCTGCATTCCTTGGTTTAAATGGCGACCAAGAGGTGATGGTAACGATCATCTTGTAATTGTGCGGCCCTTTATATATTGCGAGCTCTCTAACATACACTGTCTTGTTTGATCCCACAGCAACGTGGAGGGATGGGCAGGAAAGTTTTCTCCACTGTATGTTTGAACAGTTCTCCTGCCTCACTCCTGAAATCTAAAACAAATCTGTTCATGTATCTACCCAGCTTTAAGCCTTTCACCGATTGGATAAAGTGCAAGTTTCTTAGCAAAGCATACAGGGCGTCTTATATAACCACGCCCACCTGTCAATCACCATTTGGAACTCCCCTTACATCCCTTCAGTATTAAACTGCATTTCCTTCAGTGCGCACAACTACGACTTCGTAAGCTGCTTTCTTTACCTAAAAAACCCATTTGTCTGCCTTCCTGTTCTCTTTTTGCCACTCTTGTGCTCCCTGAGAAACAAACACATATTTTTATCTTATAAACTGGCCTATATTGTAACTTGTGACAATTTCTGTGCTTAATCTTACTCATCTCCACCCCAGAGCAAGGGTAGGCAGTATGTAACTAAATTCAGTTTCATAGATGAGACTTACATCTATGTTAATATTCCAATGTCTTATATTTCTGTTAGTATTTATGCCAGTCTTTCCCATTAGACTGGGAGCTAAAACGCAGGGTGTGAGTGTTTTATGCTCCTCCATCTTCAAGTTACAGCACAGTGAAAGGAAAAAATCCAAGTTGAAGACGCATTAAGCGCCCTGCTCGAACACCTACAGGCACAGGGCGAGGATTAAAACCCAGATTCTTTTTTTTTTAATAAATTTGTTTATTTTTAAAATTTTATTTTTGGCTGCATACAGTATTTGTTTTGCTCTTTTTGGCTGCGTTTGGTCTTCGTTGCTGCGCTCGGGCTTTCTTTAGTTGCAGCGAGCGGGGGCTACTCTTCGTTGCAGTGTATGGGCTTCTCATTGCGGTGGCTTCTCTTGTTGAGGAGCACGGGCTCTAGGCATGCAGACTCAGTAGGCGTGCAGGCTCAGTAGTTGTGGTGCACAGGTTTCGTTGCTCCGCGGCATGTGGGATCTTCGCGGACCAGGGCTACGAACCCGTGTCTCCTGCATTGGCAATGCGTTTTTTTAACCACTGCGCCACCAGAGGGGCCCAACCCAGATTCCTAATCAAGTGTGTTTCTAACTGCTCCCAGGTCTCGATTCTTTAATTCCCAAACGAAACAATAAGAAAACGAAGCTAGGCCGTGGTAGGATCATTATTATTGCCCCTTTGTTTTCTCGGCGCTCCCACACAGCCAAGGGATGGGGGTGGGATGGACCCAGCTACTGGACATCTGAACCACGTGCGGTAACCAGTCTGCAGCGCCAAGCCCAACTCTACCCTCCTTGACCGCAGGTTCCAGCTCAATCTCTGTGGCGCATGCGCGTGCTGCACTTGCTCGCTCCGCCCCTGCTTCCACATCGCAGTGACGCCCCTTCCGCCAAAGTTGTGTAGCCTTCTTGCGGCGCCTGCGCACTGTCGCATTACGGCGGAACTAATCCGGCGACCTTGAGCTTAGACACATTTAGTGCCAGGAAGGGAAAAGGGGGACCACAGAATGCGTCACACACCCGGAAGCGGAGATCCGGAAGTGGGGTTGGACAGGTTATCCCCAGGGGTGGGGCAGCGGAGGCCCAGGAAGAGGGGGAAAAAAGAAGGTGGAGGATCCTGGCTACTAATCTGAATCCGATACCGATTGTCTTAGACCTCAGAGACACAGAAAAGACAGAAGGGTGCCTCATCCCCCTTCCTCCCCTCCTCCCTCTCTTCAGCCTTAGCCATGGCGGAGGCAGGGGCCGGGCTGAGTGAGACCGTCACTGAGACAACGGTTACCGTGACAACCGAGCCCGTGAGAAAGGCGGGGGGCGGTGCTGTTTAGGGGTTGGGGAGATACCGGGAGGGAAGGGATAGCGCTTTGGAGAGTTGCTGGAGGGGCTGGGCCTGGGGATATGGGAGGAAGTGGGGTTGGGAGAATCTCAAGGCATTGGGAGATTTGGGGTGTGTCAGAGTTGGTGCAGAAGGCTGGTCAAGAGACCAGCAATAGAGTTAGGATATAGGTGATGCTTCTTGGAGTGGTGGTGTGTATAAGTAATGAAAAAACGGGAATTTGGAGATTAAGGAGCAAGGGATGTGCTGGGGGTAAATGAAGGGCTGTGTGAGAAAGCATGGTTGGAGGCCAACTGCAGGGGAATTTGACTGGAACCATACTTATCAGTAAATATTTGTTGAAGGAATGATTGTAAAAGGAAGCAGAGGGAATGAGGGAACAAGAAAAGGGAGATGAAGATAGTATTTTGAAAAATCAGAGGAGATATAAATAGAGAAAAATGTAGTATTTTTGCAAAAACAACTTAAGCTGCCTTCAAAGGGAGAAGGTTGTGTTGGGTTTAATAACCCTTGGACTAAGGGAGTTTAGAGTAATAGTTACTAGAGATGCCAGGATGCTGGGGAATAGGTTTCTCTGTATACTAGTGGTTACCAAGAACAGGAAATAATACTTCATGATTCCTCAAGGGACTCCCTGAGGCCAAAAATCTGTTCTATTTTATCTTCTCCCAGCCCTCAGCTCCTCTGGCACTATGTCTGATCCTGATTGAGTGGGGGAAGGGAAGAGAGGAGGCCCCCGGGAGGAAGTGGGAAAGGTTAATAGGAGGGGACTAGCTAGGTATGGCCATCCTTCTTAACGTTCCAGGAGAACCGGAGCCTAACCATCAAACTTCGGAAACGGAAACCAGAGAAAAAGGTGGAATGGACGAGTGACACTGTGGACAACGAACACATGGGCCGCCGCTCATCAAAATGTGAGTAATTGTTGGCCCACAGTAACCCTGGAGTCCTGGCTCCCCTCAGCATGTCTTCTGCCTTCTTACATTCACTGACCTTCCCGAAGCCCCCAGATGCTCACAATCCTGTGGCTGTCCTGGTGGTTCTCCGGTATCAGGGAGAGAAGGTTAAGGTTAGAGGAACAGAGGTAGGGAGAGGCTTGAATTGGGATGTGCCAAGGCTTAAAGTCAAGAGGTATCTGAGGTGGGAGAAGTGGAGCTTCGGATTCCTGGCTGGAAAGGACGAGGGAGTTGGGTGTCTGAGTCCCAGGGTGTGGGCCTGGGGAAGTTGGTTCCTGGAAGGTAGGAGGAGAAAATGGTGAAAGTAGGGATTTTTACTGAGATCCAATGGGAATGGAACTGATGCTCCATCTTATCTCTTCCTCCTTTTTAACTGGGCTCCTCCCTCCAAATCCAGGCTGCTGTATTTATGAGAAACCTCGGGCCTTTGGCGAGAGCTCCACGGAGAGTGACGAGGAGGAAGAGGAGGGCTGTGGTCATACACACTGTGTACGGGGCCACCGCAAAGGACGGCGTCATTCAACCCCGGGACCAAGCCCCACCACCCCTCCCCAGCCTCCTGACCCCTCCCAGCCCCCTCCAGGGCCAATGCAGCACTAAATTCCTCTCTGCCCCACCATTCCTGTGTCTGTCTGGCCCTGAATGTATTCATGTGGCTACTCGGGGACTTAACCCATGGTTTGGTCCCTTCTCCAGCCCCCTCCTCCCCTCTCCTCTGCCTGATAGAGGGAAGAGGGGGAGGAGGGTGGACAGAGATCCTGGAATTCTGACTTGCTGCTATTCCAGAACCCAGGCTTCTGGGTTCCCCCAGCCCTCATTTCTGCCTCCTCTCTTCAGGGATCCAGGCATCTTGGTCCCAGTCTTTTCCCTTTGTTCTCACTGCCAAACTACCTGTCCTGTGATCTAATTATCTTGGCCCCTTGCACTCTCTACTTGAGTTCCAAACAGTTAAATTGGGTTTCCAACAGCCCCAGCTTTCACTGCCAGGGTCCTAGTCAGATTCCAGGCAATCTTGCCCCAGCTATGCTTGTTAATCCTGGCTTAGAGCTTTTCCACTAATGTATTTATGTCATCCTAACTCTTAGTCCTTGCCTGTGGGATGTGAGGTCTTATGTGAGACCTCAGGGCTCCTAGCCCTTTCCCTCCTCTCCTGCCCACTCCCGTCATGCCCTTAAGAGGAGTTAGGAGAGAGAGAGGTCTTTGTCATTCTCACCTTGGGAGAATGGGAAATGGAAAAAGAAATAGTCATGTCTTCTCCCCTCACCATTCTCGTGTGACTTAGGGTTTCTGACAAAGCTGGCTTCAAGACTGGTCACTTAGAGCCAACTATCTCCTCAGCCTTTGGTCTTCCAGCTTAGGAGACAGATCCAACACGGTCCCAGGGGCCTGCGTCCCTGGGAGAGGAAGGAACAGGGAGGGAGCAGAGATGTACTCTCACCCCTTCCTTCCTAGGCTTTGATGTCTCTGCCAGCCCAGATGTCCTGGCCTTCCCCACCCCTTACTGGGATCTAGATATCATTTTCCAGGCCTCTTGCCATGCACAGTTGCAGAGATCAGTCAAATCCATACTACCACTGAGATCTCATTTATTGCCACAGATGCACAAAATAAATAACCCAACATCACAAAATGTGTTAAATACGGGCCCATTTATACATATGGGGAAAGAAGTGAGGCTATATACAAGGGTGAATTTGGGGTGTCTGGGCCATTCCCAGGTTGAGGAAAGGAGAGGTAGCACCATTGGTTGCTTGTTGTATGTGCAGGGGGGAGGTTTTAGGAAGGTTCTTAATGGGAAAAGGCTGTAAGCATAGAAAGCCGCCATGGTGGAGTAGAACTGGCCTGCCCCCTTCTCCCCCAAAAAGAGGGCCCTAAGGCCCAGGCCAGAGTCAAGCCTCTTGTTTTGGGGGAGGAGGCTTTTGTTTCTCTTGAGGAGAAACCTCAGAATGGACGAGGCAGGGAAGCCCAACCCTCAGACCTGTGGAGAGGGCACTGGGCCCTTCTTTGCCAGGAGGAGAGGCAGGGGTGGGAGGTAAATGTTTGACAGGCAGGGCCTCTGTGTATTAAACATGGGCCAATTACCAGTACTGATGGGGCAGGACCTGTTCCCCAATTCAGGCCCGGGAAAGATAGAAGGGGAGAGATCCCTTGGGAAGTACTGGGGTAACCAAGGGAGAGAAGCATCCCAAGATTTGGTGGGGGGAGCAGGAATGAATTAAGCTTCGGGCATGGATGCGGAAACTGGAGGCCAGTTGAGGTCCTAACTATCTGGAAGAAAACAGACAATGTAGGTGGAGGGGTGCTTATCAATACACCGGCAATGGGCGTGGACACGATGCCTGGAATGAGTAAGGATTTCCGTGCCCAAGAGGAAGCAGCCTTATTTCTGACCAAGCCAGAATAAGGGTTGTGGGTGAGCTTCTCAGCCTTCCGCTGGCACGAGGCAGAGGGGGACGCGGGGGTCGCAGGTGCACAGCAGCGGGAAGACGCGCTCACCCAGGGGACCGGGCGCCTGGAAGGCGAAGAGCAAGTCCAGGGAACGGCCGTCGTAGAAGGCCACGCGGCCCCGCTCCCAGTCCAAGTCCACGCGGATGCGCCGCGGCTGGGGCCCGGCGCCGCCCAGCGGGGTGGGCTCCGGGGCCGTGAGCGCCCACAGGCGGCCGCCGCGATCCTCCACGGCCCACACAGCCTCCGCGGGACGTAGGCCTACTCTGCCCTTGCGTCGCACCGACTCCCCGGCCACGCCCAGGGCATAGCGGCTCTCCCCGTCGTCCTCATCCTCCCCGGAAGAGTCTCCGCGGGAGGCGGTGTCGGCGATCTCCACCTCCCAGCAGTGGCGGCCAGCCCTGAAGCCCTGCGCGCCCAGCACCGCCGGGAGCTGATCGAAGCGCCCCGGGCCGTCGCGGGGTGCGGGTGTCCCCGGTGGGGCCAGTCGGACGCTGCGGCGGTCCGCGGAGACCAGCAAGCGGCGGTGAGCGGTGCCAGGATCCAGGGTCAGGTCGGCTGGAGAGGAGAAAGCAGGGGGAGGACCGTGTGAGCTGGCTTTCCGAATCAGGAGGGATAGGATGGAGAGGATGTGCGGAGGGTACACAAGAGGCCCACAGCAGCTCAAAAGGCTGCTGTAGGACCGAAGAGGGTGAAGGCATACGAAGAGCAGGCTTGGGCAAGACCCAGCCTGCGCTGATGGGCCACTTCCTTCTGGAGAATTGGACTTGGAGAAGGACCCTGCTGGCCCAGGGCAGGGGGCACAGCGCAGAGACTGAAGGAGGGGTTGCCCGGGTTTGCGGGCTTGGCGGCAGAGTGAGGCTCGTCTGACTTCTAGGGAGGGTGAGGACTGATACCTCAATCTGCAGCATCTGGGGCGGGGGTGGGGGGGGTGGGAGCTGGGTCAACAGGATGGAGAAGATGGAGCTAAAGAGGAAGACTGATACCAGATACCAGTACCGCACGTGACAGAGGGGAGGGCCAGAGGGAGAAATCCAAGTATCCTGAGAAACCAGCCCACCACCCGCAGGAACAGGTGGGAGTAGACAGGCCTATTTCTATAGGGAGCGCAGGGCAGAGGAGAGAGAAGGTGGTGATAGCCAAAGGGACCAGAAAGAACTAATCATTGGCCTTGTGTGTATGGGATGCTTTGAGAAAAGATTTCTGGATTAGGGGTGCTAGAAGCAATCTGGGTTGGGTGGGATGGTGGGTGACCAAGAGGGCGGAGTACCTTCTCTAGGCAGTTTAAAGAAGGGCAGAGGGCAGCCTTGGAAGTGATGGAAGGAACTCCCCAGAAGCTGCAGAGAAGGCCCAGAGCCTCAGGGGCAAGGAGACGCGGGAATCCTGGGACACTTCTGGAAGGGAGTGATGAGAAGTGGTGGCAGCAGGGATTCCCCAGAAGCAGCTGACCCCCAGGGGTCTGTTGTGTGAGTGTATGAACAGGTAAGAGGAGAGAATAGCTGGAATGTGAGGAATGAAGGATAGACCTTATAGGTTGAATTGTGTTCCCCCCCCGAAAGTTGTGAAGTCCCCCCAATACCTCAGAATTTGACTGTATTTGGAAATAGAATCTTTACAGAGGTAATCAAGTTAAAATGAGGTCATTAGGGTGGACCCCAATCCAATATATCCAGTGTCCTTATAAAAAGGGGAAATTTGGACCCAAAGACAAGTGTGTATAGAGAGAAGATGCTGTGAAGACAGGGAGATGCCATCCACAGGCCAAGGAACGCCTGAGGCTATCAGAAGCTAGGAGAGAGTCCTGGAACAGAGTCTCCCTCTCAGCCCCCAGAAGGAACCAACAATGTTGACACCTTGACTTCTACCTCTAGAATCATTTAACTTCTGCCTCTAGAACCATGAGACAATAAATTTCTATTGTTTAAGCCACTCGGTGTGCAATGCTTTCCTATGGCAGTCCTAGGAAACTAATACAGACATCAAAAAGGACTTGATCATATTTGAGAGAGGAAAGGGAATAAACTGAAAACAGCCTCTCATTTAGTTCCCTCCCTTGTGCCTTCCTTACCCGTCAGTCTATGAAGCATGTTTTTGACCACTGGGTAATCTTCAGGGAGATCGTCCTCTGAGTTAGATGACTTGGGAGTTGGGGCATCAAACCTGGATAGATGAGGGAGAAGGGTCAGGAAATTGGTAGACACCCTCTGCCCTCTGATGTCCCCACCTCTATCCCACTCACACCTCTGGAGCAGAAAAGGGTGAGGCCACACCCACAAAACCTGTCTGTGAGTGGGGACAAAGGTGTGGCTCCTGTAAGAAGATGGACGTGGCAGCTGATAGTGGAAAAGAAAAAACAGTAAACATGGAACTCACCTTCTCCATGTCTTCTTCGTATCCTGGGGTGGGCGGAAAAAAACATGGATGTGAGCTCTGGGCTTCATACTGTGGGGAGCTCTTCCCCCACCTCCTCAGGTAGCTGGGTCTGATTTGGTGAGGTCCCTCCTCGCATCTCCGACTGATCTCACCTCTTTATCCCCTGTGCTCCCTTTTCCTCTCATTCTCCCCCTTCCCTTTTCATGACCTTTCCTTCCTCTCAGTCACCACTTTCTCATCCTCCTAACTCCACCCCTACCGTCCTCCTCCCTTTGCCGTGCCGCAAAGCCTCTCAGTTCCCCTTCCCCAGCCTCATCCAGGCTTTTTTCTTGCCCCCAGAGTCCTCACCGTTCCCTGTTTCCTCCCAGCCCGCCCCCCTTCCCTTTCTCAGTGGCCCCCATCCTTATCCACCTTACTGAGGGTGTATCCCAGATAAACATCCCCCGCCTCCTCCATCACACAGACCAAACACATACTTAGAGTCCTTAGGCTAAGAGTTCATTTATAAAATCCTTATAATAAAGCTGCTTCCCCTCTTGCCATAAAAGCCCAGTGTCGTTTATAGGGCCCTTTGTTCTGTGTCTCTCTACCCTGACCGAGGAAGCAGCTGGACTTGGATGTGTCCCAGAAGGCCCAGCAGATCTGCAGGGTACCATGAGAGCCAGGAGAGGGCGCTGGATGCTCCCCATCCAAAAACTAGGATTCCCTCTTCCGGCTTCGCAGTCTAGTGGGAAAGACTGGGGCAGACCCGTAGGGTGGTGAAGGGGAGAGAGGAAAGGCAATTTGCCTAATTATGCCAATTACACCTAGACTAGGTATATGTAGACTTCAAAGGGTGGAAGCAAGACTCGAGACCAGCTCGGCTGCTGGCGAGAAGCCAGGCGGGAATGCGGAGCGCCTGGGGGTCGGCAAGGGAATGGGGTTGGTTGACGGCCAAAGAGTCAGGGCCCAGGAGGGACGCGGGAGGCTGGGTGGGTGGGTGATCAGGGTGGGATGTGGAGAGGAGCCAGAGGTCCCAACGTCTGTTTTCCCGGACCTTGCCGCCACCCGTGGCCGCCTCTGCCTGGGGCCCTGGGAGGAGCGGAGGATAACAATAACAACACAGCAAGGCCCAGGCCGGAGCCCGGGGACCCACCCCACGACACGGCAGGGGAGTTTGGATCTGCCTCCCTCCCTTCTTCCCAACTTGTGACAGCCGCCTCCTTCCCCGCCCCTCCACTCCAGCTTTTTGTCCATCCTCCCTCCTGCTTCTCCTCCGCTGGGCGAATTCTGCTCTCCCTCACCAACCTCCCAGGCACCCAGCACCCTCCCCTCCGCCTGGCCTCCGCCTCCGGGGCGCCTAGCGGCGTCTTTTCCCAGCCTCCCAGTTCCCGCGCTCTTCGCCGGGCCTTAGGGGTCTCCTCCTGTTCTGTCTGGTGCCCCAACCCCTTCCCTCCAGCCCCTCTCCCAAGACTCAGGCATCCGTCCAGCTTCGCTCTGGGCAAAGCGTCAACTCCCTCCCGGCATCTCTCACTTGACAGCTGCCGCCCCCCCGTCCTCTGCTTTTCTTTCCCCAGCTCCATCTTTTGCCTAAACTTCGAGAAGGGCCCCAGCTCGGGAGGTGACATTCCCCGCTTCCCCAGGGAGCCCGCGGATGGCCCCTTCGGCCGACAGCTGCGGACTCGCGAAGCGCACCCCTGCCTCACCTCTCCGTGCGGGGCCAGGCAGCCGATGGTGGGGATGCGGCCCCCTCGGCGTTTCCCAGTTCGGGCCCCGGGCTCGGCCAGCTTCTCCCGCAGCTCGCGGCTGATCCGCACTTCCACCGCCAGCCGCACGTTAGACCTCAGGCTGCGGCGGGGGCACGGCCGGCCGCAGCACGGGCAGGCGGTGGGGGGCGCCTCGGAGCCGGGGGGCGGCGGGGTCCCCCAGCGGCGGTCCAGGCACGCGCGGCAGAAGCTGTGCTCACACGCCAGGAGCACCGGGTCCTCGAAGAGGCTCCCGCACAGCGGGCACGTCGC
This sequence comes from Grampus griseus, assembly GCF_964374135.1. NCBI lineage: Eukaryota > Metazoa > Chordata > Mammalia > Artiodactyla > Delphinidae > Grampus > Grampus griseus. Next base: position 22,279,384 of record NC_139004.1, read on the forward strand.
TAGCTGCTCCAGGCGCTGCACCAGTCCCCGGCCCAGCGGCTCGGATATCTCCATGGGGAGCCAGCGTCCGGGCGCCGTCCCTTCCGCGACCACCTTCGGGCTACTCAGGTGGCTGAGCGCCTCTGCTGCTGGTTGCGTCGCTGCCCCTCTCTCCGCCTCCCACATTAACTTTCTGACGCTTTCTGGCGCTCTCCTGGAATCGCCTCTCTCTTATACCAGTCTGTCTCCGCCAATCTCCTCACTACGTCAGGCTTTATAGGGAGGGAGGAGGCCCCTGCGGGAGGTAAACATCAGGGCTTGCGTAACACCCCATCTGGTTCTCCCGCTTCCCCGTGAGGTTTTGAGGAGGAGGGTGGAAGGGACATCTAGGTCTCGAGCCAAGGAGGTGTTCGCTAGGGGGCGCTCTGGGGGCAAGGTATCAAGGTGTGGGGTGGGTAGCCCCCGTCACCGCCCCCCGAATTGCTCGAATCTCACCTCCCCCTTGGCCTGCTGTGTACAGGTGGGCAGGGCACCCCGGCTCGCTTTTGGCATGTGTGCCCACATCGCCAGGGTATGTCATTCTAGGTGGCTGGCACACCTACATCTGGGGGCCTGGGGCCAGGAAGCAGGGATCCTGGTTTGTGCGGCTTTGGCAGGCCTCTGAGTGTTGGTGTGTGGCTGGCATTCCAGAGGCCTCTCTCCTCTCCATCTTTCTGCCTTACCTATTAAGGGCTTGAGGACACTGAAGCTGTGGGGTAAGTGGTGGAGAGCAGGCGCCCACACCCCCACCTCAAGGAGTCAGCGTAGGGTTCTCTCAGCTGTACCTCTGGCTGGCTCCCATGGCCTCCCTTGTTTCTTCCTCTGTCTCTCTTTCTAGTTGTCTGTCTCTCTTTTCTCTGTGTATGTTTTTATTTCCACTTTTCTCTTTCTCTCCTTCTTTGGCATGTACCCAAAGGTTGTCTATTTTCACTCTTTTGGTCAACTGAGGCCCAGAGACCTGGCACTGTCAAGGTCACACAGTAGGGGAATGACCTGAAGTGGAACCATACCCAGATCTTCTGATTCATGGCCTTGCTGTGATTCCACCCTGCCGCTCTTTAATTTCAGATTCCTAGAACTCCCTTCTACTTTCTGATTTTTTTTTTTCCGGAATTTTCCTCATGCCCTCTTCCCTCACCTCCATCTCTCTGTCTCTTTCCTCCTTTCCTCTCCTCTTCCCTCCTTTCCTTCCTTCCTCCTTGCTCCCTCTTCTTCCTAGTTCCTCCACCTCTCTCACGCTAGGCCTTTCTGTCTGGTACCCCTGTGCAGTTGTGAATAAGTAAACATTCAGATGTCTACAACTATGATCACACACACTGTTGTACAAACATGCGTGTGCATCCAGCAATGTCTAAATGCCCCAAAATGCACAAATAGGCAGATACTTTCATATAATGCAAAATCACAGATATGCCCAAATAGTCTCATACACACTGAATATCACTGGGACGGACATCCAGGATTATTTAGGGACAGATAGACGTACTCAAAGAACACATGCAAAGAGACACTCTGTCATTAGTTTTATTGTCAATTAGAACAGCAATACAACAACAATAAGTCTTTATGAAGCAGCAACATGTTATTAGGCAACTCCTCCAGGCATCCTTCTCTCCCCTACTTATCAGGGAGACACTCAAACATGACACCCTGATAAACAAAGTACACAAATCAACACACTCATCTTGGAAAAACCTCCCAGCTCCATGCTCATCAAACACACAGCTATCCAAGAAAAAGACTTCAGATATGACCAAAGTCTATTTTGTAAAATGGACATCCATGTAATGATAGGTAGAATAAAGGTCCCCCAGAGATGTCTATGTCCTAATTCCTGGAACCTGTGAACATGTTACCTTACATGGCAAATGGGAATTAAGCTTGCAGATGGAATTAAGGTTGCTAATCAGTTGAGTTTAAAGCAGGGAGATTATTCTAGATTATCCAAGCGTCCTTAAAAGTGGAGGACAGGGACTTCCCTGGCGGTCCAGCAGTTAAGACTCCACACTTTCGCTGCAGGGGGGCGCTGGTTGGATCCCTGGTCGGGGAAATAAGATCCCACATGCTGTGTGGTGAGCCAAAGAAAAAAAAGAAAAAAGTGGAGGACAGAAGCGGAAGAAGACAACCAGAGAGATAGAAGCTTATCTCTCAGCCTGACATTGCTGGCTTTGAAGACTGAGGATGGGGGGTCATGAGCAAAGGAAGTGGGTGGCCACTAGAAGCTGGAGAAGGCTAGGAGATGGATTACAGATGGAATCCAGTCCCGCCGACAGGGCTTGATTTTAGCCCTGTAAATCCTATTTTAGACTTCTGAACTACAGAACTATAAGATAATAAATGTGTGTTGTTTCTCAGATTTCAAACAAAAGTTTGTGATAATTTGTTACAGCAGCAAATAGGAAACTAATACACATGCTTTCCCTTTCTCCCTCAGTCTCTGGCCCTTTGGGACTGTATGCACTTGTTTTTGCCCCTTCCAGTTTGTCACGTTTTTCGGATTTCTCTGCCTCTCTGGGCTTTCTTGTCTGTCCTCTTCTGTCTCTCTGTCTCTGTTTCTGTCTCTCTTTTTTTTTTTTTTTTTGGACTGCTTCATTTTCTTGGCTCTATCCCCACCCCAAGGCCTCTTGGACATTGGGTTCTTTCTGGATCTGGGCCTGGAATATCAGAGAAATGCCTCTGAGTCTCATCAGGAACCTTGTATCGTCACCAATCCAAGAGCCTTTCTATGACCTTCAAGTCCTAGTCGATGGTTCACATCCTTAGTTGCACATTAAAGTCATTGGGGGAACTTTGAAACTCCTGATGCCCAGGAGACACCTCAGATCAATTAAACAGAATCTCTGGGGATGGGTCCCAGGAATCAGGAGTTTTAAAAGCTCTCCAGGTGATTCCAATGTTTAACCAAGGGGGGACCCACTGTCTTACATGTTGAGGTTACAGGTGGACCTTCCCCTCCCCATTTTGCTCCTTATGCTTTACCTGCAGTGCCTTATATTTTCTGTTCCTTGAGCATAACAAGACTGACATTACCGCCAGGCCTTTGCACTCATGTTCCTTCCTCTAGCAATATCCATGGCTGTCTCCACCTTCTCATTCAGGTCTCAGCTCAAAGGTAGCATATTCAGAGAGACTTCTTTCACCACTGTATCTCAAGTAGTTTTCCTCCAAAGTGCTCACTGTCTCTTTACCCAGATATATTGATTCATGGTATTTATCACTATCTGAAATGATCTATTTATCTGGTTTGATCTGTTTCTATCCAACAGAAGGTAGCTTTATAGGAACAGGAACCTAGCCTGGTCACTGCTGTTTTCCCTGAACCTGGAACCGTGCCTGGCACACAGACGGTCTCCATAAATATATAGCCAGTCATTGAACTGCCCATCACCAATAGGGCAACGCGAAAGGATCTTTTGACTGACTCTGCTTAGATCTTCTAAATGCTAGATACAGATATTCTTTTTATTGTTTTTAGATTTTTGAGTTTTATTTTATTTGTTTTTTATACAGCAGGTTCTTATTAGTTATCTATTTTATACATATTAGTGTATATATGTCAATCCCAATCTCCCAATTCATCCCCCCCCCGACCTCTTTCCCCCTTGGTGTCCATTACAGACACAGATATTCTTATCCTTCTCAACCAACAGTCATTCTTCACTGGCAGACGCCAGGCCCAGTGCTGGGGGATGCTCATATGAAGTGAGACATGGTGTTCAGTCTGGCTCAAGAAGTTCATGATCCAGCTGGAACTTGCGTTCTATAACCAGATGATGAGGATTCCTGCTAAAAATGCTTTAGCTCAGCTTTTAAGCAGTAGTTGCTGTGAGTTCACACTTAATGATTTTAGGACATGTAGTACAGGGAAAAGGCATTTGGAAACAGACGTTGCCAGGAAATGTCTCACTTCTCATGACTGTCTCCCTCCCTCACCAGAATCTCCATCAACTCTGCACTTGATCCTCTAATTCCCCCTTGGGTTTATTCTATCTCCGGAGAGCTGGGAGGGCGGAGGTGATTTTTAGTGTGTGTTGGCTTGGCTTGGCTTGGCTTGCTCTAGTTGACCGTGACTGGATCCTGCCTCTCTGTTAGCACCACATCTTCTTAATGTAGGTGTCTCCCACATAACTGTTCGCACCTCTTTCCAGCTCTCTCCAGGATATCTGCTTGTGGTGTTGTGGAATGTTGCAACTAAACACCCATGCATGGCACTGGAGATGCTAGAGGTGCGAAGGCCTTACCTAATCCCCTCATTTCTTTTCCATTGCTTCCTTTTTTTCTCTCTTTTTGTTTATTCTTCAGTTTATCTCTCCCTCATATCAGTCACATCCCCATCTTTTTAAACAGCCTACAAGTCTTGGGACTTCCCTGGTGGTCCAGTGGGTAAGCCTCCGTGCTCCCAATGCAGGGGGCCTGGGTTCTATCCCTGGCCAGGAAACTAGATCCCGCGTGCCGCAACTAAGACCCGGCGCAGCCAAATAAATAAATATTTTAAAAAGTAATAATAAAGAGCCTACGAATCTTTGGGAGCCTTGAAGAGGGAGAGGTAGATATGAAAAGGTGTTTGGGAGACTGATGACAAGCCAGCCAAGGTCCCTGCCCTTAGGAAGTATGATAAGGCAGGTAAAGTGTATCCATCATCATCCAAAATCTGCCATTACTGAATCAGGGAGTGTGATGAGGCAAACAAGGTATATCTATCATCAACCAAGATATGTCATTACCAAATTGTAAAGGTGTGCTGAGGGGAGAAGAGTGAGTGGAGGATTATGTTTACAGATCAGAGAATGAGTGAAAACGATTTCAGGAAGACTTCCTGGAGGAGGTGGCTTATAAATGAAGGATGGGTTGGGTTGAGCAGGAGACAAATGAAAAAGCCTGAACAAAGAATGTGAAGCATCTTTGGGGAAAAAACTGGAAGTGGGAAAAGAGGCCCAGGGGTAAGAAGCACAAATGAAGGAGACCATTACTCTTTCTCAATTCCCACTTACTCTTCCCCTTCCCAAAGATTTTCTTCGAATTCGATTGCTTCCAGAAAGACTCTTTTTTTAAAAAGACTGCTGTTTACAATGTGCTTTAACAGAACTGAAAGTCCTAATAGAGCACGGCTCTATTAGGAATAGGAATAGGAATATTTCCTATTCAAGGGCTCCAGGAACTCTGGGTAAAACACCCCCTGATGCTCAGGGCAGCTTCAGGAAGGGTGAACTTAAGATAGAGATAGACGATGAGGATTTGACCAGATTAACCGAACAATCCTGATGCTCAAAAATGTGACCAAGGTTATATAGGACTGTCATCTTTATTGCCTGGTCTCTTGTTTAACCTTTTAACAGCTGCGGGGTTGAGAGTCCAGCCATTTTACAGTGAGGAGTCGGATTCCAGCACGGTAAGGGATTTGCCTGGGCTCAAACAGCTGGTTAGAGGCAGAGCCAGGACTGAAATGCAGATCTACAGCCTCCAAATTCTGTGCTCTTTCCCTTAAAAATTACTTCGTCTCTTCTGAGACTTTATTTTCCCTCCTGTAAGCCTCCTTTGTCCCTCTCCGTTTAAATCCCTGTTTAAGGCTAACAGTTTCTCCAAGATGTTGCCCCTCCTCAAGTTCATTCTGGATACTCATTTATTCTCCTTCCTTCTGACAACCCCCATCAATGTCACTGACATTACTTTATCTATCCTTTAAATTCCCCCTTAAACATTTGCTAATCATTCTTCTCTTCTCAGTGCTCCCTAAGCCTTCTTATTCCCCCGTCCTTTAGCAGTGTTCCTTTAAGAGCCATGCATTTATTCATCCATTCATTTAATCATTCAAGAGCTATTTACTAAGCACCTACTGTATGTCAAACACTGTTCTAGGAGTTAGGATACAGTGGTGAACAAGCCAGCCATGGTCCCTTTCCTCTGGCAATTTTATTTATTTATTTAGGCTTCGTTGGGTCTTCATTGCTGCGTGCGGGCTTTCACTAGTTACAGCGAGCGGGGGCAACTCTTCCTTGTGGTGTGCAGGCTTCTCATTGCGGTGGCTTCTCTTGTTGTGGAGCACGGGCTGTAGGTGCGCGGGCTTCAGTAGTTGCGGCACCTGGGCTCAGTAGTTATAGCTCCTGGGCTCTAGAGTGCAGGCTCAGTAGTTGTGGTGCATGGACTCAGCTGCTCTGTGGCATGTGGCATCTTCCTGGACCAGGGATCGAACCGATGTGCCCTGCATTGGCAGGTGGATTCTTAACCACTGCCACCAGTGAAGTCCCCCTCTGGCAATTTAGATCCTATTGAGAAAGACTAACTAATAAGCAAGTAAACAAATAAATTAACAAGATAATTATAGATGTGATAAGTGCTTTGGAGAATATAAAGTGGGTAATATACAAGGAATTAACTGTAGGAGGTGCACACTGCTTTTAAAAGGGTGTTCGAAAAAGCTTCTCTGAGGAGGTGACATTTGAGCTGAGCCCTGACTGATAAGAGGGAGCCAGCAGTAAAAAGAGTTGGGGGAGAGCTTTCCAGGCAATGGGAACAGCAGGTGCAAAGGCCCTGAAGTAGGAAAGATCTGGATGAAGATCACATGCTATGAGGTGTGATGAGAATGGTTTAAAATGAGATTGGAGAGGTACTAAGAGCCAGGCTGTGCAGGACCTTAGGGACCAGGATAAGAAGTTGAGTTTTGTTCTACAAAGTGCAATGCCACTGAAGGGCTTTAAGAGGGGAATTTACATGGTCCAATTTATGTATTTAAGACATTCACTTTGTCCTAGTCATCTTTTCTTTCCATTTCCTTTTCTAACTCTCATCCTGTTTCACGTATTCAAGATGAGCATCTCATTTCCTGCCCATTTCCCCATCAGGGAGAATGAGTCTTCCAAACAAACAGTGTATTAACCTGTACAGTGCACCAAGTGTAGCTAATTTGACTCTGATTCCTGCCTATATTACGGAGTTCAAAGAATCAGAGATTTGTAGAATATTAGAGTTGAAAGGGGCTTTAACCCTTATATTGCAGATAAGAAAATTGAGGCCTAGAGGGGGTGTCCTAACTTGTCCAAGATAACTGGTAAGTGGGGAAGCCTTTGTGGACCTCATCCTTCAAGAGCGCAAGAGCAAACTGCTTCCTGTTTCTTAGACACTCATTTCAATTAAAAAGGTATTAACTGACTACTCAGTATATGCCCAGAGTTGGGGCCCAGCTCGACAAGGAATAGGAAGAGCAAATGACAAGGTCCATTCACAGCCGCACTGGGGTGTGATGGTGGGCATAACAACAACTGCCCTCAGGCAGCTTAGAGTCTGAGGGTGAGAGATACTGAATAATCACACAATGTATACAAACAGTGATACGAAGGAAGGTACAGGGTGATGAGAACTGTACCAGGAAGGCCTCAGTACAGGAAGCAGAAATCACTCTAGGTACTTTAAGTAGCAAGAGATTTAACACAGGGAAGTAATTGACAAGAAAATCATTGAAAGGCCTGGAGAATTAAAAGTCATTAGGTCCTAACTGGACTCTTGGCTTCAAGGTCAATCACCATAGGCGAGAAATGCTGCAGCTACTGATAGCATAGCAGCCACTGCCCCAAGTGTCCTACTCCCATGCACCTCTCATGTTTATTGGAGATTGTCCACCTGACCATCTGCTATAGGAAAATGGCTTCCACTTCACTTCTGCCTTTCAAATCTCATACAAACACATCTGGGACTTCCCCAGTGGTGCAGTGGTTAAGAATCCACCTGCCAGTGCAGGGGGCATGGGTTCGATCCCTGGTCTAGGAAGATCCCACATGCTGCGGAGCAACTAAGCCTGTGCACCACAACGACTGAGCCTGCTCTCTAGAGCCCGTGAGCCACAACTACTGAGCCCACGTGCTTCAACTACTGAAGCCCGTACGCCTAGAGCCCGTGCTCTGCAACAACAGAAGCCACCGCAATGAGAAGCCCGCACACCACAACGAAGAGTAGCCCCTGCTGGCTGCAACTAGAGAAAGCCCGCGCACAACGATGAAAACCCAATGCAGCCAAAAAATAAATAATTAAAATTAGGAAAAAAAGAACAAACACATCTAATTGGCCGAACTTAATTCATGTCCAGAACCCTAGCTGCAAAAATCTCTGAGAAATAGTTTTTTACTGTCCAACCAGATAGAATGGGAATAAAGTCAATCCACGTATCTAGAGTTGCCAGGTAAAATACAAGCAAATTTGAATTTCAGGTAAATAATTAATTTTAAAAAAATATAAATATCTTCCAAATATGTTTGGGGGCATACTTATCCTAAAAAAAAAATTCATTATTTATCTGAAATTCAGATTTCAAGTAGGTGTCTTGTATTTGTACCTGCTAAATCTGGCAACTTTATAAAGATCCAGCACAGAGACTGACAGCAGGGGGCTCTAATTTAGATGAGGGGTTGAGGAAGGCCTCTCTGAGGAGATGACATTTAAGAGGAGACCTGAGAGATGAATAAGAGTTCATCAGGCACAGAGAGGAGGGAAGGGCGTTCCAGGCAGAGGAAACAGCTTTGCAAAGACTCTAAGGCAAGAACAATTTGGGCTAATTTAAACAAAGCTGGGGGAATTCCCTGGCTGTCTAGTGGTTAGGTCTCAGCGCTTTCACCGTCAAGGGCATGGGTTCAATCCCTGGTTGGAGAGCTAAGATCCCACAAGCTGTGCAGCATGGCCAAACAAACAAACAAAAACCCAAAGCTGGTGCATGGGGAGCTGGGGGGTAAAGATGGTATAAGGTGGATAAAAACTTAGGCAGAGACTAGATATGCAGAGTCTTAAGGTTTTTTTGTTATTTATTTATTTATTTTTGGCTGTGTTGGGTCTTCATTGCTGTGCGCGGGCTTTCTCTAGTTGCGGCCAGTGGGGGCTACTCTTCTCTGCGGTGCGTGGGGTTCTCATTGCGGTGGCTTCTCTCCTTGCGGAGCACGGGCTCTAGGCGCGCAGGCTTCAGTAGTTGTGGCTCGTGGGCTCTAGAGCGCAGGCTCAGTAGTTGTGGTGCACGGGATTAGTTGCTCCACGGCATGTGGGATCTTCCCGGACCGGGGCACGAACCCGTGTCCCCTGCATCGGCAGGCGGACTCTCAACCACTGCGCCACCAGGGAAGCCCCATTTTTGTTTATTAAATGCATTCTTTTCCTTAATGGTTAAAGCAGATGCATGCTTGACAGGCTGTAAGACAGGCTGTTCTAGTTAACATATGACCAAGCAAATCATGTATTAGCCAGAGTGACTTCCCCATACCTCAACATGTGAACATTTCTTCCATCAAGCCCTAGGTAAGTGTATGACATTATGAGCAGTGACAGAACCAAAAAGAATAGTTCATGTTTATATAGAAATTTATAATCTTTAAAGCTTCTTATTATTTTTAAAATTTCACTAACCGCTCCAGGGGAATTACAGGGATGAAACCAGGGCCCAGCCTTGCTTGCCCAAGGTCAAGGCTGCCGAGGTGCACAGTCAAGACTGGGATTCAAGGGCTTCTTCTCCCAACCCAGTGTTAGAACCCTGATTCCTGACTCCCAGGGACAGAGACACAGAGACACAATGAGAGTCAGAGACATGGATTATGAGTCACAGAGACCAAGTCAGAAACATGAAAGCAAGCGTGAGGCAGAGTAGGGGCGCCCTTGAGGGAGACAGCAACACAGGGAGTGACCTAGAAAAGCCTAATGAGCTGGAGAGCTGTTGAGAGAGCCTCACGTGCCTCTCAGGTCTTGACCCACATGATGGACTGTCCCTCCCTCCCTTCCTCTTCCCAGGTGACCTGTCGCCAAAACATCACTGGCATGCTGCTGGCATCCAGCCTGCCAATTAGTTCAGGAGCCTCTCCCTCTGACTTCCTCCAGAGCCTCAGATGTACTCCTTTTTCCTCCCCCTCCCTCAACACTCCCCTGCTGCACAGTCCCGCCCTGCCCTGCCCTGCGTCCCTGGGAGGAAAACTGACTTCGGGATCTGGGGACTCTGCGGCTTCCCTCATCAAACCCGTCCCTGTGTAGAGCGTGGCATCTCGCACCCTTTTATCTCCCATCTCTGAGCACCTTTGCGAGCGTCTTGAAACCAGTGCTTGGTAGAGGCATCCACCGGCCACGCCCGGCGGCCCCCCGACCGCCCCCCACCAGGGGTGGTGTGTGTGGCAGGAAGGACAGGGAGGGGCTTCCAGGAGGTGGAGGAAAATGACCCCACCAAAGTTCATGGGATGGCTCCGAGGAAGCTGTAAAGATTCATTTACACGTAAGAGGAGAAAGGCAAAGGCTGCAGAGAAGTCACAGGAGGAATTAGTGGAGAACAGGGCCCATCAACTTAGATGAAGGGGACTGGAGAGTGAAACAATAGCACCAGGAATGAATGGGGAACAGAGGTGGAGGGGAGAGAGATGTTCTCACAGAAGTGACTGGACCTGGGGAGAAGATTTGTCAGAACTAAGTTGGAAATGAGATGAGTTTGGAGAAGGGACAATAATAATACTTGTTACTTTTTAGAGCACTTTTTATATATTTTAATTTATTTCATCCTCATGAAGTAGATATCTTTACCCCCATTTTACAGATGAAGAAACTGAGGCTCAGAGAGGTCATGTGACTTGCCCCAAATCACACAGCTAAGACTCTGAACGGTCTCCTTTATCCTTTATACTAAAAGTGCTGCTGCTTCTGTATGTGGCATATTATATAGAAAAGAGAGATTAGACTTTCAGGAAGTTGAAGGTTTTTATCCAACAAATATTTATGGGGACTTTTTTATGTGCCAGGCAATGTGCTAAGCCCTGAAGATGCTAAGACAGTCTGCCTTCAAAAGGCTGAGCTAGGGACTTCCCTGGTGGCACAGTGGTTAAGAATCTGACTGACAATGTAGGGGACACGGGTTGGAGCCCTGGTCCGGGAAGATCCCACATGCTGCGGAGCAACTAAGCCAGTGTGCCACAACTACTGAGCCTGCGCTCTAGAGCCCACAAGCCACAACTACTGAAGCCAGAGAGCCTAGAGCCGGTGCTCCACAGCAAGAGAAGCCACCGCAATGAGAAGCCTGCACACTGCAACGAAGACCCAACGCAGCCAAAAATAAATAAATAAATATATTTTTTTAAAAGGCTGAGCTATTTGAGGAGTAATGTGAGCAGTACAAATGGGACAGGAAGGCAGCCCAGATGACTGAGGGCTCTTCTCTGGGGGAGAGCAGCTTTCACAGGGGAAGTGATACAGTCTGGTCTCGAAAGAAGGGAAATATTTCCCCAGTGGATGGAGGGAGGGCGGGTGGGAGAGGGCCTTTGGGGCATAGGCAAGCCAACACAGTGTCTGGGAGAGCTCCAAGGAGTTGAGTGGGTTAAAAGAGAACAAAGGAGGGATATGAGGGGAATTGGATGGAGATCAGTAACTTTTAATTCACGATCTATTTAAAACCATTGCATAAACAAAGAGAAGCCACTGCAATGAGAAGCCTGCACATGAGAAGCCCGCACACCGCAACAAAGAGTAGCCCCTGCTCACCGCAACTAGAGAAAGCCTGCGTGCAGCAATGAAGACCCAACACAGCCAAAAGTAAATAAATAAAATAAATTTAAAAAGAAAACCAAAAAAGACAAGGGAATTCCCTGGTAGTCCAGTGGTTAGGACTCTGTGCTTCCACTGCAGGGGAGCCAGGTTCGATCCCTGGTGGGGGAATTAAGATCCTGCAAGCCACAGGGTGAGGCAAAAAAAAAAAATAAAAAATAAGGGCAAGAGATAAGTGATGGGAAAGATGTGGAGAAAAGAGAACCCTGTCGGTGGGAATGTAACCTGGTACAGCCACTATGGAAAATATTATGGAGGTTCCTCAAAAAATTGAAAATAGAACTATCATACAATCTAGCAATCCCCTTTCTGGTTATATATCCAGAGGAAAGGAAATCCATATCTTGAAGAGATAGCTTCATCACATTCAACACTATTCACAATAGCTAAGATATGGATACAACCTAAGTGTCTGTCAATAGATGAATGGATAAAGAATATATGTTGTTCATCCATAAAAAAGAAGAAAATCTTGCCATTTGTGACAACGGAAATGAAGCTAGAGGACATTATGATAAGTAAAATAAACCAGGTACTGAAAGACAAAAATAAAAACCACTGCATAGCTCTTGTCAGGGTTGATGAGGGATCTCACAACTATACAGTTAAGGGAAAGTGAGAGTGCTCCATTATGCTGGAGTAATAGGAACGTAAGTGAAGTAAAGAAACATTCATTGAGAATTTCTATGTGCCAGATAGCATGCAAAGCAGTTTCGCATACATTATCTAATGCAATTCATGTAGCTATTAAAAAGGATGTGGAAGAGCTCTTTGGAGTGACTTGTGAAGATCTCTAAGATCCATAGCTTAAAAGTGCAAGACAGGGGACTTCCCTGGCGGCCTTGTGGTTAAGACTCCATGCTTCCACTGCAGGGGGCATAGGTTCAATCCCTAGTTTGGGAACTAAGATCCCACATGCCATGTGGTGTGGCCAGAAAAATAAAATAATAAAATAAAATAAAAGTGCAAGGTAAAATAGAGCTACCATATGATCCAGCAATCCCACTCTTGGGCATATATCTGGAGAAAAGCATAATTTGAAAAGATACATGCACCCCAATATTTATTGCAGCATTATTTGCAATAGCCAGGACATGGAAGCAACTTAAATGTCCATTGATGGAAGAATGGATAAAGAAGATGTGGTACAAATATACAATAAAATATTACTCAGCCATAAAAAAAGTGAAATAATGACATTTGCAGCAACATGGATGGACCTAGAGATTGTCATACTGTATGAAGTTATACAGAGAAAGACAAATATATGATATCGCTTATATGTGGAATCTAAAAGAAAATGGTACAAATGAACTTATTTACAAAACAGAAATAGAGTTACAGATGTAGAAAACAAACTTCTGGTTATCAGGGAGAAAAAGGGTGGAGGAATAAATTGGGTGACTGGGAATGACATATACACACTACTATATAGAAAATAGATAACTAATAAAGACCTACTGCTTAGCACAGGGAACTCTACTCAATACTCTGCAATGGCCTATATGGGGATAGAATCTAAAATAGAGTGGATATATGTACATGTATTACTGATTCACTCTGCTGTACAGCAGAAACTAACACAACACGGTAACTCAACTATACTCCAATAAAAATTAATTTAAAAAATTTAAAATATAAAAGTGCAAGATGAGTTATGATCCATACTAAAGACACACAGGGAAGTTTTGGTCAGAGGGAACAGGGAGTACAGAGCCAGGGAAGCCCAAGAGAACAAGGTGTGTCTGGAGAAAGGTAGGTAGTTAACCTTGATGTTGTGTATGGTACCGATGTTTTCGTGCCTGGGGCTGGAGCTGAGAGGGACATGGAGCTTGCCATGCAAAAGGCTTAATATTAACCCTGCTCTCCTAGGTGAGTCTCAGAGACATTTTTTCTTTATTTTTTAAAAAATTGAGATAGAGTTGATGTACAATATTATATAAATTAAGGGTGAACAACACTGTGATTCACAATGTTTAAAGGTTATACTCCATTTATAGTTATTATAAAACATTGGCTACAATCCCTGTACAATGTATCCTTGTAGCTTATTTATTTTATACATAACAGTTTGTACCTCTGAATCCCCTACCCCTATCTTGTCCTTCCCTCTTCCCTACTCCCCACTGGTAACCACTAGTTTGTTTTCAGAGAATTTTTAAGTGGGGAGAAACACACCCTGATGAAGCACGTTACAGAGGCGGTTCTGGCTGCAGGTGGAGAATGGACCAGAGCGGGGAGGGAGACCACGAGGGCTGTACAAGGCTGGAGCGTGGGAATGGAGAGGAGGAGGAAGAAGGAAGTGTGTGAACTGGTCTGAGGGAAAAAAAAACAAGGAACACAGAACACAGGTTATTTTGGGGGAGTGTGATCGAAGTTATACCTGCACGTGAAAAGGCAAACAATGAGTTAATGAGAAAAACTCACAGCCCCACCCATATGCACCACTTTCAACTCTTTTAGCTGATTTGCTTTTTGGTATTTGTCTCCATATCTGTAAACAAGATTATATTATTACTGCATGCTTTTTCCATTTTAGGCATGATCTTTTGATTTGCTTTTACAAAGACACAACTTTTTTTTTTTTTTTTTTTTTTTTTGCAGTACACGGGCCTCTCACTGTTGTGGCCTCTCCCACTGCGGAGCACAGGCTCCGGACGCGCAGGCTCAGCGGCCATGGCTTACGGGCCCAGCCGCTCCGCGGCATGTGGGATCTTCCCGGACCGGGGCATGAACCCGTGTCCCCTGCATCAGCAGGCGGACTCTCAACCACTGCGCCACCTGGGAAGCCCGACACAGCTTTTTTTTTAACCATCAACCTCATTTGGTCCACAAACAGATATCCTCACCATCCCCACCATCCTCACTTTATACCTCTTTTTAAAATATATACACACACATTCACCTAAATATGTATGTAAATGCACAGAAAAATGTCCTGAAGGACCACAGCTAACTAGGATCTAGGGGGACACTGACTAAAGGAGACTTTCATTCTACCGGTCTGGTTTAAACTCTTTACAAGTGAATGTATACATTAATTACATGTGTAGTTAAAAAAAAAAAAAACTAAATCACACAACAATAGTAAGAGGTAATTATCATTACCCACAGTTTACAGACGCAAAAACTGAATCCCAGAGACTTAATTAATCTGTTCAGTCTTACAGCAAGCAAGCACAACTGGTAAAAACCAGAACTGAGCCTGAAGGAAGAGAAGGAACAAGCATCAGAGCAGGACAAAGGGAAGTGAAAGCGAAAGCCGGGAACATTTAACGGGAGAGGTGCCATCTTTGGCAGAAAGGCCTCAAGAAGGCAGGAGGCGGGAGGCAGCAGCATCGTAGCTGTTGTTTGGAAGGAGATGTTAAGGGCTCTGTGGGGGAAGAGGACTCACTAACAGACAGGAGCAGTGGACCGAAGGAGGCAAGGTCACAGCCTCATGCCCGCCTGTCCTTAGAGAGTATCCCCAGAGAACTCAGGTACCAGGCATCTGCAGTGAGTCACTGGATACCAGAAACTGATGGCATGAGTGAGATCATCAAAAGGCAGGGAGCAGAGACAACAAGGCCCCCTTGGGGTCCAGGGAGTTCAACCTGTCTGGTCAGAGGCCACTGTCACAAAACCAACAAAAAGTTCATGTCTGATAAGTTTTCCTCAGGGCTAAAATGAATAGGTAGGGGAGTAACTGTGAGGCTGTGATACCAGGCAGGATGACAAGCAAAAACAGCCAGGCCAAGGAAACAACTGCAGAGTCTCTGTCCTGGGAGAATGAAGGATGTCGGGAGAGGTCGCAGCCCAGGCCAGCCAAGGCAGCCGGCCCCTCCCTAATCAGGACTCAGCTTCACCAGCGCGCCAGCGGTTACCAGTCCCCTCCCATGGCCATGGGGCTGATGACCGTAAGGGCTGAATGTGTCAGCCCTGTGACGTGGGATCATATGGCTGAGTTGGGGGTTGGACACTGGAGATAAACTCAAGCCTCGCTCTATTTGAAAAGTTTCTTGCATTGAACCGGATTCTGCAAAGATAAACACACATGCCCCAGCCCCACTAATTCATCCTTTGCCCAATTCCCCACCTAAACATGGAGAATGAACAAAAGAGCCGCCTCTGACGTTCAGAAGCTGGCTTGACACCCACAGGTAAACCATGTTATTCTTCTATTAGGCATAAACTATCTTACAAAACAATGACCTCAGACAAGTTCACTCTGAAATCATATGAGACAAAGCAAGCCCAGCTCGTAATTCTATCCGAGCACAGATGAAAAAACAGTCACTATGCCACCCACAAAATACCAAACACACCTTCCTTTGGCCAAAAAAAAAAAAAAAAAAATGCTACTACTTCTTTACCCTCATTCTGGTCTCCCCTCCCTGTAGAGAGGATTGACTGAGATAGTCATAGAATCTACCCTGCTTTCTGACAGCATTCTATCTAGAGCAAATCCCTACTTCCTCAGACCCTCCCCCAAATCACCTAACCAAAGCCCAAATCCTATCATAGGTTTTCGTTCTAACACTCTCTTACTGAGATGTTCTACAGTTCCCTATGGTGTGCATTCTCTTTTGATGCCAAGAGTAATAAACCCAACTTGTTCAACTACAGGTGTGTTTCTGGGGGTCTTTGGCTGGAGGACATTGATAACATCCAGTGTTTCTTTTCTTCATTCTTAGCCTCTGAGATCTACCTTGAGGATCTGGACCCAGGCTGTGTGGGAGAAGATGGGACAAAGGCAGGAGGTGCTGTCAGAAGGGACAAAACAAAACATGCATTCACTCAACAAATATTTATTGGGGACCCACCCACATATGCCACACACCTATCAAGGTGCCAAGGACAATAGGCAAATAAAGCAGGATCCATGATTTTTCAGGAAGCTTTCATTTGGGGGCAGAGGTGGGAAGGACACATAAACAGATCATTATGATTTATAGAGCTAAGTGCAGTGATTAAGGGAGGGATGCCCTGGGGACTGTTGACTGCTCAAGAAGAAGTGCATCTATACTAATGTGGTAAAAGGCAGGTGGGGTATCAGGAAAGGCTTTCTGGGAAAGGGGATACTTGAGGTCCTGGAGGCTGAGGCCAATCTCATGAGAAGGGACAAGAAGAGCAGGGCATGGAGGTGACAAACTAGATGGTGATTGGGGAATTTTTTGATCTCACTGGAGTGAAAAGTAGGAAGCACATTGCAGGAGGAATTAGGCTGCAGGCACTTGCAATCATGATACGGAGTTGCGTTTGGGCTTTACCTTTAACAAATGGTGCATCATGGAAAGTCCATTGAAAGTTCTGCAAGTCCTGACGTGATGAGATTATGTTTTTAAACATCATTTGAATGTCTGCAACTTACTTGAAAATGCATAAAATTATAAAATGGACTGATGGATGGATAAAGGGACGGATAGATGGAAAAAGCACTTGATAAAGTGATTATAGTAAAATGCTAATGATAGAATCTAAGTGGTGGGTATTTGGGTGGCCCCTGTAAAATATTCCAACTCTTCTGTTTGAAAATGTTGGTAATAAAATTTGGGGGGGGGAATTATGTTGGCCTCCATCATGGAGAATGGATTGAGCAGCGTAAGTCTAGAGGCAGGGAGACTGGATTGATGCTTGTAGAAAGCCAAGGAAGGACAAGGATTGCCAGCGAACACAGGAATTTGAAGGGGGCAAGGAAGGTTCTTCCTTAGACCCTTCTGAGAGAGCACGGCCCTGTTGACACCTTGATCTCAGACATTCAGCTTCCAGAACTGCGAGAGGAAAGTTTTTCTTGTTTTAATCCACCTAGTTTGCGGCAATTTGTTATAGCAGACCAAAGAAAATAATACAGGAGTTGAGGGTGTCAAGGTAGAAGGCAATACCATGGAAAGGTTATTATTTGTTATACCACACTATCATATATTTTATAGTATTTTATCTTTTCAAGATGGCTTTTGTATGTGCTTTGGGTTAACAGACCTGAGTCTGAGCATCAGTGTGCCGTATCTGGAATATGGGGAGGTAATGAAACCTAATTCAAGAGCTTTTGAGGAACAAATGGAGTAATGTGTATAAAACTATTTGGTAAACTGTTAAACTCTGTAAACAAGTTGTTGTTAGTACTGTTATCAGCGCGTGGAGGAGCAGAAAACACCTTGAATTAGAGAATGGAAATCTAGGCCCTCGACCTCAGTGACCACTTGGCTTCCCAGCCGTATCACTGTGTGAGTGGCCAGCACCCTCTTCAGGTTAGTCAGCTTCTGAAAGATTCAACAGTGCTCCTCTCGGAAAGGGACAGAAGAGGGAGTGGTCGCAGTTCAAGGTCAGGGATCGTTGGGAAGACCTCCCCAGATTTAAACCGTGCCACACAGTGTCCCTTCATTCACTAAGAACTGTGCAGGAAGGGTGGGAGGGTGAAGCCAGAATGAGTAAGAGGCTGCTTCTGCCCTCAAGTTCACAGTCTCCTGAGGTCAGTGCTACCACTTTGGGAGTGTGCACCTTCCTAACAGAAGGAGCCGGGAACCGGACTGGGGAAGGCATCCTGGAGGAGGTGAGGTGAAGCTGGTCCACGACAACTGAGTGGGATTGCCAAGACGTCCTTTGTGGGAAAGAGGAATTAGAGGATGGTTTCAATTTAGTAAATGTTATCAACTACCTCACTGAGGATCTGCGCTAAGCGTCAGGGGTTAGGGGAGGGAGAAAGAAAGTATGAAATCAACATACGTCAATCCGGGAAGCTCCCCTGTTCTAGTAAGGAAACTAAATCTGCATACAATTAAAGGAAACTACGAGATAGTGTGACGTCAACGACTCGGGCTTTGAATACCGGATATAGCGAATGTGGACTGTGTCAGGGATGATTCTGAATTAATGTTGGGGGCGTGGAGGGTTGTGCGTCCTGGTCCCCGTGTCCCCAGTCGTCACCTAACAGGCAGATGACGGCTGTTTATATAATCGACGGCGCCTCGCAGGCGACCGGGGGAACAGGATGGGGGAGCCGGCCGGGGCTGAGTGCGCGCTCCTGGAATCCGCGCTGGGGTGTTGTCTCTCCCAGGCCCGACACCTGGGTCCGCCCTCCCACTGCGGAGACTGGCGCGCGGCCTCCGAGAGGTCGGCGGGCGGCTCGCCAAGCCTCCTGTAATCCAGCCATCTCCCAACTGGTACCGGGCGGCTGTAAATGCCCGGGGAGCCCGCCCCACCCGCCTACCCCGCTCTCCACCCGGTTGGAGGGAGTCGAAGAGGAGGAAACCGATAATAATCTTGAACTCTGGCGCAAATCCTGGGTCTTGCTCTCCGTAGGTCATCTTGTCACCCCGTTGGCTCGGGTTTCCAAGCCTCTCGCCCCTTTTACTTTTTCGGGATCATCCTGGAAACAGGGGCGGTCCTTCTCTGAGTCAAACTTCGATCCCTCACGTGACAACACTATATTAAGATTTTTGCTGCTCGTGGTGGTGGTGGTGAGGGTTAGAGAGGAGGATGCATCTGGTCTTGAGATTAATTTTGAGGAAGAAGAAAATGCAGACGGTTTGCCTTTGGAAGGGAAACTATTGATACATCCTCTTAACCTCCAGGTTAAGCCAAACTTTGGTAAGAATCAAAATCTTTTCACACCTTTGAAAGGATGTTTGTGTTCTGAGTCAGATTCACTCCTAAGTATTGACTGTGGGAGACCACACTTACAGGATGTCTTTAAATTTTTGTGTCAACTTTTTTCATATGGAAAAATGCAAACATACATGAAGTAGAGACAATAATATGATGAACTCTTGTGCACCCATCAACCCCTTCAACAATGATCAACCCATGACCAATTTTATTTCATCAATTACCTCCCACTCATCCTTCCCCTTTTCCCAGTGTGGTTTTTTTTTTTTTTTTTTTTTTTTGCGGGCCTCTTACTGTTGTGGCCTCTCCCACTGCGAAGCACAGGCTCCGGACGCGCAGGCTCAGCGGCCATGGCTCATGGGCCCAGCCGCTCTGTGGCATGTGGGATCTTCCCGGACCGGGGCACGAACCCATGTGCCCTGCATCGGCAGGCGGACTCTCAACCACTGCGCCACAAGGGAAGCCCTCCCAGTGTGTTATTTTTAAGCAAATCTCAGACATATTTTATTAATAAAACTTCAGGGACTTCCCTGGATGGGGAACTAGATCCCACATGCATGCCACAACTGAAGAGTCTGCATGCCACAAGGAAGATCCCGCGTGCCACAACTAAGACCCAGAGGAGCCTAAAAAAAAAAAAACTTCAGTATACCAAAACCTCATTTTTAAAGAGGTTTAATATAAATGTACAGTCAATGTTAAAATTTCTGTCTCATGTTTTAAACATTAGATTACAATTAATTTGTTCAAACCGGGATGCAAACAAGTCTATCACTGCGTTCTTTTGATACGTCAAGTCTCTTTTAATCTATAGGTTCCCTTTCTCTCATCACCCCCCCAACCCTTTTTCTTCTGGAAATTTATCTGATGAAGAAAACTGGTCCTTTGTCCTGTGAATTTTCCCAGACTGGAATTTGCTGACTGCATCTCTGTAGCGTTTTTTAAATGATTCTGGTAGATCCAGAACTGCGATGGGTTTTAGATTCATCATTTTCGGCAAGTATCAAGTCATTACCTCCTGTTGTATTACATTGGAAGGCACATCATGTTGGATTGTCTTTCTTTTTATGATGTTAGGATTGATCAGTGCGTTCAGGGGTTGTCAGCCTGATTCATCATTGTAAGATTCCCCATAGGCTTTTCACATATGCTTCTAGCAGCTGTTGATGATTATTGCATAGGTCCATTATTTCATTGGGTGTTATGAAAGAATGATATTCTTCCATTCTGTCTTCATTTATTAGCTGGAGTTTGTAATAAAAACTGTCCCTCAACCATTTGGTATTCTTAGATATATTTGTACAAGAATGATAGCATAAAAAACTGAGTATTTACCAGTGTTCAGATAGTGGTATAGTTTCCTAGCATTCTCCAAAAAATGACCAATGAGTTTAGTTTTTAGTTGTCATGATGAACTGATGGAATTTTTTGCATATATGACGTGTCTCAATCAATTGCAGTTATCCTTATTCATGCCAAAAGTATCCCATCTTTAACCCTTCATGTTGGCTCCTGAATCATTTTTGACATGACCCCAGTAGCTTTCTCACAATCTGATGTGACAAGATGCTCCGGAATCATCTTGTATATTTTTCCTCCCAGACCTAGAATTAGCCAGTTCTTTAAGGAAACTTTTTTTTTTTTTCCTGCCACACTGCGGGGTATGTGGGATCTCAGCTCCCCGACCAGTGATCGAACCCATGCCTCCTGCAATGGAAGCAAGGAGTCTTAACCACTGGACCACCAGGGAAGTCCCAAGGAGCCGTTTTCTTTTTGGTGGGAAATAATAAGATCACCATCTGGATGTAAGCAGTGCTTTTGCTCAGTGTATCCAGATAGGCTATTAATATTAGGCCTTCTTTATGAAGGGAACTAAGAAATACATTTTATTATGTTTTAAGAGAAAACACATCATGAGTTTATACTGATTTTCCAATTCAAATTTGGGATCACTGTGTTTTTATTTCTCTTCTTTTATGTCATAATCATAAGAGAAAACCTAATCTTTCAGGTTGAAAATCTTGGTTCCTGGTAACATTAACATAATTGCTTATTTTTTTTATCCTATTATATATGTGTATATATGTACATGTACATAATATATAATATATTCAGAATAACAACAAAAATATTATTACCCAGATGATAACTGAAAAATTTAAGTTTTATTTTCACCTCTTTTTGTCATTAGGCTACATCCCACTGGGGATAAACAGCTAAATTACTGCATTTTAAAGTCACCTAAAATAACTCCTCTCTAAGGAGTAACCAACTTCCGAGAGTTTAAGCTACCAACTACACACACAGTTAGTTTCATTTTGTCTTAACTTAATTTTGTTTTATAGTGATGTAAAACATTTACATGATTCCAAAGCCAAACATACAAAACAAAGTACATTTAGAAATGACTAATTTCCATCTCTTCCACCTGGTTTTCCTTTCCTCCCCACAGGTAACTGTTTTTGTTAGGTTTTGGTTTATCCTTCCACTTAAAAAATAAATATAAGCCCCCCAAAATGTATATTTACATTTCCCCTTTCCTTAGGTAAAATGTAGCATGCGGTGTGCACTGTTCTCCACCTTGTTTTTTTCACTTAATATATCCTGGAGGTCATCATAAAATAATACACAGATAGTCCTCATTTGCAAAATGGCTAGAAGGCGAGGGGGCAGACCTGACTCAGTCGCCTGGGGAGACAACATCCAGCGGTCCAGCGCCGTGTTTTTCAGATCCCCAGAAAGGATGAGGTCAGATGGGTCAAGCCCGCGTGGGCACCCAGGGGCTTCGGGGAATGAGTTGGAGGAGGAGAAAGCCGCAGCCCAAAGTCAGTTGTCTGGTCCCCTGTATCTGGTTCTCAACCAACTTTCTCACTGCAGAGTTTTCAACTATCACCTATCGATTTACAGTGCGACAATAAATAGCCTTGTGTGGAGTCTTTTCGTGGATTTGAAGCTTTCTTTTCGACCGAGGTGTACTGGGGCATCAGGCCTGGATCAAGAAGCCCGAAGAGTGTAACCTTCCTAAGTTGCTCCTGGAAGTCTAGCTTCAACCCTACCTGCCAGCTGCAGCATATCCCAAAGAGAGGAAGGAACGGGGAGGAGACGGAGAGAAAGGCAAAGGAACAACTCTAGGGACTCAAGGGAAACAAGAGCCGGAAGAAGGGGAAGACCTGCCCTGGAAAGGAGGCCTGGAAGGTGTAGATGTGGTTGCTGGTAGTGGCGTCGTAGAAGACTACCTCCCCGCATTCGTGATTCACGCGGACGCCCACTTTCCTGGGACAGACCGAGAGATCCTCCCGGGTGCCGGCCTTGGTGAGCGCCTGGCACTCGGAGCCTGCGATGCGCAGCGCCCAGAAGCCGGTTAAGGGCTCCAACGCCAGCATGCCCCTCCGTGGTACTGGCTCTGAGGCCACGCCCACCACGCAGCCCCCGCCCCCGGGCCCTTGGAGCTCCACCTCCCAGGCCTGGCAGCCGGAGGAGAAGCCTGGCAAGCCCAAGGACACAGCGGAACGGACGGAAGCGCTCAGGGTCGGTGGGCTCAGTCCAGCCGCTTTGAGAAACCTGGTCCAGCGTCACTGTCTTCAGATCCTGGGAAATGATGAGATCCGCGTGAGCCGAGGCCGCATCTAGGGTCACTGAGGCTGCGGGAAGATAAGGAGGAGAAAGAGGGGCAGCCCCAGGTCAAGTCGTCCAGCCCCCTTTAGGATGGCTTTCTCTTCATAGTCACAGTCCTCTTTGTCCCCAGAGAAGTCCTATCCCTCCCTCCCCCTCTTCGAAGTTAATTCCTAAATTTCACCATATGCCGCTCTGAGGGTGCTCTCCATTGGTGGTGAGGGGGGTGTCATTTCAACACTCAGCTGAGACTATCTCCTCTTCCTTCCCCGTTTCCTGTGGTCCTCATATCTAGAAGAAGATTTGAGGCTTGTATAAGAGTTGTCGAAGCTCAGGCTATCTGAGCTCGAGTAATTTTCTAAAGTGCAGCCCCTCAAAAACAGGCATAAATGGAAGGGTGGAATGCAGAAGGAGGGATAGTCAGCCCCGGTCTCACCACAGAAGCACACATTTTTTTTTTTTAAATTTAATTTATTTACTTATTTTTGGCGGTGTTGGGTCTTCATTGCAGTGTGCGGGCTTCTCATTGCGGTGGCTTCTCTTGTTGCAGAGCACGGGCTCTAGGCGCGCGAGCTTCAGTAGTTGTGGCACGTGGGCTCAGTAGTTGTGGCTCGCAGGCTCTAGAGCGCAGGCTCAGTAGTTGTGGCACACGGCCTTAGTTGCTCCGTGGCATGTGGGATCTTCCCAGACCAGAGCTCGAACCCATGTCTCCTGCATTGGCAGACGGATTCTTAACCACCGCGCCACCAGGGAAGTCCCCATTATTATTATTTTTTTTTCTTTTTTATGTCCGCGTGGCCATGGGGGATCTTAGTTCCCCCACCAGGGATCGAATCCACGCTCCCTGCAGTGGAAGCGTGGAGTCTTAGCCACTGGACCATCAGGGAGGTCCCAAAACATGCACACTTTTAATTGGATTTGGACATTAAGTTATAGTTTGTCAAGGCTAGAAGGCCCCCATCTGCCCTCTCCAATTGCCTGAGTGGCTGTGGTTCCAGTCTTTGCCAAAGACTTAGGAATGGGGGCCTCATTCTGCCTGTTGTCTAATTTGTTGTCTCATTTGTTGTCTACTTTGTTGTCTGATATGTTGTCTGATTTGTTGTCTGATCTGTTGTCTGATTTGTCATCTAATCTCACACCCTCTTACTGTAATATTACTTAATTTTTCCTGCTGGATGGGGGGTGGGGAGAGATGGAGAATGTGGGAATGTGGGGAAGAGGAGAAAGAGTGACCAGGTTCATGGGGATGAGTTAGGTGAATTGTGGCCCAGGCAGTCCTTACTGGTCTCTAGAGTCTACCCTGGCTGAACTGATGCCTAGGTAAATAGTTTTAAAAAAAGAAAAAAAAAGGGGACCGGAGCAGTCAACTATAGTGACTTCCTTTATCCACTAGGGGGTACCACAGCCAAAGCAATAAGCAGAAGCCAAGCTGGGGCTTCCAGGTCATCTTCCTCTTTTTGCTTGAGAACCCCCTCTTCCTTCTCCAAAGCGTCAACACTACCCCCACCTCCCTCAGCCCAGCTCCACTCAGGGACACTGTCTCTGAAGTCTTCTCTCTACTGGGGTCTCGCTTCTGTCTGCCCCTCACTCAACACCTCACCTAATGTCACGCTCTGCTCTTGCTAGCTCCTTTTCATTCTTCTCCCTGCCTCAGTGAGCTTGGAATTTCATAAATTCCCCTATTTTGCTAATTGTATAGCTCCATCCTTTTGTTGAAAATAGGTGTGTCCAACCAAGTACTGATGGTAAGTCAGCCACTTGTACACTTTCCACTCAGGGTGGATTCAGCCCTTTCTGCAACCTCTACAACCAAAGCATCCATACAGGTCCATCTGGCTGTGCTTCTCAGGAGAAGCTGTTCTGTAGGACTCAAAATAAGGACTCTATCAACCTGCTGAATGACTAATAGCCTCAGTACATTTCAGGCTGTACTTTCCTCCATGCCATTGGGTAGAATCCAGGAGGTCCCACCAAGAACGTGTTACTTTCATTAGCAGCTCCTAAGGCCTCTGCTGAATTCTCCATGTCTCCTGAGTTTCAAATCTTGAGCTCCTGTTCCCCCCACCCCTACCTCCTTTTTCATAATCGTGGAGCAGATAAAGGTTCAATATTACATTTTGTGTTTTAAAATTCTTGGCAATTTCTGCCACAGGACATCTTTCACTGGCGAACTTTCTTCCTTGGTCCCTGCCTTCTGCTGCTCTGCAGGCTGTCTCTCCTGGGCTGTACCCCTCTTCCTCTTACATAGTTTGAAGGCCCTTTCTCCTTCCTCTCTCCCTCCTCCTGGATCTGCATATTTCAGAGCTAACTTTCCACCGCCAGGTATTCCTTGCTCTGAGGAATGTCAAGGCCAGATTTGAAACTATCATTTTTTAATGAAATGTCCCAGTGCCCTGAGTCGTTCTCCCTCCCAGAGACGTGAAAATAAGGTCCTGTCTTGGGAGACAACGCCACCTACTGCCCACTGAGAGCTGCCAAACACACAGCTGAAGGACACTTTTTATTGCCTGTTCTGGGTAAGGTCGCAAATAATCCAGGTTAGAATAATTTAGAATTGAAGTTGAGGTGGTGATGAGACATTCAAGGATGCACAGGAATTTAAACTTGGTAAGTACATGAAGACCATAGATAAGGATCTGGATGGTCCTGGGGCTCAGGGAGGTTACAGGACCTGCTTAAGGTTAACAGCTGCAAAGTGGTGGAGTGGAGGTCTGAATCTGGCCCATCTACCTTCAAAGTCCATGTAGCTCCACCTCATTGTGCTAGGAGGGAGCGGATCTCTGGTAATGAATGGTAAGAGAGGTGATAGGGAACCCAACAGCCAGCAGAGACGAGAATTTCAAGGAAGGGACTGCTGACGATCTCATGTTTCAGAGTCATCAGTTTGGATGTGGGCTGAGAAAGCATCACTAGGATTTAGTTGGAGACTTGAAAGAGTGGCTTAAGATGCCCAGCATTGGGCAAGGCATCAGAGGGTAAGCAAAGATGGGAAGATATAGTCCCATCCCTCACGGAGCTATGCATGAGCCAAAGTCAGGGAAGTTGGCAAAAAATGTAATGGTAATAAATTAGGAGGTGGTTCATAAAAGGGAGAGAGGTATATAGACCTGCAAGTCCCTCTGAAACCTTTGTGCAAATTAGAATAAGCCCCTCCCCTTCCTCAGGGCCAGTCATGCTCTTGGCAGCAGAGGCCCATGGCTTGGTAAGTAGACTGTGGGCTGGGTCCCAGTTCCGACTCATCCACTCTCCTGGCTGCTCTTGTAACAGTGAACAACCTGCCCACTGTAAGTGGAGGCCCCGGAAGGATGACGACTGAGTAGCTAGGAAAGTTTCATGCAGGAAACTGGGATGTTGAGCTGGACTTAAACTGATGTGAGAATTTAGAGCAGCTGCAAGAAGAGGTAGAAGGGCTTCTCTGCTGGAAAGTGTCGAGCAGAGCCAGGAAAGAAGTGATGAAGGAGAGGGAAAAGATGCAAATCACCGGGGCCCTGGCTCCAATACTTTGAAGTAGGCAAAATCAGGTAAAATCACTCATGCAAAAACTATCGATGGGGCTTCCCTGGTGGCGCAGTGGTTGAGAGTCTGCCTGCCAATGCAGGAGACACGGGTTCGTGCCCCGGTCCGGGAAGATCCCACATGCCGCAGAGCGGCTGGGCCCATGAGCCATGGCCACTGAGCCTGCGCCTCCGGGAGAGGCCCCAACAGTGAGAGGCCCGCGTAACGCAAAAAAAAAAAAACAAAAAACAAAAAAACAAAAAACTATCGATGGCCTGCTATATGCAAGGAGCTATCTGAATAGGTTGTGAGGCAGGGGAATAATAATAACCCCTAACAATTGTGCATTGGTTTATAATTTATAAAGAACCTCCATTCCCAGCTGTGACGTTTGATCCCCTTTCCTGGCAAGGAGACTGTGGTCGTGGTTGTCTCAGAACATGAAGCTCTAAATCTCAGAATTAGGATCATAATCCGGATCTTTTGGGTAGTTCAGAATTCCTTTCATTCTAACCACTGATGCTTCTTCTTCTTTAAATGTAAGTAATTGTTTAAATAGATGATACCCTTACTTGGTTCCAAATTTAAAAGGTACAATGGGAACCTCCAACCCCCATTCTCCAGACAGCCAGACATCTAATTTTAGTGCATTTTAATGTGTGTTTTCTTCATGTGGGAGAGACTGAGCATCTTTTCATATGTTTTAGAGATATTTTTTCCTATGAAGTATCTGTTCATTTCCTCTGTCCAGTTTCATCCTTGGTAGTTAATTTTTTTTTCTTTTGTAAGAGCTCTCTATGCATTAGGGGGATTAACCCTTTGATTTATTATTTTTTTTAGCCCTTTGATTTGGGTGGTAGCTGTTAATATGTTTTCTTTTTACGCTTTCCTTTGGTCATTTGTCTCTTGACATTGTTTTTGTAGATTTTTCCCCCATGCAGATCTTTTAAAATATGATTGAATTTATCTCTCTATCCTTGTATGATTTCTATATTTGAATCATTCTTTTTTTTTCATTTTGTTTTGTTTTTTTTCTTGGCCATGCTGCGTGGCTTGTGGGATCTTAGTTTCCCAACCAGGGATTGAATCCGGGGCCCTCGGCAGTGAAAGCGCAGACTCCTAACCACTGGATCACCAGGGAAGTCCCTATATTTGAATCATTCTTAAATTGGTGTTAAGTACAGTGGGTCCTTGCCTTCAACTTGCTCAATAAGAAAGTAGGAAAATCAAGAAAAGTACCTAAATAACTATAAAAGAAATTACCATATGGTCAGTACTCTAAATTTCTTCATCTGTCTATCCAGAATCCAGTTATCAATCTATCTGAAAATTCACCTTTCCATTTATTAAGGCTTTACTTAACTCCTTCTAAGGGCCAGGAAAGGTGTGAACAGATGACATTTTGTGGTGATGAGGCATGTGGGCTAAAATGACAGAGATCCAGATCTGAATCCCAACTCTCTGTTTACCCCTCTGTGGCCTTGGGCGGGTTACTTAATCTCTCCTCATTTTTGTTTCTCATATTATCTCCTAAGATGTGACAAATGAGGAATGTGGAGGGGTCAAGGATTAGAGACTGATGAACAGATGTGTTAGTGAGAAGCTTAGGGAGAGAGATGTAAGATGAGTCCGATGCCTAGATTTGTGATGTCAGGTGGTGAAGTCTGTTCTGACAAGGACAAGACAATGGTCACTAGTGTGGGCAGCAAAAGTAAAGGTCGCTGGATGTGAGCATGTCAATGAGCTGAAAGACCTCAGTGTTGATGGTCATCTACATCGTCCTTGAAATCACCCAGGATGGTGGCAGGACATGGGTGGCTCACAGGGCTCAATGGCTCATCCTCAGCAAATCAAGGGAATTGGCTCTGTGGAGAACAGCAAGGCAGAGGGAGAGCGTGGGCGACCAGAGCTCCACACATAGGGGCTTTTATCTGGCTCTGGGGACTTCACGCTTAGGAGGTGGTGTATGGAGTGAGGAAGATGCTCACCCCACCCGTGACCCTGAGATTCGAGGGAGCCATCCCCTTTGATAAAAAGGCCAGGGAACTATGACTTATGGGGAAAGTGACTTTTTAATAGAAACCCTACAGCAGACAGTGGTCAAGTGGGATTAAGGAAGGATAGTATGGAGTGAGATTTGAACAAGAATGTTGGACCTTCTAATACAGCCTCAGCTGGCAACTCTCATTAGTGTTGTCCCCTGTGGGGCCCCAGCGTCGGTGCTGAAACCACTGACTGGAGGGAAATTGGAAGACAGTGGCTGGGCACTTGGTTTTCTGGTATCCTGAGCAGCTGCCGTGGTTCTCTGACGCCTGGATCCCGAGGTACCTAGGCGGAGGCTCTGGGAGGTCTTCATTCTGTGCGTTGACTCTCATTTCATGTCATACTTACATCACAGGCACCAAGACTTTCCTCCTCCCCATGTGCAAACAAGCCACACCTTTCACCAGCCAAAGTCCATCTCACCTTCCACCTCCCCTAGATCAGTCACGCAGCCATGGGAAGATGGGCCTTGTCACCTCTCCCCCATGTTTACTAACGCGGGAGCATATATAATCGGCACGGTCTAAAAACCATTCACCTGCTGGCCATCTCTCCAGATCTGGAGCATGAGATCATGGCCTGATGTCGTGGCAAGAGAAATTGAAGTAGGATACCAGGGGAGCTTTTCTGGAGGAGGACTAGGCAAGAGGCTTAGGGACTGAGTGTTGAATGCAGTGTTTAAGTGAAGTGGGGATGGGGGAGTACTTTCTTCTTTGGGTCTTCTTTGGAGATGGCTTGAAAGGAAGGGAAAAGGTCTCCAAACTGCCCTATGTCCTGTTCTCCTTCTCTTTCCCTTTCATTGCAGAATCTGTATAACCGTGAGAGCGATGCTGGTTGGGGGAATGAACAGCTGACAGAGATGCTGATGCAAATAGTCGGGTATTAATTGACAGCAGTAGCCAAATTCTTAGAGTGTGACCGCGAGCCTGCAAGTATCACAGTGTGGTACTTGATAAACTCCTGCCAGCTTCTCTCAACTGAGGGCAAATCAGAGAAGACGTTCAACTTTTAAGTTTATGAATCTCTGGCTTCTGACCAGGATACTCTGGCCTTTTAACTTTGAGCTGTAAAAATATGCACAGAAAGCTCTGAAGAGGAAAACTGGTCTTTGAATCACCTGCTTCCTCCAGGTGCGTGAAAAGGAGTGATTTCAAGTTTAGTAAAGACATGGAAACCAGAGGGTGTGTGTCAAAGTTGATGATTGATTTCTGAAACTTGTTGCAGAATGGTGGTTTCTGTTGTCCGTGCTAAAGTTCTATTGATGGAGAGTGGGCAGCTGCCTGCAGTTGGAGGGCTGAATCAGGTCCTCTGAGCTGTTCCAGGGCCGCCTCCTTCCAGCTGGGCCATCTTACCTGGACTGTCTAGGGTGGCAGGCTGTCCAAAGCTCCAGTGGAGAAGGAGGCCCTATAGATGGGAGGCTGGCAGTGTGAGGTGGAGGCCATGATCCCTCTGCGGGAGGACAGCCGGGAAGAGGGCATCTGCCCCATCTGCCAGGAGTGCCTGAAGGAGGCGGTGCGCACTGACTGCAGACACCTCTTCTGTCGAGCATGCCTGGCCCAGCACCTGGAGAAGGCCTCAGCCTCCGGGGTCCTCAGCTGCCCGCTTTGCCGGAAGCCCTGTTCCGAAGGGGTCCTGGGGGCCGGCTATACCTGCGACAGCCACCAGAAGAAGGTGTGCTGGTTCTGTGAGGAGAGCAGATGTCTTCTGTGTGTGGAATGCCGGGTGTCCCCTGAACACAAGTCTCACTGTGAACTGGCCATTGAAAATGCCATCAGCCACTACAAGGTAAGGTGGGGTCATCACAGCCATCCCTCTGCCACCACCTCCCTGAGTTACTCCTTCCTACTCCCTGTCCTTTATGCCTGACGTATCATAGAGGCTCAGTAACTGACACTTTTCTTTGTTTCTTCTGCTTTATTCTATTTTGGACCCTTGTCTTCACTTTTCTGTGTTTATCTTGCTACTAATGTTAAAGTTTCAATGCATTAATAGGAGTCTAAGAGGAGATACGGTCACACGATGTCAGATTCCCAGGAAGCATGAGCTCCTTGCATTTTGTTCATCTGTAGCGCAAAGGAGTTGAACTAAATAATACAAAACTCTTTTAGTACTAAGACTGTATGGTTCCGCTGTTTGATAGTACTAGAAAATTGGCTAGAAATATAATCAGGTTTTACATATCCTAATGATTAACTGTAAATACATTGAAACCTGGAAATTAGTACATGATTCTCTCTCTCTCTTCCTTCTTCGTCTTTTCTTTTCTTCCTTTCTATAGTGATTATTTTTATCCTATTTTTAAATTTTTTTATCATAAAACTAGTACATTCAGACAACACTGTAAGGTATAAAGTCAAAACTAAAAATCTTTCTTCCTGCGTTCCCCCATTCTCAGTCCCCGGAGGTAACCACTGTTAGATTTTTGTGTATCATTCTTCCAGAAACTTGTGTGTGTGTGTGTATGAATGCAGTCTCTAAAACACACACACACACACACACACACACACGGATTCTCTATATATTTTTCTGTAACTCGTTTTTATCATCTAAAAATACATCTTGGACATTATCCCATTTTCCCATCAGTACATCTAGATCTTATTAATTCTTTTCAACAACTGCATGGTGTTCAACTCTGTGAATGTACTATAAATTGCCAGATATTGAGCTATTTCCAGGTTATTGTTTTGTTTTGAGGTCTCATGGAATATTGTAATGAGTATCCTTCAACATATATTTTGGAGGACTTAGGATATCCAAGCTGTATTTTGGTGAAAGAATAACCTAACTTCCAAGTTTTGATCAATTTTTCCTATCACTATTTACTGAATAATCCATAGTTCCCACACTGATTTGAATGCCGACTTCTTAATCTGCCATGGGTACGTATAGACTTGCACATTTTCTTGACTCTCCATTCCGTTCTATTCTTCTATCCATTCCTGCTTGTGTGTCAAACCATTTTAAGCACTGTACCTTTGCGATGTGTTTTAATGTCAGGTAGCTCTTGGAACCCTCACAATATTCTTATTTTTCAGAATTTTTGTGGATATTCAGATATATTTATTTTGCCAGTTAGCTTTAGCATTTTTTTCCCAACTATCCTCTACCCCCATCCCCAATTCAGTTAGTATTTGATTGGATTGACAATTGACATATTTTCACCATGGTGTCTTTCTATCCAATAATGAAGGATGAATTTCCAAGTCTTCTTTTAGTTACTTGGCTTTTTGAACATGTTATAATACAGGATGAGAAACTGGGGAGTCCAGATTGAGGGTGACTATGGGAAGGTAGAGAAATAACTCAGAAAGCCAAAGAGGCAAATTTCTCTGGTTCTAACATCATTCCCTTTAAGTGCAAGGCACCACAGGAGGGCAGGGAGAGCTCTCCCACCTGCTGATGGGCCAGTGAATAGATGGAAAAATCTATTCACTCACTCAATGATTTATTCAGGCCTGTGCTTTGTATAGGATGCCATGCTAGGTATTGTAGGAAGTATAAATATGATTCATAATCTTTGTCCTCAAGTTTACCTTTAAATTATGACAGGAAAACTAAAATAAATAAATAACAATATTTGTTCTTTAAGAAAGACTTATGTTCCTTATTAGGAACTACCATACATGCTAGGAGTACAATGATGAACAAGTCAGATACCATCCCTCCTGCCAGGGACTTTGCAGTTTAATAAGAAAGACAGACACGAAATCAAACAAACTACAAGTCTCGTATGAGCTAAGAAGAAAACAAACAAGAGTCTGAGATGGAGAGTAATGGGTGACCCCTGTGGTTGGTGAGGGCCTCATGGAGGAGGTGGCACCGGTGCTGAGATCAGGAAAAAGGGAAGGTGGCCAATGTAAAGACTGGGCAGAAGGGAAGCACAGATTTGAGAGTCCCAGATCCGGAAAAGCCTTGTTATATTTGAAGAGTTTATAATTAGAGTGTGAATTGCCAGGATTTACTGACAGATTAAAGTGGGGTGAGGGAATGAAGGGAATCAAAGATGACTTCATGAGTTTCTCATTTGAGAAACTGGATGAATGATGGAACGATAAGGACTGGGGAGAACAGGTTTGAATGAAACATCAAGTTTCATTTAGGACGAGTCAAGTCCAAGTTGAGACACATCAAAGTAGGATCTTAGTTAAGTGGCTGGCTTTGAAATCTGGATCTCCAAAGAGAGTCTGGGTTAGTATTCCCAGAACTTAAGACAGGGTTCCATCAGAATAAAGATAATATTTAAATCCAAGGGAACGGATGCAATATCCTCAGGAGAGAGCCTAGAGAGAAAAGAAGTTCCAGGGCAAGGTCCTTAGAAAGGCCATCATTTAGATGTAAGGTGGAGGGGGACCCAGCAAAGGAGACTGAAAGCAAGCCACTAGCAAGGCAGGAGAAAAGCAAGGGGAGTGGTGGTCTAGATGCTAAGAGAGAAGAATCTGTTAAGAAGTGACAGTAGAAGGACTTCCCTGGTCGTCCAGTGGTTAAGAATCTGCCTTCTAATGCAAGGGACGAGGGTTCGATCTCTGGTCAGGGAACTAAGATCCCACATGCTGAGGGACAACTAAGGCCGTGAGCTGCAACTACTGAGCCCACTGCAACGAAAGACACTACATGCCGCAAGGAAGATCCCGCGTGCCGCAACTAAGACCCGATGCAGCCAAATAAATAAATATTAAAAAAAAAAAGAAGAAGAAGCAATGGTGGAGTGCATTGAATGATGCTGGGCCATCCAGTAAGATGGGCAGCAGAGAAGTGGTTGCTGGGCTGGGAGGAGGCACACTTCTTCCGTTGTAACAGTGGGGAACAAAAGAAGGCCTCTGCAAGGGGAGGGAGTCTTGCAGTTTGGGAGAGCACCCGAGTGTTTGGGTATATTTCCTCAATAATATGTGAGGGAAGGACATCAGCAGTGCGGGTAGAGGTGGAGGTGTGAAAGGTTTGAAAAGAGAAGAGAAGCCGCGGTAGAATTTGGAAAAGCGAACCTACAAGTGAAACAGTGGAATTGGCAGGCAGCATAGAGCACCCGTTTGAGTTTTGAAACTAGGGATTTAGTGAGTTTCATGAGGCTGCCTGAGGACAGCCAAAGTCTGGGGAGTTGAAGGTATTTTCAAAGGACTGATTACAATGGGAGACCCTGAGTGTGTTTGTAGATGTTGACAGCATAGTTTTGAAATAAAGATTTCTTATGATTTCTCACTATGCCTCTATTCCTTTGAGTTAAATTTTGTAAATTAAATATTTTAAATTGTAAATATTGTAAATTGTGCCCTTTTTAAAGGAATTACGTATTGCCTGACCGCACTCCAGAAGACTGAAAAATTTGCAATGTCTTTTTTGTACATCTGTTTCCCTACTGCCCAACTCATGTTGTTGTCAATCACTTTTTTCAATGTGGTTTGCTGGTTTTCCAAGTGCGTGACAATGATTGAAGTTGTTTTACTATGCTGGCGGTGAGGTTTCT
This sequence comes from Grampus griseus, assembly GCF_964374135.1. Lineage (NCBI taxonomy): Eukaryota > Metazoa > Chordata > Mammalia > Artiodactyla > Delphinidae > Grampus > Grampus griseus. The sequence continues at coordinate 22,313,141 of NC_139004.1, forward strand.
CTCCACATGGAGACTCACCGTCTACATTTCCCCTTATAATCAGGGCATAAATTCTACATAAGTGCATCAGAGTAGTTTATCTTTTGGATAATAAGCTATACTAATTATGTTTAACCTTCATTTTTCCTATTCCGATATTTCTTTTCTTTTTATTTCATTTTTGGGGCAAAAATTTTAAGAATTTGTACTTGAATCAGTTCTATTCTTTTTAAGAAATAAAATCTCCATGTCTTACTCAGAAATTTACCTAATATGGTGATAGATAGATAGATATTAGGTCTGTATCATTTTTAAAGGTTAAGTAATTCCTGGCTTATTTGGAATTTAATATACTGTGTTGTGTGAAGGATGACTCCTTTATCAAACAATAAAGTTATTTTTTCTTTATTCTGGTATACAGTTGTCCCTCAAACATTTCTGTGAGTCCTTTTCACATCTATATGTTCTTTTTGGTTTGACATAAATTAAATTCTTATAATAGTGGTATTTTTCTTACTCTAGTCCATTGATTATTTTTTTCTGTTCTAAAGTTATTATATAGTTTTGATACTTATTGCTTTATGGTTTATTTTTAAATTTAGTAGCATCTTTGTCAAATAATAATTTTTGTAACCTGATGGTCTTGCTGTCTTTTCAGAAGGATTTTCTTTTTTCTAAATTTAATTTAATTTAATTTAATTTAATTTAATTTATTTGGCTCTGCTGGGTATTACTTGTAGCACGTGGGATCTTTGTTGCTGCATGCAGGATCTTTGTTGTGGCATGTGGGATCTTTACTTGCGGCATGCAGGTTCTTAGTTGCGGCATGCGGAATCTAGTTCCCTGACCAGGGATCGAACCCAGGCCCCCTGCATTGGGGATGAGGAGTTTTAACCACCAGACCACCAGGGAAGTCTCCAGAAGGATTTTCTTATATAATGTTTCTAAGTTTTATGGAGAATCCCTGAAATTTTAATTGGCATTGCATTAAATTTGTTGATTACATTAAGAATTATGACTTTTGGGGCTTCCCTGGTGGCGCAGTGGTTGAGAGTTCGTCTGCCGATGCAGGGGACACGGGTTCGTGCCCCGGTCTGGGAAGATCCCACATGCCGCGGAGTGGCTGGGCCCATGAGCCATGGCCGCTGAGAGTCTTTGCTGAGTTCATATATCCTTTAACTTAATTTCCTGACATTTTCTAGATGCACGATCATGTGGACATTGTCAGGTTTAGTCATCAACACCGTTTTTCCTCATAAAATATAATGGGTGATATCATTCTTATCCATATTTTTGGGCACTTTTTGTTCTGTGAGGAGCATGTATTTTGAAAGTTGCTCTTTTTTTGTGTGTGTGTGACTGTATTGGTGGAAAGATACCTTTTTGCCTGTTAACCACTTTTTCTTTGATGCATTTTGTAAGCCTTTTTAAAATTTTTTAAATTTATTTATTGGCTGCATTAGGTCTTCATTGCTGCGCATGGGCTTTCTCTAGTTGCAGCGAGCGGGAGCTACTCTTCGTTGTGGTGCGCAGGCTTCTCATTACAGTGGCTTCTCTTTGCTGCAGAGCACGGGCTCTAGGTGCAGGTTTCAGTAGTTGCGGCTCGTGGACTCTAGAGTGCAGGCTCAGTAGTTGTGGTGCATGGGCTTAGTTGCTCCGTGGCATGTGGGATCTTCCCCGACCAGGGATCGTACCTGTGTCCCCTGCATTGGCAGGTGGATTCTTAATCACTGCACCACCAGGGAAGTCCTAGTAAGCCATTTGAGAAGGATTTTAAATGTTGCTATGTTCTCATGTTTCCTCACTACTTAATGTCTTTTTCGGTCAATTTTTTTACTGTGAAATCACATTTTATCTGATATCTAATAGGATCACAGACTTTAAAAAATATTTATCAAGACAAAACAGGTCTTGCACTATTCCCTATATTTCAATTTGTCTTTTTTTCCCCCTGAGGAATATTTTAGGAAGATAAAAGTTTGTAGAATTTTGCTTTCTAATTCTAATGAGTACCTTATTTACACAAATATTACCTTAATGCAAAAATGGATGAATAAATATTTTTTGAAAAACGAGGGACTTTACCTTACTCATTTTGAATATTTTAAATGATAGATCTGAATTATTCTCGTTTTTCATGCATTATCTTTATTGCTGTTATCTTTGCTTTCTTTTTTCATTTACACAATCTCTGTAGTTGACTTTAAACTCTTCATTAAATTTTAAACTACTCCAGAAGACAGGACTCTGACATTTTGAACCGGATCTTAAGAACAGACCTGACTTTGACAGGCAGCAATAGACAGCATTCCTGGCAGAAGGAAGTAAAAGAAAAGCCATGAAGAGGCATGGCTGCGTGGGGGTGTGTCCAGGAAACCACAAGCAGCTCTGTTTGGCTAGTGCGGAGAACAGGGAGGGAGTAGAGAGAGGTAACCCAGGAAATGTAAATTGGGTTACAGAGGGCCTTGGATATTGAGTTGAGGAGTTCGGGCTTATCTTTGATAATGAGAAACCCTTTTGAAGACAGTAGTAGCACAGGTAAAAAATAAAATATGACTGAGGTTTCAAGCTGAATGACAGACAGAAGGGTGAGTCCAAGGACAGAAATATGGTGGTCAAGAGTAGTGACTTGTGGAAGAGGGTGGGGAAGAGGAAGATAAGTTTGATTACTCCAAACTGAGTTTGAGCTGTCCGTAGGGCAGTAGGAGATACTTAAATCTCAGCTGGAAACATGGGATTGACTGTTAGGACAAAGAGCTTTTGGGAATTATGATAAAATCTGAAGCCTGAAATTAAGGACATCATTTAGAGAAAGAGGAGGGTTAAAGAAACAACCTCAGGAAGGTCAAGGAAGGACGGGGGTGGGAGGTCAGGGGAGTGGGGTGGGTAGAATCACATCCAAGAAGAGGAGGCCTGAGAAGAAGGCGCCTGTGGGTTTCCTTCCTGGGGATCACCGTGACCTTGGAGAGAGCAGTTCCAAAAGAATGATGAGAAACAAAAGCAGATGCTGAGGAGCAAAGGGGCCACGAGGACGTGAAGACAGCAAGAACCAACTACTTCAAGAGATGTAGTTGTGAGAACAGAGAGAGTAGATGGAAGGGGTAGCAAGGTGAAAGTTGCTTGCTTGTTTGAGCTTTTCGAGACCTGAACTTTCGTGCTCACACAGACAATTCCCTGCCACACTCCAGCCTCCGCCTTCACCGTTGAGGCCCTTGAGTGAAATCCAAGATGCCCATTTACTTCCTCCCCCTCCTTCTATGACTGTTTTATTCCTTGTCTGCTGGGAAATGCCTGCAGGTAACACCAGTGACATGAAACATTTTATAATAATTTCCTAGTGACATCATTGTCTCCTCTGTTTTCTGTTTGTTTACTTGAATGTCCTCGCTGAAGTCTCACCCACAGCCCCTTGACCTTGGTTTCACCCTCTGAATCTCAGGGCCAGAAAAAACTTTCACAGTCATCTCGTCCACCCCCAGCCTTACCTGTACATCTCCAGTGATGTGGGACTCTTCTTTCCCAAAAGCAATACATTTTAAGAGTTTATAAGAGAAAATGAGGCAAAATGACAAAAAGAAGAAACATTCCCCATAAACAGCCAACAACAACAAAATCCACCCCCCCCAATTTTTTTTGACCTGAGGTGAGAAGGATTTACTTAATGAAACACACACGCTTCAGTCAATAGCACACTCTTATCTTTAGTCCACAAATCCTGTTCATGTTTTGTTTGTTCCATTTAATCATCATTCCTCCCTCTTCCATGGACAACCACTTAAAGTGTTTGTTGTATTTTTATTTGTAGACAGTTTGGTAAAACACACAAACGGTGTGCTTGTATATTGAATTAACAAAATTATATGATGGGCTTCATGCTATTTCTTGCTTTTCACTCTACCACGTTTTTGAGATCAGTCCATGTTTTGTGGGTCCCATAGTCCATTTCTTCTGACACATGCACTGTGTTCCATAGTGGGCACCTGCCATATTTTACCCATCCATTTCCCAGGAATGGACTTTATGTGATTCCGATTCTCTGTTACCACAACCAGTGCTGTAGTGGACATGTTCTCTTAGAACCTAGGAATTCTCTGGGGTTTTTACTCAGAAACAGGATCACTGGATCACAGAGGAAAGCACACCTAGGTGGCCGGAACCGTTGCCAGAAGGGCTGTGCCGGTGCACATCTCACCAGCCCACAGTGTGGTCCTTATATCCACACACATCCCACCTCCCCCAGGTGTTATCCAGTTGTCTAATTTTTATTACTCTGATGGGGGTCAAATAACATTTCATTGTATTAGTTTCCATTTCTCTAATCACAGGTGAGTTTGGGCATCGCCTCGTCTGTGAATTAACTGTCCATATTCTTTGCCAATTTTTCTCTTGGGTTCCTGTCTTCTTATTGATGTCTAGGCTTTCCTTTTATTTATTTATTCCTTTACTTATTTATTTAGACTGTGCCTTGCAGCTTGAGGGATCTTAGTTCCCCGACCAGGGATTGAAACGGTCCGTGGCAGTGAAAACACTGAGTCCTAACCACTGGACCACCAGGGAATTCCCTAGGCTTTCCTTTTATATTCTATATATAAGTCTCTTGTTGGTTTTAGACTTTGCAGATATTATCTCTTAGTCTGTCATTTCTCTGTTAGGTTTGTCCATGGAGTTGTCATTGAACAGAGATATTTAATTTTGAGGTAATCAAATTAAATCATTCTCTCATGGTTTGTGCTTTTGGGGTTTTATCTAAGACATTTTTCCCTACCGCCAGGTCACAAATTTATTCTTTAACATTATTTTCTATTAACTTTGTGGTTTTCCTTTCACACTGTCTTTAATCCAGCTAGAGTCTGCCTTCGCATATGGTTCTGGATAGGGATCTGACTTCATTTTTCCCTGTTGTTGTAGCCAGTTTTCTCAACACCATCTCCTACAGATTTTGTCCCTTCTCTTACTGAACTGTGTATTGCTTTTTATTTTTATTTTATCTTATTTTTCCCAGTTTTATTGAGTTATAATTGACATACAGTAGTATGTAAGTTTAAGGTGTACAGCATAATGATTTGACTTACATACCAAATGAAACGATTATTACAATAAGTTTAATGAACACCCATTGTCTCATATAGATACGAAATTAAACAAATAGAAAAAAATTTTTTATTGTGATGAGAACTCAAGATTTACTCTCTTACCAATTTTCATATATAACATATAGCAGTGGGAATTATATTTATCATGTTGTACATTACATCCCTAGTACTTATTTATCTTATAACTGGAAGTTTGTATCTTGTGACTGCCTTTATCCAATTCCCCGTCCTCCCACTCCCCACCTCTGGTAACCACAAATCTGATCTCTTTTTCTATGTTTGTTCGTTTGTTTGTTTTGGAAGCATAATTGACCTGCAATATCATGAGAGTTCCTCTTACACAACATAGTGATTCAATATTTCTATACCTTTCAAAATGATCACTACGATAAGTTTACTTACAGTATGTCACGATACAAAGATATTACGCAGTTTTTGACTGTATTCTCCACATTGCACATTTCATACCTGTGACTCATTTCTTTTTACTTTTTTTTCTTTTAAAATTCTTTTGTAAACATGGGTCTGTCCCTGAGCTCTCTCTTCTTCCATTTTCTATTTGTCCTTGTCCCAGTACCATACTGTTTTATTACTATGGCTTTGTACACCCTTTTATCTGGTACACAAATATATTTTGTAACTAAGGTAACAAGGGTTACAAGAAGAACGTTTCCAGACTCTTTTGCTGACACCCCCCACCCTGCGCCTTTCTTCCATTTTGATTCATTAAAGGCTTATGCTGATATCAGTATCAGCTTTGTTTATATTTGCTTTCTACATAGTTTACCCAAGATCTGAAAGTAAATGTTTTAGAAACTGAAATGATTCATTATATCCTTAGATTCCAGGACACCGTGACCCATCCAGACACTGATTTAAGATTTAGAGAGAGGTTCCATGCCTTCCTGGGCTGTGGGTTTGCTCTAATAGAGAGTTCTTGTCCCTCCCAGCCAGGGTAGGGGAGTGGTACCAGAGGTTTTTCATGTCCTCTGTAAGTCAGGTCTCTCCAGATTGGCTTCACTTGTTGATGAGAAATAGTGAGGGTTGCCAGTGATCAGCACATAACTCTTAGATGTCGGGAGAAAAACACCCTGAAGTCAAGTAGAAAAGGTTCTCTTACTATCTGTTATTTTTATGTAGTTAAGTCTTTTTTAAAAATTACCTATTGCTTTTTGCCATCACTATCCATTAAATAAACTCTTGTGTTCCTTAACCCAAGCATGATGCATAGAAGGCTGCCTATTTTTAGGCAGAATCTTACTTTAGCCTCATCCTGGGATCAGGACACCCCCTCCCTGCCATGTGTTCCACGGGCACCACCCTCACCCCCAGTCTGACCAGCAGGGGTGTCTGTCTCTCTAGGAACGACTCAACCGCAGGATCAGGAAGCTCAGAAAGGACATCTGCGAGCTCCAGCGGCTCAGGGCTCAGGAGGAGGAGAGACTGCAGGCTATGCAGGTGGGCTTCGCAGAGTCCCAGGAAGGACTCCGGTCTGATCATCTGTCTGTCTGGAGCAGCCTGCTGTGGGGGGAGGGCCTGGAGGCTGGAAACACAAGTGCTGGGCTCGGCCTTGGGGTTTGCTGGCTGAGTGACCTGGGGCAAGTCAAACCCTCTGACCTTCATGTGGTTTATATGTTCAGTGAAAGCCAGTCGTGTTCCACCTGGTTCTCGGTGAAGATCAAAGGAGACAAGCAGCCCATCAACTGAAAACTACTCCACAAACCATAGGTCTCTTTCTCTGTCTCTGACCATCTACCTTTCTGTTGCTTGCTCACTTTGATGTGGGGTCTCTCCTCACCCTATGACATGAAGGGGGTTAAAAGTCAGTGGAAGGGCTTCCCTGGTGGCGCAGTGGTTGAGAGTCCACCTGCCGATGCAGGGGACACGGGTTCGTGCCCCGGTCCGGGAGGATCCCACATGCCTCGGAGTGGCTGGGCCCATGAGCCATGGCCGCTGGGCCTGTGCGTCTGGAGCCTGTGCTCTGCAATGGGAGAGACCGCAGCAGTGAGAGGCCTGCGTACCGCCAAAAAAAAAAAAAAAAAAGAAGTCAGTGGAACGATATAGCCGAGTGGGGTGTGTGTGTGTGTGTGTGTGTGTGTGTGAGAGACATGGCATCTGTGGATGTTCACAAGGGTGTGAGGTGCGCGGGGAGGTGTCCCTTCATTTTTGAGGAACACGGCTCCCCCTGTAATACCCATAACATGCAGAGGCAATGCCATGAGGGGAGGAGGACCGAGAAATCAGCATTCTCGCTCGGAACGTTCAGAGACTGAAGGTCCAGAGGGAGCCATCTGACATTGAATCTTAGGGAGCCCCTTTTCTGGAATTTCAGGCAGACTTTAGGACCCACAGGCTGGAGGCTGAACTGGAGCGTCAACACCGAGCCAGGAGACAGCTGGATGCCCTCCCTCAGCAGCGGCCAGGCCAGCTGGAGGACATGCCAGCAGAGGCGTCCAGAATCCCTGGCATCTCCAGGGCAATGATTCAACTCAGCAGCCTGGTCACTGAACTGGAGGGGATGGCTAAGAAACTGGATGCCAGCCTGCTGAAGGTGCACACCCTGAGGTGCCTCCCGAAGCCTGGGATTCTCCCCAAATAGTGGGCAGCCTACGTGTAGCATCCCTCTGGGAGGTGTAAGGAGAGTCTTCTCTGTGACACGTGGTGGTGACTTGTCCAAGGCTGCACAATGCTGTTGCAGCAGAGGCGGGTACACAGAAGGGGTGCTACCCTCTCCGGTTCTCAAGGTGACAGCCCAGAGTGCCATCCACTAGTTGGTTGGGGAGGGAATTGGAGGGGACAGGAACCTGAGAACTGGTTGTGACTCTCACTCTCTTTCTCTCTCCTAGGATGCCAGTGACTTATTGAACAGGTATGAGCCGTCCCATCTCCCTTCCCACATGTGCTTACACAGCACAAACCCACACAAACATAGATGTGTGTATGGGCTTTCTCACGGTCAAGGAGCTCCACTGCTCCATTAACTTGCATCTTCAGACTACATGGAAAGTGGAAGATTGAACAGAATATACTGAGGGATTTCTTTGTTTCTAGGAGTGCTCCAGAGCAGTTAGAGGTTATTTATCCCAACTTAGAGAAAAGAATCAATGAATCACTTAACCAGTCATCCTCAGCAGCTCTGACCAGTTCATCCCTGGACCAGCTCCTCTCAGACTCACCTCAACCTCCTGGCTCTCCTTCCCCCAACCTGTCCAGCCTCCCACTAGGTCTGCCCAGTGCACCCTCAGGCCTGCCACCTCCTGAACATGCCACAGCTGTGATCAGATGCCTGACCCTCTGATACCTGGACAATAGTCACAGCCTCTCTCCTGAACCAGGCTCCCACTGCAGAAGTCAGGATTCAAGACCTCCTTTTTGCCTGTGAACTGACGGTAGCACCCACCTCTCACAATCTCATATTAAAATGGGAGTACCTGGATGGCATGAGTTCACAGTGCTGAGGCCACCTCTGCCTATGGAGCTGGCACGTCGGTTGGCAGAAATATTCCTTCTGAGCTCCTGTAGCACCTGTTATCTGTACAACGCACCTGGAGCTTACATTACTTTTGTGGTGGACAGACTCTACAGGGACCTCCCATAATGCTCCCCTCGTGGTGTTCATGCCTTTGTATGATCCCCTCTCTTTGAGTGTGAGCAGAACCTGTGACTTGCTTCTAATCAATGGAATATGGCAAAGGGGATGGGCTGTCCCTTCGCAGACTGTATTACATGGATGGGATGCCTCCTTGCTAACACGCTCACTCTTGAAACTCTCCTTGCTGGATTCATGACGTGGATAGCCCTGTGGCCAGCAGGCAGCCTCTAGGAGCTGATAGCAGACTCCAGCCTTCAGCCAACAAGAAGCAGAGGCCCTCAGTCTTGCAGCTGCAAGAAAATTAATTCTGCCAACTGCCTAAGTGAACTTGGAAATGGACTTTTCCCCAGTCGAGCCTCAAGAGGAGAACCCAGACCAACTGACATCTTGAGTGCAGCCTTGTGAGACCCTAAGCAGAGAACCCAAATTTCTGACCCACAGAAACTGTGAGGCAATAGATGTCATAGAAACTATGATATAATAAATCTGTGTTGTTTTAAGACACTAAATTTGTGGAAATTTTTATGGAGCAATGAATAATACCTTTGTATATTAATTATTTGTGCATCACTTCTTTGGGTGAGTAAAGACAGCACACTGTCTTTGTGTCCCCAGGGTTTAGGACAGTGCCAGTCTCATAGTTGGTGTCCAGTGAAATTTATTAAGTGGATGCATGAATAAATTAATAGAAAGTATAAGGACCCTTCTTTTTTCTTTTTTAATAAATGTATTTATTTATGGCTACGTTGGGTCTTCGTTGTTGAGCGCGGGCTTTCTCTAGTTGTGTCAAGTGGGGGCTACTTTTCGTAATGGTGCGCGGGCTTATTCATTGCAGTGGCTTCTCTTGTTGCAGAGCACGGGCTCTAGGCGCGCGGGCTTTAGTAGTTGTGGTTCTCAGGCTCTAGAGCGCAGGCTCAGTAGTTGTGGCGCATAGGCTTAGCTGCTCCGCGGCATGTGGGATCTTCCCAGACCAGGGCTCAAACCCGTGTGCCCTGCATTGGCAGGCAGATTCTTAACCATTGCGCCACCAGGGAAGTCCTAAGGGCCCTTCCTGATGCTCCATGATTAACAAAGGGGACCTTTAACTAGTATTACTGAGCCCTTGCAGAAATGGTCAATAGTATACTTGGCACTGAAGGATACAAAGAATAAAACATGGCTACAAGGAGATGCTGCATTGCGGTGTAAAGAGTAAAAACTCACAAGTCAGACTTGAGTTCAATCCCAGTCCTGACACCTAATACCTCTGTAACCCTGTACAAGTTACTTAGCCTCTCTGCACCTCAGTCCTACCCCCTCTAAAATGAGGATAATCATACTCATGGCCTGGGATTGTTGTAAGAATTAAATGTTATTATATATGCCTGCTGCAGTGCCTAACACGTTGGAAACATTTAAATGTGTTAATTCCATCTTCTTATTCTACGTCTCCAGCCAAAAGCTTATAATCTAGCTATGGAACCAGAATAAACACAGATGGAATAACAAGAGAGTGTGATGGGTTATTAAGTGTCCTAGTTGCTAAGGGCAGTGGAGATTCAGAGGAGAGACACGAGTGAGGCTGGCAAAGTCGGGGTTGGCTTCGTGGGGGTGGAATTGGACAGGCAGGAGAGAAAGGTGGAGAGCATCCAGGTCAGGACAGCTCCACGGATGAAAGCGCGGAGGTAGGAAAAGGTCTCAGCACGTTTGTAGGAGTACGAAAAGACCGACCCAGTCAGTCTGGAATATTCGGGAATGCGGAAGACCAGAAGTCAAGCAGAGGGTTAGATGAGTGACACCAAAACATAGGCAGTCATCAAAGGGTTTTGAGTCAGGAGTGAAAGGAACAAGTGGTGTTTAAGGAAAACCAGTCTGGACTCTTGTTGCCAGATGGATTGGGGGCAGGAAGTCAGGGGGTTAAGGGAGGGGAAGGAGAAAGTGCCTAGTGTGGATGTTCAGAAAAAGAAGGGTATAGCTACTAGGCAGGAAGCTGTATGTCTCAGAGAAACGTGAGACCCCAAATCTAAGAATAAGACATTAGCCAAGGAAAGAGCACCCCTGGATGTGACAGCTAACAATTCCTGTGTCCTAGCTGTGGTTAACGTCAAACAGAGAATTGGTCCAGAAGCATCCTACCAGCACTGGGAGGAGACTGACAAGCTCCGAGGGCCTGTCTCCACTGGAGAGTCAGTTACCCTGCAGGTGCCTGCCAGGCCCTGCAGATGATCAGGCCGGGTGGGCATCTGACCAGCAGATGGTTGGCCAGTGGAGCCTATAAGGTGGCCTGCCGAGAAAGGTCTTATCAAAGAAAGACAATGATAATTAGGTTCTCTAAGAAATTCAAAATGGATCTGTGATGAAGGCATCATTGGTTGGCAGGAAGAGCAGCAACATAGGGGATCAGAGCCACACACGTGACTGTGTCCTGAAGCAAGTGTCATTGACCACGTTGCTCAGTGGCCACAGGCTAGTCCAGTCTCTAAGCTGCCTTGGGCCTCAAGTCCCCTTCCCACCGTTCTTGGATGTACAGAGGCAGTATGACTTAATGGTCATGAGCACAGACGTGGGAGCCAAACCATCTGTCTAATGTCTAGTGTCTAATGTGTATTATCGCTGTGCTATTTACTAGCTGCTCACGTGGGACCAGTTACCCAACCTCCATACATCTCGCTTCTCTGATGTATAAAACGGGGCTGTTAAAAAACAAAACGGGGCTATTAATAATAGTACCTACCTCATAGGGTTGTTGTGAGGATTAAATGAGTTAATATATAAAATAATATTTACTCCAGTGACTGGCCAGAGTGAACTCTCTATGTGTTGATTATTATTATTAGCATTTTTTAATCTCCAGTTCTTCCTTTGGGAACTACTTGTATCTCCCACCACTCCCGCCACCCCACCAGAGCTTCCCACAAGGCTTGAGTCCTAACAGTGGAAAAATCCCATTTTCCTTATTTGCATGTCCAATCTTATAATAAACTTTCTTAATATTTGAACTAACTTGAGTGAGTCTCCATTCCCTGTAGTAGAAGAAGCTGCTACAGCGTAAGTTGTGAAAAAGTCGGCTAAACCTGTGCATGTCCCAACAGGTGTGCACGTTTCCTTTGGAGTCTTGGAGAGGGCGACTGGGAGCTTGGGGTTCTGGACTTCAGCACTTCCCTGGGGGAGGGAACCCTGCGTTCAGACTCTGTGACAAGCAGAGCATGGAGGCTCACGGAGCTGCCTTATCATGTTTTAGGATCTATCCACTTCCTCTGCGCTGAGTCCACAATCCAAACAAGTGAATTTCAAGTAAAATTACCCTGGGAGGGGAGCAAGTGCTGATAGACCGACATGAATATTTTCACTCACTAGCACTTTTACTTCTCAGTGTAAGAAATATAACATTTTTTCCTGAAATCCAAACCCCTCACGGGAAGTGTGGCCGCAGTAAAATATTCACACCAAGGCACACATTTCTGAACAGGGCAGCACAGTGGTTAAGAACGCTAAAGTCCGCCATGGATCAAAATCCTGGCTGCCTGATCTGGCTGAGGAAGTAACCCAAATTCACCTGGCCTCAGCTTTTTAACTTTAAAATGTGGATAATAATAGGAGCTACCTGGTGGGGTTACCAAGCTTAAGTGACATAATACATGTAAAGACCTCCAACAGGCCAGGATCTTCATACATACATACCCTAGAGGCTAATAGTCATTTGAAAAGACCCAGCTAAAACCTACGAAAAATCAACAGAAAAATACAACCCACTCTTTGTTGGAATCCCAAGTCTGGGGGCTTTGGGTATGTTTTAGCATTACTTAGGGACTTGTGTGTGTCTTTTTTTAAATATACGTTTTATATGAAATACTGAACACTCCCAGGGAAAGCAATTGAACCTCCCTCCGATCCTTGGCTGCTGGTCTCCACGTCTTTTCTACCTGCTAAACTGAGGATGAACAACAGAACTTTTGTGGTGACCTCAAACCCTGGGCCTCAATACATTGTGCTCACCCCCTAGAGGTTGCACCTGGATGGTTTGCTCCTCCCAGGGACCTCAGTGGGGAGATGATAGAACATTTTAGTTTACATCCAAGCAGATTCAACAGACATAGTATTAAAAAGATTGACAGTAAAGGGTATGTTTAAGCAGAATAAATGACACCTCCAATAAGAACTAGAAAATAAAATATGTTAAGACAATGCTTTTATTATGCATAGGATTTTAAATTCCTTGGGAGGAGGGAAGTCATTTTACAAATTCTAGGCAGCCACGTGTTAGTGCTTGTTCCTGTCCCAGAATCACACCAGGCAGGGGGATTTCTGGAGTCACGGATAATCAACTTCTTCACACCACCCGTGGCCACAGCTTCTGCAAATGCAACCTGCTCCCCCGCGGCTCACCACCCAAATCCACACATCTACAAATCCCTAATTCTCTCCCTTCTTCTGCCCCATCCCTCAGATGGTACTTCTTGTCCAGCCCTAGAGCAGTCCCAGTGCTTTGGGCTAAAAGTCACAGGTCATGCAGTTCACCCCCTGCCTCCACCTGGGATTCTTTACCCAGCACAGAGCTTACGATGGTGCTATTTCTGCTCCCACAGCTGAGCTATTTGAGACTCAGTCCTTTCCACCATCTCATTCCTTTCGTCTCACTTCTCAACCTCAGATGGTGATCAGGAAGACGCTTTTCCCCAGGGGTTGAGTGTGGTCCTTGGGTTGTGGCTTATAGCGATACCTCCCCTGTGCCCTTCCCACCAAGGCCCTGAATTTTCATCTCAGCCAGAAGGAGGCATTGAGTGGTGTCAAGAGTGGGGGTGGCAGCACATCTGTTTGTGAGGACAGTGGAGGTGACCCAGCGTCCCAGGGGTCACAGATCATCCAGCTAGTTCTCTGCTGTCTCTTCTTCCTAAGAGGCTTATTCCCCTCCTTTCATCATTCATTATACTCATCTTTTAGACTCATCCTTTCCAGAAAGTCCTCTCCAACTCACCTCCTGTTACCTCCAAGGTGGGTTATGCCCCTCCTCTTGGCTTCCCTAGTATCCAGGTCAGACCCCATCACAGCGCCCATCACACTGTGCTGTCATTTCCTCCTTATGTCTCTGGCTCTTCTCTTGAGCTCCTTTAGATACAGGACAAAATTTTTTTTCTTTTTCTTTTCATATCACCAGTGGCTACCATACTGCTTGGCTCATAATTAGCACACAATAAATATTTCTTAAGGATATGAGTAAATGAACTCTAATATTTTGGGGGGAGAAAACAAGATGAAGAGAGGTGAGATGCCTAGTTTAAGATCATATAATTCGTTGATTACAAGGCTGGATCTAGAACCCAAGTCTTCTGGCCCCAAATCCGGTATTCCTTCCACTACACAGCTACTTCTGTGCCTGGTGGGGATGGTGGTGAGGAGGGCTGGCAGTGGTCTGAGTCCCACCCACTGGTCATTGAGGCAAGGGCTTGATCAGCAGACTGAAGGTCATCCCACCTGTCCCTTGCCAAAGTCCCGACTCTATCACATCATCTAAAGCAGTGACTACTGTTCTGAATCTTACAGGTGACCCAGCCAGGGTCAAGTCCTTGGGTCCTCTCTTTGGACCCTGTGCTTAGGGGAGGTTAGCTGCACCCTCTAGGGAGCTCAGGGAGAACTTGGACCCTCGTCCCCAGAGCCCAAAGAAGGGAAAGATCTTCTGGGTGAAGGAGGCAGTGAAGGTGTAGATGGGTTCCTGAGTGACGGCATTGGCAAAGGTCACCCAGCCCACCTCGTAGTCAACAGACACACGCACCTGCTGGGGCTGTTCCTCCAGGGCCAGGCGTGTGGGGAAGGAGCCCAGGGCCGAGACGAAGCCCCAAGCCAGTCTCACCGCCCACACCCCCTCCTCTGGCCGCAGCCGAAGCTCCCCCTTCCGCCGGATGTCCTTACTGACCACACCCAGGGTGCAGCTGCCCCCGGGAGCCAAGTCCACACTCACCACCCACGTGTGTCTCCCCCCAGTGAAGCCACCATGGGCCAGGACACAGGTGGCCCGGTCGAAACGCTGGGGGCTGTCTGGTGACTTCTGCCATTTATAGGAGAAGCGAGCCTGCTGGTGGTCCTCAGACAAGAGGAGCTTCGGGTGGGAAGTCCAGGGGTCTAGAGAGATGTGAGCTGTGGGGAAAACCAAAAGGGCCACAGATGTCAGCAGACATGCTATCACCTTCAGGAAAGGCCTAAATACTCCCCTTGACACCTGCGTTAGTGTTACTACCAACAAAGTATATAGTGCCTACAAAGACCTGCAGTATGGGTATCACCTGGAAACCTGTTAGTAACAGACTCTCAGGTTCCACCCCAAACCACCTGAGATGGAATCTGCATTTTTAGCAAGATCCGCAACTGATTCCTGTGCTTGTTAATGCCTGCTTCAGAGGATGTGTTGGTTAGTTCGTTAGTTTGGACATCCGGGCTCTCATCTGGTTCTGTGTCTTCCCCTGGAAAGCACTTCTTCTCCCTGCAAACTGGCTGACTCCCAAAGCTGTGCATGCCTGCTCTGATCTCCTGCTGCTGACACATCACATCCTCCCCCTCCTGTATCTCGGAGGGTGGAAATATTCTTCCCTCAGTCCAAACTTCATGATCACTCCCTGGGCACTTATGACTCATTTATACAGTCTCCACTCCACCCAGACTCTCTGGCTCACCCACGGGTTATTCATTCTGTCTCAGTAATTCTAAAATCAGGCAGGGTCTGAGGATCACCTTTTAACAAAAACACTTCTGCGGACCCCTGCATAGTGTTACTTTTAGTATCCATAAATTGGGACAAATTCATAAATTCAGATATGTCCATGAGTTAGGATCCCTGCCAAGAGCTCTGTGACTTCCCAGGCTCTTCGGCTGATAGACTGGGAACAGTGCCCTTGAGTGGGGTCCATTCTTCATTCCTTTCCTACCTGCAGGCTGCACTCCTATCATCTATGAAATATAATAACACCTGAGAGAGAGTAGGGGTTCCTGACAATTCTAAGAATGTGATTCTAAACCCAGATCAAATTCCACTCATCCAGGAAGCCCTTCCCAATAGACCTTGTCCCATCCTGATTTAATCTTTCTATCCCATCATCACGTGCAGATCAGAACATGAGCTTCCTGCCAGGGATGTGGTATGTGTGTGTGCCTGTCCCTTCTTCATGGTTCTCCCACAAGCGTTACAAAGGCAGTGACACATATCAGTGTCACGTGTGACATTATGTGTATATGTACATTTATATATGTGATATATATGTATTTGACTATTACAGTGCCCAGTGTAGAACCCTGCAAAATTATCTGCCCATTTCAAGATTAGAATCCTCACTCCCTCCCATCCTGACAGAGGCTGCTTACCTGGCTCATAATCCAACTCAAAGCAGAGTTTTTCTGTAAAGAGGAAATAAAACAGGATGCGATGTCATTAGTCTTACCGAACCATAGAACATTTAATGATGAGGAAACTGAGACCCCAAAAGGGAAGAGACAAAGAGAGGAATGGAAGCTGGAATCCTCTAGACCAGTGGTTCTGAACTTGAACTTGCATCAGAGCCCCCAGAACACTTGCTAAAACACACATGTTTTTGATTCAGGTGGCCTGGGGTGGGGCTGAGATTCGCATTTCTGGCAAGTTACCAGGGGATGCTGATGCTGCTGGCTGGGAGCCCCACTTTGAGCCGCACTGCCTAGCTCTGAGCGGGCAGCGACCAGTGCCTTGCACAGAGCCTAGGATACAGTAAATGCTCAAGAAACATCGACCTAATGAACAGATAAGTGAGTTAATTTATTTCTCGTTCTACTTGGAAATAATTTTGGGGATAGTCAAAGGTTAGCCTTTGATTAGAGTAAAATTTCCTTCACTGCCAGGCCATTTACTTGTAGGAAGTGGACTTGGGGGAAAGCTCTTCTAAGGTGACATTTTTGTGGGTGGGTCATTTAGAACTAGGTGGCATCATTCGTGATGTCACGTAGGAGGAGAGGGAAGTGTTGGCGAGGAGCCACATTCCTGACTCTCATTTCAAACCCTCCACACCCTCTCCTACCACCACTCCCTGTCCCGGAAAACAGGGTCATGGTCCCCACAGGGGCAATTCAACTCTGAGGAAGGACCAAACTAACAGGGGCGGGGAAGCCAAGGAAAAGAGGAGGGAGGGAAGTCAGCTACCACAGGGCACAGAGAAATACCCTTGCTGGTTATTAATTAACAATGTTCATCATCAAAAACTTATCATGTATTACAAATGTGGATTTTTAAAATTACTGACAATGACAGATTGTGGATTTTTATGGATTTTTAAAATGACTGACAATGACAGATTTTGTTCATCGTTATCTTATATATCACTTCATGGCAAGCGGTTAGATCTATTTCATTATTTTTCAAACCAGTTACATTTTTTTCCAGAAATCCTCACCTTTATTATCTCACTTCATTGTCACATCCTGATAAGCAGATTTTATAAAGATCTGCAAATAAGGAAACCAAGGCACTGGGAGAGTGCAAGCCTTGTCAAAGGTCACACAAACGTCGGGCAGCGGGGCATGGAGGCCATTCCTAAATCCAGGCTTCACAGCCACCTGTGCTTCGTGGGGTCCGCTTACCCAGAAACATCTTCACCTCCTTTCGCAGCGGGAGGGCCTGCTGGGGGAAGTCCCGAATCCTCTGGCCCAGCTCAGGGGATACAGCCTCTGGTTTCCGGCACCTTCTGGTTTCACACCTAGGGGCACAGAAATGGTGGGGTCTGGGAATTATCCTTCTTAATGATGCCTCCAGACTCAGCTGGTCACCTTCTAATTGTCTTGGAGGTGCCAGTTCCCATGGACAGACGTGATTCCTCTGGGATGGATCCACTCCCTCCCCACACTGTCCCCTCTTGGGCAGTGTCATGCGGGGGTGTGTATCTACAGCTGGCTGTACATGGGAATGCATTTGAGTATGTGAAAGTTTACATGTGAGTTATTTTCCTTAATGTGAGAATGTATATTTGTGTGGTAATAACCAGCATGTGGTGCGTGTATGTTTATGTATGTGGGAAAAGAGAAGAGAAAATCTTACCTGATTAGAGTGCTTCTGATATCCTAGGAGAAAGAGAGAGAAAGCAGGGATTCAGTTTCCATTTCTCCCTCCCACAAGAAAAGACAAAATACCGTATTCTCAGCCCTAGATAGAAAAAGGACACCAGATCCATGGAGTCACAGCGTTTTCAGGTTTACGAGGCTTCAGGGATCTTAGAGCCCAACCCCTTCATTTTATAAGATCCAGACAGTGAAGTGACCTGCCCCTTAGAGGCAAAGGCAAGTCCCATCCCAATGTCTCCAGCTTCTCAGTCCCCAACGCGTCCGCCTAAATCATGCTGCCTTTCTGATGCCTAATTGGGACCCCAGTATCTCTCCTCCAGTGTGAGGAAGAGAAACAGAACAAGAAGAACTTCCTGCTGGTGGGCGGTGACACAGAATAGTTTGCCTCGGAAATAGCACCTGACATTTGTTCGCATAGTGCTTGATGCTTCTCAGAGTGCTAATTTCACTTGCATTTTACTGTTGGAATCTCACAAATAAAGTATTTTTGAGATAAATAAACAAAGTATCTCCCTATTTGATGGATAGGATGAAGAGACCAAGACCAGAGAGCAAAGCAACCAGGGAGCTCTTGGGGAAGCAAGGACTCTTAGAATTCAGAACTTCTGGTCCTGTGACCCATCTTCCACTTGGGATACAAGGATGTGTGAGTGAAGAAGAGATGGCTTAGACAGGTAAAGATGCAACAAATCATAGGTGAGCACAGGTGGATGGGGGCGGGGCTCAGATCTCACCATCAGGAGCTCCCTTGCTGGCCTCTCCTTCTTCTCCTCCAGTTCTTCAATGAGGGTGCTAAACCGGCAGATTTCCCCAGTGACCAGGACATCAAACTCATCCCGATGCTTTAAGATGTCCCCATCCAGCCTCTCCAACTGGGCTAAGAGGATGCTCTGCTGTTCCTCCAGGAACTGGCTCAGATGTGCAAACTCAGAAATCACTTTTTGTTTCTTGGTGGCCACCTGAGTCTGAGGGGGCAGGAGGAGAGGGCAGGAAGTTATTCCTCCTCTTCCTCCACTTCCTTTTCCTTCTTTTCCCTTAATTCATTCCCGTCTCCCTCCAGATCCACATTCTCCAAGGTTTGGTGGTAAAGTCAGAGCCCCCCACTCCCCAGGTCCCCAGATAGACTTGGAACCATGGCATAGTTTCCTTTACACCTGCCATCCCATTTCCAGGAGGAGGTGTATGGGAGGTGGTGAGGACACCCCACCTCCTGCCATTTACAAAGTGCACACAATGTGCGGGGCACTAAGGTACATTACTGTCCTTACAGCAATTCAGTGAGATAGTGATGATTTTTTTTTTTTTTTTTTTTTTTTTTTTTTTTTTTTTGCGGTACGCGGGCGTCTTACTGTTGTAGCCTCTCCCGTTGCGGAGCACAGGCTCCGGATGCGCAGGCCCAGTGGCCATGGCTCACGAGTCCAGCCACTCCGCGGCATGTGGGATCTTCCCAGACTGGGGCATGAACCCGTGTCCCTTGCATCGGCAGGCGGACTCTCAACCACTGCACCACCAGGGACGCCCGATAGTGATAATTTTTAATCTCCACTTCACAGAAAAATAAACTGAGCATAGAGAGCTGTTTGAGGTCATAGAGCTAATTCATTTCAGGATTCAAACTCAGAATGGGGCTTCCGTGGTGGCGCAGTGGTTAAGAATCCGCCTGCCAATGCAGGGGGCAAGGGTTCAAGCACTGTTCCGGGAAGATCCATGTGCCACAACTACTGAGCCTGCACTCTAGAGCCCATGAGCCACAACTAGTGAAGCCTAAGTGCCACAGCTGCTGAAGCCCATGAGCCTAGAGCCCATGCTCCACAACAAGAGAAACCACCGCAATGAGAAGCCCACGCACCACATCGAAGAGTAACCCCTGCTCACCACAACTAGAGAAAGCCTGCACGCACAGCAACGAAGACCCAATGCAGCCAAAAATAAATAAATAATAAAACAAAAACGCAGAATGACTTCAGAGCCCTCTATGCTATGTTGCCTTGGTTTCAGAAAGGCACTGGACCCTGAGGAAGGGAAAAGGACCAGGCAAGGGATGATGACTTACCAGGAGGACTTGTATCCTTCGATTTTCTCTTGACTGAATTACTTGAATCTCCTCTCTCTCCTTTCTTAGACACTCAAGACACTTCTGTATTTGTTCCTGGGAAGAAGGAGCATAAAATATTTAAGATGGGGGCAGGGATAAATTAGTAGTTTGGGATTAGAAGATACAAACTACTATATATAAAATAGATAAACAACAAGGACCTACTGTACAGAACAGGGAACTAAATTCAATATCTTTTTTTTTTTTCTGTGGTACACGGGCCTCTCACTGCCGCGGCCTCTCCTGTTGTGGAGCACAGGCTCCGGACGCGCAGGCTCAGCGGCCATGGCTCACGGGCCCAGCTGCTCCGCGGCATGTGGGATCTTCCCAGACTGGGGCACGAACCCGTGTCCCCTGCATCGGCAGGCGGACTCTCAACCACTGCGCCACCAGGGAAGCCCTAAATTCAATATCTTGTAATAAACTATAATGGAAAAGAATCTGAAAAATATGAATCACTTTGCTGTACTCTAGAAACTAACACAACATTGTAAATCAACTATACTTCAATTAATTTTTTAAAAATATTTAAGACGGAAACAATGATTTGTTAAGAGATGTCATCTCTGCCTCCAGGAATGGAATGACCCAAGGGAAGGAGTCGTTCTCTTAGCTGACAAGCCTGGGCCGTTATGGTCCTTGACAGCTTACTCTCTTTGGGTCTTCTTCCTCTTGTTTTGTCCTCCAAGAATTTTGATTAGGGCTTTCCGCTTTTAGCTCTGTGCCATCATAAGCTATGACTCTGTGTTCTCATCTGAGCCTTCCTGTCTTCAGGCTAAACACCCTAACTTCTTTTGCCTTAATGAATGGTATCGAGGATCTGTCCTGAGCTTGATACGCCCTTCTTCGAAATTATCCCAACTTTCTCACATATCCCAAACAGAACACATCCAAACAAGCTCTCTTATAAATGGAATCAACTTTCTGGGTATGATTCCGGAGGGAACAAGAAACTTGGATAACGCAAAAAATAACCAATGAATTGTTTTAAAAATTGCTTGCTCTAGGGGACTTCCCTGATGGTCCAGTGGTTAAGACTTCAAGCTTCCACTGCTGGGGGCACAGGTTCGATCCCTGGTTGGGGAACTAAGATCTTGCATGCCGCAAGGTGTGGCCAACCCCCCACCAAAACAAACAAACAACAACAACAAAAATTGCTTGCTGTAGAATAAAGAACAGGTATACACACATAAATGTCCATATAAGCACATTGCAAAATATATTTAGAACTCTTAACAATACATGCTAATTAACTAATTGACACATATACATAGACTCCCACTTGTAATAAAACACAATGCATAAACAGCTAAAACCAGTACACACTCATTTAATGACAGATAAAATTATACACCATATATATTTACCCAACCTGCATATATGTAAACACTAATTTACCTACAAACACGAGCAGTCAGTTACACATGCACACCCAAGTAGTCAGATCCCCCCAAACACACTGCACACGCTGGTAAACGTGCAAACATTAATACACATACACACTGTGCAATCATTTCCTCAAGTGCAAACCCAGACATCCTCAGACACACCTGACTGATGCATGGTTCAGACACATACGTTCATGTTTTGGTGACTCATTCATTCAACATGTATTTATTGAGCTATTATTATGTATTGGCCATAAGTAAACAACATAGGGCATACTTAAAACACAAACACATGATCTTCCATGCCTGGGTCTATTGCCTGGGTAATCACAGAAGCAGGGAGATGGAATTAAGTTTCAGAGTGACCCAAATAATCCACAGCTCTGCTCTGATTCTTTCAGTCCAGTCCAATTCCAGACCCACCCTGGGAACCTCTCAGTTTCCCCTTTCCTACCCTGTAGGGCCCAGCCGCGTCCTCCAGGAAGCGCACAGTGTGGGCACGGTGCTCCCAGGCCTCCCGGCACACCACGCACAACTGCATCTCATCATCCTCGCAGAAGAAGTAGACTTTCTCCCCGTGCTCGGGGCAGATGTCCTCCTCTTCTATGTCCAGCCGGGACACCAGCTTGAGACGCTCAATGTTCTCCACCACGCTGGCCAGCTGCCAATTGAGCCGGAAGCTCCCTGGGCGGAAAGGCTCCTTGCAGAGTGGGCAGGTTGGGGGCTCCTCGGGGTCTGGGCTGGGGATCTCAAGGTAGCGGGTGAGGCAGATGTGGCAGAAGTTGTGGCCACAGTCAATGGTGACCGGCTCCCTGAGGGTCCCTTGGCAGATGGGGCAGTTGACCTCATCTGCCAGGCTGGTCACAGAGGCAGCCGAAGCCATAGTGCTGCTGCGCTTGTGGCCTCTTCAAGGTCACCCTCTCTGCTCAGCTTGGGGAGAAGGGCTGGGAGAACAATGAGGACACACACCTCACACTCACACACCTACATGTGCACATGGCCAGACACAGGGGCATCTTACATACCCAGTGACGCCCTCATGGTCACACACACATACGTGTGCACACAGGGCAAGGTACCCACTTGCATCTCTGGCAGCCAGGGTTCTGCTGTCCCCCTCCCTAAAGAACAGACACACACCCTCCAACAGCAGAGACAGAGAAATAGCAGAGGAGGGGCAGAAGAAGCAGTCACAGCATTCCAGATATGACCTCAGTTACTCTCTGGACTGGTGCCCACGACCTGGGGGTTCCTGCTCTTTCCCGTCCATCCAGAGACACTTGCAGTAGAAGGAAAGTGGTCGTATCTTAACCATCCACAATTGGAAGAGACTGTTCTTCTTTTGGGAGCAGGAGGGAGACTGGGTCACAGAGCAGTAATGCCACCCCAGCCTCCCTGCAGTATGACCAGCTGTCTCCAGGGAGATTGGAGGTATCAGCCAACCCAGGGGAGTGTGGGGACCCAGATAAGGCGCTGTGCCCAGGGCAGGGGTGGTGAGACAGGGCACAAGCAGCTTCACCAACCGGCCTGCCATAGGCTTCCAAAGGGGTTGGAATGTACTCTGTCTGGGGGAGGAGAAAGAAAGATAACAGCGGCCATCATTTATTTACGATGGCCATGTTCCTCACGCTAACATAAGCGATGTAAACATACGATCTTATTTATTCCTCCTGTCTGCTCTGTAACCTTGGTGCTATTAAGATATTAGCTGGGCTCAGCCAGGTTACTTAGCTTGCTCAAGGCACACAGGTAGGGAGGTGGGAGGCCATAATTTACACTCAGATCTGTGAGTCTCCGAGCCGTGCTGTCCAACAGAAATACAATGTGAGCCACGTGTACAAATAAAAGATTCCCAGTAGCCATATTTTCAAAAGCAAAAAGTGAAATTAACTAATATGTTATTTAGCCCCAAGTAGTATCAATATGTAATCAGAAAAAATTAGTCATGAGACATTTTACACCCTTTTTATTTGGTGTTAAGTCTTTAAGAAGGGGCATATTTTACACATACGGGACCAGCCACATCTCAGTGCTCAGCAGCCTCGTGCAGTTGGAGGCTCTTGTGCTGGACAGTGCAGCTCCAGGGGCTGCACTCTTTGGGGCAGAGGGGAGGTGATGTACAAAATAGTTGGAGTGGAAAGGGAGCGAAACACGGTGGGGTGCTGATCCTCCAGTGGGAGAACGGAAGGAGATTTCCTTGGTTTTATCCACAGATGAAGGTGAGTGGATGAAGAACCATGGCTGTTTGATCATTGTCTTGGCTGGCAGTTCAGGAAGGGCACGGGCTGGAAGCCAGGAGACTTGGATTGACCTAGCCTTGCAACTTTCTAGGTCTGTGACCTTGGGGAAGTCACTTTACCTTTCAGTTTACTTTTCCTGTAATCATCTCCTGCCCCCGAGTACTGTTTTCAGATTGGATGTAATAATATGAAAATACTAAGCCTTAGATAAACGTGGTTGAACCTGTTTATCTTTCTGATTAACTGAGTTTTCTAAATTATATCAACATTGTGTTATGCTTTCTCGTCTTCTCCCCGCTGCAGTTAAAAACTAAAATTGAAGTACAATGTTACCCAAACTCCAGTGGGGACACAGGCACTGGGAGGTGGGGGGGGTAGGAGTTTAGGAGAGACCAGCCAGAGTCGAGGAGCTGAGACAAGGAAAGGAGGGCGGAGGAAGGGACCCGGTGAGTGACCATCACACCTGCGGCATCCGAGCAGAGCCCCCGGAAGTCAGCATCTCCCACTCCGTCTGGACTTTGCCGCTGTGTGCACACCTCGAAGCCAGAAGTTTATGGCTCCCACCTGCTCAGCCAGACAGGAAGCAGCGTCTCCTCCCCAATTCCCCCCACCCCACTGTGGTCAAGGGAGGGGTTCCAGGAAACCCCATCTCCCTGTGACCTCATGGCGTACTCTGCTCCCCACCCCAGGAACCGGAAGGACCAGAAGGAGTGGAGAACTGGATGACGGGGCCACTGTTGGGAAATGCTGGGTAATTTGAGATGCCCTGGAGTTTGGACCCACTCAGCTGATAGGTGGTGGCCAGGACTCTGGGAAGCACAAGAGGTGGAGCCAGGTGGCTCCTCTGTCCAGACACTCCTGCCTTCCCCTCTCTCAGCCTCTCATTCCTTTCCCTCTGTGACTCGTAAAAGTGACTCCATTTCAGGGAAAGAGGATTCATGTGGACTGAGACAGAAGCCTCAGTAGACGGGCTGGGGAAGGCACCATGATGCCCTCTACCCCCTCCCACAAAGGGGCCGCCTGTTCTGAGTGCAAAGGGCCCCTGGAGGATGCAGTGACCGCCACCTGTGGACACACCTTCTGCTGGCACTGTCTCCCCCCACCCTCCCAGATGGGTGCCCAGCCCTCCGGCAGGGTCCTGCTCTGTCCCCTCTGCAAGGAGAAGAAGCAGGCCGAGACCCTCTTGGTCCCCGTGCCCCTGGGCCCTCTGGGGGAGACTTACTGCGAGGAGCATGGTGAGAAGATCTACTTCTTCTGCGAGAACGATGCCAAATTCCTCTGTGTGTTCTGCCGGGAGGGTCCCTCCCACCAGGGCCACGTTGTGGGCCTCCTGGACGACGCCATCCAGCCCTACCGGGTAAGAAAGGTAGGGTCAGCTTGGGACTGTTTGAGGCAGGACAGTACCCCAAGGTGGTGAAGGGAATAGGGCGGGGATCTTCATGAAGGGCACAGCTTCCACATCAGGGGACCCCAAGGCTGTTGGGACCCTGGGGCAGTCTCAGACTGAGGGGGACGTGGTTCCTTCCACTTGGATGCGTGGCCTTTCACGTCTTGGGGAAATTCAGCTCCAGCCCCGAGAAGACCTTGCGGTGATGGAGCACAGAGAATTGTAGCCATGGCTTCACTCTCTAGGGAAGGAAGGAGAGCAGGCTGTCCTGCAGGTCATGGGCAGGGTGGCCTTTGTCTCCCTGGATCCAGACTGGATATGGGGTCTAGCAAGGCCCTGACTGCCGGAGCTCAGAGGGAAGATAGGGATGGGGAAGGCATCCAACGAGCACTGCTCTTCTTTTTGAGAAAGGGAGGTGTGGCAGTACACAGCCCATGTGGTCTTGGGGACATTATGCACTCCTGTCTGCCCCTCAGATCTCTCTCTTGTCACTCAGTCACCAGGTCTGGAAGTGGCCTCCGCAGAAATATCTCTCATCTTTCCCTCTGCATTTCCCCCACTGCCGAATCCAGGCTCTCACCATCTGTCACCCAGAGGCTCCAACAAGGTCCCTGTCTGCATTCTTACCTTTCCCCTCACCCTCCAATCTGCTGCGAGGCAGAGCTTCCCAAAACACAAAGCCCGTAATGTCGCTGCCCTGCTCACAATCATTCCGTGGATCCCTACTGCCCAAAGAAATCTCAAGTCTTTAGCAAGGCATTCAAGGCCCCTTGGAGTCGGGATCCTGCCTTTATCTGTCAGCCACCCTGCCCGGGCACCATGTGTCCAGACAAACTGACCGTTATGTACCTGCTGTTTGTTGAATTAACACTCTTTCCTGCTTCTAATACTTTTCACATGCAGTTCCTTCCTCCTGGAAAGCTCTCCTCTCTCCTCTTTTTTTTTTTTTAGCCATTTTACCAATTTTTAAGTGTACAGTTCAGAAGCATTAAGTACTCTCCTCCCCCTCTCTTACCCAACTGGAAATTTATCTTTCAAGGTCCACTGTAACCGGTTTCTGCTTTGGACAAATTTCCCTTGTCCCTACAGGCAGAATTGTCCCCTCCACTGTGCTCCCATCTCACTGTGTGCACACCTTGATTATTGCATTTGTCCGTTTGTATTTTTTTTTTAAACAAGTTTCTTTTTTTAAAAATTTTATTTATTTATTTATTTATGGCTGTGTTGGGTCTTCATTTCTGTGCGAGGGCTTTCTCTAGTTGTGGCGAGCGGGGACCACTCTTCATCGCGGTGCGCGGGCCTCTCACTCTCGCGGCCTCTCTTGTTGCAGAGCACAAGCTCCAGACGCGCAGGCTCAGTAGTGTGGCTCACGGGCCTAGTTGCTCCACGGCATGTGGGATCCTCCCAGACCAGGGCTCGAAGCCGTGTTCCCTGCATTGGCAGGCAGATTCTCAACACTGCGCCACCAGGGAAGCCCTGTCCATTTGTATTTTAATCACTTGTGACTGACTCCATCTCTAGAGGGTGGTCTTTTTTTTTCTAATTTATTTATTTTTATTTGTTTATTTATTTTATTTTTTGGCCGTGCTGTGCAGCTTGTGAGATCTTAGTTCCCCGACCAGGGATCGAACCCAGGGCCCGGGCAGTGAGAGCACCATGTCCTAACCACTGGACCGCCAGGGAAGTCCCGATGGTGGTCTTGTAGGGACAGGAACTGGGCCTTTTTCACCTTTGAATTCCTCAGCACTTAACGGTGTGCCTGGAACATGGTAGACAATTAATACCTGTGAGTTGAATTATGAATTAAGCCGCCACTTTCTGCCCACTCTTCTCTCCACAGGACCGTCTCAGGAGTCGGCTGGAAGCCCTGAGAATGGAGAGAGATGACATTGAAGACATGAAGAGTCAGGAAGACCGGAAGCTCCAAGTGCTCCTGGTAAAGGCCACATTACTGGCCACCTTCTCCTTTGGGGGTTTTCTTTTTTTTTCTTTTCTTTTTAATTAATTTTCAACTGTTTGATTTCTATTTGGTTGTTTTCCAAATATGCTTTTTCAGTTTTCTTTTTTTTTTTCTCTTTCAAATTAATTATTTTTCCTATTATTCCCATTGTCTTTAAACCTTTTTTAAACATATTTCTAATATCTGAAGTTTAGGTGATGTTTAATTTCTTCTGACCCTTCATCCTGTTAGCTTATTTTCTTGTGAGCTTTCCTTGCGGTTCTCACATTTGGGGATCCCACATCTGGGATGTCTCCAGTCAGCACCTTTCTTTCTTTGTTCCAAGCGGGCAGGGTGGATGGTCCAAACAGCAGTGAGGGCCATGTGATCAGCCAGTATCTGGAAGGAACACTGGCTTCTCAGTTTGATCACTCCTCTGGATCCTTCTCTTGTTTACTTCTGGTCCTAAGAAGTTCCCAAATTTTCCCATCAGCTCTGTTGGACGTTTTAAGGATTCCTGTAACTTTTGAGAGTTTTTAGTTGTCTGCATTAAATAACTTTTGGGAATATATATAATTTTGTTCTAAAACATCAAAAATCCACGTAGCATCCATGAGTAAAATATTTCACACAGACATTTGTGACAGAACAGTGTCTTGTAAGAAATCCTGATTTTCTTCATTTAGAACACCACTCCCCCCCCATATATCATATAACGTCATTATTTGTAGAGTGTAACTATTTTCTTAATTCTTGAAAGTGTTTTTATGTTTTGCACAAATTTCTGAAGTGATAATCCTCCACTCTAATGAATAACACATGTACATGGCCAGAATTACTGTTTTTCTTTCCTTTCTTGTAAGGGTGCATTTTTCTCCCCCAACTCCAGTTTTATTAAGGTATAATTGAGAAATAAAAATGCATATGCTTAAGGTGTGCAACATGATGTTTTCACATATGTATACATTGTTTCCTGTAACATTAAGGTAGTTTTGGTAGAATTAGGTGAATTTAGTCTTTTGTCTCTAGTTTCAATGCTTCCTCCTTAGCACTTCTTTGACTCTGTAAAAGTAATCTCAGTTTGGATTTTCTGTCTAATGCAGTAGCTATTTAAAATGATCCTAAGTTCAATTTTCATACAGCTAGGTAGTATTTATTGGTTATACATTAACTGATGGTTTTTAAAATTATTATTCCCAGTGCTGAGAAAATATGACCTGTAGGATTTCATAAAGTTAATGGCACATTTTTTAGGCCTAAAACCTTGCAATGTTAAATAATGTTTTCTGAAATATTAAGTGTTAAATAATATTATTTGAAAATAATAATTTAATTTAATAACTTAATTATTATTTGAAAATAATAATTTTCAAATAGTATTTGAAAATTATGTCCATACTCCGTTTAGTGCTCAAAAATGCATTTCATAAGTCTACCTGTGTAGTCAAACTTCAGAATAAAGTTATTTGACACTTTATTTGTTTTTAAAATTCACTTTATTTAAACAAAAACAATTTATCCATTTCTCCCACTTGGAAATACCCATCTAGGGGTTTTCTTAACAGACTCTGGGGAAGCCTGTTGTCTAGTATCCGTTGCTGAGCTGGGAAGAACGGGCTGACTGTTCTTATTCACCTCCCTGCCTCGGCAGAAGGGCATTTGGGGTCAAGGTTATGGAATCCCAGAACATGAGAGCGGGAAGTGGTTCTGACATCTTCTAATCCCGAATCCGTCTTGCCAGCCATTATTTTTCAGAGCAGAAAATTGATGTCCAGAAAAGTGCTGCTCCCAAGGTCAGACGGCAAAGCCGTCTCATAATGAAATGGCTAGAACCTGGGTCTCTTGACCCTTAGTCCATTGCTCTTCCCATTACAGTCTGTCCGCCTGAAAGCATTGCCTTCAGATAGGAAGCTTGGGGCCAGAAAGTGTATATCAGTGTCTGCATTCCAGTACTGACCACAAGGCTGACCCCGAGGACAGTAGGTTGATGGTGAGGCAATATCTGCCTCCCGCCCATCTCTTCTCTCGTGCTACAAAATTTTCTGGGAGGAAATCCACAGTGTGGGAATTTCTGGTCCCTTGACCAAGGAGACAGAGTTTGGGGACAGGAAGATGTCTCCAGCATCCCTCATCTCCCATCAAAATACACCCTGTAGGGCTTCCCTGGTGGCGCAGTGGTTCAGAGTCCACCTGCCAATGCAGGGGACACAGGTTCGTGCCTCGGTCCGGGAGGATCCCACATGCCACGGAGCGGCTGGGCCCGTGAGCCATGGCCGCTGAGCCTGTGCGTCCGGAGCCTGTGCTCCGCAATGGGAGAGGCCACAACAGTGAGAGGCCCGCGTACCGCAAAAAAAAAAAAAAAAAATACGCCCTGTAGATGGCGACCTCGGTGGCTAAGAACAATGCCACACCATGCTCTAATCACAGCTTCCTTTCGCTTCGATTGCTCTCTAAGAGATCATCTCCACCTGACTCTAGGGATGGTATGGGAGGGTTAGGATGGTATTGCAGATGTGGAAGGATGTTTGAAAAGTTCAACATGGCTCTGAGAGTATAATGTGCATTATTATTAGAATCTCTAGGTGAGACAAGAGCATCGCCCTCATCGTTGGTAAGTTTATCGTGACACCTACCTCCTTGTACCACAGTATTATTTGGGAGAATGAATCTTGGAACTAGTTACTCCTTATCCCTTTTAATCAAGTTCATAGATGATCCTCTGGGAACCCAGCTCTGTGAGCTTCTCCCTAACCAGGCCTGTCTTTCTACCCCTCGTAGACTCAGATTGAAAGCAAGAAGCAGCAGGTGGAAGTGGCTTTTGAGAGGTTGCAGCAGGAGCTGGGGGAATATCAGCATCTCCTGCTGGCCAGGCTGACGGAGCTGGAGCAGCAGATCTGGAAGGAGAGGGACGAGTATATCTCGAAGCTCTCTGAGGAAGTCGCCCGGCTTGGAGCCCAGGTCAAAGAGCTGGAGGAGAAGTGTCAGCAACCAGCAAGTGAGCTTCTACAAGTGAGAGACAGCCCACCAGCTCATGGGAAAGGAGAGGGAGTCCACAGGAAGGGGACACCATACTGGGGGCTGGAAGATGCTGGAGAAAGACAGGAAAGGGAAGGGGAGATTACTTCTAATGAGAGGGACTGATGGTTATTGGGTTCCTTCGGCCCAGAGAGGTTACGGAGATGTAGTCCCAAAAAGGTTGGATGACTTTCCCATGTCACGCACCATGGTCATGCCAAGGGCTTTGGAGTGAACTTTGTAGTCAAGGGCTTGAGCGTCAGCTCATCTAGCTGTGTGACATTGGCAAATCTTGTAACCTCTCTAAACATGGGGATAATCATAGCACCTCCTTCATAGGGTTGTTGCAAAGACCGTGAAAAAACAAATTCATGCAAAATGTTTAGCGTAGTCTCTGCTTCACTGAAAGGACTCAGTAAACAGTGCCTGTTGTGATTATCATTATATTATCCTGTTTCACATCAGGTCTGGCTGATAACTGAAGGCCTGGTCCCTGCTAACCACCATCTCCTAATTGTTGGAGGCAGAACACACTCCTAGGATGAGGCTGAGACAGAGAAAGCAGCTCAAATGAACTGACAACACAGTCCCACATTAGTACGGAAGCATGATGTAAATGAACAGTCTGATGAGTAGGTAATTAGAAAGATCACCTCTCTGGAGGAGGAGAGTTTTGAGCTGATATGCTAAGGAAGAAAGGATGTACAGAATCCCTGATGGGGAGGATGTATGGAAACTAAGTGTATCTTTTTCTTTTGTAGGATGTCAGAGTCAACCAGAGCAGGTAGGGCCCACTGCCCAGTCCCACCTGCTTTACACTTGACCTTGAGACCGAAGGGGGAGGGGCACTCACTGACTCCCCCCACCCCGCCCCCACAGGTGGCTACTCAGAAAAGCAAAAGCACTCCGACAGATACACTCTCTCATCCACTCATACATAAACAGCCCCAATTTACTAAGGTTTGTATTCTAAGGTTCCTTTTAAAACTGATTGTTTGGTATTGGGGACGTACTTTTTTCCCTGAGAAGTGAAGTTAAAAATAATAATTACGTTAGGCTGATCCAGGAACATTTTATTTAATCCCTGAAATTATTAGAGCTTAAGTCAGTATTTAACACCGTTTAAAATGTCAGTCTAAAAAAATAATAAATAAAAAAATAGCCTAGGGGAAATATTTTGTATAGAATATGATAAGCACAAAACTTGGGAAGACCAGTCTGTTCTTTCAATCATTTTTCCCACTCAACTTTCCAATTTCTTCAAAATTTCAAATGCTACAATAAAAGGACAGCAACCAGCAGCTGAGAGGCATTACTAATAGCAGGGCTCCGTTCCTTTCTAAGCATCAGCAGTCTGCCGTGGGCTGAGCAGAGACACAGCAGCTAGGGAAGACTTCTCATATACTGTGTGCGCATGTATGGGTAGGGGGGCTGAACTCAGCTGTCCATGAATCAGGAAGTTCTCTAAACATACTCTCAAAGAGTGTCAGAGATTTAGATCTAGAAGGGCCTTCAAGGTCTTCTGGTCGGGTGAAGAAACTAAAACCTAGAGGCGAAGTGCTTGCTCCAGGTCACACAGAGACTGACAAGCAAAGACTGAGCTGGAACCAGAATTGAGGGCTTTTTCACTGCAGTATAGGATTTCTTTCATCTCCTTTTTTCATCCCTGCACAATCTCTTTCCCTTTGTACTGAACAGCACAACAAATTAGAAAGACTGTGTAAGGCTGTTTTTCAAATGGTACTGTACCGCCCTCTAGAGGCTAATGATCTCTTCCCTTTTGGTCCCCACAGGTCCATTCTCTTAAAGCACCTACCTCTAATTCTTGAGGAGTGGTTACCATGTGTTCCTCTTAGGTCTAGCTGAAATGCTCTTGCTTTAGTAGCTACACATGTCCAGCAAAGATAAAGGGATGATACTCAATCTAATTATTCACCACAGATGCCAACATTCTTTAGTCTGATTTTAGCCTCATTGGGTCTGGATGACCCAAACATTATTTTTGGAATTAGAACCTAACTGGTTACCAATTTGTCTGCAGGTATGAGATGAAGACTTTTGTGAGTCCAGAGGCCATTTCTCCTGACCTTGTCGAAAAGATCCGCGATCTCCACAGGAAAATACTCACCCTCCCAGAGATGATGAGGGCGTTCTCAGGTAAACAGGAAGGGGCAGCAGCTCTCCCCATTCCCATCAGTTGCCCATCTGCCTTCCATCCAGCTCCATCTTTCCCCACCTTCCAAACCTGGCTCAAGACATCTTCCATCTCTTAGGCCCTCCTTTAGTGATCCCCCTCTGCCCAGGGAGACCATTCCCTCGAGCATCTCCTCTCCCCAAGGACGGGCACTGCACTGAGAGGCAGGAAGGTGAGGACTACATCTCTTTCATAGCAGAAGCCGAGCCTTCTTCTGTCCCTGATGTCACATTGTTCCCAGACCACACCACCCTTTTGGGTGCCTATAAGAAATAATAAGTCACAGATCTTTCTATTTTTGCTTCCCTCAGAAAACTTGGTGCATCATCTGGAAACAGATACAGGTAAACACTTGGGGGCTTCGGGAGCCATTCTTTCCTTTATCCGTTTGTGAATTCATCCTTTCAATCCAAGGCAGCAAACAGAGCAATTAAAGATATGAACTCTGGAGCCCGATTGCTTGGGTTCTCTTTGCTCGTTATGAGACACTAACAAGTCATTAAGCCCCTTTGTCCCAGTTTCTTTATCTATAAAATAGAAAATATAATAGTACCACCCCACAAGTAGCTGAAGATAAATGAATTCATGTATGCAAAAAGCTTAGTATGAAACCTGGCACATAGTAATTAATATTAGTTACTTGTATAGATATTATTTATTCAAAAATATTTATCAAGTGCTTGTTTTTTTTTGTCCAGCATTGTGCTGGACTCTTTATTGACTTTGACAAATACTGAACAATTTTTAAAATAGCATTTACTTTTAAATTGGTGCTTAATTTAGAAACTATTCCCAAAACATCATCTCATTCTGCTTCTCAAATTAATGTGCAGAAAACTCACCTGGGGATCTTGTTAAAATGTGGATTCTGATTCACTAGGCCTGGAATGGGGCCCAAGATTCTGCATTTCTAACAAGCTCCCAGCAACAGCGGATGCCCCTGGTCCATGGACCTCACTTTGAGAAGCAAAGCCTTATAGCACAGCACCACTTGCGGGTCAGGTAGAGCTGTCATCTTCTGCCTCCTGGAACAAAAGGGGGAACTGAGGTTCTGAGGAGCCGGGACAATGGCAGGCTGCACAAGGCCGGTGCTCCTTCTGCCTCGCACTCACAGCACACGTGCTCTAGGGGCATTTTTTGTGCTGCCAGCTCTGTTGATGGCCACACCTTCCTCCCAACAGGGGTTGTCACTCTGGACCCTCAGACCGCCAGCCAGAGCCTGGTCCTCTCCGAGGACAGGAAGTCTGTGAAGTACACCCGGCGGAAGCAGAACCTGCCCGACAGCCGCCTGCCCTTCGAGGGTCTCCCGGTGGTGCTGGGCTCCCCCAGCTTCTCGTCGGGGCGCCACCGCTGGCAGGTGGAGGTGCAGCTGGGGGACGGCGGCGGCTGCACGGTGGGGGTGGTCGGGGAGGAGGGGATGGGGAAAGGGAAGCAGGGTCTGAGCGCCGAGGAGGGCGTCTGGGCGGTGATCCTCTCCCACCAGCAGTGCTGGGCCAGCACCTCGCCGGGCACCGACCTGCCGCTGAGCGAGATCCCGCGCCTCGTGGGCGTCTCCCTGGACTACGAGGCGGGGCACTTGGCCCTGCTCAACGCCGAGACCCAGGAGCCCATCTTCACCTTCACCGCCTCCTTCTCCGGCAAAGTCTATCCTTTTTTCGCTGTCTGGAAAAAAGGTTCTTGCCTTACTTTGAAAGGCTGAGGCTCAGCCTCCGAAGTGCGGTGCAGCGCCCGGG
Source organism: Grampus griseus (assembly GCF_964374135.1). Classification (NCBI taxonomy): domain Eukaryota; kingdom Metazoa; phylum Chordata; class Mammalia; order Artiodactyla; family Delphinidae; genus Grampus; species Grampus griseus. The sequence continues at coordinate 22,346,847 of NC_139004.1, forward strand.
GATCCAGCTCCAACCCCTGGGCGAGTCGTCGTGCCCAAGACTGCGGGAGGACACAGGATCTCCGTCCCTGTGGCTTTGTAATTCTTTCACTTTATTTATCTTATGTCCTTCAACTCCCTGACGTTCCTGGTCCCCTCTGCTGACGCTCCCGCCTTCTGTGCGCCTCCGAGTGGAGAACCAGAGGCAGGCGAGGCTGTGCCCAGGACACCAGCAAAGCTGGGGAGCCAGTAGGTTTTTAAGAGGAAAAAAATCTAAAAACTGTTTAAAGCTTCAGAATAACCGTCATGGGAAAAAGCAGAATTTTGTGGAGTTTGCACTAATTTTTTCAGTTGCCTGTTTTTATTGGGGCTTACACATGGAGGTACTTCCACCTTTACAGACCTTAGGGCCTCTTCATCCAGCCCTGGGTGGACCCAGGTCACCTTCCTTTCCGCTCGTTTCTCTTTCTCACAGAGAATGTCCTAATTAAGTGCGCCACCCACCCAGACGCCCGCGTTTCATGTGTCTAATCAGTGCTGATGGGGCTGAAGGAAAGGTTTAAAGCCAGTGGAATCTCTGTGACCCAGACACATCCTGCCGGTTCTTTTACTCAGGACTTGCCTGAGGGCAGTCTAGCCAGATCCCGTTCTTCAATAAAGCGAGGCTTGTGTTCAGTTCTTAACTAACCTCTTAAATATTTATTATTGTTACTGTTGTTACTATTATTGGACACAGAAACTAACCACACATTAAAATACCTTCACAAAGTATGAATCTCTGTAATGATGATTCTCACACCACCTCCACCCTTTCTGATTCTAGCTCTCTTTCAAGTTTAACACTTACATTCCCACCCTCCCACCGCAAGCTCCGAAAAAATCTACATTCATCCCCAGTCAGGTTCCCTCTAGTATAGATCTACCGGCACGATTACCTTTTGTGTAGTATGAGCCCTGCTCCTAAAGTGTGGGGTCAGATGGCTTAAAGATACTCTAAGCGCAGGTACCATATGTGAATTTCATTACAAAATTGTAATACGAATCACTGGGATGTGAATAATTACCCCTAATTTAACTGAGCAAATAGAAGTCCTTGATACAAATGAAGCCAGAGGTATTAGGGTTTCTTCTGTCACCTTGTGTGACAGGCAGAACCATGCTGTGTTTAACCCAGAAAAAAAATCAAATTGTTTGGTAGTCCAACCTAGTAGTAGTAGTAACAGTAGCAGTATTGCCTAATGTTTATTATAAAAGTAGTATATACTGTACTCCTGGTTTTAAAAAGATTCAAACGTTTTCAAAGAGTTAAAAGTCCCTCTCTCCAATTCACTTACTCTTATCACATCTTGTAGGCAACCACTGGTAAAACATTTTTGTTTATCCTGCCAGTTTTGTAGACAAGTGTATTTAGCTTTCTTTTTTTTAACAGATATGAGATTATACCATAAATACTCTTCGCAATCCTCCCCCTCAAAGAAGAACGATATGCAGCACATGCCTCATTGTAACACTTGTCAAACATTACCCAAGTCAAAAGTTATTTTTCAAAAATACACATCTTCCTTTGAACCTTTTAACAAACCTGTGAAATACAGAGGACTTACTTTGTTTTTCTCGTTCTGTGGTTGAGAAAACTGGCACAAGTTAAAGGAACTTGTCTGACAGGTTTCCCAGCTGGTCTTTGTAATCTTCAGGAAGTGGAATCCAAAGGTCCTGGTCCTCAGTGCCTCAGTCCAGTGACCTTACGAAGAAGCTCAGACTTTCCAGACAGGTCATATGGGGCTTTGTTTCATTTTCTCTGCCCTGAGCTAGTGTTTTTGTCAGACAAGACTTTTTGGTTGAGTATGAAAGAGAAAAAACAAATGAACGACTTACACTGTATCTCCAAGCCTCTAGTACTTCTCATTTTAGGGTGGTCCAGGAAACAGGGGCGTGGATATGCACGTTTAGAGGCTCTGGGCCAAAATAACATGCCCTGTATAAATAAAAGAGAATTTAGAAGCCCGAGGGGAAGGTTTAGGAGTAGCCAAGACCCGAGAATGAGGACTGAGAGCTGCCTGGAGGAAAATAATCCATTTGGTGGCCCCCCTGGAGAGTCTGAGGATATCTGTGTTGCAGTGTTTGTGCTGTAAATCCGTCCTTGTATCTCCTCTACAGGTTCCTCAGCACAATCTCCGTTGATCTCAATACTTCTGTTAGCACTGCTGTTTTCTGGGAACGTGAGAGTGATGTGTTCTGTCCACTATTGGGCAGGAGGCAAAAAGAGATCCCACATCTTCTTTATCCACTCCTCTGTTGGTGGACATTTAGGTTGCTTCCATGTCCTGGCTATTGTAAATAGTGCTGCAATGAACATTAGGGTGTGTGTATATTTTTGAATTATGCTTTTGAATTGTGTTTTCTCTGGGTATATGCCCAGGAGTGGGATTGCTGGGTCATACGGTAGTCCTATTTTTAGTTTCTTAGGGAACCTCCATACTGTTCTCCATAGTGGCTGTATCAATTTACGTTCCCACCAACAGTATAAGAGGGTTCCCTTTTCTCCACACCCTCTCCAGCATTTACTGTCTGTAGATTTTTTTTTTTTTTTTTGGCTGTGTTGGGTCTTCATTTTTGTGCGTGGGCTTTCTCTAGTTGCGGCGAGTGGGGGCCACTCTTCATCGCGGTGCGCGGGCCTCTCACTGTCGCAGCCTCTCTTGCTGCGGAGCACAGGTTCCAGATGCGCAGGCTCAGTAGTTGTGGCTCACGGGCCTAGTTGCTTCGCGGCTTGTGGGATCTTCCCAGACCAGGGCTCGAACCTGTGTCCCCTGCATTGGCAGGCAGATTCTCAACCACTACACCACCAGGGAAGCCCTACTGTCTGTAGATTTTTTGATGATGGTCATTCTGAAGATGTGGTACATATATACAATGGAATATTACTTGGCCATAAAAAGGAATGAAATTGTATCATCAGAGACATGGATGGACCTAGAGACTGTCATACAGAGAGAGGTAAGTCAGGAAGAGAAAAACAAATATCATATATTAACGCATATATGTGGAATCTAGAAAAATGGTAAAGATGATCTTATTTGCAAAGCAGAAATAAAGACATAGATGTAGAGAACAAATGTATGGATACCAAGGGGGAAAGGGGTGTGTGTGTATGGGGGGGGATGAATTGGGAGATTGGGATGAAAAAAAATGACAGAGAGGGCTTCCCTGGTAGCGCAGTGGTTGAGAGTCCGCCTGCCGATGCAGGGGACACGGGTTTGTGCCCTAGTCCGGGAAGTTCACACATGCCGCGGAGTGGCTGGGCCCGTGAGCCATGGCCACTGAGCCTGCGCGTCCGGAGCCTGTACTCCGCAACGGGAGAGGCCACAACAGTGAGAGGCCCGCGTACCGCAAAAAAAAAAAAAAAAAAAAAATGACAGAGAGAGAGAGAGCCCTCATAAGAGCTGCCAGTCTGCTGGATTACATACACTTGAGGTGCCTTAGAGGACCAGAGGAGTGATTATAGGGAACTTGAGGGGCATCTCTCCGAAGCCCAAGAACGGTGATTAAAGCAGGCTGGATGTGATGGGAACTGGAGCCGCGGCAATGCATCATCTCTGGTCCACTTGCTTGGCTCTGCGTGTGGGGCGCATTTTTCAGTCTATGGGCGGGCTTGCTGGCTTTACTCGTGTCCTTTATTTTCCTGCTCATTTCAGTTCTTTCTTTTATTCTGGCTTCCAGTTTAGAGTTAACTCAATAATACTCCTTCATTCTAGGTACACAATCATCAGCCCGTGCAAGGTCTTCTTGTTTTATTTATATTTTCTCATTTATCTCCAATTCTCATTCACATTGTCCTCACCCCTGCAGGCAGCTACTCTAGTGTTTTCCATGTATCCTTGGATACAGAGGGATCTTTGAATATATAAATAGTATGGCACTAGATCTGTTTCTTACTTTTTAAAACCCAGTGCCATGATTTTTAAGATCTAATTGTGTTGCTGTATATACATCTGGTTTATAGCTTCTAATTGCAGAATCGTATTCTACAATACACATCACCACATTTTATTATATTTTCTTTTGGCAAAGGGCTTCTGGGTTACCTCCATCTGCCTATGACAACAAGCAATGCTGTGATGGACTTCCCTGGTGGCCCAGTGGTTAAGCCTCTGCGCTTCCACTGCAGGGGGCACGGGTTGGATCCCTGGTCAGGGAACTAAGTTCCCACATGCCTCGCAGTGTGGAGGGGGGAGAAAAAAGCAATGCTGTGATGAACAGCCTAATACTCTTCCCCGTGTAAGAGCCTAAGATACAGCCCAGGAGAGGATGGCTGGTATTTGCACACTTAATTTCCTTAATTACCACCAAATTGCTCCCCAGAATGGCTATATCCATTTACACTTCCGCCAGAGGGGCTCTGAGATTTCTGCTCCCCTGTAACAGGGAAGAGCTAAATCAGACTCCATGTTGGATCTGTTTCTTTGACTTTCACACATAATGGCCGGACTCAGGGAACCCTGCTCCTCTGCCTGGCACTTAAACTAAAGTGCCTTTGTTCAGCTCACAAGGAGACAATCTGACCCTGCCCACCTGTAAATGGTTGAAATTAACACATCCCCTCACCGAGGCTGGCCATTCCAGGACACGTTTTGCAAGACTGATGGCCCTTTTTACTTTACTTCCTCACTGCCTCTCCCTCTCTATTTTGCCTTTCTGCTTTACTTCCCTCTCTGATTCTATAAAAGAAACTGGCATCCAGACCCCGATAAGATGGTTTTTCAGAGACACTAGTCTGCCATCTTCTCAGTCTGTCGGCTTTCCGAATAGTCGTATTCTTTACCTCAATACCTCGCCTCCTGATTCCTCGGCCTGTAGTGGGGTGGCGAGCGGGAGCTTGGACTCGGTAACACCCCACCTCACCTCAACAATAGGTACTATCGAACTTGCTAATTTCTGGAAACCTGCTGACTGTAAAGTGATCTCTACTGTTTTATTTTTGTTTTTTTCTGACTTCCCGTGAGGGTGCATTATCTTCTGGAATTTTCTATCTTTCATTCATTATTCAGTTTTCAATCTTCCTTTTGTTGACTTCCAGGAATTTCTTGCATATTTAGACATTAACCTGCTCATTTTAGACTTGAAAATACGACTCATTTGTTAACTTTGATAATGGTGTTATTCATTAGGTTAAAATCTCGAATTTTGTAATAAATTTCATAAATTTTCACTTTGTGATTTATGTTTTTAAGGTCTTTTTCACCACCACAAGATCACAACTCTCACCCTTCAGAGCCTACCGTAGCTATTCCAACTCCAAATTCCAGAGAAAGGCTTTTGATTGGCTCAGTGCTGATTTTTGTGCCAGATTGCAAGTCACTAGCCAGTGTGTCTGGATGACACTTGATAAGATATCCATCTCAGGGCCAATCGTTGTGGCCAAGGTACCTGGTAAGTTACTTAATGCCTCTGAATCTTAGTCTCCTCAAGTGAAAAAGAGATTTAAAAAAAAAAAAAAAACCTGTTCTATCAGATTATTATGAGTTTTAAATGGATTATCAACGTACTATGGTTCTGGAACCCAATTCCAATGTGGGGCAGCAGCGGGGGGATGGGATGGTTTCCCCACATCACCAGCAATTCTCTGGACACTAGCCGCGTGTCCTACAAGTCAGCTCAATTCTGACACTATCTACCTGGAGATAGCATCAGATTCCACAGGTTAGGGATTCAGTCCCACAGGACCATCCTCCACTTCAGAGGCCAGTTGCAAGTCCAGGTTGTTACCTGTACATCTGACCCACTGGCTATAAATCAGAGGTTCCCATGACCCCATCCTTGGGTTCAATCAACGTTCTAGTGTGGCTCACAGAACTCAGGAAATCTGCTCACTCACTAGATTACTGATTTATTACAAAGGATGTTAAAGGGCATGAATCAATATCCAGTTGAAGAGATACATAGGGTGAGGTCTCAGACAAAGGGGCTTCTGTTCTTGTGGAGTTTGGGGCCCAGCACAGTGGCACATGGAAGCATTCTTGTTCCCCACCTGGAAGCTCTCCAAACTCCCTCCCTTTTGGGTTTTTATGGAGGCTTCATCACACAGGCACAATTGATTAACTCACTGGCCATTGGTGATTGATTCAACCTCTAGGCCCTCTCCCCTCCCTGGAAATCAGGGGAAGAGACTGAAAGTTCCACCCCTTTTCCTGGTTGGTTTCCCTGGCAACCAGCCCCAATCCTTAGTTGATTTCCAAAAGTCACCTCATTAACATAAAGCCGCTTGTTATTCATAACAAGCCACCCATTTCACCTTTATGGCTCTGAAGCATTTTCAGGAACTGAGGACAAAAGATCAAATATTATAACAAAAGATGCTACCATTGTTTTTATCCTTCAGGAAATTCTGAGGGTTTGGGGAGCTGTGAGCCAGAAACTGTGTACAAAGACCAAACATATATGAGAAATACATCTGAATGACCGAATATATATACATATATATTTGTTTTTAAATAAATGTATTTATTTATTTATTTTTGACTGTGTTGGGTCTTCGTTGCTGCACGCGGGCTTTCTCTAGTTGTGGAGAGCGGGGGCTACTCTTCATTGCGGTGCACGGGCTTCTCGTTGCGGTGGCTTCTCTTGTTGCAGAGCACAGGCTCTAGGCACGCGGGCTTCAGTAGTTGTGGCATGCAGGCTCAGTAGTTGTGGCTCGTGGGCTCTAGAGCGCAGGCTCAGTAGTTGTGGCACACGGGCTTAATTGCTCCGCGGCATGTGGGATCTTCCCGGGCCAGGGCTCAAACCTGTGTCTCCTGCATTGGCAGGCAGATTCTTAACCACTGTGCCACCAGGGAAGCCCTATATATTTCCTATAAATCACAATATCGCAACATGTAATAGGCCTGGTACAGCGCTTGGCATTTAGTAAGCAGCTAAGGTTGCTCGTGAAGTTGGGGCAAATTCCCTTAGAATGAGACCCTGGAAGGAAGCTCAGTGATTGATGTCTCAGATGACTGGTCTGCAGAGTCAGAATTACACTGGCATAAACCACTCAAATGTGCACCAAACAGAACCTATTTATCAATAGAAGTAAGGAAATCCTCAATTATCCTTTCTTTTTCTCATGTGTGATAAAGAAGTCTGTGGTCAAAGTCCAAAACTTGGGATAAGTCCAGCACTCTAGGACAAACATAACCGAGGTAGCAGAACTAGAACCTCAGACACTCAGAGCCACGGGTGAAGGAAGGAGTGGAGCTAGGAGTGGCCTCTGATCACGGCCAATTTTCCTGCATCTCTAGGGCTGGATGTCCCCTGAATTCATAAAGAAGTGCAGCTTCATTGCCGGGGGTCAGAGTAGGCAATTAAAAAAAAAATAAATGTATTCTAATTCACAGAAGAACAAAAAAATTAAACTAATGAGAACTGCCGTGTAGATTATCTTTAATTGGGGACTACGGGGCTATCACCAGTGAATATTATTTTTGTAAATTCTCTCCCACGCCATTAGAAAGAAGACACAAGAGCTAATCATCCTTATGATCACAATAAAGCCATTGCCACCAGCACCATCCCCTCACAGCAGTCTCTTTGTATAGGGATTCTGAGACTGGGTGAGTGGCTCTAAGAACTATGCAGAAGAAACAGTGAATGCAAACAAGTCAAGGTGCCCCCCTGGAGATGGGAATGCCTACTGTTCTGATCTTGGCTCAGTCAATGACCTTGACCTTGGAAAAATCATCCAATTTTCCCAGGGCCTAAAGAGCAATGGGATCCCTTCTAACTCTGAGACCTCGTGACTTACCTCCTCTCCTCAGGGAGCTGTCCATCTAAGGGAGTGAAGAGCGAGTACTGCTTCTACCCTCTAAGTATCACCTTGTATCTCATAGGAATGGGGACTAATTTCAGATACTTCCTTCTAGGTCTCTTGGGAGAGCAATGACCTCACACCTTTGTGCTCAGTGAAAACCATGGGCTCTAGAAACAGGAAGACCTTGATTCATACCCTGACTCAGGTTTTAGTTGTGTGACCTTTAGTGGTGAGACCTTAATCTCCCTGAGCTTCTAGACTCCTGGTCTGAAAACTGGGAACAAGAACCCACCTTAGGATTGTTATCAGGAATAAATGAGACAATACACGTAAAAGTGCCGAGCACATTGCCTAGTGCAGTTAAGTATCAACAATGCTGCCGCTGCTAACAATGACTTAAAATCTTGGAGCTGGGAAGAGCCTCAAGGGATGATCAGATCCAGGTTTCTATCTTTAGGCAGAATCTAAGGATGTCCTCTTACAGATAAGGCAAAATACATAAATACAGAAAATTAAAGAAATGAGAAAATGGCTATTTCCTCCAATAAATGAGACCCCGGGGGGGGGGTTCCTCTTTTTTTTTTCCCCCAAGAAGGTCAAGAGCTATCAGGGGCTATGTTTTCCTCAAAGGCCTCGTTCTCTCCTCCTGAAGCATGCACCAGGATCACATCACCTTCCTTGTTATGCTACCTTCTGGGGTAAATTCAGAGAGGCACTGCAGGTTTGCTATGGGAGTTTTTGAAATTTTCATCTTAAGTTTATAGCTGATGAGTATAACTCGCCCTGAGCTTCACCATATGGTAAGCTATCATGTTAAAAAACAATTACATTTCTGCCAGTGGCACTATGAGTGGTCAGAATTTTTTTTTTTTTCCAGTTTCACAAGAAAACGGATGAGTACACTGACCTACTCAAGGAATTTTTTTTTTTTACTCTTTAAAGCCTGAGTGGCTGTGAGAGTCGAGACTGAGACTGGAATACAGCCAGGTCCCTGTGAGGAATGCATATTCCGAGAAAGGATAAGTTGGGGGAAAACCACCCAGTGGCACAGGAGATAGGAGGGGAGCTTTTCCTGGGAATCCTTCTGAGAAACAGAATCCCTGGCCTAATGTATGGATAATGTTTTCGTTTATGGGTACGAACCCCCAAGCCAAAAAATAAATATAAAATGGTATTAGACCGGTATTACATCTGGGTTCCCTGGCTGAAGCACTGCATAGAATGCTCTCAAAAAGCCCTGCTGAAGAGGAGCTCAAAATAAGTTACTAAAAACACATGAAGAAATGATCCCCTTCCACACCGGAAGACACAAACTGGACGAGTACAACCCCAAGAACTTCAACTATAGAACAATCTAAAAGAGACTAAAAATGGGAATTTTTAAATGATTAAAGAACGAAAAGGAAAGAAAAGAACACGAAAATCTAGTGCTAAGAACCAAGTAGAACTAGACATAAAAATATAAATGAAAATAGTCTTATTGACTTGGTCAAACGATAGATTAAATGCAGATGCAGAGACAGTTTATGAATTGAGGAAATAAATGTAAATGACAGACAGATAATGAAATGGAAAAGCGGAGAAAAATTAAGACACCTGAAGAGTGGAACGTGAAGCTCCAAAATATGACTTACCGGAGTTCCAGGAAGAGAGACGAGAGAAAATTGAGAGAAGCAGTATTTTAGGAGACACTGAGTCTGAGTTTTCCAGAACTGATAAGAGGTAGCAAGCATAGATTCAAGAAACACAGGTACTGAACAGGATAAATAATGACAAACTTACCCCTAGACACAGAAACTGAACAAAAGAAAGACAGAAAAATCTGAAAAGTAGCAAGGAGAAGACGTCCCAAGGAGCCAGTTAACCGAAAGCAGACTTCTCAACAGCAACAACGTAGGCCATGAAATAGACCCTCGACCTTCTTCTTCTTCTTTTTTTTTTTTTTTTTTTGCGGTACGCGGGCCTCTCACTGTTGTGGCCTCTTCCGTTGCGGAGCACAGACTCCGGACGCGCAGGCCCAGCAGCCATGGCTCACGGGCCCAGCCGCTCTGCGGCATGTGGGATCTTCCCGAACCGGGGCACGAACCCGTGTCCCCTGCATCGGCAGGCGGACTCTTGACCACTGCGCCACCAGGGAAGCCCCCCCTTTTTTTTTTTTTACAGTGCAAATGCATTGGATTTTAATCTTTAATATCTAACATTGCTTTAGGACATGTTTTCTCTGAACCAGAAACAGAATGCTAATTGCATAAAAATATACACATAGAAAAAATAGTTCTCCATTTTCCCGGGGAAAAGACAGTAACTTCTAGAATACTCAAGTGTTTTAATTATAAAGCCTTGGTCATCTCATTTATTAGCTCTGTAACATGCATATTTAAACATTATTAGACAACCGTTAACAATTTATAAAGGTAAGGTGCCATTACTGAGTAAGTAGCTTCTCCTGTGAGTGGATGTGTCCCTTCTCCCACCAACAAGGCAGCAATATGGTTAGTTTAATTTCATGAGTACATGATCCATTGCTGCAAACGCTAATTCTCTTCTCCACCCTGTGCTTATCTGTGCATGTATGTGAGCTGGTTAGATCGCACAGGCAACCTCTCTAACTTCACTAGTAAGAGGAGCTGGGCTTGGGCTTTCGATGCAGACTGACCGTGTCTGTCTGCATCAAGTGATCTGACCTATCCTTGGTAGCAAGCACTCTCCGAACTGCTTCCTCAAAGGCCGCTGCGACATTCGTGGCATCTTTTGCACTTGTTGCAAAGTAAGAATAGTCGCCGTTGTCCCTGCACCAGGCTTGTGCTTCTTCTGCAGACAGCTGCCGCTCTCTGATGTCAACCTTGTTACCCAAAATCACAAAAGGAAAGCTTTCGGGCTCTTTCACTTCCGCATATGAATTCTTTTTTCCAGTTACTCAAGTTCTGGAAGCTTTGAGAATCATCAACGCAGGCAACAGTCAGAACCTCTGTAAAATGGCGTCCTTAGGCTTCTGAATCGCTCTTGACCGGACGTGTCCCAAATCTGCATGGTAACAAAATGTCCAACCACCTCCAAATCTTTACTTAAAAATTCCACACCTATTGTATGGAAGAGCTGGGTATCAAACTTATTAGTCACGTATCTGTTCATTCGAGAACTCTTCCAACTCCACCATCTCCAAGGAGAATTACTTTAAAAAGCGATGATTTTCCTGCCATTATTAATCTCAAGATCTCTGATTTCAGAACCTTTAATTGTTCAGTTCAAACATCATCATTATCTCTAGGACTGTCTGGAAGATTCACCTGGACACGGACAACAGGGAAAGCGGTTGACTACTGTGCCGGGCTCATTATAGGAGTGCAGGGAGTTTCTCGCGGCCACACGGAGGAAGCCTGGGAGCTCCTGTCCGGTCAAGGACCCGGCAGGCAGGACACGTCGGTGGCACTGCTGACCCTCGAACTTCTGAAAGAATTGCCATTAAACTAAATTTCCGTTCTCAGTTAAATTCTAGCTCCAGAATGAGGAGGAAATGAAATTCACAGAGAAAAAAAGGTAGTTTACCACAAACCTTTGCTGAGAGATCTCCTCACATTTCCCTCTCAGGAAGAGGGAAGTTAAACCCAGGAGGAAGTGGGGGGGCGGTGCGGGGATGCAAGAGGCAGCCATAAGAAGGGGCACTGATGAACGTGTGAGAAGCAGAAGGAAGCATTGAGTCCGTAGAACAACGATAATAGTGACTAATTGGAGGTATATTAAGACAAGGCGTGTACAAGATTGTTTTCAGACATCAAAATATGAAGGAAGGGACTTCCCTGGTGGCCCAGTGGTTAAGAATCCGCCTGCCAACGCAGGGCACACGGGTTCGAGCCCTGGTCTGGGAAGATCCCACATGCCGCAGAGCAACTAAGCCCGTGCGCCACAACTACTGAGCCTGTGCTCTAGAGCCTGTGAGCCACAACTACTGAAGCCCGCGCACCTAGAGCCCGTGCTCCACAACAAGAGAAGTCACCGCAATGAGAAGTACATGAGCCACAACCAGAGTAGCCACCGCTCGCTGCAACTAGTGAAAGCCCGCACAGCAACCAAGACCCAACACAGCCAAAAATAAATAAATTTTTTTAAAAAAAAGAAAAAAAATTTAAATATGAAGGAAAACCTGTATGAGAAGTAAAATTAATCATGGTTTACCTCATGGTGTAAGTCGCTTGGACATACACATGGTAATGAACATATTCAAGTACTGCATTGGCCAAAAAGTTCGTTCAGTTAATGAATACGTTGCTCAAGAAAGTTCTTGGCGGGGTGGGATAGGGAGGGTGGGAGGGAGGGAGACGCAAGAGGGAAGACATATGGGAACATGTGTTTATGTATGACTGATTCACTTTGTTATAAAGCAGAAACTAACACACCATTGTAAAGCAATTATACCCCAATAAAGATGTTAAAAAAAAAAAAAGTTCTTGGTGAAAATGAAAAATGTGTCTTATTTTTACTTAAACTGAACGAACTTTTTGACCAACCCTATACTTACCTGATGTTAGGCCTACACTGAAGGGATGGGAATGCGTGGGGAGTGTGTGTGTGTGTGTGCGGTGGGAAACAGGGAGAACAGAGCTAAATCTTCCTTCTCCACAGTGTAAAATTAGAGGATAATGCCCCAAACTCATGTTATTTACAAAAAATGAAGGTGAACACCAAAATAGTCTGCTAAAAAGGATTAACTAGGCGACTGGGGAGAGGAATAGGGCAGGGCACTGTTCTTTTTTCCTCTGTAATAAGCACTGTAGATGTTTGACCATATGTGCAGGTGTAGCTCATAAAAAACAACTTAAAAATATGAATATAAAAATTTTTTAAAATCTGTTGAATAAATCTTGCTGGCAACTTTCTGTACTAGGATGGCATCATACATTTTTATTATTACACATTTTTATTATTTTGCAAGGGTCTTCTATGCTGACACTTTATCTTCTACAGCTTATTGTAGAAGTATGACACTCATAAAACTCATCAAAGCAACAATGACCTGAATGCATTAATACTTTGTTCAAATGGAAATGTTCCCATTTTAATAACTATTAGCTTTTAATTATACAATAATCACCTAAAAGTTTCAAAAACCCCTCATTGTTGTATAAAAACTCTTTCCAAGAAAGGGTAAAAGGCATTTTGAGAATATGAAATTCTTTCATAAATAAAGGGTTAGTAGTGTATAATTTTAGGGGACAGTTCACATCAACCAACAAAATAAATTTAAATTTTCAAGAATATGCTAGTAATCAGATGCAGAAAAACAAACATTATATGATATCACTTATCTGTGGAATAAGATGATACAAATGAACTTATTTACAAAACAGAAACAGACTCACAGACTTAGAAAACAAACTTATGGTTATCGAAGGGGAAAGAGGCGGGGAGGGATAAATTAGGAGTTTGGGATTAATGTATACACTACTATATACAAAATAGATAAGCAACAAGGACCTACTGTAGAGCACAGGAAACCTCACTCAGTATTCTGTAATAACCTATACAGGAAAAGAATCTGAAAAAGAATGGATATATGTATAACTGAATCACTTTGCTGTACACCTGAGACTAACACAACACTGTGAATCAACTATACTCCAACATAAAATAAAAAATTTAAAACAGATTATGCTAATAAATATTGTCTCTCAAGATTCAAAAGTAAATTAAGACTTTATTATAATTATGCATGTCATTTCTAATAACTGACACATTTTACATATATGTATTTAGAAAGAAAAAATAAATTTAAGAGGGAAAACATTAATGAGTCCACAAATGAGAGCTCAGGGAGGAAATATGCTCTTTGCCATTAGTATAATCTTAGAGGTACTTCCTGTAATCCTCCCTCTTCTACCTTTCAGATGGCAATTTTTTTTTTTTTTTTTTTTTTGCGGTACACGGGCCTCTCACTGCTGTGGCCTCTCCTGTTGCGGAGCACAGGCTCCGGACGCGCAGGCTCAGCGGCCATGGCTCACGGGCTCAGCCGCTCCGCGGCATGTGGAATCTTCCCGGACCGGGGCACGAACCCGTGTCCCCTGCATCGGCAGGTGGACTCTCAACCACTGCGCCACCAGGGAAGCCCTCAGATGGCAATTTTTAAAAAATCAAAAAACACAGACAAAAAATGGTGAGATGATTGAATGTTAGGAGGCAGAATTGAATCTCCGTAGGTTATACTTCCTTTGGGGTACTGCTTATTTTCCAGGGAAGGACTGTGGGTGTGCCGTGCTGGACATTACCCTTCTTGCAGGAGCCCCATGCTCCCCAAGTGCTGGATCTCAGCACAGGGCCACCACTGCAGGAGGGGAAGAGCAAGGTGGAACCTTGGCGTTGGCTGATCTGTGTCCCATGAGGAGCTCTTCTTTGGGGACTTCTACAAATGACAGCATGTGTGCAAGCAGAGTTGCAGAGTTCTAAAGGACCCAGAAGGGGCACAGTAGAAAAGCCCTGGGCTACTGCTATCGACGGAACCTCTCTGTAGCCATAGACTGTGAAGGTCAGTAATATTTGAGTTACAATAAAATATATACGAATCCAGGCTGTTCAGTCACCAAGTTTTTATTGAGCACCTACTCTGTGCCCAGCACTGCACTAGGTGCCATGGAGAATACAAGAGAAGTATAAGATACAGTGTCCGCCCTCAAGGAGCTTACAAAACTAGAGGCAGAAATCAGATGTACATGTGACTCAGGCAGCATGTGATATATACAAAGAGTACAACTACAGATAATGTAGTGGCTAAGAGACGCCCGAGATCCACAGCGGCTGGGAAGAGTCTCTTAGATCAGGGGAGGAGTTAAAACTGGCTAAGCGGGAGGGACTGGCAGAGTGCCTGGAATGGGCAAGGACAAAGGCTGCGAGGTAATCTAGCTGGAGCAGGAGCTTGTGCTCAACTGTGGGCACTAGCGGAGCCTGGACAGAGGCTGGGACTTGGGTTGGGCCCGTGGGCGATGAGGATACGCTTTGATCCCTCTCTTGATATGAAGACCTGATGGCTTGCTGGGGACCCCTGCTGCCCTCCTCTCCTCTCCCGGCACAGCCCTGTCTTGCCCTCCCCAGCCCCTCTCCTAGGAAAATGGAAGCTGGATGTTGAGTAGAGCCAGTGACACAAGTTTCATACATACCCTGCTGCAAAAACTGATCAGGGCTTCCAAGGCAGGGGAGTTTTTGCTTGGCTGGATATTTGCCCTGGTGCTTTCATATGAACTGACCAAGAGGAGGGTATCTGGGATTCTTTTAAAAACTCTCCTCGAGAGGACCAACCCAGAGATAATTCAATGATCACCAATCACAACTGTTACCCCAAAGCCACATCTATCTAGATCCTTCCCCTCAGACCACAGATGGCTTCAGGGAGTCCCACCTCCTGGCAATGGAAACCTCACATGCACAGCCCTGGTCTCAGAGAAGCATGGACTCCGCTCTGGACCTTGTGAAGAGATGCTTTCCACTCGCACTCCAGGCGGCTTAAACGGCCTGGGAAGCCTCAGTGGATTTTCATTCAGTTCATTTCCAACATTTTCATGTATGTTTAACTCTGCGTTGGGGTGGCAGTAGGCATGTTTAAAGTGCCAGGGGAGGTAGGCAGCAGAGTGGATTTGGGCAAAGGAGAAGCCATGGGATTGGAAGGCAGTAAAATGGCCTTGGGTGCAATAGTCAACTGGTCTCTCCCAAGAGCAGCTGGCATGGGATGCCACACAGGGCAAGAAGGTGCTGCCTCGCCTCTTACTCAACAAGGAGGGCAGAGCTGGGTCAAAGGCAGTGGGCAGGAGGGAGGGAGAAGCCCTGTGGACTTCAGGGTCAGAAGTCAGCACGGGAACCCCAGGGGGCGGGAGAGGAGCCCGAGAGCAGGATGGGTGGAACAGCACTGAGTGAGGCCCCAAGGGGGCCACAGCCACAAGGAGGGAGCGGCAGCGACACGGGGTCCCTCCCCTTGCCTGCTCCAGGTGCTCCAGCCAGGCCCCGCCCCTCCCATCACAGAGCCCAGGAATCCCAGAGCAGTGAAGCATCGGTGGGTGTGGGGCTCAGGGTCTCAGCAGGAGGCGTGTTCCTGGCCACTTGAGCCACAGGAAGGGGAGCAGGCGCCGGGTGAAGGTGGCAGTGAAGGTGTAGATGAGTTCTTGCGACTCCGCGTTGGTGAAAGTCACGGTGCCCCCTTCGTAATCCAGGGCGATGCCCACTCTCCGGGGCCGCAGTGCTGGGAAGAGCTCGGCCTCAGGGCTGGTGTTGGCCCAGATGCCCGCGGACGAGAGGCGCAGCGCCCACACGCCGTCCTCCGGCCGCAGGGAGAGGTCGCCCTTCCTCTTCACCGAGTCTCTGGCCACCCCCACCATGCAGCTTTCCAGAACTTCCTCCTCCTCCGCCGCCTCCTCTTCTTCCTCTTCATCCCCCAGCGATTCCTCGTCCTCATCCGTTTCCCAGTCATCATATCCGTCCCCGTAGCCGGCCTCCTCTTCCTCCTCCTCCTCTTCCCCCTCTTCCTCCTCGTCCCCCTCCTCTTCATCCTCGGACCAGCCCTCCCTCTCCACCTCCACCTCCCAGTACACCTTGCCCCAGGTGAAGCCCTTACTGCCCAGCACCCCCGGCTCACAGTCAAACTGCTGGGGATGCAAGTACGCTCTCTGGTACAGGCCGCTGTAGGTCACGCACTTCCAGTCCTCCGACAGCTGCAGGTACCCACTGGCCGACTGTGGGTCTAGGGTGACACTCACTGCGGGGACAAAGGAAGAAGCAGCGGTGTCGCCGGCGGACCAGGAGGGGACCCCCCAGTCCCACAGCAGGGCTGCCACACCGCACGATCCAAGGGGTGCGCTCCACACCCGTGGCAGCATGAACAAGCCCCTCAGGGGTATGTGACCGCGGCCTGACTGCAGGGCCAGAGGCAGTACAGCAGCGGGGCCTGGGGCAGAGAGTTCGCTCCGAATACAGGAGCCACATGACAGGGCAGATGAGAAGGAACTCAGTCACAGGGAAAAGGACTGGCGGCAGGACCTCTGAGGACAGAATGACCAAACATGGGCAGGAAGGGTCAGAGGCTCCAGTGGAGGGCTCTACTGCAGACGAAGGGTAGCAGAAGAGTCAGAAAATGCAAGGTGGGGACTTCAGAAGTGCAGCTGGGAAACTCTCCCTGCTGTACAAGAGGACGGGCTACCTGGGGGCAGAAGGATTCTGTGGGGAGAGTATTCTTTATTTGAGACAAATCTAGGAACAATCCTTTGGATACTCACCTGTCTTATATTCTAAGTCTCTCAGCAGCTTCCCTGGGGAGAAAAAAAGGACAGCAATGACCCTCAAGCCCAGCAAACCTATGAACCTGTTTCTCACTTGGACAGTATTAATTTCGTGACAAGGCTCCATCCCTGAGATCCCAAGAAGGGAAAAACCACCAGGAGACCTCGGAGGAATGAGGTCAGAGAATCCGAAACGAAGGAGCCAGGTACCCTCTTCTCAAAGCGGCACCCCAGCTCCTGACTCCCACCTCAAGGCCCTCCCCAACCCCTACCTTGGAATTCTCTCAGGCCCCGCTGCAGAGACAGAAGTCTATCTGAGAATTCTCCTGTCCTTTTTTTAACCACACGAGCAATGGGTTTCCCAATCCAGAACTTCTTCCGTGGATACCTGAGAAGATGACAGACAAACCTGCTACTTAGCTCTTCCTACATTTCTCTCAATCCTCATGACAATTTATGAAGAGGGAGGGAAAGGTATGATTACCCCCAGGTAATGGAAAAACAGGGCCTCAGAGGTTCTAAGTGAACTGCCCAAGGCTGAGCCAAGACTTACAACCACCAGCAGACTCAACATTCAGATCCCTTTTGTCTACCAACATGTGTTCTCACACCATCCTGTCCCGTCTCAGACAAGGATAGTGGACACTGGAGTGGGGATTATACAGAGAACTTGCTCCGGTGCAGAGCAAGTCTCCACCAGTTCTCAAGGACGTGTTCTTGCTTCCCAGGAGAGAAGGTTATCAGGATGAACCATGCGATGCGGGAACCTCTGGCCTCGTATCACACAGCCATTAATTCAGATGGATCATGGTCAAGGAACAGGGGAGGGGACAAAGGCACAGGGGAATGAGGTGCATCATGGAAAGGAAACTCTTTTACCTGTTTAAGAAGTCTCTGGTGTCCTGGAAGGGAAGAAAGTACAAGAGTCAATGTGAATCAAAGAAGACTTCATTCACATGTACCAACACTATTAGAGACCGGGACACATCAGTGAACAAAACAAATGCGGTTCTTCCTTATGGAAATGACATTCTAGTGGCAGCAATGGATAAAACAAAAAGAAAACAAACAAAATAATCACAATGACAGAGCAAATGGAGGGGGCGGTAGAAGGGGATGACAGGCCAGCTTCTCTGAGAGGATGACACCTGTGCTGAGATTTGAAGAACTCAGTACTGGCCAGGTGAAGAATGGGAGGAAAGCAAGGTGGGAAAGGGCTTGGCAAAGGGGGCAGGGGCCACATCATGCAGGGCTGGACAGGTATATAGCAAGGAGTTCAAATTTTGTTCTATGTTCAGTAGAAAGCCACCAAAGTGTTTCAAGTAGGGGAGTGATGTATGTGATCTGCTTTTCAAGTGGCTGAGACTGCTAAGTGTCCTCCAGGATCTATTCTCCCCTTCTTCCTTTTAGTTAATAGAACCTGTGGAGTAATAGCTGGGCAGAGGGCCACCCAACAGAAAACTACACTTCCCAGATCCCCTTGTAACCAGGTTTGGTCATGTGACTAAGCTCCAGCCAATGGGATGCAAAAGGAAGCAATGACTATAATTTTGGGGTCACATCCTTTAAAAAAAGAAATTCCATTCTACTTCCTCTTTTTCCTTGGCTCAGTTTTGGATATGATGGTGAGCCCAACTTTGACAAAACAGCTGAGGACAACGTCCCTTGAGGTTAGTGAAACAACCAGATGGAAGTAACCAGCTTTCTGGATGACCTCATGGACAGCTGCCCTGACAGCTCTAGACTCCTCATGTCTGAACTGTTTCTGGGAGGGAAATAACTTGTTTGATATAGTCGCTAGCCAAAATCCCAAGTGATCAATCACTTGGGCATCCTGTACAGAATGGATTAAGAGAGGCAACGCCAACATCAGGGGGCAGTCTGGAGGCCGTTTATGGACCTGGCAAGAGATAATGATGCCCTGACTAGGGCAGTACAGTGGAGCCAGGGAAGCAGCACATTCTAGGTATGTTTGAGACAGACTGGGCATACTGGTGAGAGATAATCAAGGACAGCCCACGGCTTGCACAGGAGGGAGGATGGTGCTATCTGAGTGATAGGAGGGGGTAGAACAGGGAGGAGGTTCTTGCGAGATACTGGTTATTTCCCTTTTGTAAGTCTAAATCCTCCATAATACTCTATAGTAATTTTTGCCTTCCTTTTACTCATGCCACAAATTTTAAGTGCTTCTTATGTCAGACACCACTCTAGAAGCCTGAGATAGAGCAGGAAAAAGAAAGAGAGAGAGACACACACACACACAAATCCCTAGCAGCGGGAAGCAGAGAGCAAAGAATCAACATAACAAATCTATTATATGATGCTATTAAGTGATAGGTGCTACAGGAAGAAGACAGTAGTGTGGAGGGGGACTGGGTAAGGGTGGGGGCAGTGACCTCTTTGAGAGAGTGGGATTTGGGAAACAAATGGAATCGCCAAACTGTGGCTGCTGTGGACTGTTTCAGCAAGTCTCAGGAACTTGGGGTTTTGCTCGAGGGGAGGCCATCCAAGAGGTCAGAGCTACACCTCGCCCCCACCATGAAGCAACTGACCAGAGACTGGTTGTGAGTTGCTGGCAAATCCTTCTACTCTGTCTCTCAAAACTAGTAAGTCCAAGCCAGCTTCAGAGAACGGGGGGACAAATCTTGAGACAGTGTATGCCACAGCTCTGCTGGGATACGTGACATAAAAAGGCAAATAAATGAGCAGTAGGTGGGTGCGGTTAGGGAGCCAAGAGGGCATATTCTGTGACACAGGAGCTGCTAGAACAGAGACAGAATGAGGCCCATCTAAGGGCTGAAGGTTGTGAGTGGCCCAGAGAGGGTGGGACCCGGAGCACAAGTGCAGGAACCCTTCTCTCAAAGGACGCAGAATGGGAGACTGGGGAGTACCGAGGCAACCTGCAGTCCCACACACTGGGCCTTCCAGAGGGACGCAACCTGCCCAAGGCGCCTGGAGGGTCTCTCACCCCCCAGACTCCTGGGGCTGTGGTGAAAGAGGCAGTCAGAGCAGAGAGGCTGCGGCAGGAATCACAGCAATGCTGGGTATTAAGAACGCTAAGGTTCTTCATGGGTGTGGATGGCGACCGACAGTGGAACAGGCAGAGGTACGACCTGCCACCAGACCCTGCAAGGCCTGCCCAGGGCTGAACCAGGGGGGCTTCATAATTCCCTCCAGAGGGGCTCTCCTATCCCCTAGTTCCCTTTATTGTCTTCCTGATAGTCCCAGTCCAGAGATCTTCCCTTTTCTATCGCCTTTGTCAAAAGGCCTCTGTTTCTTTTTTTTTTTTTTCCCGCACCGCGTGTCTTGTGGGATTTTTAGGTCCCCAACCAGGGATCGAACCCGGGCCCTAGGCAGTGAGAGCGCCAAGTCCCAACCACTGGACCACCAGGGAATTCCCTGTTTTTATCTCTCGTCCTGTCGCTTCTCTCTCTCACGTGTATTTCTCTACCAGACTTTTAGATCAGGGCCCCTATCTTAGTAGGGCCTCATCTTTACTCTCCATTGACAATCAACTAATCTCTGGTAAAATACTAATGACAGTTCAGGAGTGAGCAGTCCAGTTCCCTTGCGGCAAAAGCAAACCCAAACAAAACACACAGACAAAACCCACCAGCACCAACATTTCCTTTACTGACTTTCAGCAGACACCCACCTTCTCTCCTTTCCCTCCTCCCACCTGGCCCCAGGGATGTCTTCAATCTGAGTGGTCTCAGAGGCACTGAAGGCTGGGCCTCTGCTGGCCCACAAAGCTCTTCTGGGCAGACCGTGGAGAGGCTCCCCTCCAGGCAGACACGGCTGGATCTCAGCCCCCCCAGTACCCCAGCTATGTCCCCGCTCTGTTCCACAGCAAGTACACATCCACGTGGTGGCAGCGGCTGTGGGGAAAGGAAGGATGCGCGCTCCTGGAGAGGGGGGAGGGGGTGGAGAGGCAGCAAGTGACCCAGTCAGAGGCTGAGAGAGAAATTCTAGGGAACTGAATGACTTCTGGAGGAAAGGAAGGAACCAGAGAGACATTCTGGACAAAGTGAGAGAAAAGAAGAGCAAGAGGCCAGAGGCCTGTGAGTCAGGACACCCGAGCTGGAGCTCTGACGTGATTCCTGACCTGCCCCACGGCCTGGGACAAACTCTTTCTCTCTCTGGTCGTCAGGGACTTCATCAGCAGGGGCTCGACCGGAAGAGTTCTAAGTCCCCGCCAGTCCAGAGGCATGAGTCGGAATCCTCAATGATAGAGAGGCAGGCAGAGGCTACCTGTGCCGGCCCGTGTACCCGGCGGACTCGCCATCTCTCCCCAGCATCCCATCTCTGACTCGCCCTGCCACTGGCCAGGGACAGCACTTCCCTAGAGAAGGTCCTGGGCGGTTCCGCTGCCGGCCAGCAGCCCCACCATGCAAGTGGAGGAGCTCATCACACAGGCCTTCTCCTGGCCTGCAAGGGCAGAAAGATCGAGCATGCTCCCTCCAAAGGCCGCTGAGCCCTGTTTAAGGCAGTGTGACTCCTCTGAGAGGCTTGGGGTGGAAGGAGCTGTGGTGTCATTTCAACGTGGCAGCCTTTTCTCCAATCCATGACCCTCCCTTTCTCGGGGCCAAAGCTGCCTCTTCCGGGAGGTGTTCCAGAGGCCCCCTGCCTGCTTTCCACCTTATTCTCTGAGGCTGATTCCACAGTCCCAGAGAAAACCTCTGCCTTCGAGAAGTCTCCCTTCCCCAGCTACCCATCTCCTCCAGACCCTCTGGGTTCTTGACAGAACCCACGCTCAGCCCTCCCTCAGTGACCCCTGATCCCACAGGCTTCTTCATCTCCAGAACCATAAACAGCTTCCCCTGGACCAGTGTCTGCCAATGACTTGTTAGAAGACAGGCTCGTGACGGTAGTGATGAGCATGGAGGACAGTAACAAAAATACTAATAACCTTCTCTTCCATTTCTACAACACTTTTCAAAATTTTAAACTCTTTCATGTAGAAAATTTACTTTTTGAAGTGACAACATGCCAGTTATTTTATGCTCATGCAATCATTGCAATAAGTGGTGGGGATAAAGATTATCATCTCCATGCTTTAGATCAGAAAACTGAGGCCCCGAGAAGAAGTGACTCTCCAAAGGTCCTGTAAAGTGAGTGGCAGGGCCAAGACCTACTGTCCTGGTCTCCCGGCTCCCTGCCCCAGGGAGGTCTCTCACCTGCATGAGCTCTGCAGCCGGCTGCTGTGCCTTGCCCTCCAGCTCGGAGATGACCAGCGCCAGCCGGGCAAGCTCCCCGACGCCCCTGGTCTTGTACTTCTCCCTGCCCTCTGTGAGCTCCTGCTCCAGCTTCGCCAGCTGGTCCAGCAGGCGCTGTTCCCGCTCCCTCAGGAACTGGTGGCCCTGCTCAAACTCAGCCACGATGCACTGCCTCTGGTCCTGGAGCTTCTTCTGCAGGGGTGGGAAGGGGGAGAAGGGGGTGACACCTCCACCCCGGGGTAGAAGATCCCTCCAGGATCTGGTGTAGGGGTGCACAGGCTGGCTCTTTGCCTCTCGTGCCCCTCGCTGACCCCATTCATGAATTCTACAGTGTTTGGGCTGGAAGGGGCTTTAGAGCTCTCCTGTGGCAACCTCCTTTCCTCAAAGAAGACATGGTAAGTCAGTCAGGTCAGTTCCCTCAGACACCATGGGATTGGAACCCCGACTGCCTGCCATTATCTGTTCTAGGTAAACCAGTATGTTCTGGGGCCCTTTGAGGAACATTATGAGCAAACACATTTTCCCCTCCTGGACACCAATTGCCGTGTGCTGCCTCTTCCAGGAAGTTTTCCTTGATTAATTTTATCCAAGCCTGACCAATCCTCTCTTCAGCATCCTCCCCATTATGTGTAAAATATCTGCGTGTACCCCATCCCTGCCATGTAGGCCTATATCCTCTTCCCTCAGTGAAACTGTGGAACGTCTATGCTCAGGGACCATGTCCTTTCTTGCCCCCAAGTCTAGCTGCCGAGTCCAGGCTGGGATCTGGTCAGCATCCTCGCACACTGAGCGCCTGGAGGCACTCCTTGGATTGGGCCGTCTCCTGCTTCACTCTGTCCCTCTCCCAGGGCCTAACTGCTCACCACCGGGACTGGCCCCAGCATCCCTCCACCCTCCAATGCCCACTTCCCGAACAGACGTTCCCCCAGAAAACTGGAACCTCTTATCAGTTTTTTCCCTCTGATCCCATCTCTCATCAAGCACACAACGCGCTGCCTGTTTCCAAACTACGGGCAACCACAGGCGCAGGACTCGCTAGACACAGCGTCTTCAGAGCTGGTCGGGCCTTGCCGAGCCCACCCCTCTCACTTCTCGTCCTGGAGCCAGCTCCCTCCTTCCAAGCCCCCTGCTCCCCTCACTCTCAGGAACCATGTCTTTCTCCCTCTCTTTGAAAGGAAGAACGAAGCCAGGCCTTCCTCAGTTCCCTACACTCTGGCCCTGCTGAGCAGACACACCCTGCAGCTGCGGTGAGTCACAGAACGAGAAGGACCTTAGCTGACATCCAGGCAACCCAGTCACTTGTGAGACGAGGAAGCAGGCCAGAGCCATAGAGCTCAGACCGGCAGGGCCTGGGCTAAAGCCCAGGCTTCCCGGCCGTCAGTCCAGTCGGGGCTCCCTCTCCCAGGGAGCCAGCTGCCTGCCTCAGAGCTTTCCCTCAACAGCCTCACTTACCAGCACAGCCAGGATATCAGCTTCTCCCTTGGCCTGAAAGCCCTGAATTTTGTCTCTGTCTCTCCTTAGGGTACTCAGGTGGTTCAGGATTTTTTCCTGTAGAAAGACAAGCAGTGGGGATGCTCTGGGCTGAGGCAGGAGGGTGGACTCGGGCTGAGTCCTCGGCCAGCGAGAAGCCTTCTGAGGGGTCTGCGCCAGGCCTCGCCTCCGGGTGGGTGCCAAGCAGAGCATCCCTCCCTGCGGGGGTGAGGAGGGCTTACCCTGTGGGGCTGGGCTGCCTTCTCCACGAGGACGGCCGAGTGGGGCCTGTGCTCCCGGGACTCCCGGCACATGACACACAGCAGCTTGCCATCGTCCTCGCAGTAGTAGTGCAGCTTCTCCTGGTGCCGCTCGCACAGCCTCGTGTCCTGCTGCTCCCGGGCCGCTTCCCCCGGCTGCCGGCCCTTGTCCACCTTCAGCCGCTCGATGTTCTCCACCAGGCTGGCCAGCTGCCACACTGGCCTGATATTCTCCTTCTTAAAAGGCTTCTTACACAGGGGGCAGACAGGGCGGCCCCCTGATGCGGGGCGGACGTCGGTGGTACAGCTGCGGCAGAAGACGTGGCCACAGTCAATGGTCACCGGGTCCCGCAGGTAATCGAGGCAGATGGAGCAGGTCACCTCCTCTTCCAGGCTCCGCAGTGGTGCCAACGCAGCCATGGTGTCCTGAGCTCAGAGGGGTCCCTGTTCACTGGTGGGGACTTCTCCTCCTTGGAGACCAGACACGGAGTCAAGAGCAGGCACAGCAGAGGGGCAGAAATGGCAGCCTTGCACAAAGCTGCCAGCCCCAGCGATCGATCAGTCAATCAATAGATACTTAGCAGCTCCTACGAGGCTCACACAGAATCAGAGCGAAAGGACCTTACCGATCCTCAAGTCCAACGCCCTCATTTTATAGATGAGGAAACTGAGGCCCAGAGAGGGTAGCTTGGTAGAAGGGAGAGCAGAGCTGCCACCAGCCCATGCCACGCTGTTGGGAAAGCACTCCTACCTCAAGACCCTTTCCTTCCATCTGTTGGGAAATTGCTCTAGTATACCAATTATGATAGAACAAGGCACCAGATAACTACCTGCTGAAAAACTGTCATAACATACAAATCTACCATGTCTATTATGTGCACAGTGCTGCCTCACTTCTGCAGTGCATGGGCTGCACAACTGTTCATGGGGGGCCCTGACAGAGTCAAGAGACTCCTTTGTCTTCCCTGTAGATCTCAGGTGCCAAGGACTAAGCGCATTAAGGTTCTTTACCAAGACTCAAGAAGTGTCAAGAGTCTGAGTTCTGGTGTTCTCCTTTATAGATGTTTCCTTGGGCTGTGCTGAAGTTTTGGCTTGGTTCACTTCCCCCAGAAAGCAGGTCTCTACCCAGACTCAGCCTGCCGGCAGAGCACGACCTGACCACACCGGACTCGTTCTCAGCTGTGCCCCCCTGTGCAGCTGGCCTGGCTGCTCTACTGCTAACAAGGGCGACTGAGACCAACGTGGGAGGAAGCCTCAGGTGGCTTGCGACCGTGATGTGCTGATGAGGGCTTGGCCGTAAGAGGGAGCACAGAAGCTGAGCACAGAGAGGACTTTTGTCCTGTTTACCTCTGCAGCCCTGGCCCACTTCCTGTCTGAGGTTAGGAGCCTTAGCACACTTAACCCAACAGCTTCCTCCTGCCCCTGACACTGTGTGACAAGATAGAACTCATTTAAGTACTCTGAGCCTCAGTTTATCCATCTGTAAAATGGGGAGAGTGATACTTACCTTCAAGGGTTTCTAAGTGGGTTGAGTAAAAGAATTATGTTGAAGATACTAAGCATAAGTGCGGTATAGAGGGGGAATCTAGGAGAGAACCCAGAACCCACGGTTTCCAAATCCAGTGAGTGTTCAAAGCACAAGTAGAGCAAGAGTGGAAATTTAAAGTGAGGATGAACCGCCATAATGACACACGAGCTCCAGAGTTAAAGCAGACGAGAGACTCGTGGGGCAAACTGGGGAACCTGCTCTGCCGCAGACCCACAGAAGGACCCACGGGAGGCAATAAGCAGTCGCTGGGAAGACAGCCAGCAGACAGGGCACGCAGGTAACTGCGAGGCTGGAATGAAGCCCTTGGAACCGCAGGCAAATCAATCCGATTACTGGCTATGTACGTGAAAGTCCATTACAGCAGAGTTCAGTGGCCTTCAAGGTCTTTCACTGTAGTGACATGAATGAGCTAGAAATAAAGCCCCAAAGAGAAAACGACACAGGAATACAAAGTCTACTTCTTGAGGATCTAATGCAGCAATATATAAAAAGTGCTTTATAAAGTGAAAGTACTGTACAAATGTAAGGGATTATCTTTCTGCTGACAATGAACTCCAACTGGAAGCTCCAATGGATTTAGAGATGTGTGACTTTAAGAGTGTGGAAAAAACCTGTACCTACAAAGCTCAAATGAAAGAATCAAGGAATTTAACTGGTAAATGAAGGTAATAAAGTTTTTAGAATGTTAATAAGGGTAGTAAAAATCCTAGGAATTGCCTGGTCAACTCGCTCGTTTGTCTGTTGAGGAAGCGAGCCTGACCCAGCCACTTGGAGGTGTAACACAGGAAAGGGTCCTGGTGCTGGTGATTCCTATGGGTGCTGCAGCCCTTCACCAACTCACTTTGCTGAGGGGCTTGGAAGTTCAAAGGCTAAGGTTATTTGTTTCTTTTATTGTTGTAGGGGGATGGCATGTGTTTATCTTTGGGGCTGGGAATTTAATTCTGTTGCAAATGACCAGATGAATAAAAGGACTAGGAAGAGCTCAGCTACAGCTCCCCATCCACACAAAACCTGACACAATCAGGCGCCCTCATCACTTGGAGCAGGAGTTCTTAACCCAGGCTCCATGCTGGACTTCCACAGATATTTAAACCCCCAACACTGTATGAAAATGGTCACTAATGTACTAGATGAAAAGCCTGTCCAGGGATTACAGAAGAATGCTGGTAAGTAAGTGTAGGAGGGATGATAGAACTAGAAAAACACCATCTTGCAAGCTCCATTGTATAAGACAAGGATCATCATCAGATACTAAAACCAGGAGGTACTAGGGGACAGGACAGTCCCATGGTGCTAAGTACCGCCCAGTGGGTTACTCCCTAATGTACCTTGATAAGGGAGAGATCTGGTGATGGCCTTAGTCAGTGACCAAATCCAGCATCGCTAATAGAGGGACAGGTGTTTCTGGCATATGGTTCCCAATGTGGCACCATATGAATTGCACAATGTCACCTTTGCAGTAGTCGTGCCAAAAATGTTTGAGGTGGGACTTCCCCGGTGGCGCAGTGGTTAAGAATCTGCCTGCCAGTGCAGGGGACACAGGTTCGATCCCTGGTCCGGGAAGATTCCACATGCCGCGGAGCAACTAAGCCCATGCGCCACAACTACTGAGCCCGTGCGCCACAACTACTGAAGCCTGTGCACCCCAGAGCCTGCGCACTGCAACTACTGAGCCCATGTGCCACAACTACTGATGCCTAGAGCCCGTGCTCTGCAACGAGAAGCCACTACAATGAGAAGCCCGCGCACTGCAACGAACAGTAGCCCCTGCTCACCGCAACTAGAGAAAGCCCATGTGTAGCAACGAAGACCCAACGCAGCCAAAAATAAAAAATAAAAAAAAGTTTGATGTGAATGAATCCAATCACCTCTTTCAACCTACCTTCCAGTTTATAGAAAATATGAGGGTTAGAAGAATGAGTTAAAGCCCATCATCAGGAGACAGATAAATCCAGAATAGGAGACATTCCACAAGACAACTGGCCTGGACTTTTAAAAAGTCAGTCATAAAAAATAAAACAGGATTGTTCTTGAGTTAAAAAGACTAAAGAGAAATAACAATCAAACGCAAATACTTTGATTGGATCCTGGTTTTTTAAAAAAAGCTATTAAAAACAGTTTGGGGACAATTAGAGGAAATTAGACAAAAGACTAGGTATTGCATCATATTAAGAAATTATTATTGATTTTTTAATAGCATTTATTGAAGTTATGTATGTATGTACATATTTTCAGGCAACACATGCTGCAGTATTTAGGACTGTATGACTACAACTTACTTTTAAATGGTTCAACAAAACAAAATAAAAAGTCAGAAAATCTCTAATAGAGAGATGATCGTGCCCAACACTTGTAGAAGCTCAATACATAGGTGCTGAACAAATGAATGGATTCAGAGGAAGGAAGGCAATGTTAATTGCATATGCATTTGTTTGAGAGTCTGCTGAAACTAACAAATGAAACACAGTACAGTTCTATGTTCAATCCCATTGCTTGGTTATATAGGCTCCATCCTGAATATATAACAAATATTGAAGATGGCTTACTCTGGCATTGCTGACTACGTATAAGACTCGAGGTGTAAATCTGTGGGTTGAAACCAGGTTCAAGTCAGGGCTCTAACCCAATAGCCCAGCGACTAACAACTTCTTGGTGACAGCATTTCTGTAGGACCCACCTTACCGGCCATTTACACATCTTATGTTATTTAATGCTCAGGATACTTTTCTGAGGAAACTGAGGCTCAGGGAGGGAAGCAACTTGCCCAAGAGCACGTGGCTAGGAAGCAGTGTCTGGTGCCGATGCCTCAGCCCAATCCATTACACTCTCTTCTCTGCCCAGGCAAACTGTAAAACAGGGCCTAATACCAGCTCCTTTGTCAGGAAGCTCGCATGAGGTCATCTCAATGGAAGGGCTTTGTAAACTGGAGAGTGCTGACAAAAGTAAAGGGGCATGTATTACTGCTGACGCTGAGCGAAAGCACCCTTGCCTTAGATTCGACAGGCAGCAGGGCTCCTGTATGAGACGCGGGCGGACCTGGGCTCACACCGCACAGCCAACCCTTTCGAGCCGACGCAAGACTGACCCTCTCCAAAACCCCTCCCCAACTTACCACGCTCCCCTGTGATTCTGCTTTTCTATCATTTGTGCCTTTAGCACATTCTGATGATCTCGACAGGTTTTCACAATAAGGGGTAAAACTACCATACTCCTCTCCATTCCTGGCTCTCGGGTGGACAGAAACCATAGAAAGCCAGAGCCAGAAAGTCTTCACAACGACATGGTCCACCCTACGTCCTTTACCCAAATGAGAATTCTGAAACCTGAGCAAGTCGTTTCATGGATTACCTTCTACCAGAAGCCACTCACCCCCGCTCTGGGGTGGACAGGTCTTCTGTCCTTTCAATAAACCAGAAGCTGGTTTCAATTCCACAGAACCAGGCAGAACTGGAGACACTCCCGAACTTTTTGAGTCCCCCTTGCCCCACCAACCACCTGTCCCCTACAGCTCTCCGCATCTCCTAAATACCTACTCTGCATATGTCAACAGACTGGCTGAGGTGACACCACGTAATTTCTGGCACACATTTCAGGATGTAGATGCCATGCACAAGTGTTGGCTGCAAGAACCACTGTGAGTTGTAAAAACTAGCTGAGGTTTCTCTTTTCATGGTTAGAATTCTGGTCGATAGACTTTATCAAGTTATGAAAAGAAACTTCTATTCCTACTATTTAGAGAATTCTATATATATATTATACATACGTGTATATATATATATATATATAACTTGATACATGATTTTTTCTTCTTTATATAGTCACGTGTTTTTTCTTTAATTCATTAATGTGACGAATTGTGTTAAAATATTTTCTTATAAGTCATCTTTATTTAGGAATAAACCCTACTTGATTATGATGTATTATGTGTAATTTTAATAAACAGTTTGATTCAGGTTAAAAAAAAAAAAAAAAAAACTAGCTGAGGGAAGCAACGCCGCAAATGCCCACACCTTGTAAGGGGCAGGTACTTACACTCCTCACCCATCCCAGAGGGAGAGGATCTAACTCAAGACCCCTGTTTCTTAACAGTTGCCAACTTCTACCCTAGCAGGTTCTAAACCTTCCCTCAACTTCCCATGGCTTTTGATGCCCCACACCTTCGTCCCTCCTTCCTGCTGCCTTGGGCTCCTACATGCCACAGCAAGGGACCCTAGAAGACACCGAATCCCAGATGTGGACTCCAAGGCCCAGGAAGGTGAATGGAGGGGGCTGGGTTTGCACCCTGGTCTCCAGGCTGCTTCTCAAGTCCACGCATGGGGCTCCAAACAAGAGCCCCTTCTTCCTTGTGATCCTAAAGTGCTTAGCCTAGGGCTCCGTGCCCTGTGGGAAGGCATTTAAGGGCTCTTGGGGCTCCAGATTAAGCCTCATTTCTTAATCTGAAATAACCAAATTCTCTTAGAAGTAAACTTCTGTGAGACACCTCAAACAAAGCAGGAAAGGACAAAATTCAGGGCAAAAAGCAAGTGATCTGGATCTGGACACTAGAAGGAGTGGCCATGCCCCTGTTGCCAACACCTGGACTCCCAATATCTTTACAGGCCTGGCTGTGGGCTGGGCACCAGGCAATCTCAGGTGATGCCAGTTTGGTGGGCGGTGCATTGCTGAGGTCACACATGGGTTACTTTTCCCCCACAGGTCAAGCATCACTGGTGCTCTGAGGCACAGTGCAGGCCATGCACACCCCCAGGGCCAGGCCAAGACGACATGCTCTGAACAGTGGAAATCCCCACAGGGCCCAGGGTGGGGCATGGAAGCAGCAGCCACTGGGAGTTGGATGGGACAAGGCTTTGAAGTGCTGCTGAGGCTTTTAAGTAGGAGGGTGTCAAAATTCATTCAACAGGTAATAGGTATTTACTAAGCGCCAGGCACTGAGGATACAACAGAGAACAAAAATGGGAAAGTCCCTGCCCTCCCAGAGCTTACATCTAGTTACATAACTGAGTGATCCTTTGGAAGTTGCAATCAGAGCTAACTGTGGGGATTATACAATCCTCAAGGCTTTCCCGATTTACTTAAACCTCCTCTCTTCATTGCCTAGTGTTCCAGGCACCGCAGCCTTCCTTTCGTCCCTCAAACATACCCTGCCACGTGTTAAAACACAGGTTCGCTCATGTAACCACCCTGGTTAGTTCCCAGGCTCCAGGGATAAAGTGAAAACTCCTTCCCACGCTCTGTGAGGCCGCTGATAATCTAGGCCCAGGCCTTGTCTCCAGGCTCATTTCCTGTCATTGCCCACTTCAAACTCGACCCCACAGACAAACCAAACCCCTCTCTAAGCCTCCAAAAGTGCCATGCTCTTTCCTGCCTGAACCCTTTGAAAATGGTGTTCCCTCTGAATAGAACACCATTCCTTTCCTTCTTAGTAGACTCCTTTTCCAGCTTGAAGTCTCAGCTGAAAGCCACCTCCTCTTTCCTGACCTGTCACACTGAGGCCACATGCTCTCTCCCTTATACAGCCCCCCAGCACTCCACACTGCACTGGATACTTCTATGCAATCGTTGAGTCCCTACTTATTATTATAATTACTTATTTAACACCAGCTTTTCCCGCTGCATTGGACAGAGACTGTGTCCGCCTTATCCCCAGAATCTAGCACAATGCCTGACAGAGGAAACATGAAAAACTGGCTGAGGAAGTGAATAAAGCACAGGCACAGAGCGTCTGATGCCCACAAAATGCTTCCTAAGTATCTGCTGAACGAGTGCAAGAAATCTCAGCCACTTGTCCTTGCCCTCCAGCAAGATGAGAAAGCACTAGACAGAAGTGATTTCTTCAGATTCCCTGCAGAACAGTGGGCTGCAATCACCAGCACACCCCCAGTCATGGTATCCAAGGTTTGGCTCCAGGAACGTACAGAAACCAGGAGAGAAGAAAAAGCTGTGTCCCGGGAAATGGTTGTGATTATAATGGTGATAATCGCTCCTTCCCTCTTCTTTCATTTTACACTGGGTATGCATCCATGAACAAAACAGTTTATTTATCCTGGTTTTGAGCGTTTCAAATGAATGGAATCATACTGCATTGGGGGGGGAGGGGCGGGCGGGGGGGAGACTATCTACGTCAAGTCTGTGAGGTTCACTCACACGATTATGAGCCGATTTTGTTCATTTTCATTGCTTTATGACTGTATAATTTTACTTCTAATGTAGCCAATTTTGTTTTTCGGCCACGCCATGCGGCTTGCAGGATCTTAGTTCCCCAACCAGGGATCGAACTCCGGCCCTCAGCAGTGGAAGTGCTGAGTCCTCACCACTGGACTGCCAGGGAACTCCCTGATGTAGTCTACTTCTTATGGCCCCTGAGTTGTTTCCAGTTTGGGACAATTACAAACACTGCTCTGTGAACATCTCTGCTCACGTGCCCTTGTACACCCAGGCAAGCAGGATGCATCCCCAACTTACCTAGATCAGGCCAAACTGTTTCCAAAGCGGTTGTACCATCGCGTGTCCCCACTAGCAGGCTCCGAGCGCCCATGTTGCTCCAGCCTCACCAATACCTGATATTTTCATCTTTTATATTTCTGCCAAGGTGACTATAGGTAATAATACTGAATTGCATATTTGAAAGTAGCTAGGAGAGTAGATCTTAAAAGCTCTTAACACAAGAAGAAAAAACTTTGTAACTATACATGGTGACAGATGTTAACAGGACTATTGTGATCATTTTGCAATATATACAAATATCAAATCATTATGTTGTACACCTGAAACTAATGTAATGTTATATGTCGATTATACCTCAATTTAAAAAAAAACAATTAAATACGCAATAGATTAGTCACACTCTAAAAAAAAAAAAAATTGTCAATCTGGTGAACGGGAAATAGAATCCCATTATGTGTATGTATGTTTAATGCTTTAAACAAATAATAAAAAAAACAGCATGAAGAAAGGCCCAGTAACAGGCCAGGGAATCAGCCCTAAAGCAGCAGATCAGATTGTCCCTTGATCCAACTAGTAAGTGCTGTAAATGTTTATCTTTTGCAGGAAGGGGTCCACCAGCTTCCATTCTTCCTTCCTCTGCTAACTTTACCCAGTTCCTTTCTGGGGATCACGTGCTTGGGGCAGAGCTCTCCTCCCAGCTCAAAGGTGGAACAAGAGAAAGAGTCGTAAGCCCCCCTGGCCACAGTGCTTGCTTCAGGGTTGAGAACATGACTCAATTGCAGCCAGTCACAAGGAGACCTAGTTGAGTCACGGGGGAAAAAAGATTCTTGAGAACTTTTTCTCTAGAACTTGCAAGAAGTGAGGTCCAACAGTTTGGAGCTGCTAGAGCAGCTAGCCAGAGGGTTAGCCTGTTTGAGAATGAAGCCAACCCAGGGATGAAGTGAAAGAAACCAGGTCCTGATGGCATCCGGTGAAACCGGTATCGAGCTGTGCCTGAAGCTAGCCTAACCTTGAACTTTTCTGTCACTGGAGGCAATAAATGCCCTTTCTGCCCAGCCAGCTTGGACTTGTCTATCATCTGCCCTCCCCCATCCCCACCCCAAATTCCTGCCAGATACAGCAGAGGAAGTTATTGATGGTTACTGGGCTGAAATATACAAAGAGCTCATGCAGAAAAATCAGCCTCTTCATCTAGACAAAGCATTGGGCAAAGGTAGATACTAAGTGGCAATTCTGTTCTCTCTGGGCCCCACAGGTAGAATACAACCTGCCAGGACATAACAGATCTCCAACCTGCTCCACTGTGAGTGAGGAGCAGGCAGATCTTCTTCCACCCCAGCTGTCATTCTAACCAACGCCTAAAGTGAAGAGTCCTGGGTTAGGATGAAAACCCAGATTACCACCCAGCCTCAGCTACTCTGCTGTGCAGCCCAGGGCTAGATTCTTGACCTTTCTGGGTCTCAATATCACCGTGAAGTAATAGTGGTAGGAGGTAACATCCAGGCAATTCACAGGACAAACTGAAATAAAGGTTTGGCAAGCATACCAGAATATTTACTGCGCAACATAAAGTCACTGCTGTGATCAAGAGCCACCAAAGCAGAATAGACATAGATGGTATCTTTGGATCAGGTATCCCAGTTTTATTGTTTTGTTTGTTTGTTTTGACAATTGGTTATCCGGCAGGAAAAAACCAGTTTATCAAATTTAGTTTCTTCAAGATCATAAATGGAGTCAGTGAACTCAAAATCTATGGGTTAGTGAGATGGAGACAGTCTAACCATTCATTCCCC
The DNA here is from genome assembly GCF_964374135.1 of Grampus griseus. Lineage (NCBI taxonomy): Eukaryota > Metazoa > Chordata > Mammalia > Artiodactyla > Delphinidae > Grampus > Grampus griseus. Next base: position 22,380,591 of record NC_139004.1, read on the forward strand.
AGGGGAAGGAGGGCCCTAAACCACCAGCTAGGAAGTTACTACTTTAATCAAATTTGAGACACCCATGTCATTACATGTTTGCATCTCTGCAATGTGATAAATGGCATGCCATGATTTAACTGGCAAGATATTTTTTCTATGTGGAAATAAAATAATTGATGACATCTTAGATGTGGTGAAATGTAGCATATCTCGTACAAAGTGCTGCTGGGGTCCTCTAACACATGGAACTCATCCCGTCACCCTCCTGCTTCGAAGCTCCTGAGGTCCAAGCTGCACAGCAGGGCACACAGGCCCCCTATAATCTGCCCCCCACTTACCCATCCAGCCTTGAATCCTAACGCTAGAGACACTGAACTGGAAAGACAGCCCCTTCTTCACCAGCCCCTCTCCCCACCCCTTGCTCTTGTACATGAGCTTCTCAGTCCCAGCTCAACCTTGAAAGCCTGAATCAGAGATGCCCCCTTATCTGTGAGGTCCTTCCTGTGCCCATCCCACCTCTGAGCTGAATGAATTCCCTCCCTTGGGAAGCTCCTGCAGATACTACATTTCTATTATAGCACTATCATACCACTTCCTAATTGATATTTTTACCCATCTTTCTTCCAACCAGGATGTGAACCCAAGGGTCATGTCAAACCTATCTTTTCGTATCTCCAGTATCGGGCACAAAGTCTGTAAATGTTTGTGAGGCTAAATGTTATCCCATGATTCCAGAGCCCCATATCTTCTTCATTCTCCCCCTCACCACACTCCCCTTCCCACTTTGCAATCTCGCTTCAGCAGGAGGCTCCAAGGGCTCCCCTCAGATTAGACATTCTTGGCCACAAACATTACCCAGATCTCCTCCCTCTGCACATATAGTTTGGGGGGAAAGGTCACTGCATTTTACCAAGTTGGCAAGTTTTAATTCATCCTGGATGCCAGCTAAATTAAACCTTTGTTTTCCAAAACCAATTTCTTCCCATTCTCCATGTCGTTTCCTATTCTGATCCTGGGGGGTATAAGTCTGAAGTCACCCCAAGAAGCCTCAATTCCAACTACGGGCTCTCCTCTGCAGCTCGCAGTGTCTTCTGCAGTGGTCACCCCAGTCTGAGCCCAGCCTATCACTCCCTTTGGGGGAAGTGACATCTAAGAAGTCACCTACTGCCCCTGGGCCTCAGTTTCCTTACTGCTTTACAAGGTAAGAATAATGTCTTGTCAAGTTCGCCAGGCTGTTTTGAATTTCAATCGAGGTCACGTAAGTGAAAGTGTTTTCAACAGCAAAAAACTCTATAAAAATACATGCTAGAAAAGAGCACAGGAGCCAACTTAAAAGAACTCGCAATGGCTAAAGTTGTAACAAAACAAAGTAGTACTGAATTATAACCCTAAGTATAAAATAAATATCCATGAGTCCATACTGATACAAATAAATGATTGAATAACTGATTAAATAAGGCAAAAGAGACAAATCTCCCACACAGAAGAATTCCAGATAATATATGTATGGAGTTGCCCTTAAGGAGGCAGGAGATAATCCCATTCCTTAGGTCAGGGCTGCACACAGTTTGACTACTTTCCAAAGAGTACAGTATGGAAGGGGGTGGGGGTGGGGCTCGGGGCGGGGAGGGGAGGAAGAGTAACTTTACAGTGGAGAAGCCTGACTTCTCAGCCAGGTAATCAAGATCAGCATCAAGTTATAAAGCATGTTCCCTTGATGTGAAGTGATGAAAACGGCAATCTACCTCTGTGGTTTTCCTCCCAATAACCCATAAGCCCAGATTCAGGAGAAAAACAACAGACAAATTCCAATAGAGGGGCATCCTATAATACACATGGGGGGTATTCCTCAAAACTCTCAAGATCATCAAAAACAAAGTCTGAGGGGCTTCCCTGGTGGCGCAGTGGTTGAGAGTCCGCCTGCCGATGCAGGGGACACGGGTTCGTGCCACGGTCTGGGAAGATCCCACATGCCGCGGAGCGGCTGGCCCCGTGAGCCATGGTCGCTGGGCCTGCGCGTCCGGAGCCTGTGCTCCGCAACGGGAGAGGCCACAGCAGTGAGAGGCCCGCGTACCACAAAAAAAACAAAACAGAACAAAACAAAAAACAAAGTCTGACAAACTGCCACAGCCACGGGGAGCATAATGAGAGCTAACTGGAATATGGTAACCTGGGTGGGATAATGAAACAGAAAAAGTACTTAGGTAAAAACTAAGGAAATCTGAATACATTATGGATGCAGGCCAATAATAACGTATCGATACAAGTTCATTAATTGTTAACAAATGTTCCATATTAATGTAAGGTGTTAATAAATGAATGGGGACAAGGTTTGGGGTACATGGAACTCTGCACTAGCTTTACGATTTTTCTATAAATCTAAAACTGTTCTAAAAAATAGTCTTTTTTCAAAAATACGGAATTGCAGTTTGAAGAATATACAAAATAAAGTCTATTTTTTAAAAAAGCTGATTCTTTTAAGCTTGGGGGGTGAGTAACTCTAGGGATTGATTTTTAGCCCAGGCACGGTCCCTGACACTGATATTTGTTGCATGCACGAACGAATATCATTCTCTGGAAGTGCACACAAAGCGGCGTGGTGTCAAAATCTGGAATGTACTGGGAATTTGGAAGTGTTTGCCTCTCATAAGCTCCACAAAGGCAAATTTACACACTTTTCTAAGGCCATACAGGGTGAAAAGCAGCAGGGAAAATGCTGATGTGCTAATGGGCTGGAGGAGGAAGTGAATGCACAGCTCCAAGTATACGTGGCTAAACCGGTTTATTCTGACCAATTAAAAAACAAAAAACAACAACAAAACACCATGGCTCTGGTCCTGGAGCCTGACTGGCACTCTACGCGGCTCCAATCGACGAGACCGTCATCTGGGCCCCGCTTACTTCTGGCTCTGGAGACAAGAATGGATGGGTGCCTGAGCTGGACATGGGAAAGCGAGGAAGACCCAAGAGGAGGGAGCGAATGGTGGCCCAAGCAAGCAGGAGGATTAGGCCGGGAGGGAGGACGCCGCGAACTTCACCCTTCTCCCAAGCCGGCCCGGCGGCCCGGCCTCGTTCCGCTCGTGCGGCCGCGTTCGGTTGCCCGGACCCCGGGGCGCGTGTGTGACTGCTGCTTTGCTGCATTTCTCACCGGGCGCCCCCTACTCACCGGTCCCCAGCTCCGAGCCGCGAATCCCGGGCTGGTGTCGCTTCTTTCCCGCGGCGGTCAGTTCCGGGTCGCTCTCCTCCGCCAGCACCCAGCGCGACGGCGCGTCCCCGCCCGGTAATCTCCGGGTTCTTTGGAGCCCTCCACCGAGATTTCCCCCGGACCAGCGCCCGGATTGGCCCCTGCCGAACGCCGCCTCCCAATGGGAGCCTTAGTTCCCTCTTCGTCACTGATCACTGGGCAAATCCCTGGGCCGCAGCGGTGGGTGGGGCAGCAGGGGCTGAGAAAGGGAAACTGAAATCTTGCGGAGCTGAGGCTTAGCGGCTGCCGCAGCCGGAGTTTGGTGCGTGGTGCGCGCTCCCGCTCTACGGGGTGGAAGGGAGTCGAAATTTGAGGCCTAATGAGACATCTCCGTAGGACTCTGGGACCCCAGAATCCCTCCTCTCCCAATTCCCGCCCCGGTCTGGACGAGGGTCGGAGGGCACTAGGCGGCGAAGCGAGTTTACCAGGTGCTCAACATTAAATATGACTCTGCCCGCAACGTGGCCTAAATTTGCTTCCTGGACCAGGCAGAATCTTACCAAGCAGATAGTCTCAGGGGGCTATTTGCAGAAATTAACTACAATTTCCGAGGCGCTTACGATGAGGCGCTTTACATAAAATATCTTTAAACCAGTCAGGCATTTTTGTCCCCATTCGACAGAGATCCCAAGAGTTTAGGGGCCTGGGCTGTTTCCCTCTTCGGCGTTGGATTCAGAAACCACACAGCCCGAAAAGTGGACGGACACTCGGGTTCCTGGGATCCTCGGTGGGGAGATTTCCTTGAGGCTTCCGAGCGTCCACGCCACCCGGGGCCCGGGAAGCTGACGACGCCAAGCGTCCCTGGCCGCTCGCTCGACTCCTGTGTAGTCGTGTCCCAGGCACCGCCGCATGAAAATCGCCCAGTCTCCCTGGGCCAGCGGGAGAGTCACCGCGTTCAGCACATAGGCCCTCCAGCTACCTACTCTTTTAGTTGGTGTTTTGGAGGAAATGTTTAAAATGCTCCTTAAATGATTTCGTGCTACTAATTTGTCCTCTCCTTGTCTCTAGGAGGGACTTGCCCCACCCACAGGCCATTCGTGCATCCTCCAGCCACAGAGGTACTTTCCCCTGCTTGAAATTCTCTGATAACTTCCCAGCCCACTTAGAGAGACAGGAAGGCCTCTGCAGGGCCTGCGGGGCTGACATAACCGCCCTGATTATCACTCTGACTTCCCTCTTGCCACTTCTCCCTAAGTCCCTGTGCTTCAACCCCTCTGGTCTTGAAACTCCCTGCCCTAGCCCCTGGCATGGCTGCCCCCTTCTTGTCAGTCATGTCTCTGCTCCCTTGACATCTCAGAAAGGCCTTCCTCCACCATCCAGTCTGTTTCACTTTTGTCATACATTTTCCATCATTCCAAAGCATCTTGTTCACTTCTTTGTCAATGTGTTTATACTCCCCACTCGCCACCCACCCCTGAGCAATGTAAGCCCCATGAGGGTGGAGACATCACCTGTCTCCCCTGCACATGACTGTCATTCAATAAATGTATATTGAATGAATGGGCTCTGCTTGGGCATTTCTAGAAGCTTTCTAAAGCCCTATGGCCCTGCTTGGCTGCAGTGTCAGTTATGCACTCCCCTCTCCCACCACACTACACCTTGGTTGATGCGGCTTCTCAAGCCCAAATAAGGGCAATGGTGACTCCAAGGCTTGCTTTGTACAGTCAAAGGCAGTTTTGTAGTCGCACACAGTGGTATCCGCCCCTATAGCTACTGGGTGCTCAGACTCACTGCCCCAATTTTCTGAGGGCAGAGCCAAAATTCCTTCCTCCAGCCCTCCAGCCCAGTGTTCATACCAGCTGGAGACCAGAACATCATATGGGGCTGGTTAGGAGTTTAGCTTTCAAGTCAAGTCTCTGCTTGGCTCTGCATGGGCTGGGATCCTCCTCTCTGCCACTTTCTTTGTGATTCTGCGGAGTTGCTCAGCCTCTATGTGCCACAGGTTCTTTCTCTGAAAAATAGAGATAATAATTATATCCACTTCATAGAATCATTGTGAGGCTTAAATGAGATAATACATGTAAAACCTTTGAAACTGTCTATAAGTATTGACTAGCCCAAAGGATATAATTACTTGCATTTGAAATGAGAATCTTAAATCAAGCAAGAAAATTTAGTAGGTATGTTCCTACTATTTACCATATTTATTGAGTTAAAATATGGCTTTCAGAAATCTCAAGGTCTGAAGAATGTTAGAGTGCTTGGAAAGAGGCCTCTGAACAAAAATACTTAAAAATATGAAGCTCCCACTGGTAAAGAGGCAAAGAATTTGTTTGAATCTTTCATATGAAGGATACCTTGTTATCAGGGCCAGAATAAATGACTGTCTCTAAAGGAAAAGCTAAAAGTTACATGAGCTAAACTGGTTTTAAGCCTATATGTCTGTTTTCTAGCAAAGGTTTAACAGAGAAATAAATGTATGCTACTAAGAACCGACTGCTTTTGTGCTAAGACCTGGCTATGGGCTAAAAAAATAACAGGCTTCACGGTCCCTTTCAAAAGGAAAAAGAAAGGCATTTTGAATGCTAACAGCATTGACTGCCGAGTTTTAAACAGAAAGAAGGCATAGGCTGAGCCAATCTCTTATACGACTTGAGTTGTTCTTTAAAATACTTTATATTCCAACTTTAGGGATGTTTATATAAACGTCTTTTTGTTCAAAAGTTAGTGAAAATATGCTGTATAGTAAACAATGAGAAATTCAACTTTTAACTTTAAAACTAAGAATTCTAAACCTTATGTGGTGAAGGTGCAGTTACCCCAGAGTGTGAAGCAGAATACTATCATTACATTTTTTAAAATTATTATGGAATTTTTCAAACCTACACAAAAGTAGAGAAAATATCGTGAACCACTTGGCCTCAACAGTTATTAACATGTTGTTTTGTTTCATCTATTCCCTGCTCCCACTTTCTTTTTTAACTGGGGTATTTTAAAGCAAATCACAGACATGTTTTACTTTACTTGTAAATACTTCCACATGCTTTTCTAACAGATAGGGACTTTGCTTACATAACCAAAAAGCCATTACTGCACCAAGCAAAATTATTCATTTAATTATTCAATATTTTCATAATGTCATTTAGTACCCAGACCATATTCAAATTCCCTGATTTTCTTAAAGATGTCTTTTTGCATTTGAGTTGTATGAATCCAGATGCAAACAAAGTCCATACTATTAAGAAAAAGAAAATTCCAAACTTGGGCATAGACAAAATGATGACTGTGTGTCCTTTCTGTGTAACACTGGAGCATTTTCCAACAGGCCCATGAAAGAATTATCTCATTCTCTAGGGAGGTTTTACTTTGACTTATTATTTTTGGGTATTTAGCATATTCTTTAAGGGTAGATGTGAATTTATAGAAAAATAATATAGATACAAATGATTCTTGGTCAATAACAATGTACATGAATATTAGTCAGTAGAGATATAAAAGATGTATGTCCAGTGCCCATGTATATTAAGTTTTTTAAAATCTCTTTGAAATAGTTCTTTTTTACTGGTCCCCTTGTTAATACTTCCTTGATAAATGCTCTTTATATTTGTCTAAGACCACTGTTTTTAAGTTTTTGAAAATTATACTTTGACAATACATTGCATTTTATTATTATGTCTTTTAATCCTTTTCTTATCTATAGCAATCCACCCTCCCTTTAGTTTTATACTATTAATATGTTGGAGAAAACTGTTCATTTATCCTGTAAAATGTTCTACATTTTGGATTTGCCTGGTTTCCTCATAGTGTCAATTAACTTGTTTCTCTATCCCCTGTATTTCTTGTAACTGGTAGTTAGATCTAGAGGCTTTATCAGATTTGGGTGCCATATTTATTTATTTATTTATTTGGCTGCGTTCCGTCTTAGTTGCGGCACGTGGGATCTTTCGTTGCGGCGCGCGGTCTTCTCTCTAGTTGTGGCTCACGGGCCTGGGCTCAGTAGTAGCGGCACCCAGGCTTAGTTGCCGTGTAGCATGTGGGATCTTAGTTCCCCAACCAGGGATCGAACCCGAGTCCCCTGCATTGGCAGGCAGATTCTTAACCACTGGACCACCAGTGAAGTCCCTCGAGTCCCATTTTTTAAGGCAAGAAATATTCCATAAGTGCTGCTGTGTACCTATTGCATCACACGAAGAAATATATGATCTCCACCCCACTTTGAGTGATGGGAAGTTTGATGGAAGGTTCAGATATTGTCATCCTGATTACTCTTTCCCCATGGGATTGGTTATGTATTTATTGTTTCTCAGCTCCGAAATGCACCTGAGCCATTTAAATATTTTTCCTTTGCCAGCAGGCACTGATCTTTGTCACTAGAGGGCACTAGAGAGTCATTACAGGGAAAACGATTTTTGCTTCCTGGTTCTGGTATGCTCCTTGCCAGGCTCCTAAAGCTAGCGCCCGGCTTTTCCAGCACCAGCTCCTGAAGCACAGGAAATCTCCCTACCATCCAGCTTCTGCCATGCATGGTGGTCATCAACAAACAGCGCCAGCAGCAACCCCTCGGGAGATCTTATATTGTTCACCCTGGTGTGAACAGCTTTCTCCTGCACCCAAGAGGGTGGATTTCTGGGAAGTTCCAGAGGGCAGATTTCCAGGAAACTCTAGACATCATATTTCCAGCAAGTTCTACTGTGGCAGAACCACCTTGACTTCCCTCCTGTCCAGTGAGCCTCGTTGGCACCTTCACTAACAAGGCCAGATCCCATCCCTTCTGTTTTCTCGAAGACTATGCCTCTGTGATGTCCCACGTCCTGTATCATCACTTTTTACCTTTTCACTGACTTAGTCTCATAAGCATACACACATATTATAATATCCCTCACTTAAAAAAAAAATTCCTTGATAAGTTTTTCAAGGATTTTTGCTTAGCCAACCCCTCCCTCCATTTCTCTGCTCCCATGACTGGAAATCTTGTTTGTACTTGATTGCTTCATTTCTTTTCCTTCCTCCCAAAGACTGTGAAATATATCAAAATATATCATCTGTTAGAAGGAGTACATATAATGCATGTATATGTTTTAAAATAAGAAGAAGATAATAAAGTAGACATTTGCACTCATCTCTCATTCTAGGAAATCAGATTTCCATCATCTTTCACTGTGTGCCCCTAACGGATGTATCACTCCCTCTCTCCTCTAGAGGTAAGCTTCAATGTGCTTTTCTGTGATAGTCATTAGCTTTTCTTTGTAATTGTTTTACACATGTAGATATCCCTAAACAGTACATTACCTAGTTTTGCCAGTTTTCGGACGTTATATACATGGAATCACACTGTATGTGTTCTGTGACTCGTTGTCTTTGTTTTTGAGATCCACCATCTTGATGCATTTAGCTTTGGCTCATTCATTTTCACTGCTGTGTAGTATTTCAAATATGAACAGTCTACATTTTTTTCTTCTCCACTCTACTGTTCCTGGAATTTGGTTTGTCTCCATCTTTTTGCTATTATGGGTAATGCTGCTATAAACATTCTCATACATGTATCCTGGCACACACCTGCAAGACTTTTTAGGGTACGTGACCAAGAGTAGAATTTCTGAGTCTTAGAATGTGCATATATGTCATGTTACTCAGTGAGGCAAGACTATCCCCCAGGGGTTGTATTTCTTACTGTTCCTCCGCTGGCAGATGAAGTTGCAATTGAACCACATCCTCAGCATCACTTGGTATTGTCAGACTTTCAACTCTTTGCCAATCTGATGTGTGTGAAATGTTATCTCATTTTAGTTTTAGTTTCCATTTGCCTAATTATTAATGAGGATGAGAATTTTTCATTTTTCCTTCTCCTTTTTTTTTTCTATTTGTATGCCTCCTTCTGTATAATGCCTCTTATGTCTTTTATCCATTTTTCTATTGGGCTGTTTTTAAATTTATCTTGTGGATTTATGGGAGATATTTGTTTTTTCATATATTCTGGGGACTAATTCTTTGTTGATTGTATGTGTTACACATATATTCTCAGAGTTTCTGGCTTGTCTTGATGGTGTCTTTTGATGAAGACAAGTTCTTCATTCTAAAGGAGCCAAATTTATCATTCTTTATGTTGTGGACTCTGGGTCTAGTTTAATAAATTCTGCCTGTCCCGAGATCACATAGTTAATCTCCAGTATTATTTTATAAACACTTAAAAGTCTCGTGTTTCAAATTTAAGCCTTTAGTATACCTTGATTAATTCATTTTTATGTTTGGAGCCAGATATGGATTTGTTTCTCTTTTCTTGATGGTTATCTGATTATCCCAGGATCATCTATTGCATATGCTCTTTATCCATTTATTCATCCTCCAATACTTATTGAGCACCTACTTTGTGCTAAGTACTTTTATAGATGCTGGGGCTCCAGCAGAACAAGAGAGACAAAAATTTCAGGGGGGCTTACATTCTACTGGGGGAAGACAAATAATGGACAAAATAAATAAATTAAATATTTGTTATGTTACACGTTGATAAAGGATCCCTATGGACAGTTCACACAGAAAGGGAAACAAAATAGCCTTCAACATGAAAAAATGCTCAACCTCACTCATAATAAAGAAGGAGCAAATAACTACACAGGGATTTTATTTTGCACCTGTCAGAATAGCAAAAATCGAAAAGCTTGGCATACGCTTGATTGGCAAGACTGTGAAGAAACAGGCCCTTTCATTTATTGCTTGTAGAATCCAACTTAGGACAAACCTTTTGAAAAACAATTGGCAATGTGTGTCAAAATTGTAGGTGTATATACTCTTAAACCCTGCAATTCCACAATTCCATTTGTTGGCATTCATCCTACAGATATGCTTATACACATGCAAAAAAATTGTACTATTTTGTTCATTGCAGTTTGTCTTTAACAAAAGATTGGGAATAATCCATGCATCCATCAGTTTTGGACTGGCTAAAATTTTATACACACACACACACACGCACACACACACAGGAATATTATGCAATGAAAAACTAATCACAATGCAGGAGTTCTCTGTGTACTTTTGGTAAGATCTCCAAGATATATTGCAAGTGGAAAGAGCAAGGTGAAAAACATTGTGTATAATAGGCTAGTTTTGTGTTTAAAAAAAAAAAGAGGAGGGAACCAAGAATCACTTGATATTTTCATAAACTGGAAGGTACACAAGAAACTAAAGAAGGTGGTTCCCTGTTTGGGGATGAGGCTTGAACTAGGCAGATGGTGGGCGGGATTGGGAGCAAGAGCCTTCACTGTCTCTACTGTGGCAATGAGCGCTTCTTCAGACAAATGGATAAATAAGGAAATGGTGTCAGCATAATGCGGAAGCTGCATTGTGTCGCATGCAACTGTCCCAGTATGTGAATGTTTTGCTCTGAGTAGCAGCAGCTGAATGCAAAGTAGCAAATGTAATTGAGCAGAGCAAGCTGCGGGAATATGATGCTGTAGACAATGCCATTCACCCCACCTCCTTCCTCTCCACTCAGTATGGACACATTCTCTATCTTGAAGTACTTATTAAATAATTATCCCGATCTTCATGAATTTTTTTTGTTTGTTTGTTTGCGGTACGCGGGCCTCTCACTGCTGTGGCCTCTCTGGTTGCGGAGCACAGGCTCCGGACGCGCAGGCTCAGTGGCCATGGCTCACGGTCCCAGCCGCTCCGCGGCATGTGTGATCTTCCCGGATCGGGGCACGAACCCGTGCCCCCTGCATTGGCAGGCGGACTCTCAACCACTGCGCCACCAGGGAAGCCCATAACCAACATTCTATAGGGCATTTTGCTTTGCAGAGTGAGGTTCATTTATTTACCTGATCTCACTGAATCCTTTCTGCAGTCCTCTGGGATGTGGGGGTTATTATTATTATCTCCCTTTTATGGGAGATAATGGGGGTGATGGTGGTGTTGGAAGGAGCTTCATGGCTGGGTTAAGGCCAACTGATGCCCTAAGAACAGCTCTACAGTGGTGCCTCCTTGGCCTTTCCATGGTTTAACATAACATCTAAAGAATACTGAGTCCTTCAAGCCATTAATATATTTCACCATTTATTTGGATCTTCTTTGATTTCTTCCATTTTTTTTTTTAGCTTACAGCATAGATATCTTACAGATATTTTGTAAGATTTATACCTAAGTACTTCACATTTTATGGTATTGTTGTAAATGATACTGTTTTAAATTTCAATCTTCAGTAGTTTATTTATTTATGTGTATTAACAAACAATTTTTAAAATATTGACCTTGTATCCTGTGGCTTTGTTAAACTCATTTATTAGTTCTGCTCCTGTTTGTAGAATCTTTGGCATTTCTTTTTTTTCCCCCAAACTCTATTGAGATATAATTGATACATAATGTTGTGTAAGTTTAAAATGTACATCATGTTGATTTGAAACACATATACTACGATATGATTACCACCACTGTGTTACCTAACACCTCCATCGCATCACATAATTACCATTTATTTTTTGTGGTGAGAACATTTAAGATCTACTCTCTTAGCAGTTTTCAATTATACAATACAGTACCGTTAACTATAAGAACAATGCAATGCATTAGGTTCACAGAAATTGTTCACCTAATAACTGGAAGCTCGTACTCTTTGACCAATATCTTCCCAATTCCCCCACTCTCCTAGCCCCTGGTAACCACAATTCTACTCTCTATTTCTGTGAGTTGTTTTTCTTTTAGATTCCACGTAAGTGATATCATATAGTATTTCTCTTTCTCTGTCTGATTTATGTTTACTTAGCGCTATGCCTCAAGGTCCATCCAGGTTGTCACAAATGGCAGAATTTCCTTCTTTCTCATGGCTGAATAATATTCCATTATATAGATCTATCATATCTTCTTTATCCATTCATTCATAGATGAACTTGTAAGTTGTTTCCATATCTTGGCTACTGTGCATAATGCTGCAATGAACACGGGAGTGCAGGTATCTCTCTGATATCCTGTTTTTATTTCCTTTGAATATATACCCAAAAATGGGATTGCTGGATTGTATGGTAGTGCTATTTCTAATTGTTTGAGAAATCTAAAAAACCCAAACTCATAGATATGAAGAACAGATTGGCGGTTTCCAGAGGTGGGGGTGGGGGTGGGCAAGATGGGTGAAGGTGGTCAAAATGTACAAACTTCCAGTTACAAGACAAATAAGTTCTAGAGTTGTATTATACAGCATGGTGACAAAAACGTGTATTCTGCTGCTGTTGGATGTCTGTTAGTTCCATTTAGACTAAAGTATGGTTCAAGTCGAACGTTTTCTTGTTGATTTTCTCTCTGGATGATCTGTCCATTGCTTGAAGTGGAGTATTGAAGTTCCCTGCTGTTATTGTTTTGCTGTCTATTTCTCCCTTCAGATCTGTTAGTGTTTGCTTAATATATTTAGGTGCTCTGGTGTTGGGTGCATATATATATATATATTTTTAAAATATATTTTTATTTATTTATTTTGGCGGTGCTGGGTCTTAGTTGCGGTATGCGGGATCTTTTTTAGTTGCAGCATGTGGGCTCATAGTTGGGGTATGTGGACTTCTTAGTTGCGGCATGTGGACTCTTAGTTGCGGCATGCACGTGAGATCTAGTTCCCCGACCAGGAATCGAACCCGGGCCCCCTGCATTGGGAGCGTGGAGTCTTACACACTGGGTCACGAGGGAAGTCCCTGGTGCATATATATTTATAATTGTTATATCTTCTTGATGAGTTGATCCCTTTATTATTATATAATGACCTTCTTTGTCTATTGTTATTGTTTTTAGCTTAAAGTCTATATTATCTGATATAAGTAAAGCTACCTTTGCTCTCCTGTTTTCCACTTGCATGGAATATCTTTCTCCATCCCTTCACTTTAAGCCTATGAGTGTCCTTAAAGCTGAAAGTGAGTATGTTGTAGGCAGCTTATAGTTGGATCTTTTTTTCTAGCCACTCTGTGACTTTTGACTGAAGAATTCAATACATTTACATTTAGAGTAATCATTGATATGTAAAGACTTACTAACTAATACCATCTTATTGATTTCTGTCTGGCTGTTTTGTAGTTCTCTTTGTTTCCTGTCTTGCTGCCTTCCTTTGTGAATTGGTGATTTTCTGTGGTGGTATGCTCTGATTTTCTTCTCTTTGCCTTTTGTGAATCTACTGTAAGTTTTTTTTTGCTTTTTAGTTACCATGAGGCTTACATAAAACCTCTTATTAGATGTATCAGCATGCAAAAACTTAATTTCACTAGCATGCAAAAACTCTGCCCTTTTACTTCTCACCCATTTATACTTCTAATGCCAAAATTTACCTCTTTTTATATTGTATATTCATTAAAAATTATAGTAGCTATAGTTATTTTTAGTACTCTTGTCCTTTAACCTTTACATTATAGTTAAGTGGTTAACACACCATCATATTACAGTAATAGAGTTTTCTGAATTTGACTGTATACTTACCTTTACCTGTGTGTTGTATATATATGTATGTTTTCATGTTACTAATTAGCATCTTTTCATTTCAACTTGAAGAACTCCTTTTAGCATTTCTTGTAAGGCAGATCTAGTGGTGATGAACTCCCTCAATTTTTGTTTGTCTGTTAAAGTCTTTATTTCTCCTAAATAAAGGACAACTGTGTCAGATAGAGAATTCTTGGTTGGCAATTTTTTTCTTTCAGCACTTTGAATATATCATCCCACTCTTTCCTGGCCTGTAGGATTTCTGCTAAGAAATCCACTGATAGCCTAATAGGGGTGCCTTTGTAGTTTACAATCTTCTTTCTTGCTTATTTTAGATTCTATCTTTATCTTATATTCTTGGCAGTTTTATTATAATGCGTCTAAGAGAAGATCATTTTAGACTGAAATAATGGAGTGATCTAATAGTTTCACGAACTTGAATATTCAAATTTCTCGCAGGTTTGGGAAAATTTTAGCCATTATTTCTTTTAAATAGTGTTTCAGTCCCTGTCTCCCTTTCTTCTTCTTCTGGAACACCAGTGATTCAGATTTTGTTTCTCTGGATGGTGTCCCATAGATCACATAGGCTTTCTTCACTCATTTTTATTTATTTCTCTTTTTTAAAGTTTTAAATAGTTTTTATTTTTAAATAGTTTTAAAATTTACAAAAAGTTATGAAAATAGCTCAGAGGACCTCTGTGTACCCTTTTCCCCATCATCTGCCAGTGATAACATCTTAGGAGACAAAGAAATTGACATTGATACAATACTATTGACCATGGCTTATGTAAAAGTGCATTGTTTAATCCCCAAATGTTTGGAGATTTTATAAATATTTTTCTGTTCTCTATTCCTAGTTTAATTCCATCATGGTTAAAGAACATATTTTGTATAATTTGTATAATTTCAATTCTTTTAAATTGTTAAGGTTTGTTTTACAGCCCAGAATATGTTCCTTTATATGAATATTTCATATGCACTTGAAAAGAATGTATATTCTGTTTTTGTTGGGCAGCGTGTTTCGTCATTGCCATTAGGTCCAGCTAGTTGATATGTTGTTCAGGTTTTCTTTATCCTTACTGATTTTCTGTCTAATTTTTCTCAGTTTTGGAGAAAGGAGTGTTGAAGTCTCCGACACAATTTTGGGTTTGTCTATTTCTCACATCAGTTCCATCAGTCTTTGCTTCATGTGTTTTGCAGCTCTGTTGTTGCACACACATTTGTGATTAGCATGTTTTCTTGGAGAATTGACCCCTTTATCATTAAGTAATAGCCCTATCTATCCCTTGTAACATACCATGTTCTGAAGTCTACTTTATCTAATATTAATATAGCTACTTCAGCTTTATTTTGGTTAGTGTTTGCATGGTACATCTTTTTCAATTCTTTTACTTTTAGTATACTTTGCTTTTACTTTTAGTATATTATTATATTGATATTTAGTGTGGGTTTTTTTGGAGATAAAATATAGTTTGGTCTTTTTTTAAACCAATTTGACAATCTCTTTTAATGGGTGTGTTTAGACTATTCACATTTAATGTAATTATTAACATTGTTGAACTTGGGTCCACCATCTTCTATTTCACTTTTCCTGCCTTCTCTTCTTTTATTCTAATATTTTTAATATTCCACATCAACTTACCTATTGGCTTTTGGCTATATCTCTTCATATTACCTTTTTGGTAGTGGTCTCTGGGTTACAATATACATACCTTAGAGTTAAAAATCTACTTCGAGTTAAAAGTTTGCAACTTCAAGTAAAATGTAGAAGCCTTACAACCATATAGGTTGCTTTCCCTATTGTTCTCATATGTATTACATCTACATACATTATCTCACTAACAATGTTACAATTTTTGCTTCCAACAGTCCTACATATTTTGAAGAATGTGTGAGGTATAAAATAGACAACTGTATTTATCCAAATATTTACCATTTCTGTTGCTCTTTCTTCTGTTCTGTTGCTATTGCTGAAGTTCCAAATGTCCCTTTGGAATTTCACATCAGCCTGAAGAACTTCCATTAACAATTCTTTTAGGGCAGGTTTGCTGGTGACACATTCTCTCAGTTTACCTTCATCTAAAAATATTTATATTTTGCTTTCATTTCTGAAGCACATTTCACTGGGCTGACAGGTTTTTTTCCTCCAGGACTTTACAGATGTTTGCCCCACTGTCTGTTGGCCTCTATGGTTTCTAATGAGAAATCTGTTCGGATTCAAATCTGAACGATTTGAATCGTTCTTCCCCTCATTGTGATATGTTATTTTCTTCTGATTGCTTTCAAGATTTTTTCTTCATCTTTGGTTTGCAGAAGTTAGATTATGATGTATCTGGGGCGGTTTTCCTTAAAGTCATTCTGTTTGGCATTTGCTGGGCTTCTTGAATCTATAAATCTATGTCTTTTGCCATATTTGAAAAGTTTTCAGCCATTTTTTCTCTAAACATTTTTTTCCTTTACCAATTTCTCTCCCTTCTCTGGGACTCTAATGACATGAATGTTAGACCTTTTAATATTTCATAGGTCACTGAATTTCTCCTTTTTTAAAAAAAATCTTTTTTTTTTCTCTTTTATTAAGACTTGATAATTTTTATTGCACTATCTTCAAGGACACTGGCTCTTTCTTCTATTATCTGCATTCTGTTGTTAAGGCCATGCAGTGAAATTTTTATTTCAGACATTGTATTATTTAATTCAGTGACCAGATATCGGAGGTAGTAGTGAAAGAGAATGAGCTGTCTAAAATCACACCTAGCTTCTGGCTTGGGTCATAGAGTGGTTGTTGGTACCTTTTACTGAGGAGTAGGAACAATGAGGAAGATAATGCATTTGGAGGTGTGAATTTGAGGTGCAAGTGGTATATTCAAGTGGTAATACAGTAGACTTCTGTAGCTCCCTAGAGTTTGCATTTCTGGGTAGAGGTCAGGGTTAGTGATAAAGTTGTTGTGGTTTAAATCAATGTTTTTCAAAGTGTAGACTGCAATACCTTGTATCATGGCATCAATTTTGTGGGTTATAACGGCATTTTTAAAAAATGGACCATAGGGACTTTCCAATGGTAAAGAATCCACCTTACAATGCGGGTCACATGGGTTCTATCCCTGGTCAGGGAACTAAGATCCCGCATGCCGTGGGGCAGCTAAGCCCACGTGCCACAACTAGAGAGAAGCCCACATGCTGCAACGAAAGATCCCATGTACCACAACTAAGACCCAGTGCGCCAACTAATGAACCCATGCACTCTGGAGCCCGGGTGCCACAACTAGAGAGAAGCCTGCACACCACAACAAAAGATCCTGCATGTGGCAACTAAGACCCAATGCAGCCAATAAATAAATAAATAAAATATTAAAAATAAAAATAAATTGCTTTAAATGATTCAACAGTAGAGAATAAGAATTACAAAAATTTAGGGCTATATTTTAAAACTCATTTGAGAGTATGAGAGTTAGATTATTAGAAACCACTATGTTCAATCATAGGTCTGTTATTCATACTCTGCCTGGAAAAGCTCATCATCATGGTTTAAACTAAGGGTTTTCAAACATTTTTTTGAAACATCACAGTAAGAAATTAATTCACAATCCAGTCTAATATACATGCATACGCATACACACACGCATACACACACACTAAAACACAAGTTTTGTTAAATACCATTTACTCTTTATTATATGTAATATACTGATTTTTAAAATTGCAGTCCAATTTTTTAAAGATTTATTATGTATTTATTTAATTTATTTATTTTTGGCTGCGTTGGGTCTTCGTTGCGGCACGTGGGATCTTTGTTGAGGCATGTGGGCTCTTTCACTGTGGTACGCGAGCTTCTCTCTAGTTGTGGCGTGCAGGTTTTCTCTCTCTAGTTGTGATGCGCGGGCTCCAGGGCCCGTGGGCTCTGTAGTTGTGGTGCGTGGGTTCCAGAGTGCGTGGGCTCAGTAGTTTTGCGGCACGCAGGCTCTCTAGTTAGGGGCGCACGAGCTCAGTAGCTGGCCATAGACATATCCATCACCTCCCAAAGTTTCCTCCCACCCGCTTTATTATTATTATTATGTTATTGTGTGTATGTGTGTGTGTGTGTGTGAGATAAGAACACTTAGCATAAGATCTATCCTGTTAGCAAATTTTAATTATATAACACAGTATTGTTATCTATAAGCACTATGCTGTAGAGTAGATCTTCAGAACTTATTTATCTTGCATAACTGAAACCATTACCCTTTGACCAAACTATTACCCTTTTCCTTCACCTCCAGCTGTTGGCAACCACCATTCTATGGTCTGCTTCTATGAGTTTGACTATTTTTAGATTTCTCATATAAGTGAGATTCTACTGTATTTGTAGAATTTCTGTGTCTGGCTTATTTCACTTTGCATAATGTCCTCCAGGTCCACCTGTGTTGTTGCAAATGCAGGATTTCCTTCTTTTTTAAGGCCAAGTAATATTCTATTGTATGTATATACCACATTGTCTTTATCCATTCATCCATTGGATATTAGGTTGTTTCCATATCTTGGCTATTGAGGATAATGCTGCAATGAACATGGGAGGGTAGATATCTCTTCGAGATCCTGATTTCAATTCCTTCAGATAAATATCTAGAAGTGGGATTGCTGGATCATATAGTAGTTCTATTTTTAATTTTTTTGAGAAACATCCATTGGGTTTTCCATGACTGTGCCAGTTTCCATTCCCATCAGTAGTGTACCAGGGTTTCCTTTTCATCACATCTTCACCAATACTTATCTTTTGTTTTTTAAATAATAGCCATTGTAACAGGTGTAGGTGAAGGTTCAAATTCTGTAGCATGGAAAGTTCTTGGCAACATGTTATCTTTTGCATTTGGATAATAAACTGGTTTGTTTTCATATCTTTTATAATAGCAAGTCTGTCCCATTGCCTTGATGTTTTGGTTTCTGAGGCAATCAATCAAGTCTCAACCAGCAGTACAGAATACCAGCGCTCTTGATAGCCCTCTGGATACGTAGCTTCGAATTGTGTGTTTCTAGCACATTATTGTTATAAAAATATTTTTGAGAATATTTGAGAATATATCTTGTATAAGTTTTCTTTCAGAATTTAATCTCAGGGAAACTATTATTTTTTCTGACATAGTAGTATTTTTTCTCCTGTCAGCTGAATAATTAATGTGATTCAGTATTTCCCTTTTCTCCTTGGTTGATGGGACTCTTCAAACCAGTTTAGTCATTCTCTTAATGATTTGGAGTTAGTACATATACTTTCCTTCACTTTTTGTGTTGATTTTCTTTTTTACTTCCATGTTATCAATTAATTTTAATATAAATTGTCTATATTTGTGGTGGAAAGAGTAAGTATAAATAAATACTACACTATAAGTCTTAGTACTTGCAATGATAATAAATCATTATTTTATCTCACTTAATTTCTTCCAGTTTTATTGAGATGTAATTAACATACGGTACAGTATAAGTTTAATATTCATTTTATCTCACTTCTGAGAAACTGCTCTAAGTTAACATAGCACTCACTTTGTTTCTTCTTCATTAAGTAGGATAGAAACTATTCCATCCTAGTTACCTTATTATACTACATAAGGTCAAACACTATCTGATTTCACTCTGGAATCATTTTGCAGATCTCTTTTCTTATTGAGGGCATTTTCATCTTCATCTTAATATTACCCATGTTTATTTCCATAGGGTAAAATTCTAAACCATCTGAAGATTCTGAAGGGAGACAGGGACAGGATTCGGAATTTTTTAGTCTACGGGACAAGATGAGATTCAGGCCCTGCTGGTAAGAGAAGTCTCAAGTGAATGTTCTGTGTACCTCTGTTGGGTGGGAGAGTGTGTGTGTGTGTGTCAGGGGGAGGGGGTATATTGAAGGATGGGGAGAAGGAGGGTGTGATGAAAGGGATTCTTGTTCTGAACTCATTTCCAGATCTCACAAATGTTCTGGTGTTTCCTAGCCTCTCAGAAGAAATCCTCTTCCCCTTTCTGCCTTTACTGCAGGCAAAATTCCAGAACCACAAGCAAGACATAGCATCAGTGTTTGAGCAGGGCCATCAGTCCCTGAGAGAAAGGGAGCAGTACCTGTTGAAGTGGCTGGATGGGATGGAGCAAGAGCTCACTGAAGGGAGGAACAGCCATGTCACCAAGGGCTCTGAGGAGGTCATCCAGCTTGAGACCCTGATTTCTGAGTTAGAGAAGAAGGCTCGGCAGCCAGCACTTGAACTTTTGCAGGTGAGTGACCAACTAAACTATACCTGGGTCCCCTTGCTCCAGGATGCGGTGTAGCCCTCCATTAGCATGAGATTTGGACAAGGAGTCAGGAGAGACAAGGTTTTGTTCTCATTTGTTGAGTTCTTTAATAAGTTAATCAGCAAAGCAATAGGTTTTAAGTCCCAAATTGCGGTGGGCAAGGGACTGTAATAGACCCAGATCTTACAATGAGATAGTAAGATCTATACATTTATAATTATAAGAAATAATCGCGTGTTAAATCTTGTGGTCAGACAGGAAGCCCCAGGAATTCTGGAAAAGACTAGGTTTAGTCAGGGAAGTCTTCAAGGAAGAAGCAGCTCTTAATGGCAGCCTTGAAGAAAATGTAAAGATTTGGATTAGCAGGAAGGAGGAGTTGAACATTCCATTTGGTGGAGGTGCATTGGTTAGAATGAAATAAATGAATGTGATAATAAACTTAATGAGTGTGATAATAAAAGGGTGGGTGTGGGTGCTGAGGAAGATAGTTTGGAAGGTAGAAAGGGTACATAGAGTGAACGGAGCTACCTTTCTGGAGGAGTCAGCTTAAGTGAGGAAGAAGTTAGAGGGAAGATGAGACAGGTAAGATGGGGTCAAATGAGTAGAGGCTTTCCAAGGCAGGCTGAGATTTCAGTCTTAACCTGGTAGACAATAGGATTCTTGACAGATCAAGGAAGGTTTCTTGGAGGGGATAGTCTAGCACTCAAATAGAGAAAAGGATGGGGAAACATATGTCCACATAAACTGATACTACAGTGGAGAACAGAACAGGTCCAGGCTCATCAGAAAATTCTCTGTACAGTCCTGTTGTGTACCCATTCCCCAGCAAGCCCATCGTAGGGAATGGTGTCAGATCCTGGGAACCTTATTTCCATGACAGTCTGTCTTCTCTTCCTTTCTAGGACCCAAGCAACATAATAAGCAGGTAAGTGCTGCTTGCTTTTTTTTTTTTTTTTAACCACTTATGTGTTCCTTTGTTTTTTCTTTCTGTCACCATAACTTATTGAAATCTGGCAAGGGCTGGAAAGGGGTTGTTTGGAGGAAGAGAGGTTCTTCTAGAAAGGGTAAGTTGAAAGGTGTTCCATAGAATGAGGGAGGGAGTTCTAGAAAAATTATTGGCATGGAACTTATGTTAGGATGGTAATGGGTTAGGGAGAAATGAAATGGGAGGAGATTATGGGAGAGTATTAGAGAAAATTTAGAATACACATTTGTTTCTAAAACCCGATTTCCTCTTGTTCTTTCTGTACTTGATTCCCAGCTGCTTCTCCTGGCCACAGCTTCCCTCATATTCTGTAGAGCACATTTCATCATCAGATTGTCCTCCATGCTTGCTAGTGATGGTTTCCTGCTCTCTGCCTGACCGTAAGAAGAGGGACATTTATATGAGTCATAGAGATAATGGGTTCTTGAACAGTGGGTCTGAGGGAATGTGTGTTAGGCATTTAACATTGACAGTTTTCAAAAATTATACCCACACGATACTCAGAAGCTTTGAACAGAGATAAAAGGGAGGTATTTGATAATACACTGTTCATCCCAGAGACATCCAGGACTATTGGCATATACTGAACGTTTACTGTGGACCAGTTACTGGTAGAAAGGGGTGTAATGAGATAGGTTACCAGATTCTGGCTGGGGAGACTAGACAGAGACAATTAGAGATGAGTAATTATATAAGAAATGAGAGTGATACAGAATGGGTAAGACTTCTTGCCTGAAAGCATTTTGTCTGATATTAGTAGAGGTATCCTAGTTTTTTTTTGATTAGTGTTTGCATGCTATTTAACTTTTTATCCTTTAACTCTCAACCTTTCTCGGTTGTTATTTTTATGTACCTCTTATAAGAACATAATTTTTTTTTCTTTTTAAATAACTTCATTCTGACACTTTTTAATTGGAATATTTAGTATTTATAGCTCCTGGAATATCACAATTTTCATTTATATTTTCAAAAATAGTTACATAATTTGCCAAATAATGTCCTTAAATTTAATTTTTTTATGTCAATGTATTTGTTTGTTTTGTGTATTTCTACTTTTGACTCCTCTACTTGCCTCTCCCTTTTTTCCATTTTTAATATTTTTTTATTTTTGTGTGTGTATATCTATGAGCCCTGCTTTTGTCATAGGCCAAAATTTCTAGTATTTGGTATTTTTATTGTTTTCTAGCTATTTTGAAATTTTAAATTTGATTTGCTATTTAACATAAGATTTAAGAAAGAGGATATCTGTCAGTGGCGCTGGGTTCTTTTTCTAGCAGTTTCAGCCTTCATAGTTTTTAAATCTTGTGATCACACAAGTTGGTTGCCATTTCTACCATTTTGGATTTTATTGAGGCTTTCTGTATTGTATGTTGTAGATTTTTTGTACAGTTCTAAACACTTAAAAAGAAAGTACATTCTCTGGGTTCTTAGAATAGGATTTGATATAGCTCCATGAGGTTTTCCTTAGTAATTTTGTTATTTAGGTATTTTGTATTGATACTTACTTTTTTACTTCTTGACATGTCATGGACTAAAAGAAATCACTCAAAGATTCCTATTAGCAATGAATTTTTGCTGATTTTTCTTGTATTCTTATAGTTTTTGCTTTTTATATTTTGATGCTTTCTTTTCATTTAAAGAGAGTTATAGCTTAATTGTGAATTGTAATCTTCTTAGTAACATAAAATATCCTCTGTTGTCTTATTTAATATTTTTTTGCCTTGAATTTAATCCTGTTTGATAATATCAAGACCTCATATTTCTTTCATATTGTATTTAGCTTATATATGTCTGCCCAGCTATACCTTAATTTTAAATTTAAAGCTTTTTAAAAATGTATATTTAAAGCTTAATTTTGGGGCTTCCCTGGTGGTCCAGTGGTTACGACTCCACACTTCCATAGCAGGGGGCCCGGGTTTGATCCCAGGTGAGGGAACTGAGATCACACATGCTGCACAGTGCGGCTAAAAAAAACAAACAAAAAAGGCTTCATTTTAATTTTATTTATCTAGTTTATATCCTCAGGTAATTTCTTTAGAGGTTGTAGTATTAGTAGCCTGTTTCAAAGACTTTCAAAGGCAGAAAATGGCTTTCTTTCTTTTTTTAACATTGTCTATAAATGACATATTGGTGGGTAGAGAATCCTTGGATCATGGCCCATTCTTCAGAACTCTATATATCTACTCTTTGAGTCTGATGTTGAAACTGAGCACTTGGAAATGAAGCTTTTACTCTCTGCCCCTTTGGTCTATTGTTGGTGTTTGTGCACATGCACGTGCTGACGATGGGAAATCATGCCTCTCTCTCAGGAGTTCTAACTGTGACTTCATTTTCTCTAGATATCCCCGGAAGAAGTTCTGGATTGAAAAGTCTACCAGTCCTCCAATCAAAAAGCAGACAGAAGAATTTTCAGATAAACTTCTTTCTTTAGAGAAAGGACTCAAAGGATTCCATGGTAAAGGAAGGGGTTTGAGCCTAGAAAAACTTCTTACTTTCTCTATAATGTTTCCTTAGGTTTTGATTGTGGCGGTGGCTTCTCAGAGTTCCTTGCTCTTGTGCACCTCACTTACACCATGCAGGGACATCGGGGAGGGAATCTAAGCAAGTCCAAACCAGAGAGGATTCCACATGAGAGTCTAACAATGTTACCTAGACTAAAGTAGAATCATAGTCAATAGGTCTCAGAGTTGGTAAAAAGATACCTCACCTTTAACAGTGAGGTAAAAGAAAATTGGAAGGCTATGGAAAACAGTGTGGCATTTCCTCAAACAATTAAAAATATAATTACCATATGATCCAGCATTTCCACTTTCCAAAGAATTAAAAGCAGGATCTCAAAGAGGTATTTGCACACTCATGTTCATAGCAGCATTATTCACTATAGCCAGGTGGTAGAAGCAACCCAAATGTCCATCAGTGCATGAATGGATGAACAAAATGTGGCATGTGGAATGTGTAGACAATGGAACATTATTCAGCTTAAGAAAGGAAGGAAATTCTGACACATGCTACAAGATGGATGAATCTTGAGGACATTATATTAAGTGAAGTGAGCCAGTCACAAAGAGATAAGTACTGTATGATTCCTTTTTGAGGTCTTTAAAGTAGTCAAATCCATAGGAACAGAAAGTAGATTAGTGGTTGGAAGGACGGGGAAATGAGGAGCTGTTGTTTAATGGGTATAGAGTTGGAGTTTTTAAGAATGGAAAAGTTCTGGGGCTTCCCTGGTGGCACAGTGGTTAAGAATCTCCCTGCCAATGCAGGGGACACGGGTTCCAGCCGGGGGCCGGGAGGATCCCACATGCCGCGGAACAACTAAGCCCGTGCGCCACAACTACTGGGCCTGCGCGCAAGAGCCTGTGAGCCACAACTACTGAAGTCCATGCTCCTAGAGTCCATGCTCCGCAACAAGAGAAGCCACTGCAGTGAGAAGCCTGTGCACCGCAACGAAGAGTAGCCTCCGTTTGCCACAACTAGAGAAAGCCCGCACTCAGCAGTGAAGACCCAACGCAGCCAAAAATAAATAAATAAATTTATTTATTTAAAGTGAGAGAGTGGCATGGACCTATATACACTGCCAAATGTAAAATAACTAGTGGGAAGCAGTCGCATAGCACAGGGAGATCAGCTTGGTGCTTTGTGACCACCTAGAGGGGTGGGATAGGGAGGGTGGGAGGGAGACGGAAGAGGGAGGAGATATGGGGATATATGAATATGTATAGCTGATTCACTCTGTTATAAAGCAGAAACTAACACACCATTGTAAAGCAACTATACTCCAATAAAGATGTAATAATTAATTAATTAATTAATTAAAATACCAAAAAAACCGAATGGAAAAGTTCTGGAAAATGGTTGTACAGCAATTTAAATATACTTAATATTAATGAACTGTACACTTAAAAATGGTAAAGATGGTAAACATTATGTGTTTTTACCACAATTAAAAATTTAAAGAATACTGGGAGAATTAATCTAAAAGAGTATCTTTGAGAGTAGAGAAAAATAGTGTGGTTCAGGACTAGAAGTTTAGGGCTTACTTTAAAAACAGGGAACATGCCCAAAGGTACTCTTTAATGAAGCAGCAGGTGGGTTCAGCGGATGTAGGCATGCATATTTACATGGGTGTCTCCTGAATTGATTTCTCTGTTTCGCTTGAGCTTTCATGGTGCCCTGTCATCTTTTAAAGTTATATTAGCCAACAGTAAGAGAATTTAACCTAGAAGATGTGGTGTCAGAATTGCTTACTGTCCTTTGGTACTTTTATTCTAGGAAAAATGATGAGGGATCTGGAATATAAAACAAGTGAGCATCTGGAGGGGATAGTGGCTGAAGTTTGCTAATTGCAGCTTTCCTATGAAGCTCCACTACTTATGGGTCAGCTCTTTCGTTTTAAAGAGGAAGGTCTTCGTGTGACTAATGTATCCAAATTCTTTATCATGAGAATTCAGATTTCAAACCCACAAACCTTTCCCCAGATTTGTGCAGCTGCAGTGATCTCAGTCCTTACCGTTTTGCCCTCTCAAGTCTCATCACACTGCCTGTGCCCTTGAATTTTCTGTGTTCTCTTCATTTTCCAGATATGGTTGCTAATTGTATGAGCACAAGGTCACAAGCAGTTTCTGACCTGCTCCCCTGAGGAGTCCACCCCCATTGTCATAAAGGCCCCAGAACCTATGGGATAAATCTCAATTGCTGTCTCTTGTGATGCCACACATTCGTCTCCTTGTCCCCACAGTGAGGATCATCCTGAATTCCCAGACAGCCAATGGCTTCCTCTCAGTGTTTCCAAATGGGAAGAGCATGATATTCACTGGCTTGTGGATGAACACATAGCAGCATGGTCAGCGATTTGATCCGGAGCCTGGTGTGCTGGGCAGTAAGGGCTTCACGCCCTTTGATTTGGTTCTTCACCTGCCACTGAGATAAAGGTATGAGAACGAGTGACGATATCATAGGACTGCAGCTCCTGCCACGAATAGGAATTGATTACAACATCCATATCCATTTCTAGAGCACCTTTTCTGTCACATAATTTCTCCTGTCATCCTTCTAAGCAGCTGAGGAAACAGTAAATGTTTTGCAACTCATACCTGCTTACCATTGATACATTATGAGACTTGAGCTATCTGGAGTGGGAATTGGTTTATTTCTTTCTGCTATGCTCTGATAATTTTTTCAAAAAGAAGGGGAGAGTGGAAGCCATGTGAAGTTCAGGTGTATATGAGTTTTGGAGGTCACTTGGACCTGAGTTCAGTCTTATGTCAGCTGTGTTTTGAGGTGGTAGAAATAGATACTTAGCTTAATATTAAATTAGTAGTCTTAAGTATAGGCAGAAGAAAACAAACTTGGCTAATTTTAGAAAAAGGAAATTTATTAAATGTTACTGGGGCTGTAGAGTGTAAAGAGGGAGGGGTATGTGTGCCTACCTGCTTTCAAATTCTGCCCCAAGAGAGATGGGAGTCAGTGTCGGCGCTGCAGTGAGAGGGAGGAGCAGCTGGGGGGGTCGCAGGGGTTGAGACGATGGTTGGAGTTGGCAGCACCTAAACAGAACATACCACGCATGAGGACAAGCTAGTGGAGAGCGGGTGTGATCTGGTGGGGAGCAGAGGAGGAAGAAGTAATGAACACACACAGGGGTGGAGCCAGAGCTGGGTTTGGCAGCAGCTATCTTGGTGGATTCATAGACCCAGCTGATGGGTATAGTTCTCCTGGACATAGAGATGAGAATGAAGAGTTGAGGAGGGAATGGTCTCAGGAAATTAGTGGATAGAACAGGCCGTAGTTCTTCACGTAAGTAACTCCTAAAGAAAAATTTGGCATAAGTGCACCACATTGCCAGAGAATAGGATGCCTGCCTTTGCCTCAGCAACATTAAAGGTTAGGAAAGCGTGCTTTTGGCTTCTGTAACGAGAGGTGGTCTCATCAAGACTCATGTCGTTTAGCATGCTCAAGACATGGGAGCAGATGATAGTTGCCTAAGAAGAACGTCCCTTATTTAAATTGCTGGGTTCAAGAGATGTGGGTATACTTGCTCTCATAGCTCAGTTGTATAAGAATGTTTTGTCAAAAAAATATGACCAAACAACAGAAGATTCCTATAACTGTATCTATCAATACAAGCAAGTACAAGTCGAATGCTGACGTTGTATGTTCAGAACCTCATTATAGAAGGGACAAAGCAACATGCAAACAGATTTTTTCTATATGGTGAGTGGCCAAAGGTTTTAACTATTATATTCAATGACGGTGCAGTCCATATTTCACTTACAGGACTGAAGGGAACAGATTTTATAGGTTAAGGTTGTAGATAGAGGATGTTGCAGTGCTTTTGGTTAGAAGTAATTATGAGATGAAATGTGAGTAATTACTAAAGAACAGGGTCAGAATTTAGCAAGACAATGTTGAAACTGTTCCTCTTTAGAATGTTTCTTAAGTCAACGATTAATGTTAATAAGATACTTAATAGACAGATAAATAGAAAAAATGTCAGAAAAAAGAAGCCAAGAAAAGAAATTATGTCTGATAGTAGAACCACAGGAAGAGTCCTCTGGGGATTCCAGATTCTGTGCCAAGAGAGTGACTCTGAGGTCCCGCCCTTCTCTCAGGACAACTAAGGCATCCAGTCTCTCCAGGTATGGAGGGGAAGACAATCCCCGAAGTAACTGATTAGCAGTTCCCTTTGACCCCGGCGGCAGCAATGGGCACTATACTCTGGGCGACTTTCTCTCTCTCAGGCCTTGCTCTCTGCCTCACCCTCAATCTGTCTGGAGGTCTGACTCCAGCTTTTCTGAGTTACTCGGCCCCCACACAGGTCAGGACCAGAAGTGGTGTTCTCCAACCCAGAAACCTGGAGCCTCTTACTCTGAGTTGTCTCAACCTGAACTTACAGCTATCCAAGGAACAGGAGATTATCCCAGACCCCACATCCAGGCTGGTGTCTTTCTCCCCCCAACTCAACTGTCCTGTCTGTTCCCAGGATGGTCACATGTGTGCTGCTGGAGTGTCCCATGAGGGTTGCAAAATGTCTGAATTTTCTGATTCATCCCGTCAGATTCTCCCAAAGACACATGCAACCCATCACTCTATCTCTGACCGTGAGGTCACCCTAAGAACCTGGGCCCTGGGCTTCTACCTTGTGGAATAACCCTGATCTGGCAGCATGACGGGGAGAACCCAACTCATGGCACAGAGCTTCTAGATAGAGAAAAATATACCATGCTAACACTAGTCTAATGAAAGCAAGAGTAGCTATATTAATTTCAGACACAGCAGACTTCAACACATGGAAGGTTATCAGAAATAGCAAGAAAGGCGTCACATACTGATAAAAGAGTGAATTCTCCAAAAAGACATAACAATCATTAATGTGAATGCACCTAACAACAGAGGGTCAACCGATGTGAGGCAAAAACTGATAGAATTGATAAGAGAAATAGATGAATCCACTATTTTAGTTGGAGACTGCAACATCCCTCTCTCAGAATTGGACAGAGCAAGCAGGCATAAAATCAGTAAGGACACAATTGAACTCAAAACACTATCAATCAACTGGATATAATCAATATCTATAGACTACTTCAGCCAACAACAGAAGAATACACAGTCTTCTCAAGCTCACATTAAACATTCACAAAGATAGACCACATTCTGGGCCATAAAACACATGTTAACAAATTTTTTTTAATAAATTTATTTATTTTATTTCTGGCTGCGTTGGGTTTTCCTTGCTGTGCATGGGCTTTCTCTAGTTGAAGCAAGCGGAGGGCACACTTCATTGTGGTGCACGGGCTTCTCATTGTGGTGGCTTCTCTTGTTGCAGAGCATGGGCTCCAGGCATACGAGCTTCAATAGTTGTGGCTCACGTGCTCTAGAGCACAGGCTCAGTAGTTGTGGCACACGGGCTTACAAGCTTCTCGGCATAAGGGATCTTTTGAGACCAGGGATCAAACCCGTGTCCCCTGCATTGGCAGGCGGATTTTTAACCACTGCTCCACCACGGAAGTCCCCACTTAACAAATTTGGAAGATTAGAAGTCATACAGAGCCTGAACCAAGATGGAGGAGTAGAAGGACGTGCTCTCACTCCCTCTTTGAGAATACCAGAATCACAACTAGCTGCTGGACAATCACTAACAGGAAGACACTGGAACTCACCAAAACAGATATCCCACATCCAAAGACAAAGGAGAAGCCACAATAAGATGGTAGGAGGGGCACAATCACAGCAAAATCAAATCCCATAACCGCTGGGTGGGTGACTCACAGACTGGAGAACACTTATACCACAGAAGTCCACTCACTGGAGTGAAGGTTCTGAGCCCCACATCAGGCTTCCCAACCTAGGGTTCTGGCAACGGGAGGAGGAATTCCTAGTGAAACAGACTTTGAAGGCTAGCAGGATTTGATTGCAGGACTTTGACAGGACTGGGGGAAACAGAGACTCCACTCCTGCAGGGCACACACAAAGTGATGTGTGCATCAGGACCTGGGGGAAGGAGCAATGACCCCATAAGAGACTGAACCCGACCTACCTGCTAGTGTTGGAGGGTCTCCTGCAGAGGCGGGGGATGGCTGTGGCTCACTGTGGGGACAAGAACACTGGCAGCAGAAGTTCTGGCAAGTATTCCTTGGCATGAGCCCTCCCAGAGTCTGCCATTAGCCCTACCAAAGAGCCCAGGTAGGCTCCAGTGTTGGGTTGCCTCAGGCCCAACAACCAACAGGGAGGGAACCCAGCCCCATCCATCAGCAGTCAAGGGGACTAAAGATTTACTGAGCTCTGCCCACCAGAGCAACACCCAGCTCTACCCACCACCACTCCTTCCCATCAGGAAACCTGCACAAGCCTCTTAGACAGACTCATCCACCAGAGAGCAGACAGCAGAAACAAGAAGAACTACAATCCTGAAGCCTGTGGAACAAAAACCACATTCACAGAAAGATAGACAAGATGAAAAGGCAGAGGGCTATGTACCAGATGAAGGAACAAGATAAAACCCCAGAAAAACAACTAAATGAAGTGGAGATAGGCAACCTTCCAGAAAAAGAATTCAGAATAATGATAGTGAAGATGATCCAGGACCTCGGAAAAAGAATGGAGGCAAAGATCGAGAAGATGCAAGAAATGTTTAACAAAGACATAGAAGAATTAAAGAACAACAAACAGAGATGAAAAATACAATAACTGAAATGAAAACTACACTAGAAGGAATCAATAGCAGAATAACTGAGACAGAAGAACAGGTAAGTGACCTGGAAGACAGAATGGTGGAATTCACTGCTGCAAAACAGAGTAAAGAAAAAAGAATGAAAAGAAATGAAGACAGCCTAAGAGACCTCTGGGACAATATTAAACGCAACAACATTCGCATTATAGGGGTCCCAGAAGGAGAAGAGAGAGAGAAAGGCCCCGAGAAAATATTTGAAGAGATTATAGTCAAAAACTTCCCTAACATGGGAAACGAAATAGCCACCGAAGTCCAGGAAGTGCTGTGAGTCTTCTGTAGGAGAAACACAAGGAGAAACATGTGAAGACACATAGCAATCAAACGGGCAAAAATTAAGACAAAGAAAAATTATTGAAAGCAGCAAGGAAAAAATGACAAATAACATACAAGGTAACTCCTATAGGGTTAAGAGCTGATTTCTCAGCAGAAACTCTGCAAGTCAGAAGGGAGTGGCATGATATACGTAAAGTGATGAAAGGGAAGAGCCTACAACCAAGATTACACTACCCGGCAAGGATCTCATTCAGATTCAATGGAGAAATCAAAAGCTTTACAGACAAGCAAAACCTAAGAGAATTCAGCACCACCAAACGAGCTCTACAACAAATGCTAAAGGAACTTCTCTAAGTGGGAAACACAAGAGAAGAAAAGGACCAACAAAAACAAACCCCAAAAATAAAGAAAATCGCCATAGGAACATACAAATCAATAATTGCCTTAAACGTGAATGGATTAAATGCTCCAACCAAAAGACACAGGCTTGCTGAATGGATACAAAAACAAGAACACATATATGCTGTCTACAAGAGACCCACTTCAGACCTAGGGACACATACAGACTGAAAGCGAGGGGATGGAAAAAAGATATTCCATGCAAATAGAAATCAAAAGAAAGCTGGAGTAACAATATTCATATCAGATAAAATAGACTTTAAAATAAAGAATGTTACAAGAGACAAGGAAGGACACTACATCATGATCAAGGGACCAATCCAAGAAGAAGATATAACAATTATAAATATATATGCACCCAACATAAGAGCACCTCAATAAATAAGGCAACTGCTAACAGCTGTAAGAGAGGAAGTCAACAGTAACACAATAATAGTGGGGGACTTTAACACCTCATTTACA
Source organism: Grampus griseus (assembly GCF_964374135.1). Taxonomy (NCBI): domain Eukaryota; kingdom Metazoa; phylum Chordata; class Mammalia; order Artiodactyla; family Delphinidae; genus Grampus; species Grampus griseus. Next base: position 22,411,788 of record NC_139004.1, read on the forward strand.
CCAATGGACATATCATCCAAAATGAAAATAAATAAGGAAACAAAAGCTTTAAATTACACAGTAGACCAGTTAGATTTAATTGATATTTATAGGACATTCCATGCAAAAACTGCAGATTACACTTTCTTCTCAAGTGCTCACGGAACATTCTCCAGGATAGATCACATCTTGGGTCACAAATCAAGCCTCAGTAAATTTAAGAAAATTGAAAGCATATCAAACATCTTTTCTTACCACAACGCTATGAGATTAGAAATGAATTACAGGGGAAAAAATGTAAAAGACACAAACACATGGAGGCTAAACACTACATCGCTAAATAACCAAGAGATCACTGAGGAAATCAAAGAGGACATCAAAAAATACCTAGAGACAAATGACAATAAAAACATGACAATCCAAAACCTATGGGATGCAGCAAAAGCAGTTCTAAGAGGGAAGTTTATAGCTATACAAGCCTAACTCAAGAAACAATAAAAATCTCAAATAAATAATCTAACCTTACACCTAAAGGAACGAGACAAAGAAGAACAAACAAAACCCAAAGTTAGCAGAAGGAAAGAATCATAAAGATCAGAGCAGAAATAAATGAAATAGAAAAAAATAAAAGAATAGCAAAGATCAATAAAACTAAAAGCTGGTTCTTTGAGAAGATAAACAAAATCGATAAACCATTAGCCAGACTCATCAAGAAAAAGAGGGAGAGGACTCACACCAATAAAATTAGAAATGAAAAAGGGGACGTTACAACAGACACTGCAGAAATACAAAGCATCCTAGGAGACTACTACATCAACTCTATGCCAATAAAATGGACAACCTGGAAGAAATGGACAAATTCTTAGAAAGGTATAACCTTCCAAGACTGAACTAGGAAGAAATAGAAAATATGAACAGACCAATCACAAGTAAGGAAATTGAAACTGTGATTAAAAAATCTTCCAACAAACAAAAGCCCAGGACCAGATGGCTTCCCAGGTGAATTCTATCAAAAATTTAGAGAAGAGCTAACACTCATCCTTCTCAAACTCTTCCAAAAAATTGTGGAGGAAGATGCACTTCCACACTCATTCTGTGAGGCCACCATCACCCTGATAGCAAAACCAGACAAAGATACTACAAAAAAAAATATTACAGACCAATATCACTGATGAATATAGATGTAAAAATCCTCAACAAAATACTAGCAAACAGAATCCAACAACACATTAAAAGGATCATACACCATGAATAAGTGGGATTTATCCCAGGGATGCAAGGATTCTTCAATACATGAAATCAATCAATGTGACACACCATATCAACAAATTGAAGAATAATAACCATACGATCATCTCAATAGATGCAGAATAAGCTTTTGACAAAATTCAACACAACACCCATTTATGATAAAAACTCTCCAGAAAGTGGGCATAGAGGGAACCTACCTCAACATAATAAAGACCATATACAACAAACCCACAGGAAACATCATTCTCAATGGTGAAAAACTGAGAGCATTTCCTCTAAGATCAGGAAAAAGACAAGGATGTCCACTCTCACCGCTATTATTCAACATAGTTTTGGAAGTCCTAGCCCCGGCAATCAGAGAAGAAAAAGGAATACAAATTGAAAAAGAAGAAGTAAAACTGTCACTGTTTGCAGATGACAGGATACTATACATAGAGAATCCTAAAGATGCCACCAGAAAACTACTAGAGCTAATCAATGAATTTGGTAAAGTTACAGGATACAAAATTAATACACAGAAATCTCTTGCATTCCTATACAATACTGATGAAAAATCTGAAAGAGAAATTAAGGAAACACTCCCATTTACCATTGCAACAAAAAGAATAAAATACCTAGGAATATACCTACCTAGGGAGACAAAAGACCTGTATGCAGAAAACTATAAGACACTGATGAAATAAATTAAAGATGATAGCAACAGATGGGCTTGAATTGGAAGAATCAATATTCTTGAATTGGAAGAATCAATATTGTGAAAATGACTATACTACCCAAAGCAATCTACAGATTCAATGCAATCCCTATCAAATTACCAGTGGCATTTTTTACAGAACTAGAACAAAACATCTTAAAATTTGTATGGAGACACAAAAGACCCCCAATAGCCAAAGCAGACTTGAGGGGAAAAAACAGAGCTGGAGGAATCAGACCCCCTGACTTCAGACTATACTACAAAGCTACAGTAATCAAGACAATATGGTACTGGCACAAACACAGAAACACAGATCAACGGAACAAGACAGAAAGCCCAGAGGTAAGCTCGAGGGAGGAGATATGGGGATATATGTATACATATAGCTGATTCACTTTGTTATACTGCAGAAACTAACACACCACTGTAAAGCAATTATACTCCAATAAAGATGTTAAAACGAAAAATGGGGCTGGGACAACTGGACGTGCACATGCGAAAAAAAAAAAACAGAATCTAGATGTAGACCTTACACCCTTCACAAAATTTAAATCAAAATGGACCACAGACCTAAAGGTAAAAAGCAAAAGTGTAAAACACCTAGAAGTAACATAGGAGGAAACCTAGTTACATTGAGTATGGCAGTGACCTTTTAGATAAAACACCAAAGGCACAATCCATAAAAGAAACAAGTGATAAGCTGGACTTCATTGAAATGAAAAATATCTGCTCACAGAAAGGCAACGTCAAGAGAATGAGAAGACAAGACACTTGTCCCACTGTGGTCTCCAGGCTCCACTCCATGTCCTGTCCTCTGCTCTCCTGTCCTCTGCTCTCCACCTCCACCAGCTGGGCAGGTCTTTTTCCAAAGGTCTTTAGCCAGTCTTTTTGGCACGGTGGTCACCGCTGTCTTAGTTCACAGGGAGACGATGTCCAGGTAGCCCCGGGCTGTGAGCTGGGATGGACTCTCCCTTCCTTGAGTCTCCCTGCTGCCCCCAGCACCATGTGTGTGTGGGGTGGAGTGAGGACTGGGGGTGAGGTTATTTCTCTGGAAGAGAGGAATTCCTTTAACCACCTCCCCTCTCTCCTTTTCTCTTTTCTCTTTCTTCCAGGTGTATTTGAGTTATACCATACCTGTAAGGACAGGAAAACACCGAAAACTTAAGCATAGTTTACCAGCAAAATAGAGAGCTGACACTTATCATCCAGGTGAAAAACAGAGCCTCTACCAGCGCCCAGGCCAGAAGCCCCTGTACCTCTCCCCACACAGACCCCACCCTCCCCGCATACGTGTCCACTGAGTGACCCGCCCTGCCCCCTCCCCACTCATTCCTCCCCCTCTGTTCCTGTTGGCCTCCATCCCCTAATGTCACTGTTTCCTTCCTCTCCTCACTTCTCCAGGAGCCTCCCCATCTTCACAGGCAGATATCTTAGGGGATCTCCTCCCCCTCCCCCTCCCCCTCCCCTCCCTTCTACCCCATTCTAGGGATGGAGGTTCCAGAGTTGATTCCCTAGAGGAAGAGTCTATAACCCTGTCAGCAGCTGCAAGAAGTGACAAGGACTTGGGGTTCAAGGTCCCACCCGTGGAGACTGAGGACACCCAGTATGTTTGTGGGGTCCACCCTGGACTTGGGAACCAGCTGTTAATGGCCTTGAAATCTGATCCTCCCTGAGGCCTTAGTCCTTCGTAGTTTGATGGGGAGAAAAAGGTCCGTGTCAGCATGTATTCTGAGTAACAGTTCAGACTTTGAACTTGACACTGGATGAACTCCAACTTCTGTGCGCAGCACTGACCCACTGCTAGGAGCCCAAGGAGACCCTGGGCAGGTCTTTTGTAAGGTGGTCAAAGGGGAGCTCAGGTCTCCTGTCATCAGCAACTGTGGCCACACGGGGGCGCCACCACTCCGCCCTCTCCTATTCAGCACAGGGAAGGGAGAGGATGGGCTGTGGTCTGAGTCCGACAGAGATGGCTGCCCTGGAGGCTGGTCAGCAATCAGGGGATGAAGATGCCGCCTGAGCTGCTCTGGGGTCGGGCTCGGGGATGCGGCGGGGATTAGAGGGGAGGAGAGCCCTGGAGTCCTGCCTTGTGTCTGAGGTTTCCATCTTTCCTTTCCACAACCCATCTCTCCGGCTCATTGATGAAAACACTCTGGAAAACTCAAAGTTGATTATTATTTCACTCCCTGTTCGTTTCTGGCAGATATTTTTTTTTTTTTTCATTTTAGTGTAGTTTGAGATTCACAAAAACAGTAGCAGAGTTAGTAGAGAGTTCCTGTAACTCCCACGCTCAGTCTCCCTGTGGTAATATCTTATATCACCATCATACATTTGTCACAGCTAATGAAGCAATGTTGATACATTATTACTAAACTCCAGAATTTATTTGGACTTCATTAATTTTTCCTTTTCCTGATCTACGATCCTATCAAAGACACATTGTGCTAAGTCCCAATCATGTCTCCTTCAGGCTCCTGTGGCTGTGACAGTCTCTCAGAGGTCCCTTGTGTTTGATGACCTTGATGTTTTTGAGTACTGCTCAGGGATACTGTAGAATGTCCCTCTATTCAAGTTGGTTGACTGGGGCAAAGTATTTTGGGGAAGAAGACCACAGAGATGAAGTGATATTCTCCACACAACAAGGGTGTATACTCTCCACTTGATTTTCAGTAATAAGTTCACCTTATCACCCAGCTAAGGTACATTTCCCAGGTCTCTCCTTGTGAACTTTTATTTTTACTTCCCTACTTTCCGTACTGTAGCCTTTAAAAGGAAGTCACTACGTGCAGCCCACACTTGAGGGGCGCTCTGCTATAAACTTTGGTGTGCAGGGGTTTGTGCATATATAAGTTTTCAGATGAGTTGCATGAGGACTAGAGCGCTCAGTAGACTGGATGGAGGGTCTATGTGCAGCTTTATAAGAAACTGCTGACCATCATTTCTAGGGGCTGTGCTGCTTCGTATTCCTGCCCCAGTGAGAGAGGGTTTCCGTCGCTCAACATCCTGGACAGCACTTGGTATCACCAGTTCTTGGATTCTAGCTATTCTAATAGGTGTGATGATACATCATTTTTTAAAATTTACATTTCCTAATAATATATGATGTTGAGCATCTTTTCATATGCAGTTCCATGGATAGATCTTCCTGAAGAGGTGTGTGTTCAGACTTTCCTTCATTTTTAAATTGTTTTCATATTATTGAGTTAAGCGTTCTATGTGTATTCTAAAACAAGTCCTTCATCAGATATGTGAATTTGCAAATAATTTCTCCCATTCTGTGGCCTGAGCTCTTTCACTGATATAACAGTATTCATTAATGCAGAGATATATTTGGGGAGAAAGAAAATGAGAATTTGCCAACTGCAGTGGTTTCCAAGTAGAGGACTTGGGCAAATGGGGGACGAGAGGGAGAACATAAATTATTTATTTTGTACACCCTTGAGTACCTTTTCAGTCCCCTTCTGTGTAGGTAAATATGCTTTCAAAAATTACATTAAAATCCCTTGCACTTGTAAAACACCTGACACATCCTCTTAAGATCGTGCATTAGGACACACATTCTCTACTTTGGCACCCAAAGTCTTTTAACTGAGCTATTCTGCCACAGAAATTCCATTACTGGAAAAGATGGGCTGGATTGTAAGGAGAATTCTGCTCACTGAAAATAGCTGAAAATGCCATGTAAAATATAAAAACTATCTTAAAAGCATCAAAGAAGTGAAAAGGTCCTAATATGTGACCACACTGAAAAAAGAAGGGAAAAATCCTGCTTGGCCTCCAAAGAAAACACGGTCCTGAGAAAAGGAGAAAAGGCTGTGTGAGTTCACTGCCCAGAGCTCAGGCACGGAGCCCAGCACGTCCAGCTCTGTGCCCACAGCTCTTCACTTTTTCTGCCCACTTGCCTTCCTTTTAAAAATTTAAACAAAGCTTTTGAATTCTTATTATGATGTATATGTGTAACGTATAATATAGGATATAATGTATGTTCACTGTAAAGCAAGTAATTAAGTGTCGAAAGTGATAAATGACAAAGTAAAAAGAATGTAATCCTCACATTTGCAGATATTTTGTTGCATTTTTCTTTCGTTTCTTATACATCCTCCTGTTGTTGCCCAAGAGCTGGAAATTTCTCTAAGCTGAACAGCCCAGACCTCAGTGGCCCCCACCCTGCACTCTCCAGATGCCATTTCCCAGTCAGCTCACTCTCACACCCCTGAGAGGGCGATTTCTCATTTCCTCCTTTCCCCTCAGACCCCTCCACTCATCCCTCACTCCCTGTTCTTAATGATGAGCATTTTTTTTTCACTCAGAAAAAAAAGAGCACTCGGGTGAGAATTACATCCTCCTCCTCCTCCACTATTCCCACATCTGCACCTGTATCTCACTTTCCCACCAGTGATGAGGGATGGTCTCCTCCTGTCTAAGGCTGCCCCTCAGCGTGGGTACAGGATCCGACTCCATCCTCCCCTGTGTCATCAGTTTCCCACTCTCTACTGCTCCTTCATCCCTGCCTACAAACATGCTGCAATTCCTCCCATTAAAATTAATCAAACAAAAATAAATAAATCAAAACAAAATTCTCCCATAAACATCCACCACTCTGTGTACAGTTTCCTTCCAACTACTGCTCCATTTCTATGACTCTTCTTAACAGAACAATTCCTAAGGCCAAAGGCCATTGTCTCATCTACTAGGTTGTCTTTTTATTTTTAGTTAATGGATATGTGCACATAGTTTTAAAAGTAATATACTTCTATAAGACTTGATACCTGGACCGATGTCCCCAATCTTCCATGTCCCCTGTCTCTTGAATCTCAGAGAGAAGCTCTTTTAGTTCTTAAGCTGGTTCTCTAATTGTTTCTTCTATGTCTCTAAAATGCTTGCCTTTAATACTCCTTTGCTTTCAGTTTTATGTATCATCTTTAGTTAATTGGTTTTTCTTTCACACACCCCTGTCTTCCCAAAATAGTTATAATTATACATGTATCAGTTTTGTAAGTTTGATTAGCTCGCTGTGCAATATTTGCCTTATGATGATGACGGAAATGCTAGTCACAAGTGAGCATTTAGTAGACTATGATCACTTTTCTTGAATGGATATTTAAGATTTCGCTGGAATAAATAATGTCTTACTTTGGTTGTACTGATTTTTTTTTTTTTTTTTTTTTTTAGTTCAATGCCTGCTTTGGGTCTTCATTGCTGCATGCGGGCTTTCTCTAGTTACAGCGAGCGGGGCTACTCTTTGTTGCTGTGCGCGGGCTTATTGTGGTGGCTTCTCTTGTTGTGGAGCATGGGCTCTAGGTGCGTGGGCTTCAGTGGTTGCAGCAGGTGGGCTCAGTAGTTGTGGCTCACGGTCTCTAGAACGCAGGCTCAGTAGTAGTGCCACACAGGCTTAGTTGCTTCACAGCACGTGGGATCTTCCCGGACCAGGGCTCAAACCCTTGTCCCCTGCACTGGCAGGCGGATTCTTAACCACTTCACCACCAGGGAAGCCCCATTTTGTACTCATTTTAAATCATTCTAAGACTCTGTGCAGAATATAAGTCTTTCTGAATACATTCAACCACATCGGATATTCCACCAACTTCACCTCTTTGCACAGACTCCTCCACAGCCCTCCGTGCTGCCACACGGAGACTGGTTCCCTGCACACCTGGGGCAGGGCTGACGTCCCGGAACTCCTTCTCCTCATTCTGGGCAGCCCTCTGCCTCTCTCTCCTACTGTATAATTTTACAAGGCTTCCCTGTTGCCTGGATCCCATGTTTCCCTGTTGTTGGTTTTCTCCATCATTTCCCCCGCACTTTGTCTAACAGTAACCTGAAGAAGGGAACATGGAAAGGAAAACATTGTAACTCTGAAATGTCTTAGGCTACCCTAGGACTTACTCTCATCTTGACTCAATATGGAACTCTGTGTTGGAAATACTGATTTTTTTCCTTCGAATTCGGAAGGCATTGCTTCACTGTCTTCTAGCCTCCTGGCCCATGTTCTTTGCCTCTTGAAGTTTTCAAGGTCTCTCTTCTTTTCCATCCTTTCTGCAATTTCACTGTGATGTTTCTTAGTGTCGGTCTGTTTTCATCTATTGCAGTAAGAGTTTGCTTAGGCCATTCCAGATGTAAATTTTTGTCTGTAAACTCCGAGAGGTTTCCTTGAAAATAATTTTTTATTATTTCCTACTCTCCCTTATTTTTGAAACTTGTATTGCTTACTCGCTGGAATCTCTTGATTGATAGTGGAATATTCTTATAGGTCTTCTCTCCTCCTTGCCATTACTTTTCTATTCCTATTACTTACTGTGAGTATGACTGTAATTTTTCAATTCATCTACTGAATTATACACTTCTATGACATTATTTTTAATTTCAAAGAGCCCTTTTTGGTTCTATGATTCTATATAATTGTATAGAATTCTGTTTTTGTTTAATATACCATATATCTTTCACATCTTTCAAATATTATTGCTAACAGTGGTAGGGGAGCTGTCAGGTCTCTTGGTTATCTACTTTCATGATATCATGAACTTCTTCCTCACAGCACTTAGCTCAGTAGTGATTTACATTTATCTTTGTCATTTCTGTCCATCTCCCTCACCACAGTGCCTGTCACATATCACCCAGGTCCCACCTGTTGTTCTTCATTTTTTCTCCAGTGTCTCCAGATCCTGATTGAAGGTGGTCTTGAGATATACACTCCTTAACCTCTCTGAGTCTCCACTTCTCTGTCTCCTCTCTCTGAGTCTCTCTCTCTGTGTCTGTACAAAGGGATCACATGTTGGGTGCCTCATGGGTTTGCTTTTTGTTTTAATTAATTAATTTATTTATTTATTGGCTGCACCAGGTCTTCATTGCGGCACGCGGGATCTAGTTCCCTGACCAGGGTTCGAACCCGGGCCCCTGCATTGGGAGCTCGGAGTCTTAGCCTCTGGACCACCAGGGAAGTCCCCTCGTGGGTTTGCTTTGAGGAATAAATTTGACCCACTATGTAAATCACATGGCATTATTGCTTTAATTCTTATTAAGTGTTCCTCTATTCAGAGTTACCATCATTACAATGACTATAGCATTTAGCTTGTTTCCATTCTTTGCTTTTATAAACCACAATTCAAGAACATCCTTGAATATATATTTTTGAGAACATATGTGATTATCTTCGCAGGATAAATTTCTGAAAGAGAAATTTCTATGTCATAATGTAAACATATTGAAGGCAACCCTCCTACACTGTTGGTGGGAATGTAAATCGGTACATCCACTAGGGAGAACAGTATGGAGGTTGATTAAAAAAGTAAACATACAAGTACCATGTGACCCAGCTATCCCAATCCTGGGCCTAGATCCGGAGAAAACCGTGGTTTTAAAAGACACGGGCACCCCAACGATCATGGCAGCACTATGTACAATAGCCAAGACATGGAAGCAACCTAAGTGTATAAGGACAGATGAATGCATAATGAAGATAGGATACATATACACAATGGAATATTACTCAGCCATAAAAAGGATGAAATAATGCCATTTCCAGCCACAAGGAAGGAAGCGAAACTGGAAAAGACAAGTATCCTATGATATCACTTACAGGTGGAATCTAAAAATGGATACAAATGAACGTCTTTACAAAAGAGAAACAGCCTCACAGACCTAGAAAAGAAACTTACGGTTACCAAAAGGGAAAGGTGGTGGGCAGGGAAAAATGAGCAGGTTGAGATGAACATATACACACTACTATTTATAAAATAATCAACAAGGACCCACTGTATAGCACAAGGAACCCTACTCAACACTCTATAATAACCTATATGGGAAGAGAACCCAAAAAAGGACATATATACGTCTATGCATAAGTGAGTCAAGTTGCTGTACACCTAAGAAAACAAAACGCCCCGCAACATTGTAAATTACCTATACACCAATACAAAATTAAAAAATTTTTAAATGTAAATATACTGAAATTGAGACATTCTGCATAGTGACCTTTAAAAGTTTTGTACCAGTTTTCAATCCCATCAATCTTTATGACAGTATATTCTCCCTAAGTTCCTGTCGATACTCTCCTCTTACTATTATCTTTGACAAGATGATAGATTTTAACTTATTCCCATTTCTTATTCCCAATTTGCATTTTTCTTTACATTTATTTGTTATATATTTGTTTGACATTTGCATTTCTTATTTTCCAAATTGTTTTCTAATACACTTTAATTATGTTTTGTTTGGGATTTAGTTATTTTAAACACTGAATTCAGGAAGGACAAAGCAGCCTCCAACATCAGAAGCTGGTCTGACGTTTACCTTAGGCCTCAGCGTTGCTAGAAGCTGGGCTGGTGCTCACCACGCAGCCGTGTTCTTCTCCTGTTGGACATATGTCACCTCACAGAACATCAACATCAGACAAGGACACCTGAGACCATGACACAGTGAGACAAAACAAGACCACAACATCATTTTCTCCAAGCACAGACCAAACAAGGCAGCACTATGCACCTCACAATGTATCAAACCTCTCCCTGTGCTGATACCAGCGACCACGGCTTCTTTCCAATCACAGCTGCATCCTCACTCTAGTCTTCCCTCCTTATAGGGAAGATTCACCGACATGCCCGGTCATAGAATTGCCCCCACTTACTGACAACACTCAATGTAGAGTGAGCCCCTCCTCCATACACCCTCGTCCAAATCACCCAACCAGAGCCCACTTCCTCTATATGTTCTATCTAGATAGGTGTTCTATCTAGCACCTCACACTAAGACACCGTGGTCCCCGATGGTGTGTCATCTCCCTCGCTGCATCCAGTAATAAATCCGACTTGTTTGCCCACAGATTTTCTCCTGGTGGTCTTTGGCTGAAAAACATTGCTACCTGTTTGTCAATGTTTTTGTCTTTGAGTTTGATAGGGGCATGTGTTAGTATCTTTGTGAAAGTCTGGTTGACATAGAGAAAATTTATGATTTTTTAGTGGTTTTTCTTCTTTGGGTCATACAACTCTTCATTCCCCAAATGTAAAAAATTCAAGTACTTTTTTGTCTAGGAGAGAGAGGTCCAAGGGTGAAGGGAAACAGAACTGATTGAATTTGGGGGGAACGAATAGCAGGAGCAGTCAGTAAAGAATTCTAAGCTGGTGGATTCTAAGGTTTACATCTCCTGCTTTATCATTTCACAAGTATGTACAGGTCCTGCAAGGTATTTGATATCTGCTGTGTTCAGTGAATACTTTCTCTTGGGCTAAGTGAAGACTTCAGTGTCTGCTTATATTTACCAGGTTAATGAAAAGAACAGCAAGAGCTCAAGGTTATAAAGACAAGAATTGGCTCCAGCGATGGGCAGTCTTGAACACATATGACCTTAAGGTGATAAACCACGGTGTCCTTAATGTCTGAACACTCTAGTTGTTAAAATACATGTTAATGAAACTTTCTGCGCATGCTGCATTTTAAGGATATATCTAAGACCCACATAGACAAATCCATGATTTCCATATGTAGGTTATTTTAATATGCATCAATTTATGAGTCACACAGTATCTTTTTGGGGGAAGAGACTGGAAATTAAGAACACTATAGATATGCAATGCCCAATAGGCTAGCTACTAGCCACACATTTAATGTTATTTAAACTAAATAACATTAAGGTGCTCAGCACAGTAGCCACTTCTGAGGTGCTAAAGAGCGACCTGTAGCTAGTGGCTACCTGATTTTGACAGTACAGATATAGAACAATTCCTTCACCACAGAACATTCTATTGGACAGGACTGCTCTTCATGTTTTCTGGGCCTCAAGTCAGATATACTGGACTCATGAAAGGGCCAATATTATTTCTCTTAGAGACGATGTCAGATTTCTGTCTGGGATATGAATACATACTTAGCTGGTGTGTAAAAAACCAAACTAGGTTATGAGTGGGTATGGTACCTTCAGGCACAAACTGTTTCCAGGTCCAAAGGGGAAACACCTGTCCCCCTACCTCCCTTCCCGGACTGAGGACACTCTCTGGGATCAATTCCAAGGGGTAAGTTCTCTCCTAGAGGAGCCCTGGGGGCAGGGCCCTCAGCTAAGTGTGGGGAGGCAGGGAGTCCAGCTTAGGGAGAGGGATTCTCCAAAACGAACAGGAGGCAAAGGCAAGGGTCAGTTAGGAGATTTTCCCAGGTTTATTCAAACAGCAGTTCTCAGAGTGTGATCTGTGGAACCCTTGAAGTCACTGAGACCCTTTCATGAGATCCATGAGGTGAAACCTACTTTCATAGCATTACTAAGATATTATTTGACTTTCCATTATGTTGACATTTGCTTTGAGGTATAACTCAGCAGCGATGGAGACTACTGTAGCAAACTGCAATATAATTATTTTCACCACAACTTACTTGCAGAAAAAAAAAGCAGGTTTGCTTTAAAACATTCTGGTTGATACATTACAAATTTTTATCTTCCCTTAATAAGCTATAATGGAAAAGAAAATGAAAAAGAATGTATATACACATGTATAGCTGAATCTCTTTGCTGTATAACAGAAATTAACACAACATTGTAAACCAACTATACCTCATTAAATAAACTTTAAAAAATACATTAAAATTCTTTTGTTCCCTAAATTATCCTTAGATCCACTTTTTCCTTTTTTGGGGCCACGCCCCACAGCATGTGGGATCTTAGTTCCCTGAACAGGGATTGAACCCTTGAACCCAGGCCATGGCAGTGACAGCTCTGAGTCCTAACCACTGGACGGCCAGGGAACTCCCTTAAATCCACATTTTAAAAGTACCTTCTAAGATGACATGGGAAGTACCCATCAAGCCCTTCTGCTACATTCCAAAGTACTATGTCCCAAGGAAAATAACTTGTGTGACCTGAACTACCCTCTTCTTCATGGAATACAATGTTTACTTGAAAGAATGAATGACACTGGAAGATCTATATAACTTAGTGAAGCAACGTATTAGTTTTTTAAAATCTTACCTTAGTCCAAGAGACATTCAATGTGCAAAATAGGGTTAAGGAGTTTAACGTAACAGAATAGGAAATAGTTAATAATATTGTCAGGTCCACTTTGCAAATAACCTTTGAGAAGCTACCACTTGTGTAGTTTTCGTTTTGTATCAAAGACTAACATCCATGACTGTCTGAAAAGGTTTTTGAAAATACTACTCCTACATATCTGTGGGCCTGTTTATTTTCATAGACTTCAATCAAAAGAACGGATTCATTGAAGAAGCAAACATGAACATCCAGGGGTCTTCTAATGAGACAGACAAGAAACAGAGAGACTTGCAAAAATATAAAAATCTGAAAAGCTCCACTTTTCCCACTACCGTGTTTATTTTGGGAAGTATTTTTCATATTAAATCATGGGTTATTAATATTATTCTAAATAAATTAATTTAAAAGTTTTAAACTCTATTATTTCTACTTTGGAAAGTACCGATAGAAGTATCCACATAAAATTATCTGGGGGGTCGTCACTAGTTTGTAAGACTGTATAAATATTCTGACCACAATGCTGTGAAAATCGCTGACTACACAGTCCCTGGGCCAGGACTCAGGGAGACACTGTGACAAAGAGCTCTCGGTGCAGGAGGGGAGGGATCAGGCAGAGTCCCAGGTCCCGGGAGGGGCAGGCTCTCAGGCTCTCAGGGTGTCAGGCGGTCTCTGGGGCGGGGACGCTCCGTGGTGGGGATTCCCAGTCTCCCGGAGTTTCACTTTCTCTCTCACAACCTGTGTCGGGCCCTCCTGCCTGGACACTCGTGACGCGTCCCCACTTCTCACTCCCATTGCGTGTCCGGTTTCTGGAGAAGCCAATCAGCGTCCCCGCGGTGCCCGGCTATAAAGTCTCCACCGACCCGCCGCACGCAGTTTCTCCTCAGACGCCGAGGTGGTGGGTCATGGCGCCGCGAACCCTCCTTCTGCTCCTCACGGGGGCCCTGGCCCTGACCGAGACCTGGGCGGGTGAGTGCGGGGTCGGGAGGGAACGGCCTCTGCGGGGAGGAGCGAGGAGACCCCGGGGATCGGGGGTCAGGACTCCCAGGGAAGGAGCCACGCCGCCGCCCCCGGTCCAGACCCGCCCCCTCACCCCGGTCCCCGCCTGTCCCTCCCTTGCTTCCCGCCCCCTCTTCTCTCCCCCCGGGGTGCCGGCCCTTCTCCGACCTCCACACCTTTTCCGTCTCACGAGCCCCTCGCCCCCTCCCCCCTGCCGGCCCCGTCACCTGGGACCCGGGGACCCGCGCCGGGAGGAGGGTCGGACCGGGTCTCACCCCTCCCCGCCCCCAGGCTCCCACTCCCTGAGGTATTTCTACACCGGGGTGTCCCGGCCCGGCCGCGGGGAGCCCCGCTTCATCGCCGTCGGCTACGTGGACGACACGCAGTTCGTGCGGTTCGACAGCGACGCCCCGAATCCGAGGTGTGAGCCGCGGGCGCCGTGGGTGGAGCAGGAGGGGCCGGAGTACTGGGATCGGGAGACGCGGAACTTCAAGGACGCCGCACAGATGTACCTAGTGAACCTGAACACCCTGCGCGGCTACTACAACCAGAGCGAGGCCGGTGAGCGACGCGGGCCCGGGTCCGGGTCACGACCCCCATCCCCAGGGACGGGCCGGCGTCGCCCCGAGTCTCCGGGTCCGAGGGTCACCCCAACATTGCGGGACCCGCCCGGCCCCCCGACTCGGGAGGAAACGGCGGGACTTCACCCGGTTTCATTTTCGGTTTGGGTTTAATCGCTGCGGCTGGTCGGGGCGGGGTCAGGGTCTCACACCCTCCAGGAGACGTACGGCTGCGACGTGGGGCCGGACGGTCGCCTCCTCCGCGGGTACAAACAGGACGCCTACGACGGCGCTGATTACATCGCCCTGAACGAGGACCTGCGCTCCTGGACCGCGGCCGACGCGGCGGCTCAGATCTCCAAGCGCAAGTGGGAGGAGGCCGGTGTTGCGGAGCGCTACAGGAACTACGTGGAGGGCAGGTGCGTGGAGGGGCTCCTCAGATACCTGGAGACCGGGAAGGACACGCTGCAGCGCGCAGGTACGAGGGGCCGCGGGGCCTCCCTGGTGTCCCCTCGGGCTGGAGCTGGCTTCCCACAAGGGGAGGAAATGGGGTCCCTGTGGGAACACTGCCCCAACTTCTTGTCGGGAGAGGGAGGAATCCGCCCAGGTTTTCGTATTCTGTACAAGACAGTGACTCGCCGGTGGCCTCACTTTTCTGAAAGACAGTGAAGGAATCCAGTCTCTTTGGGGAAGAAACAGGAAACCATCCCTGAAATAACTGACCAACGGTGCCCTTTGACCCTGACCCCCATCTTGTGAACCATGACTTTCTCTCTCAAGCCTGTTCTCAGCCTGAGAACATCTTAGGAGGCCTGACTGCAGCTTTTCTGAGTCATTCAGCCTCCACCAAAGTCAGGACCATTGCTCTGTATTCTCCCCTTTACATGGAGCCTCCTACCTTGGCTTTCATCCTTATCATAGAACTTGACAAGGACTGGGAGATCTTCCCAGACCCCGGAGTCCAGGCTGGTGTCTGGTGTTTTTGCTGCTTCTTTTCAAACCTGTTGTGCTGTTCATTCTCAGGATGGTCACATGATGCTGCTTCAGTGGCCCATGAAGGTAACACTAAGTGTGAATTTTCTGATTCTTCCTCCTCAGACCCTCCAAAGACACACGTGACCCACCACCCCATCTCTGACCGTGAGGTCACCCTGAGGTGCTGGGCCCTGGGCTTCTACCCTGAGGAGATCTCACTGACCTGGCAGCGTGATGGGGAGGATCAGACCCAGGACATGGAGCTTGTGGAGACCAGGCCTTCAGGGGACGGAACCTTCCAGAAGTGGGCGGCCCTGGTGGTGCCTTCTGGAGAGGAGCAGAGATACACGTGCCATGTGCAGCACAAGGGGCTTCAGAAGCCCCTCACCGTGAGATGGGGTAAGGAGGGACGTGTGAGGTGGAGCTTCCTCTCAGATAAAGCAGGAGCGCTTCTGGACACGTTCAGCAAGGTCGGGATTCAGGCCTGAGGTCAGGGCCCCTTTCCTTTCCTCCACAGAACCACCTCAGCCCACCGTCCCCATCATAGGCCTCATTGTTGGCCTGGTTCTCTTGGTGGTCACTGGAGCCGTGGTGGCTGGAGCTGTGATCTGGAGGAAGAAGCACTCAGGTAGGGAAGGGGGGAGGGATCTGAGTTTTCTTGTCTCACTGGGGGGTTCAAGCCCAGGTGGAAGCTTGCCTGCGTGTGTATTGGGCAGCACCATTCAGAGACATTGCTTGTCAGTCTGCAGACTGGCACTTACCCTTTTGTAAAGCATGTGTGGAAATGAAAGACAGGTTTTTTCACCTTCATAATTCCAGTTGGGGACCAGGTTACCAGCACTTGAAGGTCAGAGAGGGAAGGTTCCTGCTGACAGACCCCCAGGAGGGAAGAAATTGATCCAGTCCCCGCACATTTCCTTTCTTCGTGTTCCTGATCCTATCATGGGTTTTGGTCAACAGTTCTGGAAAGTTCTCTGTGATCCAGGACTAGGGGGTTCCTCTAGGATCTCACAATTCAGTCTTCTCCCTGGCCTCTCACGTGATGTTTTCTTCTTACAGGTCAAAAAGAGGGGAGCTACGCTCAGGCTGCAAGTAAGTGTGCAGGGGCTGTGATTCCTGAGACCCTTGTGAGGGTGCAGACAGGAGGCCCTGGGGGGGGCTCACCCTCCTAAAGTTCCTTCTCTAGTTTCTCTCCTGTGGGTTCTGACCACGTCCTGGTTTTGTTCTCCCCCAGGCAGTGACAGTGCCCAGGGCTCTGATGTGTCTCTCACGGATCCTAAAGGTGAGACCCTGCAGGACCTAGATTGCGAGAGGTGTTGGGGCGGAGGAGATGCCCCGGGTGGTGGGGATCCTTGAATGGGACATTTGAGCATGTGGGGGGCTGTTGGGAAGGTCAGCACTTACATGACTGACCTGAATTTGTTCATGATTATTTTCTTTCACAGTGTGAGGCAGCAGCCTCGTGGGGACTGAGTGATGCACCATCCTACTTCTGTGGCTTCAGATCCCGTGACGACTCTTTCTGCAGCTGCATCTGAATGTGTCTGTGTTCCTCGTAGCATAATGTGAGGAGGTGGGGAGACTGGCCCACCCCTGCCCACCACAACCCCTCCCCACCCTGACCTGTGTTCTCTTCCCTGATCCACTTGCCTGTTCCAGCAGAGGCAGGGCTGGGCCACCTCCATCCCTGTGTTAACTTCGTGGTGCACTGAATAATAATGTCTTGCCTGTTGGAAATAAAATCTGTATATGAATTTTGTTTTTTCTAATTCCTGCCATGAGGCGTTGATGGGATAATAAAGGAAAGGATTCTTAAAGTTTGAGAGAGAAAATACATGGAAGCGCTGAGAACCTTCCATAATCTGTGTGCTTGCTGTGCTCTGTCTGTTGCAGGTGGCACAGGAGGAGGCGGTGAGGAGCTGAGTGTGGACGCGGCCTGTGCCCACTCCGTGCTCACTGCATCGTGGGCTTTGATGGGGTCACTGCTCTGCCAGGTCATCTGCTCTGTTCCTTTGTCCTCGTCACTTCAGTAGAACCTTGTCCCACCAGGACCTGTGATCTCAGAGGCTCAGAAATCAGCTGGGCCTCGTACTGTCTCCAGGACTGTGGGCAGCAAGGGCTTCCTGTAACCAGGTAGCCTTGGCTCGGGCCTTGCTCCCATCCTCGGACCCTGTCTTTATCGTGCGTGTTTATATTTTGCTTATTTAGTTGTTGTTGTTGTTGGAATAATGACTGTTGTTTTTCATGTGCAGAGTTTGGTCTCATTCTTCTCTGGGTGTCCCCATCTCTGACAGCAGCCGGAGTCATTTTGCCTGTCTTGTCCCCACAAGTCCAAGGGGGCCCTGCACACAGGATTCTCAGTAGTATCAAGAGAGCAATTTTCAGCCTCATCCAGCTCTTGCCCGTCTTCTAGAGATATCTGCTGGGTTCTTCTTTCCAACTTTTTCCCATCATTTTTTTTCCCCCCATGTTTTAAAAGGAACCAGATTCTGGAATTAGCAAACAGAAGGGACCCAATAGTCTCTCATCTTGACTTAATTCTTGCTGGATTTCTCTCTTCTCTGCAGCCTGGCCCCTCTTCTGCCCTTAGATCTTCTAAGCCTAGTGCTGACTCCAATCCAAACTGATGGATTTAGAAAGCAGAGTCTAACAGAGTCAGGGTGCGTTGGAATATAGGACGCATAAGTGCAGGATATTCTTTTCTGAAGCGAGAAGGAGCATGGTGTGTGGTGTGCAGACTGATTGGTGTGGGAGGGAGGGGAGATCAGCCCTTCTGAGAAAAGTACAGGCGGCATTGATGTCGTTGCAAATGGATGTTGTGCTGTAGCTGCCACAAGACAGCATGTGGCCTGAGGTCACGTTAATAAAGACACTGTCTCTAGAATAGGGAGGTGCTCTACGCTGATCATTCAATTGATATTTTTGTGTGCCAGATACATGACACACTATTTTTGCATCTAGGAAACCTCAGGGAACTAAGAACAGACAAAACTTGTCAGCCATGTGGCGTATATGCTCTAGGGGAAAGGGCAGAGTGCACCATGAGACTAGTAAGTGAGGGTAGTGTTTACATTAAAAGTTGGTAAGTGCTTTGAGGAAGGTGACCCAGCATGTAAGTGTGTGGGGACAGGGATGATGTCTCTTTTACTAGGGCAGTCAGTGTGGGCCTGATTGAGAAGGTGACCTTTGAGTAGAGATGTGAAGGACATGAAGGTATGTCCATGAGGATGTCTGGGGCAAGTTCTCTCCAGGCAGGTGAGCCTCCAGTGCCAGTGCACTAGGGCAGGAGAGTGTCTGTGTGTTCAAGGAAGAGTGAGGAGGCCATCGTGGCTGGAGGAGAGAGGAACTGAGATGAGATGCAGTGTCCGGACAAATCATATAGACCTAGACAATATTAGAAGGGTTTTGATTATGTCTGAGTAAGATGCAGAGTTTACATGATGGTTTGAACAGAAGATTGACCTTATGTGACTACTCTCTAGAAACATCTGGCTGCTGGGCAGAATCAGGAGGTGAAGGGCAAGAGATTCCATAGAGGAAACTGTAGGAAATGGTGCAGTGTCCAGGCTGGAGATACTGGTCCTTGTCTGGGGTGTGAGCAGGGAAAGTAATAGTAACTGATTGGATTCTGGATATATTCTGAAAATGGCGTTTTACAGCAATTCCTAATGGATGAAATTTGGGTTATAAGAAAGCAGAATGAAGGAAGACCCCAAATTTTGAGATTTGCAAGTAGACATGTGGGGCACCTTCCGCAGAAATGGGGAGACTCTGGAAGCAGCATATTTGAAGAGGCCACAGCACTGGCATTTGCTTTAGGAAAGTGCAAACTGAGTCTGGGGTTCAGGTGAGATGACCTGGTTGGGGAAATAGTTGGAGGAAGTGACACCCTATAAATGAGGTTTAAAGCTTTGCGAACAGATGAGGTCACCAGGGGAGAATTGGCTACAGAAGAGGAAGGACAAGGACTGAACCCTGAACCCTCCAGCGTTATGCGATCTGATCAGACCACACACCCAAGCAGACCGCACGGTTCTGAACACCGAGTCTAGACAGCAAAGAGACCGGGGGCTCCCGATCTTCCAGTGCACCACCTGCACACCTCAGGTGGAAGGGAGCGTGAGAATCTGCATTTTAAACAAGTTTGGTGCTGATGTTGCTGGTCTTCAGATCACACATTTAGTAGCAACAATGTAGACCAGGATTCCCACGTGGCTGTGCATCAGCCTCACCTGTACGGCTTGTTCATAAGGGATTCCTGGACCTCGTGCCCACATTCTGAGATGGCGGGTTGGGGAAGAGGCCTGAGTACTTTGTCAGAATCCCTACAAGCAGTCCTGAGGCTCAGGCAGATTGGGATCCACTGAGGTCAGGGATCAGAGAGTAATCAGGGTGGGGAGGGGTTTTAAATCTGCATTGAAATGTTTCTTCCCTGGGAAGAAAAAGGCAGGACATTTTCTGGGAGATACATGTTTTCTCTACCATGCAGTATAGCCAGGTGGAAAATTTTAGAAGCAGTTATCCACTCAGCATAAAGAAAAGCTTTTGAGTTCTAAGAGGGTAGACCTAAATTTTCTCCACACACACGAAAAAGGTGATAACGTGGCATGATACAGTTGTAAGCTAATGCTACGGTGGTAATTATTTTGCAATATTAAGTGTATCAAGTCAAGTTGTACACCATAAACTTACTCAATATTGTAGATCAATCATATCTCAATAAAGCAGCGGGGAAGAGTCTCTGAACCCCTGCTCTCTCAGAGTTTCGCTACATGGTATTCTCATGCAGTTCTTTATGGGCAAAAAAGGGTTTCAAATTGTTCTAAATGGAACGAGAGAGAGAGAGAGAAAGAGAGATTGATTGTAGTTTTGTTTTATTTCAGGAAAAAGCCACAGAACAGCCCTGAGACTACGCAGCCAGGAACAGAATCCACAATCCCACCCAGGTCGGGTCCCACAGAGGAACCGCTGCCCCTGCAGGTGGGCACAGATGCCACTTTTCACAGCACTGTCAGCCCTGATGCTGGACAGCGTGCCCTGCTGTCTCTGCTGCTCCTGACAACTGGATGACACTCCTGCCGCCTCTGCCACATGTGCCAAAGCGTTCAGCACAGTTCCCGCCTCTCTGTGTCACCACGTCCTGAGTCAGAGTCCAGCATGGGGTCACCTGCCTGGTGGAGCCTCAGGCTGTTTCAACCTGCCAGAATGTTCGGAAGCAGGTTTTTCTCTCCTATGGAAGGAGGTGGTCTCTACCTCCTACCAAGATCTTCAAATTTGAAATTCCCCTAACTTGGGAAGAGGGTACAGATTCTAGGGGTGGAGGTTGAAGGTGAGGAAGGGAAAAAGAATGACAAATTTCAATTTTTGCAGCAGTGATCTAGACGAGAACTTGACCTGGTACATTGTAAGCAGTCAGGTTGGATGGACGAATAAGTAATAAATGACATCTTTCAACTTCTTCTGTGATGTTCTGTTATGGGGTCTAGCTTCTGTCTACTCCAGTTTATACTCAGATAAGCAGAGTGCATTTTTCAATAATGAAATGATTACTCAAAATGTCCTCTCCCTACCTTTGTCTCTTTCTAAGCTTAAAAAAACAAGATCTATAAGTCTTCATGGGATCCATACATAAACACTGACATTTTATACTGTTTCATATTTCTTTGTACATGCACATCTTTCTGGGGAAAGTATCCATATCACTTATCAGTTTACATGTGATCCCCACAAAAGTCTTTAAAAAGTATCAGTACGAGTTTAGACACCAAGTTACTCAATCTCTGGTCCATGA
This sequence comes from Grampus griseus, assembly GCF_964374135.1. Taxonomy (NCBI): domain Eukaryota; kingdom Metazoa; phylum Chordata; class Mammalia; order Artiodactyla; family Delphinidae; genus Grampus; species Grampus griseus. Next base: position 22,433,000 of record NC_139004.1, read on the forward strand.
GGAACTAATGATCCAACTGTCTTAGCAGATCCAATGACATGATATACATGCTCATCTTTTTCTTGGCAATTATCAGTCTGGGACAAGATAAAGGTAGAAGTTTACTTGCTTACACTCACTTTTAATGTCTGTGTGTTTCTTATTGTGAGCTGAGAGCAAACATTTCACAAAGCAGCACTGGCTCACACAAGTGATAAAGAATCATTGGTTTGGGTGGACTTGTATTCTCGCACCTACCATGGTGCCAGATAAATAGCAGGAGTGAAAAAATAGGTCATGGAGACTCCATTCCCAGTACCGCGATAGAACTTGTTTTAAGGCTGCATCTTCCAGTGAAAACAAATAATAAAGTATAAAAAGCTTCCATAGGTACAGTATCAAGAGAATAATTGTTTAGGCCGAAATATAAACGTGGGTAATAACCCAGAGGGAAAAGTTGTTTTTATCCTTAGGGCATCATCCAAATCTGGAAAAATCTTACCTTTGGTTTTCTCAAGCTTATGAGCTGTAATTGGAAATGTCACCCAGAGAGCTCATATTGTTGTATTTTTGTTTGTTTGTTTGTTTTGCGGTACGCGAGCCTCTCATCGCTGTTGCCTCTCTCCTTGCGGAGCACAGGCTCCAGACGCGCAGGCCCAGCGGCCACGGCTCACGGGCCCAGCCGCTCCGCAGCACATGGGATCCTCCGGGACTGGGGCACGAACCCATGTCCCCTGCATCGGCAGGCGGACTCTCAACCACTGCGCCACCAGGGAAGCCCCTACAAGATGGTTTGAACAGAAGATTGACCTGGTGTGACTACTCTCTAGAAACATCTGGTTGCTGGGCAGAATCAGGAGGTGAAGGGCAAGAGATTCCATAGAGGAAACTAGGAAATGGTGCAGTGTCCAGGCAGGAGATACTGGTGAGTGTCTGGGGTGTGAGCAGGGAAAGTAATAGTAACTGATTGGATTCTGGATATATTCTGAAAGTGGCGTTTTACAGCAATTCCTAATGGATGAAATTTGGGTTATAAGAAAGCAGAATGAAGGAAGACCCCAAATTTTGAGATTTGCAAGTAGACATGTGGGGCACCTTCCGCAGAAATGGGGAGACTCTGGAAGCAGCATATTTGAAGAGGCCACAGCACTGGCATTCGCTTTAGGAAAGTACAAACTGAGTCTGGGGTTCAGGTGAGATGACCTGGCTGGGGAAATAGTTGGAGGAAGTGACACCCTATAAATGAGGTTTAAAGCTTTGCGAACAGATGAGGTCACCAGGGGAGAATTGGCTACAGAAGAGGAAGGACAAGGACTGAACCCTGGACCCCCCAGCGCTATGCGATCTGATCAGCCCACACACCCAAGCAGACCGCACGGTTCTGAACACCGAGTCTAGACGGCAAAGAGACCAGGGGGTCCCGATCTTCCTGTGCACCACCTGCACACCTCAGGTGGAAGGGAGCGTGAGAATCTGCATTTTAAACAAGTTTGGTGCTAATGTTGCTGGGCTTCAGATCACACATTTAGTAGCAGCGATGTAGACCAGGATTCCCACGTGGCTGTGCATCAGCCTCACCTGTAGGGCTTGTTCATAAGGGATTCCTGGACCTCATGCCCACATTCTGAGATGGCGGGTCGGGGAAGAGGCTGAGTACTTTGTCAGAATCCCTACAAGCAGTCCTGAGGCTCAGGCAGATTGGGATCCACTGAGGTCAGGGATCAGAGAGTAATCAGGGTGGGGAGGGGTTTTAAATCTGCATTGAAATGTGTCTTCCCTGGGAAGAAAAAGGCAGGACATTTTCTGGGAGATACATGTTTTCTCTACCATGCAGTATAGCCAGGTGGAAAATTTAAGAAGCAGTTATCCACTCAGCATAAAGAAAAGCTTTTGAGTTCTAAGAGGGTAGACCTAAATTTTCTCCACACACACGAAAAAGGTGATAATGTGGCATGATACAGTTGTAAGCTAATGCTACGGTGGTAATTATTTTGCAATATAAAGTGTATCAAGTCAACAAGTTGTATACCATAAACTTACTCAATATTGTAGATCAATCATATCTCAATAAAGCAGCGGGGAAGAGTCTCTGAATCCTTGCTCTCTCAGAGTTTCGCTACATGGTATTCTCATGCAGTTCTTTATGGGCAAAAAAGGGTTTCAAATTGTTCTAAATGGAACGGGGGAGGGGGCGGTGCGCGGGGAAGAGAGATTGATTGTAGTTTTATTTCAGGAAAAAGCCACAGAACAGCCCTGAGACTACACAGCCAGGAACAGAATCCACAATCCCACCAAGGTCGGGTCCCACAGAGGAACCGCTGCCCCTGCAGGTGGGCACAGATGCCACTTTTCACAGCACTGTCAGCCCTGATGCTGGACAGCGTGCCCTGCGGCTCGTCCTGCTGTCTCTGCTGCTCCTGACAACTGGATGACACTCCTGCTGCCTCTGCCACATGTGCCAAAGCGTTCAGCACAGTTCCCGCCTCTCTGTGTCACCACGTCCTGAGTCAGAGTCCGGCATGGGGTCACCTGCCTAGTGGAGCCTCAGGCTGTTTCAACCTGCCAGAATGTTTGGAAGCAGGTTTTTCTCTCCTATGGAAGGAGGTGGTCTCTACCTCCTACCAAGATCTTCAAGTTTGAAATTCCCCTAACTTGGGAAGAGGGTACAGATTCTAGGGGTGGAGGTTGAAGGTGAGGAAGGGAAAAAGAATGACAAATTTCAATTTTTGCAGCAGTGATCTAGACGAGCACTTGACCTGGTACATTGTAAGCAGTCAGGTTGGATGGATGAATAAGTAATAAATGACATCTTTCAACTTCTTCTGTGATGTTCTGTTATGGGGTCCAGCTTCTGTCTACTCCAGTTTATACTCAGATAAGCAGAGTGCATTTTTCAATAATGAAATGATTACTCAAAATGTCCTCTCCCTACCTTTGTCTCTTTCTAAGCTTAAAAAAACAAGAAAAAAAAAAAAAAAAAAAACAAGATCTATAAGTCTTCATGGGATCCATACATAAACACTGACATTTTATACTGTTTCATATTTCTTTGTACATGCACATCGTTCTGGGGAAAGTATCCATATCACTTACCAGTTTACATGTGATCCCCACAAAAGTCTTTAAAAAGTATCAGTACTAGTTTAGACACCAAGTTACTCAATCTCTGGTCCATGAGGAACTAATGATCCAACTGTCTTAGCAGATCCAATGACATGATATACATGCTCATCTTTTTCTTGGCAATTATCAGTCTGGGACAAGATAAAGGTAGAAGTTTACTTGCTTACACTCACTTTTAATGTCTGTGTGTTTCTTATTGTGAGCTGAGAGCAAACATTTCACAAAGCAGCACTGGCTCACACAAGTGATAAGAATCATTGCTTTGGGTGGACTTGTATTCTCGCACCAACCATGGTGCCAGATAAATAGCAGGAGTGAAAAAATAGGTCATGGAGACTCCATTCCCAGTACCGCGATAGAACTTGTTTTAAGGCTGCCTCTTCCAGTGAAAACAAATAATAAAGTATAAAAAGCTTCCATAAGTACAGTATCAAGAGAATAATTGTTTAGGCCAAAATATAAACGTGGGTAATAACCCAGAGGGAAAAGTTGTTTTTATCCTTAGGGCATCAGCCAAATCTGGAAAAATCTTACCTTTGGTTTTCTCAAGCTTATGAGCTGTAATTGGAAATGTCACCCAGAGAGCTCATATTGTTGTTTTTTGTTTGTTTGTTTGTTTTGCGGTACGTGGGCCTCTCACTGTTGTGGCCTCTCCCGTCGCGGAGCACAGGCTCCAGATGCGCAGGCCCAGCGGTCACGGCTCACAGGCCCAGCCGCTCCACGGCACGTGGGATCCTCCCAGACTGGGGCATGAACCTGTGTCCCCTGCATCGGCAGGCGGACTCTCAACCACTGCACCACCAGGGAAGCCCCTCATATTGTTTTTTTTAATCTGTGAAGTAAAAGCTTTTAGTCAGAAAGGCTTAGTGGAATCCCCTGAAAAAGCCTCCCAAGCTCAGCTATGACAGAACATTAAAGACAATATTGTGTCTTGGGACAATGAAAGAAGTTAACGTCATCCTCACAGACTTAAAGGATGCAGGGGTGGTGGTCACATCACGTACCAGTTAACTCACCACTGTGGTTCTTGCGGAAACTGGAAGCATCGTTGTCAATGACAGTGAGACAGCGCTAACTCTCAGCGCTGCTACCTGGCTTTTCATTTCCTACGTTTATGTTTCTACCTACAAAGTTCTCTCTTTTAAAAATCCCCAATTACCTGGAAGATCAGGCCAGTTTTGGGGGAATATAATTTTGATCTGGATTCCTGTGAAGTGAGCCCCAAAACCTTTGACTTGAACTCCTTATTTATTCTGGTCTCTGCATTGCTACCCTCAGCCGTGTGACAGGCCATGTAGTCGGATGGTCCCAAAGTCACCCTGTGGTCGGCAGACTCTAAGTTGGTCCCCGATGTTCCCTCCTCTGGTATCTATGCCCCTGTCTAATACTTTTGGAACATAAGCTGGACCTAGTGACTCATTGGTAAAAAATACAATAGGGGAAGTGATGAATGTATATTTGGGCATCACCAGGGGAAAAGATATGAGGGACCTGGGGTCCGCTGTCTCAGGGCTGGCTGTCCAGGCCTGGCTGGGGAAGCAGAGATTCCCGATGGAACCCAATGACAACCGATGCTGCATTCTCTCCCTACCTGAGGAGTTTCTCCTCTAGATGTCAGCCTCCACAGTCACTGTCATCAGACAGGAGGAGGAGGAGGAAGAGACCACCAGCAGGGATTCTCATCCTGGCTGGAATGTCAAGAGAACTGTCTGTGAAAAGGACAAGAAGGGAAGTGAAGAAACGAAGGCTCCCAAATCTCTAACACCTGGTGACCCAAACGCTCCCCTATCAGACCCCATGGCTAGAAAGATGAGGAGGGTAACCGTCTCCCTGTGCTGCGCCCCCAGCCCTGGCCCAGCTCTCCCTTTCTCCATTTACAATAATGTCCCAGGAGCCCAAGTGGTGGCACTGTAAATATATCTCTGCTCATCTTAGAACAGACCACCACAGCCCCACACTCCTGGGAAGTCCTTTTCTCCCGATATGTATTCAGTATGTGCAGCAGAACCCAAATAACAGTGGTCTCACAGGATGGAAGCTTGTGTGTGGCTCCCATGCCAGTGAGGCAGGCAGTTCCAGGGCTGCTAGGGTGGCTCTGCACCACGAGGATGTCCAGGCGTCCAGGTCTCCTTGACCTTCCTTCTTTACTGTCCCTGGGATGTTACCATTGTTGGCATGACCCAAGGTACCTAAGACCATGTTCATGGTCCATGAGCAACCAGGGAAAGCAGGGAAGGAAAAAAGGTTTCTTCCCTTTAAGATCAAAATTATAAAGTTCACATCTGCTTCATCATATTGGCCAGAACTTAATCAAAAGGATACAAGTAGTGGAGATTGAATGGTATTTTTTTTACTTTAATTAATTAATTAATTAATTAATTTAGGCTGCATTGAGTCTTCGCTGCTGGGCTTTCTCTAGTTCCGCTTAGCTGCATTGCAGGGGCTTCTCATTGCGGTGTCTTCTCTTGTTGCGAGAATGGGCTGTAGGCTCACAGGCTTCAGTAGTTGTGGTGCACGGGCTTATTTGCTCCGCGGCATGTGGGATCTTCGCCGACCAGGGATCGAAGCCGTGTCCCCTGCATTGGCAGGCAGATTCTAAACCACTGCGCCATGAGGAAAGTCTCGAATGTGTTTTTATTCTAGGTGACTTTGTCCAGAAAAAGAACTCTATTACTATGGAAGAGAGATGATTTTTGCTATACTTAATTTGTTTTTTTTTTTCTTGCGGTACGCGGGCCTCTCACTGTTGCGGCCTCTCCCATTGCGGAGCACAGGCTCCGGACTCGCAGGCCCAGCGGCCATGGCACACGGGCCCAGCCGCTCCGTGGCATGTGGGTTCTTCCCAAACCGGGGCACGAACCCGTGTCCCCTGCATCGGCAGGCGGACTCTCAACCACTGCGCCACCAGGGAAGCCCTATACTTAAATTTTTTTAAATCAGCAGTGGAGAATTGTTATTATCAATATCTTAAGCTGAGCCAGATTTGTAGTTTAAAAATAGAATAATCTTACAATATATTGCTAATTGATAACAAAATTGCAGATAGAATATGTGATAAATACCACCTGATAAAATGAAATCGCTCTCTATAACACTGTCGAAACTGGTAACAGTTACTGTGTCCAGGGAGGGAATTTGGAAGGGTTTTGGATGGGATGGAGGAAGAAATTTACATTTCACTGTATATCTTCTATGTCATATGATTTTTTTTAACTTTATGCATGTATTAGTAAGTTGAAATCAATGTTGAATGACCAAAGAAAACCCCACACTCATTTAGTAATCATTTACTAGGCGGTTACTAGATGTCAGGCCCTGTGCTGGGTCTCAGTGAGTGACACATCAAGGAACTCACGATGGAGTGAAATGACCTGGCAAATGCAACATAGTCTATAATTAGTTGTTGGGGAAACAGCTTCCAGGAGGGAGGGAGCTGATTGAGAGCATACTGTGTGCCGGGTGTGGTGCCCCCTGCCGGGGACATAAAGAAAGCTAAGGTCTATGCCTTGGTGACCTAAATGTCTCACCCCGATGAGGGTCTGTGCCAGTCCATGACTTCCCAGGAGCCCCACTCTTATCCTGTCCCTGTGTGGGACGTGAGCTGAGGAATGGAGAGACGACCTTGGCCCATTTGGTCCAAAAATTAGTGGAAAGGGTTAGTTAGAGAACACAATTTCCTAATGAAACTGAGTAATCAACACAAGAGAAAATCACTAAGAAATAATCTGGATGAAGGGGAGGAAACCAACAAACTAGAATCACAAGGAGTGACTCTGGGATCCTGTATGAAAGTAAGATGTGAGGAATAGTGGGAGCCCAGGGTTTGCTGGCAGGATGACACAGGGAAGAAAATGTGGGTGACTTTAGTGACAGCACTTTCCTAGAGGTGTAGGAGGTTTGAAAAGTAACCGGGCAATTATTCAGAGCGGACCCTCTCAGATTCCCACAGACCTGGAGAGAAACCTTTCCGATGAAAACATTGATTCTTGTATCCAGGTCGGTGCCCAGATAAACACAAGTCAGTTCTGCAGATCATCCTGCCTGAGGCGGACCCACAGTGACAATGACTGTTCAGTGACTGTGCAATCCGTGTGTGAACACGACCAGGGCAGAGTCCTCACTACCTCGTGCTCCTGCTTCTCTGACCTGGAATGTCCCAGTGCAGACAGACTCTGAGATGCTACCCAAGGATCCCTGCCTCCTGGGGTTCACACCTTGTGGCTCTCTGCCCCTGAGTGTGGGTGGGACCTGTGACTTGCTTCTGACCAATAGAATATGACAACGGGGATGTCACTCCTGAGATTAGATCATAGAAGAGCAAGACCCCATCTTGCTGGCTGACTTTCCACTGTCTTCACTGCTTGCAAGCTCTGAGGAAGGAAGCAGCCGCGTTGGCAAGTCCTACATGGCAGGAAATTAAGGTCAGCCTCCTGTCGACATGCAGCAGAAGTCTGAGGCTGCCAGTGTAACAGCCCACAAGAAACTACTCAGTCTTCTTCCCTAAGCCAACGCTTTCCTTCCCTTGGTGACAGACATTCTGCTTTCTCTTTAGCAGCGTAATGTCAGCTTCTCTGTCTATCCTAGTTGCTGTCCTCTCAGTTCATCCAGGAGGCCCCAGAAGGGAGCAGCAGGTAGGGTGGGAGGAAGTGCTGGTGAGCAGGGCTGTGGCCAGACCCCTCCTCATGTGTCACCTTGGACAGCAGATGTTCCCAGGAAGTCAGCTGGCAGAAAAGCAGTCGGGGCAGCAGGGATGGGAAGGAGATGCGTGAGCACCCCTGTGACTCTCAGGCCCACGAGGGGCCGTGGTTTCAGGCTGTGGAATAACACAGTGATGAGTAAACTCTGCATGGGCCCTGCTGGTCGTCACCCTTCAGCATCTGGAAAGCCTACTCACACACAGATGTGACCCTCACTTCCCCCAACCTCCGGCAAACACACTCCAGCAGCCAATGGAGAACCAACTCTCCTGTCACTTCAGACCCCATGGACACACCTATAGGGAGTGTGAGAAACGCAATAGACTCCCAGCCAGTCTCAGAGCCCAGAGCGGACAGGGAAGCTGTCAGAGCCCCCAGAGGAGGTGACCCTTAGTGAGGCTGGTGAACAGTGTATGGGAGTCAACACAGCAGAGTGAGTACAGACCTGGGCGCAGCAGTCAGACCGCTTCTTTAGTCATGGCTCAGCCATTGAGAGCCAGCCAAGCTCTCTGAGGCCTCAGTTTCCTTGTCTGTAAAATGGGGTTGATAGCTGTCCCTATCTCAGAGGACTCTGATGAGATTTAAATGATTTGCTTCATGTAAGTCCCTTAAAATGGTATCTGACACATTTATTAAGGCAAAATCCTGGGGAGGAAGAGAGTCCACGCATGCAGCTCCTGTTTCTTTCTTCCGAGAGGACGAGGACCACTTCTCCCCAACACTCATCACCTCAGCCTCTTCTTACTCATGTGCAGATGGAGAGCTGTCCTGTCTCTTACATCCCCTGAGGTGGGAGGGGCACCTGGAGAAGGCCAGGGTGGGGGCCAGGATGAGGACGCATCAGAGCAATGCACACCCGCACACCACAAAAACACACATACACATACAAAGGCCCACACATGCTTGTGTACACTCACCCACACACATATACACAGACATCCACACACATTTCTATCCGCATGTGAACACACACAGACAGACACACATGCAGGTTACACTCTCCCTTCAGATTTGCCAGTTCATTGTAGGACTGGTCTTAATACTACTTCATCTTTGTAAAAAAAATTTAGGATCCTGCTGGAGACCAACCTGAGAATTTTTGTCCCACTAGAAAGAGACCCATTCCCCAGGCAATGTGGTACTTTCTGGGCCTCATGTGGCCCTGCTCCTGGAACCCTCACAGAGGAGAAGGGGAGCTGAACTTAGATCAAGGTCCAGGAGTCCAAAGGCAGCCACGTACACTGGCCGGACCTGGAACAGGGGCTCGGGGGATCCAGCAGGTCCCCAGCCTCCCAGCTCACCTGCACTTCCTCAGCTGGCCTCCCACCAGCCAGGGTCCCTCCAGGCTTTGCTGCGCAACAGGATGTCTGCACGTTGGCTGCAGAAGTCACGAGCACAGGAGCTGCAGTTCAAGCCCTGAGGCAAGAGACCCTTGGGTCAGAACCATGAAACCCAGAATCCCTTCCTAAGCTGAGCTCTTGTTGTTCTAGAGCACAGTTCTTGCAGGCAAAGTTCGACCCATCTAAACTCCTGCAAACACAACCCCACTGACAGCAGCTGCAAGGAGAACCTGGCCAGCAAATGCTCCCTTGACGGGGATGTTGGGCTGGGAAGACGGCTTTGAGGAGGAAAGGAGAGGGAGGGGCCCTGACCTCACACCTGAGCCCTGACCCTGCTGAATGTCCCCAGAAGGGCTCCTACTTCCCTGAGAAGGTTCCCCCTCAGATCCCTCCACACCGGACCTCAGGAAGAGGGGTTCAGGCAGCCCCTGGTGCTGCACGTGGCACGTGTGTCTCTGCTCGTCTCCAGAAGGCAACACCAGGGCCGCCCACTTCTGGAACGTTCTGTCCTCTGAAGGCCTGGTCTCTACAGGCTCCACGGCCTGGGTCTGGTCCTCCTCACCACACTGCCAGGTTAGGGTGACCTCTGAGGGTGCAAGCCCAGGGCCTAAGATCTCAGGGTGCCCTCTCCGTCAGGGCTGGGATGGTGTGTCGTCTGTGCTCTGGAGGCTCTGGTAGACAAAGCAGGGAGGGCCCAGGCAGGGGCTTGCTGAGTAGCATCGACTCCAAAGATCAAGACACCATAACTCCTGATGGTTTGGCTGCCAACCAGCACAAGGCAGGGACCGTCCTATAGGCAGCGGGTGAAGGGAACGAGCACTAGACAGCCAGGTCCAGGACACGGAGGTGAGAACTCTGTCCAACATTCTCCTCCAGGATAAGATCCTCTTCAAGGACTCCCCTGCCTCTTTTTTTTGTTTTGTTTTCCTGTCAGTGGTGTGCAGGGTTTTTTCTAATAGTTTTATGTTTCATAGTTTTTAAACCTTGTGACCAGACAAGTTTTTTGCCATTTCTACCACTCTCCACTTATTGAGGCTTTCTGTATTGTACGTTGTAAACTTTTGGACAGTTCCAAACATTTGAAAAGAAGGTACATTCTCTGTGTTCTTGGAATAGGATTTGCTATATCTCCATGAAGTTTTTCTTAGTAGTTTTGTTATTTAGGTATTTTGTATTGACACTTATTTTTTGACTTCTTGATATGTTATGGACTAGAAGAAATCACTCAAAGATTCCTATTAGCAATGAGTTTTTGCCCATTTTACTTGTATTCCTATAGTTTTTGCTTGTTATATTTTAATACATTTTTTCTGTATGACCTTTAAGGAGAGTTATATCTTAATTGTGGATTATAATTTTCTTAGTAACATAAAACACCCTCTGTTGTCTCACTTAATAATTTTTTGCTTTGAATACAATCCTGTTCGAAAATAAGATCAAGACGTCAGATTTCTTTCATTTCGTATTTAGCTTACACATCTCTGCCCAGCACTTCCTTAATTTTAACTTTAAAGCTTTAAAAAATGTATATTTAGGGGCTTCCCTGGTGGCGCAGTGGTTGAGAGTCCGCCTGCTGATGCAGGGGACACGGGTTTGTGCCCTGGTCCGGGAGGATCCCACATGCCGCGGAGCGGCTGGGCCCGTGAGCCATGGCCGCTGAGCCTGCACGGGCGGAGCCTGTGCTCCGCAACGGGAGAGGCCACAACAGTAAGAGGCCCACGTACCGAATAAAAAAGAAAATTTAATTTAAAGAATACTGGGAGAATGAATCTAAAAGAGGTATCTTTGAGAGTGGAGAGAAATAGTATTGTCTAGGACTAGAAGTTTAGGGCTTAGTTTAAAAACAGGGAATATGCCCGAAGGAACTCTTTAATGAAGCACCAGGTGGGTTCAGCAGATGTTGGCCGGGATACTTACATGAACCACTTTAGACTGGACAGCTCTGGGTGTCTCCTGAATTGATTTCTCTATTTCACTTGAGTTTTCACAGTGCTTTGTCACCTTCTAAAATTATATTAGCCAACAGTAAGAGAATTTAACCTAGAAGATGTGGTGTCAGAATTGCTTACTGTCCTTTGGTACTTTTATTCCAGGAAAATTGATGAGGGATCTGGAATATAAAACAAGTGAGCATCTGGAGGGGATAGTGGCTGAAGTTTGCTAATTGCAGCTTTCCTATGAAGCTCCATTACTTATGGGTCAGTTCTTTCGTTTTAAAGAGGAAGGTCTTCGTGTGACTAATGTATCCAAATTCTTTATCCCGAGAATTCAGATTTCAAACCCACAAACCTTTCCCCAGATTTGTGCAGCTGCAGTGATCTCAGTCCTTACCGTTTTGCCCTCTCAAGTCTCATCATACTGCCTGTGCCCTTGAATTTTCTGTGTTCTCTTCATTTTCCAGATATGGTTGCTAATAGTATGAGGTCACAAGCAGTTTCTGGCCTGCTCCCCTGAGGAGTCCACCCCCATTGTCATAAAGGCCCCATAACCTATGGGATAAATCTCAATTGCTGTCTTTTGTGATGCCACACCTTTATCCCCTTGTCCCCACAGTGAGGATCATCCTGAATTCCCAGACAGCCAATGGCTACCTCTCAGTGTTTCCAAATGGGAAGAGCATGATATTCACTGGCTTGTGAATGAACACATAGCAGCATGGTCAGCGATTTGATCCGGAGCCTGGTGTGCTGGGCAGTAAGGGCTTCACGCAGGGCAAAGTGCATCAGGAAGTGACAGTGGACAGGATCTGGTGGGGAGCAGGGGAGGAAGAAGAAGCAGTGAAATACGGGGGTGGAAGCAGAGGTGTGTTTGGCAGTAGCTATCTTGGTGGATTTCTAGGCATCCCTGATGGGTCTAGTTCTCCTGGATATAGAGGTGAGAAGGAGCAGTCGGAGGGGAATGGTCGCAGGACAATGGAATGTGGCCAGAATTCTGCCTGCTGAGGGCAGCAGGAGAGTCAGTGGTGAGAAGAGGGTTTCTCAGCTTCACCCCCGAGGAGGGGTTCTGGACTCCGCAGCTGTCTTCAGCTGGGGTCTATATACGCACCGGCCCTGAGCCTTGCCAGATCCTGTCCTACTGTCCAAGGCTGACTGGAGCTGCTCTGGATTATGATGGTGGGAAGGTAACCTTTACCAATGCCAGAACTCAAGAGTTTCCCTATGAATTCTCAGCTTCCTTCACTGGGAGAATTTCCTCTTTCCTGTGGCTTGACTGCATGAGATCCAGACTTACGCTGAGACCCTGAGAGGAGACCTCCTGGGCACAGCCCTGGGTGTTTGCATTGATCCTCTGCTCCTTTACCTCATTCCCAACTCGCTGCCTCAGCTGGGTGGTCCTGCTGGGTTTCTGAATGCGCTTAGATGACTGGAGCCTTACGGTAGTCAGGACTCTCTTGTCCTCACCGCTTTGTCTCTAAAATGGGAGTAGTAACGCTTGATCTGCTTTCTCTACAAGGGAATGGTTGAAATGTCTTTAAAGTACTTATTAAAATGCGTGTTAATTATTAATTTTTCTCTTCAGTTGACTTTGATTTGGTTCTTCACCTGCCACTGAGATAAAGGTATGAGAACGAGTGACTATATCATAGGACTGCAGCCGCTGCCACGAATAGGAATTGATTACAACAACCATATCCATTTCTAGAGCACCTTTTCTGTCACATAATTTCTCCTGCCATCCTTCTAAGCAGCTGAGGAAACAGTAAATGTTTTGCAACTCATACCTGCTTACCATTGATACATTATGAGACTTGAGCTATCTGGAGTGGGAATTGGTTTATTTCTTTCTGCTATGCTCTGATAATTTTTGCATTAATAAGGCGGGAGTGCAAGCCATGTGAGGTTCAGGTGTATATGAGTTTTTGGAGGTCACTTGGACCTGAAGTTCAGTCTTATGTCAGCTGTGTTTTGAGGTGGTAGAAATAGATACTTAGCTTAATATTAAATTAGTAGTCTTAAGTATAAGCAGCAGAAAACAAACTTGGCTAATTTTAGAGAAAGGGAAACTTATTAAACATTACTGGGGCTTGTAGAGTGTAAAGAGGAAGGGATATGTGTGCCTACCTGCTTGCAAATTCTGCCCCAAGAGAGCTGGGAGTCAGTGTGGGCGCTGCAGTGAGAGAGAGGAGCAGTTGGGGGGGTCGCAGGGGTTGAGAGGATGGTTGGGGTTGGCGGAACCTAAACAGAACATACCACACATGAGGACAAGATAGTGGAGAGCGGGTGTGATCTGGTGGGGAGCAGAGGAGGAAGAAGTAATGAACACACACAGGGGTCGAGCCAGAGCTGGGTTTGGCAGCAGCTATCTTGGTGGATTCATAGACCCAGCTGATGGGTATAGTTCTCCTGGACATAGACATGAGAATGAAGAGTTGAGGAGGGAATGGTCTCAGGAAATTAGTGGATAGAACAGACCGTAGTTCTTCATGTAAGTAACTCCTAAAGAAAAATCTGGCATAAGTGCACCAGATTGCCAGAGAATAGGATGCCTGCCTGTGCCCCAGCACATTAAAGGTTAGGAAAGCGTGCTTTTGGCTTCTGTAACGAGAGGTGGTCTCATCAAGACTCACGTAGTTTAGCATTCTCAAGACATGGGAGCAGATGCTAGTTGCCTAAGAAGAACGTCCCTTATTTAAATTGCTGTGTTCAAGAGATGTGGGTATACTTGCTCTGATAGCTCAGTTGTATAAGAATGTTTTATCAAAAAAATATGACCAAACAACAGAAGATTCCTATAACTGTATCTATCAATACAAGCAAGTACAAGTCGAGTGCTGACGTTGTATGTTCAGATCCTCATTATAGAAGGGACAAAGCAACGTGCAAACAGATTTTTTCTATATGGTGAGTGGCCAAAGGTTTTAACTATTATATTCAATGACAGTGCAGTCCATGTTTCACTTACAGGACTGAAGGGAACAGATTTTATAGGTTAAGGTTGTAGATAGAGGATGTTGCAGTGCTTTTGGTTAGAAGTAATTATGAGATGAAATGTGAGGAATTACTAAAGAACAGGGTCAGAATTTAGCAAGACAGTGTTGAAACTGTTCCTCTTTAGAATGTTTCTTAAGTCAACGATTAATGTTAATAAGATACTTAATAGACAGATAAATAGAAAAAAAGACAGAAAAAAGAAGCCAAGAAAAGAAATTATGTCTGATAGTAGAACCACAGGAAGAGTCCTCTGGGGATTCCAGATTCTGTGCCAAGAGAGTGACTCTGAGGGCCCGTCCTCTCTCAGGACAACTAAGGCATCCAGTCTCTCCAGGTATGGAGGGGAAGACAATCCCCGAAGTAACTGATTAGCAGTTCCCTTTGACCCCGGCGGCAGCAATGGGCACTATACTCTGGGTGACTTTCTCTCTCTCAGGCCTTGCTCTCTGCCTCACCCTCAATCTGTCTGGAGGTCTGACTCCAGCTTTTCTGAGTTACTCGGCCTGCACACAGGTCAGGACCGGATGTGGTGTTCTCCAACCCAGAAACCTGGAGCCTCTTACTCTGAGTTGTCTCAACCTGAACTTACAGCTATCCAAGGAACAGGAGATTGTCGCAGACCTCACGTCCAGGCTGGTGTCTTTGTCGCCCCAACTCAACTGTCCTGTCTGTTCCCAGGATGGTCACATGAGTGCTGCTGGAGTGTCCCATGAGGGTTGCAAGATGTCTGAATTTTCTGATTCATTCTCTCAGATTCCCCCAAAGACACAGGCAACCCACCACTCTATCTCTGACCGTGAGGTCACCCTAAGAACCTGGGCCCTGGGCTTCTACCTTGTGGAATAACACTGATCTGGCAGCATGATGGGGAGAACCCAACTCATGGCACAGAGCTTCTAGATAGAGAAAAATATACCATGATAACACTAGTCTAATGAAAGCAAGAGTAGCTATATTAATTTCAGACACAGCAGACTTCAACACATGGAAGGTTATCAGAAACAGCAAGAAAGGCGTCACATACTGATAAAAGAGTCAATTCTCCAAAAAGACATAACAATCTTTAATGTGAATGCACCTAACAACAGAGGGTCAAACGATGTGAGGCAAAAACTGATAGAATTGATAAGACAAATAGATGAATCCAATCTTTTAGTTGGAGACTTCAACATCCCTCTCTCAGAAATGGACAGAGCAAGCAGGCAGAAAATCAGCAAGGACATAATTGAACTCAAAACACTATCAATCAACTGGATATAATCAATATCTATAGACTACTTCAGCCAACAACAGCAGAATACACAGTCTTCTCAAGCTCACATTAAACATTCACAAAGATACACCACATTCTGGGCCATAATTCACACCTCAACAAAATTTTTTTAAAATAAATTTATTTATGTTATTTCTGGCTGCGTTGGGTCTTCCTTGCTGTGCACGGGCTTTCTCTAGTTGCAGCAAGCGGAGGGCACACTTCATTGTGGTGCACGGGCTTCTCATTGTGGTGGCTTCTCTTGTTGCAGAGCACGGGCTCTAGGCACACAAGCTTCAATAGTTCTGGCTCACGGGCTCGAGAGTGCAGGCTCAGTAGTTGTGGCACACGGGCTTACTTGCTCCTCGGCATGTGGGATCTTTCCAGACCAGGGATCGAACCCGTGTCCCCTGCATTGGCAGGCGGATTCTTAACCACTGCTCCACCAGGGAAGTCCCCACTTAACAAATTTGGAAGATTAGAAGTCATACAGAGCCTAAACCAAGATGGAGGAGTAGAAGGACGTGCTCTCACTCCCTCTTTGAGAATACCAGAATCACAACTAGCTGCTGGACAATCACTGACAGGAAGACACTGGAACTCACCAAAACAGATATCCCACATCCAAAGACAAAGGAGAAGCCACAATAAGATGGTAGGAGGGACACAATCACAGCAAAATCAAATCCCATAACCGCTGGGTGGGTGACTCACAGACTGGAGAACACTTATACCACAGAAGTCCACCCACTGGATTGAAGGTTCTGAGCCCCACATCAGGCTTCTCAACCTGGGGTTCCGGCAATGGGAGGAGGAATTCCTACAGAAACAGACTTTGAAGTCTAGTGGGATTTGATTGCAGGACTTTGACAGGACTGGGGGAAACAGAGTCTCCACTCCTGCAGGGCACACACAAAGTGATGTGTGCATCAGGACCTGGGGGAAGGAGCAATGACCCCATAAGAGACTGAACCCGACCTACCTGCTAATGTTGGAGGGTCTCCTGCAGAGGCGGGGGATGGCTGTGGCTCACCATGGGGACAAGAACACTGGTAGCAGAAGTTCTGGCAAGTATTCCTTGCCATGAGCCCTCCCAGAGTCTGCCATTAGCCCTACCAAAGAGCCCAGGTAGGCTCCAGTGTTGGGTTGCCTCAGGCCAAACAACCAACAGGGAGGGAACCCAGCCCCACCCATCAGCAGTCAAGGGGACTAAAGATTTACTGAGCTCTGCCCACCAGAGCAACACCCAGCTCTACCCACCACCACTCCCTCCCATCAGGAAACCTGCACAAGCCTCTTAGTCAGACTCATCCACCAGAGGGCAGACAGCAGAAACAAGAAGAACTACAATCCTGAAGCCTGTGGAACAAAAACCACATTCACAGAAAGATAGACAAGACGAAAAGGCAGAGGGCTATATACCAGATGAAGGAACAAGATAAAACCCCAGAAAAACAACTAAATGAAGTGGAGATAGGCAACCTTCCAGAAAAAGAAGTCAGAATAATGATAGTGAAGATGATCCAGGACCTCGGAAAAAGAATGGAGGCAAAGATCGAGAAGATGCAAGAAATGTTTAACAAAGACATAGAAGAATTAAAGAACAACAAAAAGAGATGAACAATACAATAACGGAAATGAAAACTACACTAGAAGGAATCAATAGCAGAATAACTGAGGCAGAAGAACGGTTAAGTGACGTGGAAGACAGAATGGTGGAATTCACTGCTGCAAAACTGAATAAAGAAAAAAGAATGAAAAGAAATGAAGACAGCCTAAGAGACCTCTGGGACAATATTAAATGCAACAACATTCGCATTATAGGGGTCCCAGAAGGAGAAGAGAGAGAGAAAGGACCCGAGAAAATATTTGAAGAGATTATAGTCAAAAACTTCCCTAACATGGGAAACGAAATAGCCACCAAAGTCCAGGAAGCGCTGTGAGTCTCCTGTAGGAGAAACACAAGGAGAAACATGCCAAGACACATAGTAATCAAACGGGTAAAAATTAAAGACAAAGAAAAATTATTGAAAGCAGCAAGGGAAAAATGACAAATAACATACAAGGTAACTCCCATAAGGTTAACAGCTGATTTCTCAGCAGAAACTCTGCAAGTCAGAAGGGAGTGCCATGATATATGTAAAGTGATGAAAGGGAAGAGCCTACAACCAAGATTACACTACCCGGCAAGCATCTCATTCAGATTCAATGCAGAAATCAAAAGCTTTACAGACAAGCAAAACCTAAGAGAATTCAGCACCACCAAACCAGCTCTACAACAAATGCTAAAGGAACTTCTCTAAGTGGGAAACACAAGAGAAGAAAAGGACCAACAAAAACAAACCCCAAAAAATTAAGAAAATTGCCATAGGAACATACAAATCAATAATTGCCTTAAACGTGAATGGATTAAATGCTCCAACCAAAAGACACAGGCTTGCTGAATGGATACGAAAACAAGAACACATATATGTTGTCTACAAGAGACCCACTTCAGAACTAGGGACACATACAGACTGAAAGCGAGGGGATGGAAAAAAGATATTCCATGCAAATGGAAATCAAAAGAAAGCGGGAGTAGCAATATTCATATCAGATAAAATCGACTTTAAAATAAAGAATGTTACAAGAGACAAGGAAGGACACTACATCATGATCAAGGGACCAATCCAAGAAGAAGATATAACAATTATAAATATATATGCACCCAACATAAGAGCACCTCAATAAATAAGGCAACTGCTAACAGCTGTAAGAGAGGAAGTCAACAGTAACACAATAATAGTGGGGGACTTTAACACCTCATTTACACCAATGGACATATCATCCAAAATGAAAATAAATAAGGAAACAAAGCTTTAAATGACACAATAGACCAGTTAGATTTAATTGATATTTATAGGACATTCCATGCAAAAACAACAGATTACACTTTCTTCTCAAGTGCTCACGGAACATTCTCCAGGATAGATCACATCTTGGGTCACAAATCAAGCCTCAGTAAATTTAAGAAAATTGAAAGCATATCAAGCATCTTTTCTGACCACAACACTATGAGATTAGAAATGAATTACAGGGGAAAAAATGTAAAAGACACAAACACATGGAGGCTAAACACTACATTGCTAAATAACCAAGAGATCACTGAAAAAATCAAAGAGGACATCAAAAAATACCTAGAGACAAATGACAATGAAAACACGACAATCCAAAACCTATGGGATGCAGCAAAAGCAGTTCTAAGAGGGAAGTTTATAGCTATACAAGCCTAACTCAAGAAACAATAAAAATCTCAAATAAATAATCTAACCTTACACCTAAAGGAACTAGAGAAAGAAGAACAAACAAAACCCAAAGTTAGCAGAAGGAAAGAAATCATAAAGATCAGAGCAGAAATAAATGAAATAGAAAAAAAGAAAAGAATAGCAAAGATCAATAAAACTAAAAGCTGGTTCTTTGAGAAGATAAACAAAATCGATAAACCATTAGCCAGACTCATCAAGAAAAAGAGGGAGAGGACTCACACCAATAACATTAGAAATGAAAAAAGAGTAGCTACAACAGACACTGCAGAAATATAAAGCATCCTAGGAGACTACTACAAGCAACTCTATGCCAATAAAATGGACAACCTGGAAGAAATGGACAAATTCTTAGAAAGGTATAACCTTCCAAGACTGAACTAGGAAGAAATAGAAAATATGAACAGACCAATCACAAGTAAGGAAATTGAAACTGTGATTAAAAGTCTTCCAACAAACAAAAGCCCAGGACCAGATGGCTTCCCAGGTGAATTCTATCAAAAATTTAGAGAAGAGCTAACACTCATCCTTCTCAAACTCTTCCAAAAAATTGTGGAGGAAGATGCACTTCCACACTCATTCTGTGAGGCCACCATCACCCTGATAGCAAAACTAGACAAAGATACTACAAAAAAAGAATATTACCGGCCAATATCACTGATGAATATAGATGCAAAAATCCTCAACAAAATACTAGCAAACAGAATCCAACAACACATTAAAAGGATCATACACCATGATCAAGTGGGATTTATCCCAGGGATGCAAGGATTCTTCAATACATGAAATCAATCAATGTGACACACCATAATAAACAAATTGAAGAATAAGAACCATACGATCATCTCAATAGATGCAGAAAAAGCTTTTGACAAAATTCAACACAGCACCCTTTATGATAAAAACTCTCCAGAAAGTGGGCATAGAGGGAACCTACCTCAACATAATAAAGACCATATACAACAAACCCACAGGAAACATCATTCTCAATGGTGAAAACCTGAGAGCATTTCCTCTAAGATCAGGAAAAAGACAAGGATGTCCACTCTCACTGCTATTATTCAACATAGTTTTGGAAGTCCTAGCCCCGGCAATCAGAGAAGAAAAAGGAATACAAATTGGAAAAGAAGAAGTAAAACTGTCACTGTTTGCCAATGACAGGATACTATACATAGAGAATCCTAAAGATGCCACCAGAAAACTACTAGAGCTAATCAATGAATTTGGTAAAGTTACAGGATACAAAATTAATACACAGAAATCTCTTGCATTCCTATACAATACTGATGAAAAATCTGAAAGAGAAATTAAGGAAACACTCCCATTTACCATTGCAACAAAATGAATAAAATACCTAGGAATATACCTACCTAGGGAGACAAATATACCTACCTAGGGAGACAAAAGACCTGTATGCAGAAAACTATAAGACACTGATGAAAGAAATTAAAGATGATGGCAACAGATGGAGAGAAATACCATGTTCTTGAATTGGAAGAATCAATATTGTGAAAATGACTATACTACCCAAAGCAATCTACAGATTCAATGCAATCCCTATCAAATTACCAGTGGCATTTTTTACAGAACTAGAACAAAACATCTTAAAATTTGTATGGAGACACAAAAGACCCCCAATAGCCAAAGCAGACTTGAGGGGAAAAAACGGAGCTGGAGGAATCAGACCCCCTGACTTCAGACTATACTACAAAGCTACAGTAATCAAGACAATATGGTACTGGCACAAACACAGAAACACAGATCAACGGAACAAGATAGGAAGCCCAGAGGTAAGCCTTGAGGGAGGAGATATGGCGATATATGTATACATATAGCTGATTCACTTTGTTATACTGCAGAAACTAACACACCACTGTAAAGCAATTATACTCCAATAAAGATGTTAAAAAGAAAAATGGGGCTGGGACAACTGGACGTGCACATGCGAAAAAATAAACAGAATCTAGATGTAGACCTTACACCCTTCACAAAATTTAAATCAAAATGGACCACAGACCTAAAGGTAAAATGCAAAAGTGTAAAACACCTAGAAGTAACATAGAAGGAAACGTAGATTACCTTGAGTATGGCAGTGACTTTTTAGATAAAACACCAAAGACACAATCCATAAAAGAAACAAGTGATAAGCTGGACTTCATTGAAATGAAAAATATCTGCTCACAGAAAGGCAATGTCAAGAGACTGAGAAGACAAGACACAGACTGGGATAAAAATTTGCAAAAGACGCATCTGATAAAGAACTCTTATTCAAAATAGGCAAAGAACACTTAAACCTCAACAATAAGAAAACAGTCTCATTTAAAAATGGGCCAAAGGGACTTCCCTGGTGGTGCAGTGGTTAAGAATCTGCCTGCCAATGAAGAGAACACGGGTTCAATCCCTGGGCTGGGAAGATTCCACATGCCGCGGAGCAACTAAGCCCGTGCGCCACATCTACTGAGCCTGCACTCTAGAGCCCGTGAGCCACAACTACTGAGCCCACGTGATACAACTACTGAAGCCCGTGCACCTAGAGCCCGTGCTCCACAACAAGAGAAGCCACCGCAATGAGGAGCCCACGCACTGCAACGAAGAGTAGCCCCCGCTCGCCACAACTAGAGAAAAGCTTGCGCGCAGCTACGAAGACCCAAATGCAGCCAAAAAACAAAAAAAGTACCAAAGACCTTAATAGACAGCTTACCAAAGAAGATATACACATGGCACATAAGCATATGAAAAGATGTTCCCATTTTATGTCATCATGGAAATGCATATTAAAACAATGAGATACTACTACACACGCATTGGAATGGCCAAAATCCAGAACACTAAGAAGACCAAATGCTGGAGAGGATGTGGAATAACAAGAACTCTCATTCATTGCTGGTGGGAAGGCAAAATGGTACAGCTACTTTGGAAGACGGTTTGGCAGTTTTTTACAAAACTAAATACATGTACTCTTACCAGACAATCCAGCAGACAATCCAGCGGTTGTGTTCCTCGGTATTTACCTAAAGGAGTTAAAAACCTGTCTACACAAAAATCTGCATATGAATATTTATAGCACTTTTATTCATAATTGTCAAAACTCGGAAGCAACTCAGACATCCATCGGTAGGTGAAGGGATAAATAAACTGTGGTACATCCAGACAATGGGATATTATGCAGTGTCAAAAAGAAACGAGCTTGCAAGACTTGTAAAGACTTGGAGGAACCTTAAATGCATACTACCATGTGAAAGAAGCCAATCTGAAAAGTCTATATACTGTATGATTCCAAGCATATGACATTGTGGAAAAGGCAAAACTCTGGAGACAGTAAAAAGATGTGTTGCCAGGGGTTGGGGAGTGAGGGGAGGAATAAGTAGGCAGAAAATAGAGGATTTTTAGGGTAGTGAAACACTCTGTCTGACACTATAATAATGGACACATGTTCCTATACATTTGTCCAAACCCACAGAATGTAGAGTTCCAAGAGTGAATCATAATATAAACTACGGACTGTGGGTGATGATGATGTGTCAATGTAGGTCCATCAGCGGTACAAACGCACCACTCTTCAGGGGACATTGATAATGGGGCATGCTATGCATGTATGGGGGCAGGGAGTATATGGGAAATCTCTGTATATCCCCCTCAATCTTGCTGTGCACTTAAAACTACTCTACAAAAATAAAGTCTTAATTATATGTGAACGAGTGTTACCTAAATATCCAGCATCACAGAAAAGTCTGCCTTCTTGTGAGAGGACTCTTTCAGTTGCAAGTTAACAAAACTGGAATGAATCTATCTTTGGCAAAAGAGGTTTAACATGTTGATTTACCGGGGAAGGCCGGGGGTGAGGCCAGTTAGATACATGACTGGACCCGGAGACTCAAACTTGTCATCAGACCTCAATTTCTCTTCTCTTTCACTGTTCTTGGGGAAGACAGACAATATGATCTCTAAGCCCCTCACATTACCCACTTTCACAACTTTAGCAGAAAGATAAACATCTTTCTCACACTGACCATACATAAAGTATTGGAGAGGAAAGACTACCCTTGGACCAGTCCCTGTTGCTAGGTGGATGTGGTACAACGTGGTAATCTGACTTGTCAGGCCTGAGTCATGTGATTTCCTCATCCCTCGGTTCATTATATTTCCTAAGTTATTTAAGGTCATGCTGATTATTAAACCATGTAACGATTAAACAAAATGACTTTTGCAAATTCTCAGAACCATAAGAAAATAAGTGAGAACATTAACTATTAGAACTGCTGGGTGTCCTTTTATTTCCTCTCCTTTATATTTCTACCTAGCCTTTTGCCTCTTCCATTCCCCAAATTACCTAGAAGACTGGGCTACCTTTCTGGCATCATAATTTTGTCCTGTATTCCTGTGGGATGAATACAAAATCCCTTGGACCTCAGCTCTGATCTCTGCACTCCTGGCTACAGCTCTGTGAGATGCCACACTTTCAGGTGGTTGCCAGAGTCCCCCTTGTGGTGAGCACACTTCTAAGATGTGATTCCCATCTCCTGGTGTTCATGCACTTGTGTAATTCCCACCTTTGGAGTATAAGCTGGACCTAGTGACTCATTTGTAATAAAGAGAATACACTTAAGTGATAGAATTTTATGATCACCAGGGCACAGGGAATGAGGTCAGCTGTTCAAACCAGTTGGGGGAAGCACACACTCCTCACGGAATCTGAGGCGGAATGACCCTGCACTCCTTTTCTACCTGAGGGGTTAATCCTCTAGATTTCCACCTCCACAGTCCCTGTCACCAGACAGGGTGATGAGGAGGTGACCAGCAGTGATTCTGGTCCTAGGTAGGATGAGCAGGAGGTCTGGTCCGCAAGGAGGACAGGAAGTGAAGAAACAAGGACTGCCAAATCTGACACCCGGTGACCCAAACACTTCCCTAGGCCAGACCCCATGGCTAGAAAGATGAGGAGGGTAACAATCTCCAATCTCCCTGTGCTGCCCCCTCTGGCCCAGTTCTCCCTTTCTCTAACTCACAGTAATGTCCCAAGAGCCCACAGAGGTGACACGAAATATATCTCTGCTCATCTCCAGAACAGACCACTATGGCCACACACTCCTGGGAAGTCCTACTCTCTCGATATGTATTAATTCAGTATGTGCAGCAGAAACCCAAATAAGAGTGGTCTCACAGGATGGAAGCTAGTGTGTGGCTCCCATGACAGTGAGGCAGGCAGTTCCAGGGCTGCTAGGGTGGCTCTGCACCACGAGGATGTCCAAGCATCCAGGTCTCCTTGACCTTTGTTTTCTGCTGTCCCTGGGATGTTGCCCTTATCAGCATGACCCAACATACCTAAGACCATGTCATTGGTCCATGAGCAACCAGCGAAAGCAGGAGAGAAGGGAATGTCTCATTGTGTATCTCCATCAGAGTTCTTGGGTGACCAAGTGCATCATCAATGAGCAGTAATATTTTGAAAGGAATCTTTTTCTGAGCAGTAAGTTTCAATAGTGGGCTGAAAACATTTAGTCCACCATGTTGTAAACAGATGTACTCTCATCTAGGCTTTGTTGTTCCATTTACAGATCAGAGGCAGAGTAGATTTAGCATAAACCTTAAAGGGCCTGGGATTTGAGGAATGGAAAATAAGCCCTGGCTTCAAGTTTAAGTCACCAGCTGCATTAGCCCCTAACAAGAGAGTCAGCCTGGCCTTTGAAGTTTTGAAGCCAGGCATTGACTTCTCCTCTCTAGCTATGGAAGTCCTAGATGGCACCTTCTTCCAATAGAAGGCTGTTTCATCTATACAGAAAATTTGTTATTTAGTGTGGCCGCCTTCATTAATGGTCTTAGCTAGACCTTCTGGATAACTTGCTGCAGCTTCTACGTCAGCACGTGCTGCTTCACCTCGCATTTCCATGTTACAGAGGCGGCTTCTTTCCTTAAACCTCATGAACCAACCTCTGCTAGCTTTAAACTTTTCTTCTGCAGCTCCTCACCTTCTCGGCCTTCATAGAATTGAAGAGAGTTAGGGCCTTGCTGTGGTTTGGAATTTGGCTGAAGAGAATGCTGTGGGTGGTTTGATCTTCTATTCAGAGCACTAAAACTTTCTCCATATCAGCGATAAGGCTGTTTTGCATTCTCACCATTCGTGTGCTCACTGGAGTAGCACTATTTATTTTCTTCAAGAACTGCTCATTTGCTTTCACAACTTGCCTAACTGTTTGGTGCAAGAGGCCTAGCGTTCAGCCTATCTAGGCTTTTGACATGCCTTCCTCAAAATCATTTCTAGCTTTTGATTTAAAGTGAAACATGTGCTACTCTCCTTTCACTTGATCATTTAGAAGCCATTGCACGGTTTTTAATTGGCTTAATTTCAATGTTGTTGTGTCTCAGGGAATCTGGCGGCCTGAGGAGAGGGAGAGAGATGAGGGAACGTCTGGTCGGTGGAGCAGTCAGAACACACACAGATTTATCCATAAGTTTGTTGTCTTCTATGGGAGTGGTTCCTGATGCCCTCAAACAATTACAATAATAACATCAAAGATCACTGATCACAGACCAGCATAATAAATATAATAATAATGAAAAGTTTGAAATATTGTGAGAATTACCAAACTCTGATACAGTGTATGGTCAGGCCACTCAGGATGGCTGTTCTCTTGTTCTCTTGTACATCCCCTGTCCCACCAAGGCCTGCTTCACCTACACAAGACTGACCTGCTACATACTTGCCCCCAGCCCTAGCTAGTGATTGTTCTTATCAGGGAGGATGTGAGGGGTGTGCCCTCTACTGGTTTCCCTGGTAACTAATGAGCCCACCTGATGTCAATTCCCCTATAACTGGTAATATACCCCCTGGCCCCCCGCACATGGCGGGGTGCCGCTCCAGGATCTTGCTTCAGATGTGTAAGCTTCCCCATCCATTACACCACTGATGCCTCTGTTGCTGACTCCGAGCCTTTCTTCTGTCTTGAAGCTGGGCAAGCACAGGCCTTGTAGGCCTGCGGGGTGCAGCCCAACACACAGAGACATGAAGTGAGCAAATGCTGTTGGAAAAGTGGCGCTGGTGACTTGCTCACTGCAGGGTTGGCACAAACCTTCAATTAGTAAAAAATGCAGTATCTTCAAAATGCAATAAGACGCGGTACACCTGCACAGGTCGACACCAATTACTTAGTTGAACCTTTGTCTAAAACTCTAGGAAGGGAGGGGTGAAATCAAAGAGTGTCTATTTCAGCTCCTTGGGGGAAGGTATAAGATTACAGTGGGTAAAACTATTGTTTCCTTCCCTTTTCTGGAGCTCTCCCATCTCTCCCAGGCTGGCCATTTTGTGTAGCAGGAGACAGATGATCTCAGGCAAGACCCAGGCTTTTTCTCCCACCCTCCCGTCCTTCTTTCTTTACCATTAATATTGCGATCATCAGATTACAATATTCCCATGTTTGGATTTCCCCTGCGACCCCATTCACTCAACTCTGACTCTACCGCGGGCACCGTCAGACCCCACAGGTTAGTGCTCAGTCCTGCACGCCCGCCCCCTCCTTAAGATGCCAATCTCGAGTCCAGGTTGTCACCTGTCTTTCTGACCGACTGGCTACAGATTGGATGTTCTAATGATCCCCCACTCGGGTTTGATTAATTTGCTAGAGCGGCTCACGGAACTCACAGGAACACTTTCCTTACTAGACTACTGGATGTAACTCTGGAACAGCCAGACGGAGGAGACACAAAGGGCAAGTGTGTGGGATGGGCGTGGAGCTTCCGTGTCCTCTCCGATTGGGACACTCTCCCCAAATCTCCGTGTATTCACCAGCGTGGAGGCTCTCTGAACCTCATCATTTTGGGGTGTTATGGAGGCTTCATTAAACAGGCACGATTGATTACATCATGGGCCATTGCAGTAGGTGAAACCTCCGGCCCCTCTCGGCTCCCAGGACGTGGGGGATGCGGTGGTACCGGAAATTCCAACTGCCTATTAACATGGTTGCTTCTCCTGGTAACCAGCCCCCATCCTTAGGTTCAGTCCAAAAGCCGACCTTTAACATAACAAAACACACCTCTGCGGCTCTCATCACTTAGGAGATTCGAAGGATTTTAAGAGTTCTGTGCCAGAAATATAAAATTAGGAAAATGAATGAATGTGTTTTCTTTTGTTTTCTTCCAAGTGTACGGGTTTATTGAGGGCATGGGGGTCTACAGGACAGCCCCAGGTGCCTGTGGAGAAGGCCCGCCATCGGCCTAGATGGCCGCGGCCCCGGGGGCAGCCGGAGATGGGGTCTCCAAAACCTGGATTTACTTGAAAGTGTGACTCTCCGCTCCACCGCGCCCAAAGCCTCTGGGTCCGAACATGGCGCAGTAGCACGGTTGGTTGCAATAGGGCTTGCCTTCATGCTCAGTGTGTCCCTTCCCCCCGAGGTCAGCGTCTTTCCACATTTCTCACACTTCAGGCAAGGCCATGCCAGTCCTTCCCCAGGACGTCACCCGCTCAGCCAAGTACACCTCCTTGTCACACTTGGGGCACTTGGGCACGGTGGCGCCGGGTCCGGGGCGGGTGGCTGGGCGGGAGCACACCGGAGCGCGGGACTCGGAAAATGAATACGTTTAAATGCAATTTATAATAGCATCAGGATAAAATATTTAGGTATCAATTTAAAGAAAGTGCGCCACATAAGTACACTGAAATTATATAGTTTTGCTTAGAGTTTCAATCTCTTTGGTAAAGTATTCCTTCTGTTCGTTCATAGTATTCCTGAGCTCGTTATACTGCCTTTCTGAATTTTCTTGGAGCTTGTGGCGTTTCCTCATGAGCTGTTTTGAAATCTCTATCAGTTATGTCACAGTATTCCATGACCTTAAGTTTGGTTTCTGGAGAACTGTCCTTTACTTTTCGTGATGCAGTGTTACTGTGGTTCTTCGTGTGCTTGCTGTGCTGTTCCTCTCCCAGCACTGGTGACGTGGGGAGCACTTTTCTGCTTCATTCTAACCATTCAACAAATCAGAGAGCAGAGGCTTTTCTCTTCTCTTCCAGGAGGTGGCGCTAGAGCACAGGTTTGGGGTTCTCCTACCTGCGTTACCTGCTTGGGAGAGTTGGCGCTTTCCACCCCCATCAGGGGTGTGGTCCCGTGCCCTCTTATTGCTTCTTGTGCCTCCAGGGATTTTGCTGCCTTGTTGCTGCCTGTGCCACTGGCATCACTGCCTGTGACCTGCGATAGTGGGCTCTTCCCTCGTGTCCGGGATCCCCTGAACCACGGGGGAAGAGGGGGGCGTGGGTAGCTGGGGTGGTGCAGGCACCTCTGCCATGTCCCGTGCTGTAAGGTTCTCCGGCTCTGCTGCTGCCAGTGGGTGGCTGGAGGGGCCAAAGTCATGGGCGTCTCAGGGGCTGGTGGCTGGGGCCCCAGGACCCACTTCTGCTGCTGCCTAGTTACCTGGGGCCCTAGGCACTGCTGAGGCTGGAAGGCTGGATTCCTGTGTCCTGTTGCGGCTGCTACTGGTTGTTCTGGGGCTTCCAGCTCAGTGGCTGCAGGTGGAGAACAGGATCGCAGGCTCCGCCTCTGCTCTTCCCTCGATTCAGCCTCGTCTCTGTGTCCCAGTCCACCCACCTTTCCATGCACACTGGGTGGCATTCTCCGGAGTCCTGGTGTGTTGGGCAGAGTCACCTGTGGTGTGTCGTGGATGTTTCCTGGTTGTGGATGGAAGTGGGGAGAGACAAAGGCAGCTTTTCACTCCTCCGTGTGGCTGATGTGTCTCCTCCAGGTCGCAGTTTTATGTCCAGAATCAGCTGATTCTGTTCAGCTGGAAGCCTGGCTCAGCTGCAGCCTGTGGGGCCCTGGGGAGCCTCCCCTGACCCCTGACCCCGAAGTCCTGGGTGAACATCAGCGCCAGAGATTAGATCTGAGTCCCGGACCACAGGGCCTTTAAGTTCAGGTTGGGAAGTGCCTGGAGGGATCCAGACAGCAGGTCCCTGTCTATTATTAGGTCCACGGAGGGGAAGAAGAGGCAGGACACTGGGGTGTCCTGGGCTCTCGGGACTGGGGAGGAGCGGAGAGGACCCTTGAGGCTTCAAACGGTGGCGGACTTCATGCCTGGACAGGAGGGGCCATGCTTGGTGTCCTTGGGTACGGTGTTGGGACGCCTGGGTCCTGTAGGTCTAGGGATGGGGGAGGTCGTTTTCGTGTCTCAGGGAAATGTTAGGGGGACCCCCGGGCCCAGACTCATGGCTGATCTCCTTGTCCCACTGTGGTCTCCAGGCTCCAGTCCACGTCCTGTCCTCTGCTCTCCTGTCCTCTGCTCTCCACCTCCACCAGCTGGGCAGGTCTTTTTCCAAAGGTCTTTAGCCAGTCTTTTTGGCACAGTGGTCCCCGCTGTCTTAGCTCACAGGGAGACGATGTCCAGGTAGCCCCGGGCTGTGAGCTGGGATGGACTCTCCCTTCCTTGAGTCTCCCTGCTGCCCCCAGCACCATGTGTGTGTGGGGTGGAGTGAGGACTGGGGGTGAGGCTATTTCTCTGGAAGAGAGGAATTCCTTTAACCACCTCCCCTCTCTCCTTTTCTCTTTTCTCTTTCTTCCAGGTGTATTTGAGTTATACCATACCTGTAAGGACAGGAAAACACCGAAAACTTAAGCATAGTTTACCAGCAAAATAGAGAGCTGACACCTGTGTACTTATCATCCAGGTGAAAAACAGAGCCTCTACCAGCGCCCAGGCCAGAAGCCCCTGAGCCTCTTCCCACACAGACCCCACCCTCCCTGCACACGTGTCCACTGAGTGAGCTGCCCTGCGCCTCTCCTCTCTCGTTCCTCCCCCTCCGCTCCTGTTGGCCTCCATCCCCTAATGTCACTGTTTCCTTCCTCTCCTCACTTCTCCAGGAGCCTCCCCATCTTCATAGGCAGATATCTTAGGGGATCTCCTCCCCCCCCTGCCCCCCTTCTACCCCATTCTAGGGATGGAGGTTCCAGAGTTGATTCCCTAGAGGAAGAGTCTATAACCCTGTCAGCAGCTGCAAGAAGTGACAAGGACTTGGGGTTCAAGGTCCCACCCCTGGAGACTGAGGACACCCAGTCTGTTTGTGGGGTCCACCCTGGACTTGGGAACCAGCTGTTAATGGCCTTGAAATCTGATCCTCCCTGAGGCCTTAGTCCTTGGTGGTTTGATGGGGAGAAAAAGGTCCGTGTCAGCATGTATTCTGGGTAACAGTTCAGACTTTGAACTTGACACTGGATGAACTCCAACTTCTGTGCGCAGCACTGACCCACTGCTAGGAGCCCAAGGAAATCCTGGGCAGGTCTTTTGTAAGGGGGTCAAAGGGGAGCTCAGGTCTCCTGTCATCAGCAACTGTGGCCACACGGGGTCGCCACCACTCCGCCCTCTCCTATTCAGCACAGGGAAGGGAGAGGATGGGCTGTGGTCTGAGTCCGACAGAGATGGCTGCCCTGGAGGCTGGTCAGCAATCAGGGGATGAAGATGCTGCCTGAGCAGCTCTGGGGTAGGGCTCGGGAATGCGGCGGGGATTAGAAGGGAGGAGAGCCCTGGAGCGCTGCCTTGTGTCTGAGGTTTCCATCTTTCCTCTCCACAACCCATCTCTCCAGCTCATTGATGAAAACACTCTGGAAAACTCAAAGTCGATTCTTATTTCACTCCCTGTTCGTTTCTGGCAGATATTCTTTTTTTTTTTTCATTTTAGTGTAGTTTGAGATTCACAAAAACAGTAGCAGAGTTAGTAGAGAGTTCCTGTAAATCCCACGCTCAGTCTCCCTGTGGTAATATCTTGTATCACCATCATACATTTGTCACAGCTAATGAAGCAATGTTGATACATTATTAATAAACTCCAGAATTTATTTGGACTTCATTAGTTTTTCCTTTTCCTGATCTACAATCCTATCAAAGACACATTGTGCTAAGTCCCAATCATGTCTCCTTCAGGCTCCTGTGGCTGACAGTCTCTCAGAGGTCCCTTATGTTTGATGACCTTGATGTTTTTGAGTACTGCTCAGGGATACTGTAGAATGTCCCTCTATTCCAGTTGATTGACTGGGGCAAAGTATTTTGGGGAAGAAGACCACAGAGATGAAGTGACATTCTCCACACAACAAGGGTGTATACTCTCCACTTGATAATCAGTAATAAGTTCACCTTATCACCCAGCTAAGGTACATTTCCCAGGTTTCTCCTTGTGAACTTTTATTTTTAATTCCCAACTTTCCGTACTGTAGCCTTTAGAAGGAAGTCACTACGTGCAGCCCACACTTGAGGGGCGCTCTGCTATAAACTTTGGTGTGCAGGGGTTTGTGCATATATAAGTTTTCAGATGAGCTGCATGAGGACTAGAGCGCTCAGTAGACTGGATGGAGGGTCTATGTGCAGCTTTATAAGAAACTGCTGACCATCATTTGTAGGGGCTGTGCTGCTTCGTATTCCTGCCCCAGTGAGTGAGGGTTTCTGTCGCTCCACATCCTGGACAGCACTTGGTATCACCAGTTCTTGGATTCTAGCTATTCTAATAGGTGTGATGATACATCATTTTTTAAAATTTACATTTCCTAATAATATATGATGTTGAGCATCTTTTCATATGCTGGTCCATGGATAGATCTTCCTGAAGAGGTGTGTGTTCACACTTTCCTTCATTTTTAAATTGTTTTCATATTATTGAGTTTAAGCGTTCTATGTGTATTATAAAACAAGTCCTTCATCAGATATGTGAATTTGCAAATAATTTCTCCCAGTCTGTGGCCTGAGCTCTTTTACTGACATAACAGTATTCATTAATGCAGAGATATATTTGGGGAGAAGGAAAATGAGAATTTGCCAACTGCAGTGGTTTCCAAGTAGAGGACTTGGGCAAATGGGGGACGAGAGGGAGAACATAAATTATTTATTTTGTATACCCTTGAGTACCTTTTCAGTCCCCTTCTGTGTAGGTAAATATGCTTTCAAAAATTACATTAAAATCCCTTGCACTTGTAAAACACCTGACAGATCCTCTTCAGATCGTGCATTAGGACACACATTCTCTACTTTGGCACCCAAAGTCTTTTAACTGAGCTATTCTGCCACAGAAATTCCATTACTGGAAAAGATGGGCTGGTTTGTAAAGAGAATTCTGCTCACTGAAAATAGCTGAAAATGCCATGTAAAATATAAAAACTATCTTAAAAGCATCAAAGAAGTGAAAAGGTCCTAATAAGTGACCACACTGAAAAAAGAAGGGAAAAATCCTGCTTGACCTCCAAAGAGAACACGGTCCTGAGAAAAGGAGAAAAGGCTGTGTGAGTTCACTGCCCAGAGCTCAGGCACGGAGCCCAGCACGTCCAGCTCTGTGCCCACAGCTCTTCACTTTTTCTGCCCACTTGCCTTCCTTTTAAAAATTTAAACAAAGCTTTTGAATTCTTATTATGATGTATATGTGTAACGTATAATACAGGATATAATGTATGTTCACTGTAAAGCAAGTAATAAAGTGTCGAAAGTGATAAATGACAAAGTAAAAAGAATGTAATCCTCACATTTGCAGATATTTTGTTGCATTTTTCTTTCGTTTCTTATACATCCTCGTGTTGTTGCCCAAGAGCTGGAAATTTCTCTAAGCTGAACAGCCCAGACCTCAGTGGCCCCCACCCTGCATTCTGCAGACGCCATTTCCCAGTCAGCTCACCCTCACACCCCTGAGAGGGCGATTTCTCATTTCCTCCTTTCCCCTCAGACCCCTCCACTCATCCCTCACTCCCTGTTCTTAATGATGAGCATTTTTTTTTCACTCAGAAAAAAAAGAGCACTCGAGTGAGAATTACATCCTCCTCCTCCTCCACTATTCCCACAACTGCACCTGTATCTCACTTTCCCACCAGTGATGATGGATGGTCCCCTCCTGTCTAAGGCTGCCCCTCAGCGTGGGTACAGGATCCGACTCCATCCTCCCCTGTGTCATCAGTTTCCCACTCTCTACTGCTCCTTCATCCCTGCCTACAAACATGCTGCAATTCCTCCCATTAAAATTAATCAAACAAAAATAAATAAATCAAAACAAAATTCTCCCATAAACATCCACCACTCTGTGTACAGTTTCCTTCCAACTACTGCTCCATTTCTATGACTCTTCTTAACAGAACAATTCCTAAGGCCAAAGGCCATTCTCTCATCTACTAGGTTGTCTTTTTATTTTTAGCTAATGGATATGTGCACATAGTTTTAAAAGTAAAATACTTCAATAAGACTTGATATCTGGACCGATGTCCCCAATCTTCCATGTCCCCCTTCTCTTGAATCTCAGAGAGAAGCTCTTTTAGTTCTTAAGCTGATTCTCTAATTGTTTCTTCTATGTCTCTAAAATGCATGCCTTTAATACTCCTTTGCTTTCAGTTTTATGTATCATCTTTAGTTAATTGGTTTTTCTTTCACACACCCCTGTCTTCCCAAAATAGTTATAATTATACATCTATCAGTTTTGTAATTTTGATTAGCTCGCTGTGCAATATTTGCCTTATGATGATGACGGAAATGCTAGTCACAAGTGAGCATTTAGTAGACTATGATCACTTTTCTTGAATGGATATTTAAGATTTCGCTGGAATAAATAATGTCTTACTTTGGTTGTACTGATTTTTTTTTTTTTTTTTTAGTTTATTTGCCTGCTTTGGGTCTTCATTGCTGCATGCGGGCTTTCTCTAGTTACAGCGAGTGGGGCTACTCTTTGTTGCTGTGCGCGGGCTTATTGTGGTGGCTTCTCTTGTTGCGGAGCATGGGCTCTAGGTGTGCGGGCTTCAGTGGTTGCAGCAGGCGGGCTCAGTAGTTGTGGCTCACGGGCTCTAGAGCGCAGGCTCAGTAGCAGTGCCCACGGGCTTAGTTGCTCCACAGCACGTGGGATCTTCCCGGACCAGGGCTCAAACCCTTGTCCACTGCACTGGCAGGCGGATTCGTAACCACTTCACCACCAAGGAAGCCCCATATTGTACTCATTTTAAATCATTATAAAACTCTGTGCAGAATCTAAGTCTTTCTGAATACATTCAAGCACATCGGATATTCCACCAACTTCACCTCTTTGCACAGACTCTCCCACAGCCCTCCGTGCTGCCACACGGAGACTGGTTCCCTGCACACCTGGGGCAGGGCTGACGTCCCGGATCTCCTTCTCCTCATTCTGGGCAGCCCTCTGCCTCTCTCTCCTACTGTATAATTTTACAAGGCTTCCCTGTTGCCTGGATCCCATGTTTCCCTGCTGTTGGTTTTCTCCATCATTTCCCCCGCACTTTGTCTAACAGTATCCTGAAGAAGGGAACATGGAAAGGAAAACATTGTAACTCTGAAATGTCTTAGGCTACCCTAGGACTTACTCTCATCTTGACTCAATATAGAACTCTGCGTTGGAAATACTGATTTTTTTCCTTAGAATTCGGAACGCATTGCTTCACTGTCTTCTAGCCTCCAGGCCCATGTTTTTTGCCTCTTGAAGTTTTCAAGGTCTCTCTTCTTTTCCATCCTTTCTGCAATTTCACTGTGATGTTTCTTAGTGTTGGTCTGTTTTCATCTACTGCAGTAAGAGTTTGCTTAGGCCATTCCAGATGTAAATTTTTGTCTGTAAACTCCGAGAGGTTTCGTTGAAAATAATTTTTTATTATTTCCTACTCTCCCTTATTTTTGAAACTTGTATTGCTTACTCGCTGGAATCTCTTGATTGATAGAGGAATATTCTTACAGGTCTTCTCTCCTCCTTGCCATTACTTTTCTATTCCTATTACTTACTGTGGGTATGACTGTAATTTTTCAATTCATCTACTGAATTATACACTTCTATGACATTATTTTTAATTTCACAGAGCCCTTTTTTGGTTCTATGATTTTATATAATTGTATAGAATTCTGTTTTTGTTTAATATACCATATATCTTTCACATCTTTCAAATATTATTGCTAACAGTGGTAGGGGAGCTGTCAGGCCTCTTGGTTATCTACTTTCATGATATCATGAACTTCTTCCTCACAGCACTTAGCTCAGTAGTGATTTACATTTATCTTTGTCATTTCTGTCCATCTCCCTCACCACAGTGCCTGTCGCATATCACCCAGGTCCTAACTGTTGTTCTTCATTTTTTCTCCAGTGTCTCCAGATCCTGATTGAAAGTGGCCTTGAAATATACACTCCTTAACCTCTCTGAGTCTCCACTTCTGTGTCTCCTCTCTCTGAGTCTCTCTCTCTGTGTCTATACAAAGGCATCACATGTTGGGTGCCTCATGGGTTTGCTTTTCGTTTTAATTAATTAATTTATTTATTTATTGGCTGCACCAGGTCTTCATTGCGGCACGCGGGATCTAGTTCCCTGACCAGGGTTCGAACCTGGGCCCCTGCATTGGGAGCTTGGAGTCTTAGCCTCTGGACCACCAGGGAAGTCCCCTCGTGGGTTTGCTTTGAGGAATAAATTTGACCCACTATGTAAATCACATGGCATTATTGCTTTAATTCTTATTAAGTGTTCCTCTATTCATAGTTACCATCATTACAATGAATATAGCATTTAGCTTGTTTCCATTCTTTGCTTTTATAAACCACAATTCAAGAACATCCTTGAATATATATTTTTGAGAACATGTGTGATTATCTTCGCAGGATAAATTTCTGAAAGAGAAATTTCTGTCATAATGTAGACAATATTGAAGGCAACCCTCCTACACTGTTGGTGGGAATGTAAATCGCTACATCCACTAGGGAGAACAGTATGGAGGTTGATTAAAAAAGTAAACATACAAGTACCATGTGACCCAGCAATCCCAATCCTGGGCCTAGATCCGGAGAAAACCGTGGTTTTAAAAGACACGGGCACCCCAACGATCATGGCAGCACTATGTACAATAGCCAAGACATGGAAGCAACCTAAGTGTATAAGGACAGATGAATGCATAATGAAGATAGGATACATATACACAATGGAATATTACTCAGCCATAAAAAGGATGAAATAATGCCATTTCCAGCCACAAGGAAGGAAGCGAAACAGGAAAAGACAAGTATCCTATGATATCACTTACAGGTGGAATCTAAAAATGGATACAAATGAACTTCTTTACAAAAGAGAAACAGCCTCACAGACTTAGAAAAGAAACTTACGGTTGCCAAAAGGGAAAGGTGGTGGGCAGGGAAATATGAGCAGGTTGAGATGAACATATACACACTATTATTTATAAAATAATCAACAAGGACCCACTGTATAGCACAAGGAACCCTACTCAACACTCTATGATAACCTATATGGGAAGAGAACCCAAAAAAGGACATATATACGTCTATGCATAAGTGAGTCAAGTTGCTGTACACCTAAGAAAACAAAACACCCCGCAACATTGTAAATTACCTATACACCAATACAAAATAAATAAATTTTTTAATGTAAATATAATGAAATTGAGACATTCTGCATAGTGACCTTTAAAATTTTTCGACCAGTTTTCAATCCCATCAATCTTTATGACAGTATATTCTCCCTAAATTCCTGTCAATACTCTCCTCATACTATTATCTTTGACAAGATGATAGATTTTAATTTATTCCCATTTCTTATTCCACATTTGCATTTTTCTTTACATTTATTTGTTATATATTTGTTTGACATTTGCATTTCTTATTTTCCAAATTGTTTTCTAATACACTTTAATTATGTTTTGTTTGGGATTTAGTTATTTTAAACACTGAATTCAGGAAGGACAAAGCAGCCTCCAACATCAGAAGCTGGTCTGACGTTTACCTTAGGCCTCAGCGTTGCCAGAAGCTGGGCTGGTGCTCACCACGCAGCCGTGTTCTTCTCCCGTTGGACATATGTCACCTCACAGAATATCAACATCAGACAAGGACACCTGAGACCATGACACAGTGAGACAAAACAAGACCACAATATCATTTTCTCCAAGCACAGACCAAACAAGGCAGCACTATGCACCTCACAATGTATCAAACCTCTCCCTGTGCTGATACCAGCGACCACGGCTTCTTTCCAATCACAGCTGCATCCTCACTCTAGTCTTTCCTCCTTACAGGGAAGATTCACTGACATGCCCAGTCACAGAATTGGCCCTACTTCCTGACAACACCCAATCTAGAGTGAGCCCCTCCTCCATACACCCTCCTCAAAATCACCCAACCAGAGCCCACTTCCTGTATATGTTCTATCTAGATAGGTGTTCTATCTAACACCTCAGACTAAGACACCGTGGTCCCCGATGGTGTGTCATCTCCCTCACTGCATCCAGTAATAAATCCAACTTGTTTGCCCACAGATTTTCTCCTGGTGGTCTTTGGCTGAAAAACATTGCTACCTGTTTGTCAATTTTTTTGTCTTTGAGTTTGATAGGGGCATGTGTTTGCATCTTTGTGAATGTCTGGTTGACATAAAGAAAATTTATGATTTTTTAGCGGTTTTTCATCTTTTGGTCATACAACTCTTCATTCCCCAAATGTAAAAAATTCAAGTATTTTTTTGTCTAGGAGAGAGGGGTCCAAGGGTGAAGGGAAACAGAACTGATTGAATTTGGGGGGAACGAATAGCAGGAGCAGTCAGTAAAGAATTCTAAGCTGGTGGATTCTAAGGTTTACATCTCCTGCTTTATCATTTCACAAGTATGTACAGGTCCTGCAAGGTATTTGATATATGCTGTGTTCAGTGAATACTTTCTCTTGGGCTAAGTGAAGACTTCAGTGTCTGCTTATATTTACCAGGTTAATGAAAAGAACAGCAAGAGCTCAAGGTTATAAAGACAAGAATTAGCTCCAGCGATGGGCAGTTTTGAACACAAATGACCTTAAGGTGATAAACCACGGTGTCCTTAATGTCTGAACACTCTAGTTGTTAAAATACATGTTAATGAAACTTTCTGTGCATGCTGCATTTTAAGGATATATCTAAGACCCACATAGACAAATCCATGATTTCCATATGAAGGTTATTTTAATATGCATCAACTTATGAGTCACACAGTATCTTTTTGGGGGAAGAGACTGGAAATTAAGAACATTATAGATATGCAATGCCCAATAGGCCAGCTACTAGCCACATATTTAATGTTATTTAAACTAAATAACATTAAGGTGCTCAGCACAGTAGCCACTTCTGAGGTGCTAAAGAGCGACCTGTAGCTAGTGGCTACCTGATTTTGACAGTACAGATATAGAACAATTCCTTCACCACAGAACATTCTATTGGACAGGACTGCTCTTTATGTTTTCTGGGCCTCAAGTCAGATATACTGGATCCATGAAAGGGCCAATATTATTTCTCTTAGAGACGATATCAGATTTCTGTCTGGGATATGAATACATACTTAGCTGGTGTGTAAAAAACCAAACTAGGTTATGAGTGGGTATGGTACCTTCAGGCACAAACTGATTCCAGGTCCAAAAGGGAAACACCTGTCCCCCTACCTCCCTTCCCGGACTGAGGACACTCTCTGGGATCAATTCCAAGGGGTAAGTTCTCTCCTAGAGGAGCCCTGGGGGCAGGGCCCTCAGCTAAGTGTGGGGAGGCAGGGAGTCCAGCTCAGGGAGAGGGATTCTCCAAAACGAAGAGGAGGCAAAGGCAAGGGTCAGTTAGGAGATTTTCCCAGGTTTTTTCGAACAGCAGTTCTCAGAGTGTGATCTGTGGAACCCTTGAAGTCACTGAGACCCTTTCATGAGATCCATGAGGTGAAACCTACTTTCATAGCATTACTAAGATATTATTTGACTTTCCATTATGTTGACATTTGCTTTGAGGTATAACTTAGCAGTGATGGAGACTACTGTAGCAAACTGCAGTATAATTATTTTCACCACAACTTACTTGCAGAAAAAAAAAGCAGGTTTGCTTTAAAACATTCTGGTTGATGCATTACAAATTTTTATCTTTCCTTAATAAGCAATAATGGAAAAGAAAATGAATGTATATACACATGTATAGCTGAATCTCTTTGCTGTATAACAGAAATTAACACAACATTGTAAACCAACTATACCTCATTAAATAAACTTTAAAAAATACATTAAAATTCTTTTGTTTCCTAAATTATTCTTAGATCCATTTTTTCTTTTTTGGGGGCCACGCCCCACAGCATGTGGGATCTTAGTTCCCTGAACAGGGATTGAACCCTTGAACCCAGGCCATGGCAGTGACAGCTCTGAGTCCTAACCACTGGACGGCCAGGGAACTCCCTTAAATCCACATTTTAAAAGTACCTTCTAAGATGACATGAGAAGTACCCATCAAGCCCTTCTGCTACATTCCAAAGTACTATGTCCCAAGGAAAATAATTTGTGTGACCTGAACTACCCTCTTCTTCATGGAATACAATGTTTACTTGAAAGAATGAATGACACTGGAAGATCTATATAACTTAGTGAAACAACGTATTACTTTTTAAAAATCTTACCTTAGTCCAAGAGACATTCAATGTGCAAAATAGGGTTATGGAGTTTAACGTAACAGAATAGGAAATAGTTAATAATATTGTTTCAGGTCCACTTTGAAAATAACCTTTGAGAAACTACCACTTGTGTAGTTTTCGTTTTGTATCAAAGACTAACATCCATGACTGTCTGAAAAGGTTTTTGAAAATACTACTCCTACATATGTGTGGGCCTGTTTATTTTCATAGACGTCAATCAAAAGAACGGATCCATTGAAGAAGCAAACATGAACATCCAGGGGTCTTCTAATGAGACAGACAAGAAACAGAGAGACTTGCAAAAATATAAAAATCTGAAAAGTTCCACTTTTCCCACTACCGTGTTTATTTTGGGAAGTAGTTATTTTTCATATTAAATCATGGGTTATTAATATTATTCTAAATAAATTAATTTAAAAATTTTAAACTCTATTATTTCTACTTTGGAAAGCACCGATAGAAGTATCCACATAAAATTATCTGGGGGGTCGTCACTAGTTTGTAAGACTGTATAAATAGTCTGACCACAATGCTGTGAAAATCGCTGACTACACAGTCCCTGGGCCAGGACTCAGGGAGACACTGTGACAAAGAGCTCTCGGTGCAGGAGGGGAGGGATCAGGCAGAGTCCCAGGTCCCGGGACGGGCAGGCTCTCAGGCTCTCAGGGTGTCAGGCGGTCTCTGGGGCGGGGACGCTCCGTGGTGGGGATTCCCAGTCTCCCGGAGTTTCACTTTCTCTCTCACAACCTGTGTCGGGCCCTCCTGCCTGGATACTCGTGACGCGACCCCACTTCTCACTCCCATTGCGTGTCCGGTTTCTGGAGAAGCCAATCAGCGTCCCCGCGGTTCCCGGTTATAAAGTCTCCACCGACCCGCCGCACGCAGTTTCTCCTCAGACGCCGAGGTTGTCGGTCATGGCGCCGCGAACACTCCTTCTGCTCCTCACGGGGGCCCTGACCCTGACCGAGACCTGGGCGGGTGAGTGCGGGGTCGGGAGGGAACGGCCTCTGCGGGGAGGAGCGAGGAGACCCCGGGGATCGGGGGTCAGGACCCCCAGGGAAGGAGCCACGCCGCCACCCCCGGTCCAGACCCGCCCCCTCACCCCGGTCCCCGCCTGTCCCTCCCTTGCTTCCCGCCCCCTCTTCTCTCCCCCCGGGGTGCCGGCCCTTCTCCGACCTCCACACCTTTTCCGTCTCACGAGCCCCTCGCCCCCTCCCCCCTGCCGGCCCCGTGACCTCGGACCCGGGGACCCGCGCCGGGAGGAGGGTCGGACCGGGTCTCACCCTCCCCGCCCCCAGGCTCCCACTCCCTGAGGTATTTCCACACCGGGGTGTCCCGGCCCGGCCGCGGGGAGCCCCGCTTCATCTCCGTCGGCTACGTGGACGACACGCAGTTCGTGCGGTTCGACGGCGACGCCCCGAATCCGAGGGAAGAGCCGCGGGCGGCGTGGGTGGAGCAGGAGGGGCCGGAGTACTGGGATCGGGAGACGCGGATCTGCAAGGACACCGCACAGATTTTCCGAGGGAACCTGAACACCGCGCTCGAATACTACAACCAGAGCGAGGCCGGTGAGCGACGCGGGCCCGGGTCCGGGTCACGACCCCCATCCCCAGGGACGGGCCGGCGTCGCCCCGAGTCTCCGGGTCCGAGGGTCACCCCAACATTGCGGGACCCGCCCGGCCCCGCGACTCGGGAGGAAACGGCGGGACTTTACCCGGTTTCATTTTCAGTTTGGGTTTAATCGCTGCGGCTGGTCGGGGCGGGGTCAGGGTCTCACACCCTCCAGGAGATGTACGGCTGCGACGTGGGGCCGGACGGTCGCCTCCTCCGCGGGTACAGACAGTTAGCCTACGACGGCGCCGATTACATCGCCCTGAACGAGGACCTGAGCTCCTGGACCGCGGCCGACGCGGCGGCTCAGAAGACCAAGCGCAAGTGGGAGGCGGCCGGTGCTGCGGAGCAAGAAAGGAACTACCTGCAGGGCACCTGCGTGGAGTGGCTCCTCAGATACCTGGAGAACGGGAAGGACACGCTGCAGCGCGCAGGTACGAGGGGCCGCGGGGCCTCCCTGGTGTCCCCTCGGGCTGGAGCTGGCTTCCCACAAGGGGAGGAAATGGGGTCCCTGTGGGAACACTGCCCCAACTTCTTGTCGGGAGAGGGAGGAATCCGCCCAGGTTTTCATATTCTGTACAAGACAGTGACTCCCCCGTGGCCTCATTTCTCTGAAAGACAGTGAAGGAATACAGTCTTTTTGGGCAAGAAACAGGAAACCAGCCCTGAAATAACTGACCAGCGGCGCCCTTTGTCCCTGACCTCCGTCTTGTGAACCATGACTTTCTATCTCAAGCCTGTTCTCAGCCTGAGAACATCTTAGGAGGCCTGACTCCAGCTTTTCTGAATCATTCAGCCTCCACCAAAGTCAGGACCATTGCTCTGTATTCTCCCCTTTAGCCTCCTACCTTGGCTTTCATCCTTATCATAGAACTTTCCAAGGACTGGGAGATCTTCCCAGACCCTGGAGTCCAGGCTGGTGTCTGGTGTTTTTGCTGCTTCTTTTCAAACCTGTTGTGCTGTTCATTCTCAGGATGGTCACATGATGCTGCTTCAGTGGCCCATGAAGGTAACACTAAGTGTGAATTTTCTGATTCTTCCTCCTCAGACTCTCCAAAGACACACGTGACCCACCACCCCATCTCTGACCGTGAGGTCACCCTGAGGTGCTGGGCCCTGGGCTTCTACCCTAAGGAGATCTCACTGACCTGGCAGCGTGATGGGGAGGATCAGACCCAGGACATGGAGCTTGTGGAGACCAGGCCTTCA
The DNA here is from genome assembly GCF_964374135.1 of Grampus griseus. Lineage (NCBI taxonomy): Eukaryota > Metazoa > Chordata > Mammalia > Artiodactyla > Delphinidae > Grampus > Grampus griseus. The sequence continues at coordinate 22,474,817 of NC_139004.1, forward strand.
GGGGACAGAACCTTCCAGAAGTGGGCGGCCCTGGTGGTGCCTTCTGGAGAGGAGCAGAGATACACGTGCCATGTGCAGCACGAGGGGCTCCAGGAGCCCCTCACCGTGAGATGGGGTAAGGAGGGACGTGTGGGGTGGAGCTTCCTCTCAGATAAAGCAGGAGCCCTTCTGGACACGTTCAGCAAGGTCGGGATTCGTGCCTGAGGTCAGGGCCCCTTCCCTTTCCTCCACAGAACCTCCTCAGCCCACCATCGCCATCATAGGCCTCATTGTTGGCCTGGTTCTCTTGGTGGTCACTGGAGCCATGGTGGCTGGAGCTGTGATCTGGAGGAAGAAGCACTCAGGTAGGGAAGAGAGGGAGGGATCTGAGTTTTCTTGTCTCACTGGGGGGTTCAAGCCCAGGTGGAAGCTTGCCTGCGTGTGTATTGGGCAGCACCATTCAGAGACATTGCTTGTCAGTCTGCAGACTGGCAGTTATCCTTTTGTAAAGCACGTGTGGAAATGAAAGACAGGTTTTTTCACCTTCATAATTCCAGTTGGGGACCAGGTTACCAGCACTTGAAGGTCAGAGAGGGAAGGTTCCTGCTGAGGACGGACCCCCAGGAAGGAAGAAGTTGATCCAGTCCCCGCACATCTCCTTTCTTCCTGTTCCTGATCCTATCATGGGTTTTGGTCAACAGTTCTGGAAAGTTCTCTGTGGTCCAGGACTAGGGGGTTCCTCTAGGATCTCACAACTCAGTCTTCTCCCTGGTCTCTCACGTTATGTTTTCTTCTTACAGGTGAAAAAGGAGGGAGCTACGCTCAGGCTGCAAGTAAGTGTGCAGGGGCTGTGATTCCTGAGACCCTTGTGAGGGTGCAGACAGGAGGCCCTTGGGGGGGGCTCACCCTCCTAAAGTTCCTTCTCTAGTTTCTCTCCTGTGGGTTCTGACCACGTCCTGGTTTTGTTCTCCCCCAGACAGTGACAGTGCTCAGGGCTCTGATGTGTCTCTCACGGATCCTAAAGGTGAGACCCTGGAGGGCCTAGATTGGGAGAGATGTTGGGGTGGAGGAGATGCCCCGGGTGGTGGGGATCCTTGAATGGGACATTTGAGCATGTGGGGGGCTGTTGGGAAGGTCAGCACTTACATGACTGACCTGAATTTGTTCATGATTATTTTCTTTCACAGTGTGAAACAGCAGCCTCGTGGGACTGAGTGATGCACGGTCCCACTTCTGTGGCTTCAGATCCCGTGACTTCTCTTTCTGCAGCTGCATCTGAATGTGTCTGTGTTTCTCGTAGCATAATGTGAGGAGATGGGGAGACTGGCCCTCCCCTGCCCACCACGACCCCTCCCCACCCTGATCTGTGTTCTCTTCCCTGATCCACTTGCCTGTTCCAGCAGAGGCAGGGCTGGGCCACCTCCATCCCTGTCTTAACTTCGTGGTGCACTGAGTAATAATGTCTTATCTTGCCTGTTGGAAATAAAATCTGTATATGAATTTTGTTTTTTCTAATTCCTGCTATGAGGCGTTGATGGGATAATAAAGGAAAGGATTCTTAAAGTTTGAGAGAGAAAATAAATGGAAGCGCTGAGAACCTTCCAGAATCTGTGTGCTTGCTGTGCTCTGTCTGATGCAGGTGGGACAGGAGGAGGCGGTGAGGAGCTGAGTGTGGACGCGGCCTGTGCCCACTCCGTGCTCACTGCATCGTGGGCTTTGATGGGGTCACTGCTCTGCCAGGTCATCTGCTCTGTTCCTTTGTCCTCGTCACTTCAGTAGAACCTTGTCCCACCAGGACCTGTGATCTCAGAGGCTCAGAAATCAGCTGGGCCTCGTACTGTCTCCAGGACTGTGGGCAGCAAGGGCTTCCTGTAACCAGGTAGCCTTGGCTCGGGCCTTGCTCCCATACTCAGACCCTGTCTTTATCGTGCGTGTTTATATTTTGCTTATTTAGTTGTTGTTGTCGTTGGAATAATGACTTGTTTTTCATGTGCAGAGTTTGGTCTCATTCTTCTCTGGGTGTCCCCATCTCTTGACAGCAGCCGGAGTCATTTTGCCTGTCTTGTCCCCACAAGTCCAAGGGGGCCCTGCACCCAGGATTCTCAGTAGTATCAAGAGAGCAATTTTCAGCCTCATCCAGCTCTTGCCCTCCTTCTAGAGATGTCTGCTGGATTCTTCTTTCCAACTTTTCCCCATCTTTTAAAAGGAACCAGATTCTGGAATTAGCAAACAGAAGGGACCCAATAGTCTCTCATCTTGACTTAATTCTTGCTGGATTTCTCTCTTCTCTGCAGCCTGGCCCCTCTTCTGCCCTTAGATCTTCTAAGCCCAGTGCTGACTCCAATCCAAACTGATGGATTTAGAAAGCAGAGTCTAATAGAGTCAGGGTACGTTGGAATATAGGACGCGTAAGTGCAGGATATTCTTTTCTGAAGCGAGAAGGAGCATGGTGTGTGGTGTGCAGACTGACTGGTGTGGGAGGGGAGGGGAGATCAGCCCTTCTGAGAAAAGTACAGGCGGCATTGATGTCGTTGCAAATGGATGTTGTGCTGTAGCTGCCACAAGACAGCATGTGGCCTGAGGTCACGTTAATAAAGACACTGTCTCTAGAATAGGGAGGTGCTCTACGCTGATCATTCAATTGATATTTTTGTGTGCCAGATACATGACACACTATTTTTGCATCTAGGAAACCTCAGGGAACTAAGAACAGACAAAACTTGTCAGCCATGTGGCGTATATGCTCTAGGGGAAAGGGCAGAGTGCACCATGAGACTAGTAAGTGAGGGTAGTGTTTACATTAAAAGTTGGTAAGTGCTTTGAGGAAGGTGACCCAGCATGTAAGTGTGTGGGGACAGGGATGATGTCTCTTTTACTAGGGCAGTCAGTGTGGGCCTGATTGAGAAAGTGACCTTTGAGTAGAGATGTGAAGGACATGAAGGTATGTCCACGAGGACGTCTGAGGCAAGTTCTCTCCAGGCAAGGGAGCCTCCAGTGCCAGTGCACTAGGGCAGGAGAGTGTCTGCGTGTTCAAGGAAGAGTGAGGAGGCCATCGTAGCTGGAGGAGAGAGGAATTGAGATGAGTTGCAGTGTCCGGACAGATCATATAGACCTAGACAATATTAGAAGGGTTTTGATTTTGTCTGAGTAAGGGTGTGGAGTCTACAGGATGTTTTTTTTTGTTTTTGTTTTTTTTGCGGTACGCGGGCCTTTCTCACTGTTGTGGCCTCTCCCGTTGTGGAGCACAGGCTCCGGACGCGCAGGCTCCGCGGCCATGGCTCACGGGCCCAGCCACTCCGCGGCACGTGGGATCTTCCCAGACCGGGGCACGAACCCGTGTCCCCTGCATCGGCAGGCAGACTCTCAACCACTGCGCCACCAGGGAAGCCCCTACAAGATGGTTTGAACAGAAGATTGACCTGGTGTGACTACTCTCTAGAAACATCTGATTGCTGGGCAGAATCAGGAGGTGAAGGGCAAGAGATTCCATAGAGGAAACTGTAGGAAATGGTGCAGTGTCCAGGCTGGAGATACTGGTGATTGTCTGGGGTGTGAGCAGGGAAAGTAATAGTAACTGATTGGATTCTGGATATATTCTGAAAGTGGCGTTTTACAGCAATTCCTAATGGATGAAATTTGGGTTATAAGAAAGCAGAATGAAGGAAGACCCCAAATTTTGAGATTTGCAAGTAGACATGTGGGGCACCTTCCGCAGAAATGGGGAGACTCTGGAAGCAGCATATTTGAGGAGGCCACAGCAATGGCATTCGCTTTAGGAAAGTACAAACTGAATCTGGGGTTCAGGTGAGATGACCTGGCTGGGGAAATAGTTGGAGGAAGTGACACCCTATAAATGAGGTTTAAAGCTTTGCGAACAGATGAGGTCACCAGGGGAGAATTGGCTACAGAAGAGGAAGGACAAGGACTGAACCCTGGACACCCCAGCGCTATGCGATCTGATCAGACCACACACCCAAGCAGACCGCACGGTTCTGAACACCAAGTCTAGACGGCAAAGAGACCAGGGGGTCCCGATCTTCCTGTGCACCACCTGCACACCTCAGGTGGAAGGGAGCGTGAGAATCTGCATTTTAAACAAGTTTGGTGCTGATGTTGCTGGTCTTCAGATCACACATTTAGTAGCAACGATGTAGGCCAGGATTCCCACGTGGCTGTGCATCAGCCTCACCTGTACGGCTTGTTCATAAGGGATTCCTGGACCTCATGCCCACATTCTGAGATGGCGGGTCGGGGAAGAGGCTGAGTACTTTGTCAGAATCCCTACAAGCAGTCCTGAGGCTCAGGCAGATTGGGATCCACTGAGGTCAGGGATCAGAGAGTAATCAGGGTGGGGAGGGGTTTTAAATCCGCATTGAAATGTTTCTTCCCTGGGAAGAAAAAGGCAGGACATTTTCTGGGAGATACATGTTTTCTCTACCATGCAGTATAGCCAGGTGGAAAATTTAAGAAGCAGTTATCCACTCAGCATAAAGAAAAGTTTTTGAGTTCTAAGAGGGTAGACCTAAATTTTCTCCACACACACGAAAAAGGTGATTATGGGGCATGATACAGTTGTAAGCTAATGCTACAGTGGTAATTATTTTGCAATATAAAGTGTATCAAGTCAAGTTGTATACCATAAACTTACTTAATATTGTAGATCAATCATATCTCAATAAAGCAGCGGGGAAGAGTCTCTGAATCCCTGCTCTCTCAGAGTTTCGCTACATGGTATTCTCATGCAATTCTTTATGGGCAAAAAAGGGTTTCAAATTGTTCTAAATGGAACGGGAGAGAGAGAGAGAGAGAGAGAGGGAAAGAGAGATTGATTGTAGTTTTGTTTTATTCAGGAAAAAGCCACAGAACAGCCCTGAGACTACACAGCCAGGAACAGAATCCACAATCCCACCCAGGTCGGGTCCCACAGAGGAACCGCTGCCACTGCAGGTGGGCACAGATGCCACTTTTCACAGCATTGTCAGCCCTGATGCTGGACAGCGCGCCCTGCGGCTCGTCCTGCTGTCTCTGCTGCTCCTGACAACTGGATGACACTACTGCCGCCTCTGCCACATGTGCCAAAGCGTTCAGCACAGTTCCCGCCTCTCTGTGTCACCACGTCCTGAGTCAGAGTCCAGCATGGGGTCACCTGCCTGGTGGAGCCTCAGGCTGTTTCAACCTGCCAGAATGTTTGGAAGCAGGTTTTTCTCTCCTATGGAAGGAGGTGGTCTCTACCTCCTACCAAGATCTTCAAGTTTGAAATTCCCCTAACTTGGGAAGAGGGTAGAGATTCTAGGGGTGGAGGTTGAAGGTGAGGAAGGGAAAAAGAATGACAAATTTCAATTTTTGCAGCAGTGATCTAGACGAGAACTTGACCTGGTACATTGTAAGCAGTCAGGTTGGATGGATGAATAAGTAATAAATGACATCTTTCAACTTCTTCTGTGATGTTCTGTTATGGGGTCCAGCTTCTGTCTACTCCAGTTTATACTCAGATAAGCAGAGTGCATTTTTCAATAATGAAACGATTACTCAAAATGTCCTCTCCCTACCTTTGTCTCTTTCTAAGCTTAAAAAAACAAGATCTATAAGTGTTCATGGGATCCATACATAAACACTGACATTTTATACTGTTTCATATTTCTTTGTACATGCACATCTTTCTGGGGAAAGTATCCATATCACTTATCAGTTTACATGTGATCCCCACAAAAGTCTTTAAAAAGTATCAGTACGAGTTTAGACACCAAGTTACTCAATCTCTGGTCCATGAGGAACTAATGATCCAACTGTCTTAGCAGATCCAATGACATGATATACATGCTCATCTTTTTCTTGGCAATTACCAGTCTGGGACAAGATAAAGGTAGAAGTTTACTCGCTTACACTCACTTTCAATGTCTGTGTGTTTCTTATTGTGAGCTGAGACCAAACATTTCACAAACCAGCACTGGCTCACACAAGTGATAAAGAATCATTGCTTTGGGTGGACTTGTATTCTCGCACCTACCATGGTGCCAGATAAATAGCAGGAGTGAAAAAATAGGTCATGGAGACTCCATTCCCAGTACCGCGATAGAACTTGTTTTAAGACTGCCTCTTCCAGTGAAAACAAATAATAAAGTATAAAAAGCTTCCATAGGTACAGTATCAAGAGAATAATTGTTTAGGCCAAAATATAAACGTGGGTAATAACCCAGAGGGAAAAGTTGTTTTTATCCTTAGGGCATCATCCAAATCTGGAAAAATCTTACCTTTGGTTTTCTCAAGCTTATGAGCTGTAATTGGAAATGTCACCCAGAGAGCTCATATTGTTGTATTTTTGTTTGTTTGTTTGTTTGTTTTGCGGTACGCGAGCCTCTCACCGCTGTTGCCTCTCTCGTTGCGGAGCACAGGCTCCAGACGCGCAGGCCCAGCGGCCACGGCTCACGGGCCCAGCCGCTCCGCAGCACATGGGATCCTCCGGGACTGGGGCACGAACCCATGTCCCCTGCATCGGCAGGCGGACTCTCAACCACTGCGCCATCAGGGAAGCCCCTAATATTGTTTTTTTTTAATCTGTGAAGTAAAAGCTTTTAGTCAGAAAGGCTTAGTGGAATCCCCTGAAAGAGCCTCCCAAGCTCAGCTATGACAGAATATTAAAAACAATATTGTGTCTTGGGATAATGAAAGAAGTTAACGTCATCCTCACAGACTTAAAGGATGCAGGGATGGTGGTCACATCACGTACGAGTTAACTCACCACTGTGGTTCTTGCGGAAACAGGAAGGATCGTTGTCAATGACAGTGAGACAGCGCTAACTCTCAGCGCTGCTACCTGGCTTTTCATTTCCTACGTTTATGTTTCTACCTACAAAGTTCTCTCTTTTAAAAATCCCAAATTACCTGGAAGATCGGGCCAGTTTTGGGGGAATATAATTTTGATCTGGATTCCTGTGAAGTGAGCCCCAAAACCTTTGACTTGAACTCCTTATTTATTCTGGTCTCTGCATTGCTACCCTCAGCCGTGTGACAGGCCATGTAGTCGGATGGTCCCAAAGTCACCCTGTGGTCGGCAGACTCTAAGTTGGTCCCCGATGTTCCCTCCTCTGGTATCTATGCCCCTGTCTAATACTTTTGGAACATAAGCTGGACCTAGTGACTCATTGGTAACAAATGGAATAGGGGAAGTGATGAATGTATATTTGGGGATCACCAGGGGAAAAGATATGAGGGACCTGGGGTCGCTGTCTCAGGCTGGCTGTCCAGGCCTGGCTGGGGAAGCAGAGATTCCCGATGGAACCCAATGACAACCGATGCTGCATTCTCTCCCTACCTGAGGAGTTTCTCCTCTAGATGTCAGCCTCCACAGTCACTGCCATCAGACAGGAGGAGGAGGGGGGAAAGGACCACAGGCAGGGATTCTCATCCTGGCTGGAATGTCAAGAGAACTGTCTGTGAAAAGGACAAGAAGGGAAGTGAAGAAACGAAGGCTCCCAAATCTCTAACACCTGGTGACCCAAACGCTCCCCTATCAGACCCAATGGCTAGAAAGATGAGGAGGGTAACCGTCTCCCTGTGCTGCGCCCCCAGCCCTGGCCCAGCTCTCCCTTTCTCCATTTACAATAATGTCCCAGGAGCCCAAGTGGTGACACTATAAATATATCTCTGCTCATCTTAGAACAGACCACCACAGCCCCACACTCCTGGGAAGTCCTTTTCTCCCGATATGTATTCAGTATGTGCAGCAGAACCCAAATAACAGTGGTCTCACAGGATGGAAGCTTGTGTGTGGCTCCCATGACAGTGAGGCAGGCAGTTCCAGGGCTGCTAGGGTGGCTCTGCACCACGAGGATGTCCAGGCGTCCAGGTCTCCTTGACCTTCCTTCTCTGCTGTCCCTGTGATGTTACCATTGTTGGCATGACCCAAGGTACCTAAGACCATGTTCATGGTCCATGAGCAACCAGGGAAAGCAGGGAAGGAAAAAAGGTTTCTTCCCTTTAAGAGCAAAATTTTAAAGTTCACATCTGCTTCATCATATTGGCCAGAACTTAATCAAAAGGATACAAGTAGTGGAGATTGAATGGTATTTTTTTTTACTTTAATTAATTAATTAATTAATTTAGGCTGCATTGAGTCTTCGCTGCTGGGCTTTCTCTAGTTCCGCTTAGCTGCATTGCAGGGGCTTCTCACTGCGGTGTCTTCTCTTGTTGCGAGAACAGGCTCTAGGCGCACAGGCTTCAGTAGTTGTGGCGCACAGGCTTACTTGCTCCGCGGCATGTGGGATCTTCGCCGACCAGGGATCGAACCCGTGTCCATTGCATTGGCAGGCAGATTCTAAACCACTGCGCCATGAGGAAAGTCTCGAATGTGTTTTTATTCTAGGTGACTTTGTCCAGAAAAAGAACTCTATTACAATGCAAGAGAGATGATTTTTGCTATACTTCATTTTTTTTTTTTTTTTTTTGCGGTACGCGGGCCTCTCACTGTTGTGGCCTCTCCCATTGCGGAGCACAGGCTCCGGACACGCAGGCCCAGCGGCCATGGCTCATGGGCCCAGCCGCTCCGCGGCATGTGGGATCTTCCCGCACCGGGGCACGAACCCGTGTCCCCTGCATCGGCAGGCGGACTCTCAACCACTGCGCCACCAGGGAAACCCTATACTTAAATTTTTTTAAATCAGCAGTGGAGAATTGTTATTATCAATATCTTAAGCTGAGCCAGATTTGTAGTTTAAAAATAGAATAATCTTACAATATATTGCTAATTGGTAACAAAATTGCAGATAGAATATGTGATAAATACCACCTGATAAAATGAAATCGCTCTCTATAACACTGTCGAAACTAGTAACAGTTACTGTGTCCAGGGAGGGAATTTGGAAGGGTTTTGGATGGGATGGAGGAGGAAATTTACATTTCACTGTATGTCTTCTATGTCATATGATTTTTTTTAACTTTATGCATGTATTAGTAAGTTGAAATCAATGTTGAATGACCAAAGAAAACCCCACACTCATTTAGTAATCATTTACTAGGCGGTTACTAGATGTCAGGCCCTGTACTGGGCCTCAGTGAGTGACACATCAAGGAACTCACGATGGAGTGAAATGACCTGGCAAATGCAACATAGTCTATAATTAGTTGTTGGGGAAACAGCTTCCAGGAGGCAGGGAGCTGATTGAGAGCATACTGTGTGCCGGGTGTGGTGCTCCCTGCCGGGGACATAAAGAAAGCTAAGGTCTATGCCTTGGTGACCTAAATGTCTCACCCCGATGAGGGTCTGTGGCAGTCCATGACTTCCCAGGAGCCCCACTCTTATCCTGTCCCTGTGTGGGACGTGAGCTGAGGAATGGAGAGACGACCTTGGCCCATTTGGTCCAAAAATTCGTGGAAAGGGTTAGTTAGAGAACACAATTTCCTAATGAAACTGAGTAATCAACACGAGAGAAAAATCACTAAGAAATAATCTGGATGAAGGGGAGGAAACCAACAAACTAGAATCACAAGGAGTGACTCTGGGATCCTGTATGAAAGTAAGATGTGAGGAATAGTGGGAGCCCAGGGTTTGCTGGCAGGATGACACAGGGAAGAAAATGTGGGTGACTTTAGTGACAGCACTTTCCTAGAGGTGTAGGAGGTTTGAAAAGTAAGGGGGCAAATATTCAGAGGGGACCCTCTCAGATTCCCAAAGACCTGGAGAGAAACCTTTCCGATGAAAACATTGCTTCTTGTATCCAGGTCAGTGCCGTGATAAACACAAGTCAGTTCTGCAGATCATCCTGCCTGCGGCGGACCCACAGTGACAATGACTGTTCAGTGACTGTGCAATCCGTGTGTGAACACGGCCAGGGCAGAGTCCTCACTACCTCGTGCTCCTGCTTCTCTGACCTGGAATGTCCCAGTGCAGACAGACTGAGATGCCACCCAAGGATCCCTGCCTCCTGGGGTTCACACCTTGTGGATCTCCTCCCGAGTGTGGGTGGGACCTGTGACTTGCTTCTGACCAATAGAATATGACAACGGGGATGTCACTCCTGAGATTAGATCATAGAAGAGCAAGACCCCATCTTGCTGGCTGACTTTCTACTGTCTTCACTGCTTGCAAGCTCTGAGGAAGGAAGCAGCCGCGTTGGCAAGTCCTACATGGCAGGAAATTAAGGTCAGCCTCCTGTCGACATGCAGCAGAAGTCTGAGGCTGCCAGTGTAACAGCCCACAAGAAACTACTCAGTCTTCTTCCCTAAGCCAACGCTTTCCTTCCCTTGGTGACAGACATTCTGCTTTCTCTTTAGCAGCGTAATGTCAGCTTCTCTGTCTATCCTAGTTGCTGTCCTCTCAGTTCATCCAGGAGGCCCCAGAAGGGAGCAGCAGGTAGGGTGGGAGGAAGTGCTGGTGAGCAGGGCTGTGGCCAGACCCCTCCTCATGTGTCACCTTGGACAGCAGATGTTCCCAGGGAGTCAGCTGGCAGAAGAGCAGTCGGGGAAGCAGGGATGGGAAGGAGATGCATGAGCACCCCTGTGACTCTCAGGCGCACGAGGGGCCGTGGTTTCAGGCTGTGGAATAACACAGTGATGAGTAAACTCTGCATGGGCCCTGCTGGTCGTCACCCTTCAGCATCTGGAAAGCCCAGCTCACACCCAGATGCAAATACCACTGAGGCCCTCCAGCCCAGATGTGACCCTCACTTTCCCCCACCTCCGGCAAACACACTCCAGCAGCCAATGGAGAACCAACTCTCCTGTTACTTCAGACCCCATGGACACACCTATAGGGAGTGTGAGAAACGCAATAGACTCCCAGCCAGTCTCAGAGCCCAGAGCGGACAGGGAAGCTGTCAGAGCCCCCAGAGGAGATGACCCTTAGTGAGGCTGGTGAACAGTGTATGGGAGTCAACACAGCAGAGTGAGTACAGACCTGGGCACAGCGGTCAGACCGCTTCCTTAGAGTCATGGCTCAGCCAACTGAGAGCCAGCCAAGTTCTCTGAGGCCTCAGTTTCCTTGTCTGTAAAATGGGGTTGATAGCTGTCCCTATCTCAGAGGACTCTGATGAGATTTAAATGATTTGCTTCATGTAAGTCCCTTAAAATGGTATCTGACACATTTATTAAGGCAAAATCCTGGGGAGGAAGAGAGTCCACGCATGCAGCTCCTGTTTCTTTCTTCCGAGAGGACGAGGACCACTTCTCCCCAACACTCATCACCTCAGCCTCTTCTTACTCATGTGCAGATGGAGAGCTGTCCTGTCTCTTATATCCCCTGAGGTGGGAGGGGCACCTGGAGAAGGCCAGGGTGGGGGCCAGGATGAGGACGCATCAGAGCAATGCACACCCGCACACCACAAAAACACACATTCACATACAAAGGCCCACACATGCTTGTGTACACTCACCCACACACATATACACAGACATCCACACACATTTCTCTTCGCATGTGAACACACACAGACAGACACACATGCAGGTTACACTCTCCCTTCAGATTTGCCAGTTCATTGTAGGACTGGGCTTAATACTACTTCATCTTTGTAAAAACATTTAGGATCCTGCTGGAGACCAACCTGAGAATTTTTGTCCCACTAGAAAGAGACCCATTCCCCAGGCAATGTGGTACTTTCTGGGCCTCATGTGGTCCTGCTCCTGGAACCCTCACAAAGGAGAAGGGGAGCTGAACTTAGATCAAGGTCCTGGAGTCCAAAGGCAGCCACGTACACTGGCCGGAACTGGAACTGGGGCTCGGGGGATCCAGCAGGTCCCCAGCCTCCCAGCTCACCTGCACTTCCTCAGCTGGCCTCCCACCAGCCAGGGTCCCTCCAGGCTTTGCTGCACAACAGGATGTCTGCACGTTGGCTGCAGAAGTCACGAGGACAGGAGCTGCAGTTCAAGCCCTGAGGCGAGAGACCCTTGGGTCAGAACCATGAAACCCAGAATCCCTTCCTAAGCTGAGCTCTTGTTGTTCTAGAGCACAGTTGTTGCAGGCAAAGTTCGACCCATCTAAACTCCTGCAAACACAACCCCACTGACAGCAGCTGCAAGCAGAACCTGGCCAGCAAATGCTCCCTTGACAGGGATGTTGGGCTGGGAAGATGGCTTTGAAGAGGAAAGGAGAGGGAGGGGCCCTGACCTCACACCTGAGTCCTGACCCTGCTGAAAGTCCCCAGAAGGGCTCCTACTTCCCTGAGAAGAAGGTTCCCCCTCAGATCCCTCCACACCGGACCTCAGGAAGAGGGGTTCAGGCAGCCCCTGGTGCTGCACGTGGCACGTGTGTCTCTGCTCGTCTCCAGAAGGCAACACCAGGGCCACCCACTTCTGGAACGTTCTGTCCTCTGAAGGCCTGGTCACTACAGGCTCCATGGCCTGGGTATGGTCCTCCTCACCACGCTGCCAGGTCATGGTGACCTCTGAGGGTACAAGCCCAGGGCCCAAGATCTCAGGGTGACATCTCTGTCAGGGCTGGGATGGTGTGTCACCTGTGCTCTGGAGGCTCTGTGGTAGACAAAGCAGGGAGGGCTCAGGCAGGGGCTTGCTGAGTAGCATCGACTCCAAAGATCAAGACACCATAACTCCTGATGGTTTGGCTGCCAACCAGCACGAGGCAGCGGGTGAAGGGAACGAGCACTAGACAGCCAGGTCCAGGACACGGAGGTGAGAACTCTGTCCAACATTCTCCTCCAGGATAAAATCCTCTTCAAGGACTCCCCTGCCTCTTTTTTTTTTTTTTTTTTTCCTGTCAGTGGTGTGCAGGGTTTTTTCTAATAGTTTTATGTTTCATAGTTTTTAAACCTTGTGACCAGACAAGTTTGTTGCCATTTCTACCATTCTGGACTTTATTGAGGCTTTCTGTATTGTACGTTGTAAACTTTTGGACAGTTCCAAACATTTGAAAAGAAGGTACATTCTCTGTGTTCTTGGAATAGGATTTGCTATATCTCCATGAAGTTTTCTTAGTAGTTTTGTTATTTAGGTATTTTGTATTGACACTTATTTTTTGACTTCTTGATATGTTATGGACTAGAAGAAATCACTCAAAGATTTCTATTAGCAATGAGTTTTTGCCCATTTTACTTGTATTCTTATAGTTTTTGCTTTTTATATTTTGATGCTTTTTTTCTGTATGACCTTTAGGGAGAGTTATATCTTAATTGTGGATTATAATTTTCTTAGTAACATAAAACACCCTCTGTTGTCTCACTTAATAATTTTTTGCTTTGAATACAATCCTGTTCGAAAATAAGATCAAGACCTCAGATTTCTTTCATTTCGTATTTAGCTTACACATCTCTGCCCAGCACTTCCTTAATCTTAACTTTAAAGCTTTAAAAGATGTATATTTAGGGCCTTCCCTGGTGGCGCAGTGGTTGAGAGTCCGCCTGCCGATGCAGGGGACATGGGTTTGTGCCCTGGTTCGGGAGGATCCCACATGCCGCGGAGCGGCTGGGCCCGTGAGCCATGGCTGCTGAGCCTGCACGTCTGGAGCCTGTGCTCCGCAACGGGAGAGGCCACAACAGTGAGAGGCCCGTGTACCGAAAAATAAAATTTTTTTTTAATTTAAAGAGTACTGGGAGAATGAATCTAAAAGAGGTATCTTTGAGAGTGGAGAGAAATAGTATTGTCTAGGACTAGAAGTTTAGGGCTTAGTTTAAAAACAGGGAATATGCCCGAAGGTGCTCTTTAATGAAGCACCAGGTGGGTTCAGCAGATGTTGGCCGGGACACTTACATGAACCACTTTAGACTGGACAGCTCTGGGTGTCTCCTGAATTGATTTCTCTATTTCACTTGAGTTTTCACGGTGCTTTGTCACCTTCTAAAATTATATTAGCCAACAGTAAGAGAATTTGACCTAGAAGATGTGGTGTCAGAATTGCTTACTGTCCTTTGGTACTTTTATTCCAGGAAAATTGTTGAGGGATCTGGAATATAAAACAAGTGAGCATCTGGAGGGGATAGTGGCTGAAGTTTGCTAATTGCAGCTTTCCTATGAAGCTCCACTACTTATGGGTCAGCTCTTTCGTTTTAAAGAGGAAGGTCTTCGTGTGACTAACATATACAAATTCTTTATCCTGAGAATTCAGATTTCAAACCCACAAACCTTTCCCCAGATTTGTGCAGCTGCAGTGATCTCAGTCCTTACCGTTTTGCCCTCTCAAGTCTCATCACACTGCCTGTGCCCTTGAATTTTCTGTGTTCTCTTCATTTTCCAGATATGGTTGCTAATAGTATGAGCACAAGGTCACAAGCAGTTTCTGGCCTGCTCCCCTGAGGAGTCCACCCCCATTGTCATAAAGGCCCCAGAACCTATGGGATAAATCTCAATTGCTGTCTCTTGTGATGCCACACCTTCGTCTCCTTGTCCCCACAATGAGGATCATCCTGAATTCCCAGACAGCCAATGGCTACCTCTCAGTGTTTCCAAATGGGAAGAGCATGATATTCACTGGCTTGTGGATGAACACATAGCAGCATGGTCAGCGATTTGATCCAGAGCCTGGTGTGCTGGGCAGTAAGGGCTTCACGTGGGGCAAAGTGTATCAGGAAGTGACAGTGGACAGGATCTGGTGGGGAGCAGGGGAGGAAGAAGAAGCAATGAAATACGGGGGTGGAAGCAGAGGTGTGTTTGGCAGTGGCTATCTTGGTGGATTTCTAGGCATCCCTGATGGGTCTAGCTCTCCTGGATATAGAGGTGAGAAGGAGCAGTCGGAGGGGAATGGTCGCAGGACAATGGAATGTGGCCAGAATTCTGCCTGCTGAGGGCGGCAGGAGAGTCAGTGGTGAGAAGAGGGTTTCTCAGCTTCACCCCCGAGGAGGGGTTCTGGACTCCGCAGCTGTCTTCAGCTGGGGTCTATATACGCACCGGCCCTGAGCCTTGCCAGATCCTGTCCTACTGTCCAAGGCTGACTGGAGCTGCTCTGGATTTTGATGGTGGGAAGGTAACCTTTACCAATGCCAGAACTCAAGAGTTTCCCTATGAATTCTCAGCTTCCTTCACTGGGAGAATTTCCCCTTTCCTGTGGCTTGACTGCATGAGATCCAGACTTACTCTGAGACCCTGAGAGGAGACCTCCTGGGCACAGCCCTGGGTGTTTGCATTGATCCTCTGCTCCTTTACCTCATTCCCAACTCGCTGCCTCACCTGGGTGGTCCTGCTGGGTTTCTGAATGCGCTTAGATGACTGGAGCCTTACGGTAGTCAGGACTCTCTTGTCCTCACCGCTTTGTCTCTGAAATGGGAGTAGTAACGCTTGATCTGCTTTCTCTACAAGGGAATGGTTGAAATGTCTTTAAAGTACTTATTAAAATGCGTGTTAATTATTCATTTTTCTCTTCAGTTGCCTTTGATTTGGTTCTTCACCTGCCACTGAGATAAAGGTATGAGAACGAGTGATTATATCATAGGACTGCAGCCGCTGCCACGAATAGGAATTGATTACAACAACCATATCCATTTCTAGAGCACCTTTTCTGTCACATAATTTCTCCTGCCATCCTTCTAAGCAGCTGAGGAAACAGTAAATGTTTTGCAACTCATACCTGCTTACCATTGATACATTATGAGACTTGAGCTATCTGGAGTGGGAATTGGTTTATTTCTTTCTGCTATGCTCTGATAATTTTTGCATTAATAAGGGGGGAGTGGAAGCCATGTGAGGTTCAGGTGTATATGAGTTTTTGGAAGTCACTTGGACCTGAAGTTCAGTCTTATGTCAGCTGTGTTTTGAGGTGGTAGAAATAGATACTTAGCTTAATATTAAATTAGTAGTCTTAAGTATAAGCAGCAGAAAACAAATTTGGCTAATTTTAGAGAAAGGGAAACTTATTAAACGTTACTGGGGCTTGTAGAGTGTAAAGAAGGAGGGATATGTGTGCCTACCTGCTTGCAAATTCTGCCCCAAGAGAGCTGGGAGTCAGTGTCGGCGCTGCAGTGAGAGGGAGGAGCAGCTAGGGGGTCGCAGGGGTTGAGAGGATGGTTGGGGTTGGCGGAACCTAAACAGAACATACCACACATGAGGACAAGCTAGTGGAGAGCGGGTGTGATCTGGTGGGGAGCAGAGGAGGAAGAAGTAATGAACACACACAGGGGTCGAGCCAGAGCTGGGGTTGCCAGCAGCTATCTTGGTGGATTCATAGACCCAGCTGATGGGTATAGTTCTCCTGGACATAGACATGAGAATGAAGAGTTGAGGAGGGAATGGTCTCAGGAAATTAGTGGATAGAACAGACCGTAGTTCTTCATGTAAGTAACTCCTAAAGAAAAATTTGGCATAAGTGCACCAGATTGCCAGAGAATAGGATGCCTGCCTGTGTCCCAGCACATTAAAGGTTAGGAAACGTGCTTTTGGCTTCTGTAACGAGAGGTGGTCTCATCAAGACTCACGTAGTTTAGCATTCTCAAGACATGGGAGCAGATGCTAGTTGCCTAAGAAGAACGTCCCTTATTTAAATTGCTGTGTTCAAGAGATGTGGGTATACTTGCTCTGATAGCTCAGTTGTATAAGAATGTTTTATCAAAAAAATATGACCAAACAACAGAAGATTCCTATAACTGTATCTATCAATACAAGCAAGTACAAGTCGAGTGCTGACGTTGTATGTTCAGATCCTCACTATAGAAGGGACAAAGCAACGTGCAAACAGATTTTTTCTATATGGTGAGTGGCCAAAGGTTTTAACTATTATATTCAATGACAGTGCAGTCCATGTTTCACTTACAGGACTGAAGGGAACAGATTTTATAGGTTAAGGATGTAGATAGAGGATGTTGCAGTGCTTTTGGTTAGAAGTAATTATGAGATGAAATGTGAGGAATTACTAAAGAACAGGGTCAGAATTTAGCAAGACAGTGTTGAAACTGTTCCTCTTTAGAATGTTTCTTAAGTCAACGATTAATGTTAATAAGATACTTATTAGGCAGATAAATAGAAAAAAAGACAGAAAAAAGAAGCCAAGAAAAGAAATTATGTCTGATATTAGAACCACAGGAAGAGTCCTCTGGGGATTCCAGATTCTGTGCCAAGAGAGTGACTCTGAGGGCCCGCCCTCTCTCAGGACAACTAAGGCATCCAGTCTCTCCAGGTATGGAGGGGAAGACAATCCCCGAAGTAACTGATTAGCAGTTCCCTTTGACCCCGGCGGCAGCAATGGGCACTATACTCTGGGCGACTTTCTCTCTCTCAGGCCTTGCTCTCTGCCTCACCCTCAATCTGTCTGGAGGTCTGACTCCAGCTTTTCTGAGTTACTCGGCCCCCACACAGGTCAGGACCAGAAGTGGTGTTCTCCAACCCAGAAACCCGGAGCCTCTTACTCTGAGTTGTCTCAACCTGAACTTACAGCTATCCAAGGAACAGGAGATTATCCCAGACCCCACGTCCAGGCTGGTGTCTTTGTCGCCCCAACTCAACTGTCCTGTCTGTTCCAAGGATGGTCACATGAGTGCTGCTGGAGTGTCCCATGAGGGTTGCAAGATGTCTGAATTTTCTGATTCATCCCCTCATATTCCCCCAAAGACACATGCAACCCACCACTCTATCTCTGACCGTGAGGTCACCCTAAGAACCTGGGCCCTGGGCTTCTACCTTGTGGAATAACACTGATCTGGCAGCATGATGGGGAGAACCCAACTCATGGCACAGAGCTTCTAGATAGAGAAAAATATACCATGCTAACACTAGTCTAATGAAAGCAAGAGTAGCTATATTAATTTCAGACACAGCAGACTTCAACACATGGAAGGTTATCAGAAACAGCAAGAAAGGCGTCACATACTGATAAAAGAGTCAATTCTCCAAAAAGACATAACAATCTTTACTGTGAATGCACCTAACAACAGAGGGTCAAACGATGTGAGGCAAAAACTGATAGAATTGATAAGAGAAATAGATGAATCCAATCTTTTAGTTGGAGACTTCAACATCCCTCTCTCAGAAATGGACAGAGCAAGCAGGCATAAAATCAGTAAGGACATAATTGAACTCAAAACACTATCAATCAACTGGATATAATCAATATCTATAGACTACTTCAGCCAACAACAGCAGAATACACAGTCTTCTCAAGCTCACATTAAACATTCACAAAGATACACCACATTCTGGGCCATAATTCACACCTCAACAAAATTTTTTAAAAATAAATTTATTTATGTTATTTCTGGCTGCGTTGGGTCTTCCTTGCTGTGCACGGGCTTTCTCTAGTTGCAGCAAGCGGAGGGCACACTTCATTGTGGTGCACAGGCTTCTCATTGTGGTGGCTTCTCTTGTTGCAGAGCACGGGCTCTAGGCACACAAGCTTCAATAGTTCTGGCTCACGGGCTCGAGAGTGCAGGCTCAGTAGTTGTGGCACATGGGCTTACTTGCTCCTCGGCATGTGGGATCTTTCCAGACCAGGGATCGAACCCGTGTCCCCTGCATTGGCAGGCGGATTCTTAACCACTGCTCCACCAGGGAAGTCCCCACTTAACAAATTTGGAAGATTAGAAGTCATACAGAGCCTGAACCAAGATGGAGGAGTAGAAGGACATGCTCTCACTCCCTCTTTGAGAATACCAGAATCACAACTAGCTGCTGGACAATCACTGACAGGAAGACACTGGAACTCACCAAAACAGATATCCCACATCCAAAGACAAAGGAGAAGCCACAATAAGATGGTAGGAGGGACACAATCACAGCAAAATCAAATCCCATAACCGCTGGGTGGGTGACTCACAGACTGGAGAACACTTATACCACAGAAGTCCACCCACTGAATTGAAGGTTCTGAGCCCCACGTCAGGCTTCTCAACCTGGGGTTCCGGCAATGGGAGGAGGAATTCCAGGAGAAACAGACTTTGAAGTCTAGTGGGATTGATTGCAGGACTTTGAAAGGACTGGGGGAAACAGAGACTCCACTCCTGCAGGGCACACACAAAGTGATGTGTGCATCAGGACCTGGGGGAAGGAGCAATGACCCCATAAGAGACTGAACCCGACCTACCTGCTAATGTTGGAGGGTCTCCTGCTGAGGCGGGGGATGGCTGTGGCTCACCGTGGGGACAAGAACACTGGCAGCAGAAGTTCTGGCAAGTATTCCTTGGCATGAGCCCTCCCAGAGTCTGCCATTAGCCCTACCAAAGAGCCCAGGTAGGCTCCAGTGTTGGGTTGCCTCAGGCCAAACAACCAACAGGGAGGGAACCCAGCCCCACCCATCAGCAGTCAAGTGGATTAAAGATTTACTGAGCTCTGCCCACCAGAGCAACACCCAGCTCTACCCACCACCACTCCCTCCCATGAGGAAACCTGCACAAGCCTCTTAGACAGACTCATCCACCAGAGAGCAGACAGCAGAAACAAGAAGAACTACAATCCTGCAGCCTGTTGAACAAAAACCACATTCACAGAAAGACAGACAAGACGAAAAGGCAGAGGGCTATGTACCAGATGAAGGAACAAGATAAAACCCCAGAAAAACAACTAAATGAAGTGAAGATAGGCAACCTTCCAGAAAAAGAATTCAGAATAATGATAGTGAAGATGATCCAGGACCTCGGAAAAAGAATGGAGGCAAAGATCGAGAAGATGCAAGAAATGTTTAACAAAGACATAGAAGAATTAAAGAACAACAAAAAGAGATGAGCAATACAATAACGGAAATGAAAACTACACTAGAAGGAATCAATAGCAGAATAACTGAGGCAGAAGAACGGTTAAGTGACGTGGAAGACAGAATGGTGGAATTCACTGCTGCAAAACTGAATAAAGAAAAAAGAATGAAAAGAAATGAAGACAGCCTAAGAGACCTCTGGGACAATATTAAATGCAACAACATTCGCATTATAGGGGTCCCAGAAGGAGAAGAGAGAGAGAAAGGACCCGAGAAAATATTTGAAGAGATTATAGTCAAAAACTTCCCTAACATGGGAAAGGAAATAGCCACCCAAGTCCAGGAAGCACTGTGAGTCTCCTGTAGGATAAACACAAGGAGAAACATGCCAAGACACATAGTAATCAAACGGGTAAAAATTAAAGACAAAGAAAAATTATTGAAAGCAGCAAGGGAAAAATGACAAATAACATACAAGGTAACTCCCATAAGGTTAACAGCTGATTTCTCAGCAGAAACTCTGCAAGTCAGAAGGGAGTGCCATGATATACGTAAAGTGATGAAAGGGAAGAGCCTACAACCAAGATTACACTACCCGGCAAGGATCTCATTCAGATTCAATGGAGAAATCAAAAGCTTTACGGACAAGCAAAACCTAAGAGAATTCAGCACCACCAAACCAGCTCTACAACAAATGCTAAAGGAACTTCTCTAAGTGGGAAACACAAGAGAAGAAAAGGACCAACAAAAACAAACCCCCAAAATAAAGAAAATCGCCATAGGAACATACAAGTCAATAATTGCCTTAAACGTGAATGGATTAAATGCTCCAACCAAAAGACACAGGCTTGCTGAATGGATACAAAAACAAGAACACATATATGTTGTCTACAAGAGACCCACTTCAGAACTAGGGACACATACAGACTGAAAGCGAGGGGATGGAAAAAAGATATTCCATGCAAATGGAAATCAAAAGAAAGCGGGAGTAGCAATATTCATATCAGATAAAATCGACTTTAAAATAAAGAATGTTACAAGAGACAAGGAAGGACACTACATCATGATCAAGGGACCAATCCAAGAAGAAGATATAACAATTATAAATATATAAGCACCCAACATAAGAGCACCTCAATAAATAAGGCAACTGCTAATAGCTGTAAGAGAGGAAGTCAACAGTAACACAATAATAGTGGGGGACTTTAACACCTCATTTACACCAATGGACATATCATCCAAAATGAAAATAAATAAGGAAACGAAAGCTTTAAATGACACAATAGACCAGTTAGATTTAATTGATATTTATAGGACATTCCATGCAAAAACAACAGATTACACTTTCTTCTCAAGTGCTCACGGAACATTCTCCAGGATAGATCACATCTTGGGTCACAAATCAAGCCTCAGTAAATTTAAGAAAATTGAAAGCATATCAAGCATCTTTTCTGACCACAACACTATGAGATTAGAAATGAATTACAGGGGAAAAAATGTAAAAGACACAAACACATGGAGGCTAAACACTACATTGCTAAATAACCAAGAGATCACTGAAGAAATCAAAGAGGACATCAAAAAATACCTAGAGACAAATGACAATTAAAACACGACAATCCAAAACCTATGGGATGCAGCAAAAGCAGTTCTAAGGGGAAGTTTATAGCTATACAAGCCTAACTCAAGAAACAATAAAAATCTCAAATAAATAATCTAACCTTACACCTAAAGGAACTAGAGAAAGAAGAACAAACAAAACCCAAAGTTAGCAGAAGGAAAGAAATCATAAAGATCAGAGCAGAAATAAATGAAATAGAAAAAAATAAAAGAATAGCAAAGATCAATAAAACTAAAAGCTTCTTCTTTGAGAAGATAAACAAAATCGATAAACCATTAGCCAGACTCATCAAGAAAAAGAGGGAGAGGACTCACACCAATAACATTAGAAATGAAAAAGGAGAAGCTACAACAGACACTGCAGAAATATAAAGCATCCTAGGAGACTACTACAAGCAACTCTATGCCAATAAAATGGACAACCTGGAAGAAATGGACAAATTCTTAGAAAGGTATAACCTTCCAAGACTGAACTAGGAAGAAATAGAAAATATGAACAGACCAATCACAAGTAAGGAAATTGAAACTGTGATTAAAAGTCTTCCAACAAACAAAAGCCCAGGACCAGATGGCTTCCCAGGTGAATTCTATCAAAAATTTAGAGAAGAGCTAACACTCATCCTTCTCAAACTCTTCCAAAAAATTGTGGAGGAAGATGCACTTCCACACTCATTCTGTGAGGCCACCATCACCCTGATAGCAAAACTAGACAAAGATACTACAAAAAAAGAATATTACAGGCCAATATCACTGATGAATATAGATGCAAAAATCCTCAACAAAATACTAGCAAACAGAATCCAACAACACATTAAAAGGATCATACACCATGATCAAGTGGGATTTATCCCAGGGATGCAAGGATTCTTCAATACATGAAATCAATCAATGTGACACACCATAATAAACAAATTGAAGAATAAGAACCATACGATCATCTCAATAGATGCAGAAAAAGCTTTTGACAAAATTCAACACAGCACCCTTTATGATAAAAAACTCTCCAGAAAGTGGGCATAGAGGGAACCTACCTCAACATAATAAAGACCATATACAACAAACCCACAGGAAACATCATTCTCAATGGTGAAAACCTGAGAGCATTTCCTCTAAGATCAGGAAAAAGACAAGGATGTCCACTCTCACCGCTATTATTCAACATAGTTTTGGAAGTCCTAGCCCCGGCAATCAGAGAAGAAAAAGGAATACAAATTGGAAAAGAAGAAGTAAAACTGTCACTGTTTGCCAATGACAGGATACTATACATAGAGAATCCTAAAGATGCCACCAGAAAACTACTAGAGCTAATCAATGAATTTGGTAAAGTTACAGGATACAAAATTAATACACAGAAATCTCTTGCATTCCTATACAATACTGATGAAAAATCTGAAAGAGAAATTAAGGAAACTCTCCCATTTACCATTGCAACAAAAAGAATAAAATACCTAGGAATATACCTACCTAGGGAGACAAATATACCTACCTAGGGAGACAAAAGACCTGTATGCAGAAAACTATAAGACACTGATGAAAGAAATTAAAGATGATGGCAACAGATGGAGAGAAATACCATGTTCTTGAATTGGAAGAATCAATATTGTGAAAATGACTATACTACCCAAAGCAATCTACAGATTCAATGCAATCCCTATCAAATTACCAACGGCATTTTTTACAGAACTAGAACAAAACATCTTAAAATTTGTATGGAGACACAAAAGACCCCCAATAGCCAAAGCAGACTTGAGGGGAAAAAACGGAGCTGGAGGAATCAGACCCCCTGACTTCAGACTATACTACAAAGCTACAGTAATCAAGACAATATGGTACTGGCACAAACACAGAAACACAGATCAACGGAACAAGATAGGAAGCCCAGAGGTAAGCCTTGAGGGAGGAGATATGGCGATATATGTATACATATAGCTGATTCACTTTGTTATACTGCAGAAACTAACACACCACTGTAAAGCAATTATACTCCAATAAAGATGTTAAAAAGAAAAATGGGGCTGGGACAACTGGACGTGCACATGCGAAAAAAAAAAAAAAACAGAATCTAGATGTAGACCTTACACCCTTCACAAAATTTAAATCAAAATGGACCACAGACCTAAAGGTAAAATGCAAAAGTGTAAAACACCTAGAAGTAACATAGGAGGAAACCTAGATTACATTGAGTATGGCAGTGACCTTTTAGATAAAACACCAAAGGCACAATCCATAAAAGAAACAAGTGATAAGCTGGACTTCATTGAAATGAAAAATATCTGCTCACAGAAAGGCAATGCAAGAGAATGAGAAGACAAGACACAGACTGGGAGAAAAATTTGCAAAAGACGCATCTGATAAAGAACTCTTATTCAAAATAGGCAAAGAACACTTAAACCTCAACAATAAGAAAACAGTCTCATTTAAAAATGGGCCAAAGGGACTTCCCTGGTGGCGCAGTGGTTAAGAATCCGCCTGCCAATGAAGAGAACACGGGTTCAATCCCTGGGCCGGGAAGATTCCACATGCCGCGGAGCAACTAAGCCCGTGCGCCACATCTACTGAGCCTGCACTCTAGAGCCCGTGAGCCAAACTACCGAGCCCACGTGCTGCAACTACTGAAGCCTGTGCGCCTAGAGCCCGTGCTCCACAACAAGAGAAGCCACCGCAATGATGAGCCCACGCACTACAACGAAGAGTAGCCCCCGCTCGCCACAACTAGAGAAAAGCTTGCGCGCAGCTATGAAGACCCAAATGCAGCCAAAAAACAAAAAAAGTACCAAAGACCTTAATAGACACCTTACCAAAGAAGATATACACATGGCACATAAGCATATGAAAAGATGTTCACATTTTATGTCATTATGGAAATGCATATTCAAACAATGAGATACTACTACGCACGCATTGGAATGGCCAAAATCCAGAACACTGAGAAGACCAAATGCTGGAGAGGATGTGGAATAACAAGAACTCTCATTCATTGCTGGCGGGAAGGCAAAATGGTACAGCTACTTTGGAAGACGGTTTGGCAGTTTTTTACAAAACTAAATAAATGTACTCTTAGCAGACAATCCAGCAGACAATCCAGCGGTTGTGTTCCTCGGTATTTACCTAAAGGAGTTAAAAACCTGTCTACACAAAAATCTGCATATGAATATTTATAGCACTTTTATTCATAATTGTCAAAACTCGGAAGGAACTCAGACATCCATCGGTAGGTGAAGGGATAAATAAACTGTGGTACATCCAGACAATGGGATGTTATGCAGTGTCAAAAAGAAACGAACTAGCAAGACTTGTAAAGACTTGGAGGAACCTTAAATGCATACTACCATGTGAAAGAAGCCAATCTGAAAAGTCTATATACTGTATGATTCCAAGCATATGACATTGTGGAAAAGGCAAAACTCTGGAGACAGTAAAAAGATGTGTTGCCAGGGGTTGGGGAGTGAGGGGAGGAATAAGTAGGCAGAAAATAGAGGATTTTTAGGGTAGTGAAACACTCTGTCTGACACTATAATAATGGACACATGTTCCTATACATTTGTCCAAACCCACAGAATGTAGAGTTCCAAGAGTCAATCATAATATAAACTACGGACTGTGGGTGATGATGATGTGTCAGTGTAGGTTCATCAGCGGTAACAAACGCACCACTCTTCAGGGAACATTGATAATGGGGCATGCTATGCATGTATGGGGGCAGGGAGTATATGGGAAATCTCTGTATATCTCCCTCAATCTTGCTGTGCACTTAAAACTACTCTACAAGGGCTTCCCTGGTGGCGCAGTGGTTGAGAGTCTGCCTGCCGATGCAGGGGACACGGGTTCGTGCCCCGGTCCGGGAGGATCCCACATGCCGCGGAGCGGCTGGGCCCGTGAGTCATGGCCGTGGAGCCTGCGCGCCTGGAGCCTGTGCTCCGCAGCGGGAGAGGCCACAACAGTGAGAGGTCCGTGTACCGCAAAAAAAAAAAAAACAAAAAACAAAAAAAACTACTCTATAAAAATAAAGTCTTAATAATATGTGAACGAGTGTTATCTAAATATCCAGCATCACAGAAAAGTCTGCCTTCTTGTGAGAGGACTCTTTCACTTACAAGTTAACAAAAGTCGAATGAATCTATCTTTGGCAAAAGAGATTTAACATGTTGATTTACCGGGGAAGGCCGGGGGTGAGGCCAGTTAGATACATGATTGGACCCGGAGACTCAAACTTGTCATCAGACCTCAATTTCTCTTCTCTTTCACTGTTCCTGGGGAAGACAGACAATATGATCTCTAAGCCCCTCACATTACCCACTTTCACAACTTTAGCAGAAAGATAAACATCTTTCTCACACTGACCATACATAAAGTACTGGAGAGGAAAGACTACCCTTGGACCAGTCCCTGTTGCTAGGTGGATGTGGTACAACGTGGTAACCTGACTTGTCAGGCCTGAGTCATGTGATTTCCTCATCCCTCGGTTCATTATATTTCCTAAGTCATTTAAGGTCATGCTGATTATTAAACCATGTAACGATTAAACAAAATGACTTTTGCAAATTCTCAGAAACATAAAAAAATAAGTGAGAACATTAACTATTAGAACTGCTGGGTGTCCTTTTATTTCCTCTCCTTTATATTTCTACCTAGCCTTTTGCCTCTTCCATTCCCCAAATTACCTAGAAGACTGGGCTACCTTTCTGGCATCATAATTTTGTCCTGTATTCCTGTGGGATGAATACAAAATCCCTTGGACCTCAGCTCTGATCTCTGCACTCCTGGCTACAGCCCTGTGAGATGCCACACTTTCAGGTCGTTGCCAGAGTCCCCCTGTGGTGAGCACACTTCTAAGATGTGATTCCCATCTCCTGGTGTTCATGCACTTGTGTAATTCCCACCTTTGGAGTATAAGCTGGACCTAGTGACTCATTTGTAATAAAGAGAATACAGTGAAGTGATAGAATTTTATGATCACCAGGGCACAGGGAATGAGGTCAGCTGTTCAAACCAGTTGGGGGAAGCACACACTCCTCACGGAATCTGAGGCGGAATGACCCTGCACTCCTTTTCTACCTGAGGGGTTAATCCTCTAGATTTCCACCTCCACAGTCCCTGTCACCAGACAGGGTGATGAGGAGGTGACCAGCAGTGATTCTGGTCCTAGATAGGATGAGCAGGAGGTCTGGTCCGCAAGGAGGACAGGAAGTGAAGAAACAAGGACTGCCAAATCTAACACCCGGTGACCCAAACACTTCCCTAGGCCAGACCATGGCTAGAAAGATGAGGAGGGTAACAATCTCCAATCTCCCTGTGCTGCCCCCTCTGGCCCAGTTCTCCCTTTCTCTAACTCACAGTAATGTCCCAAGAGCCCACAGAGGTGACACGAAATATATCTCTGCTCATCTCCAGAACAGACCACCATGGCCACACACTCCTGGGAAGTCCTACTCTCTCGATATGTATTAATTCAGTATGTGCAGCAGAAACCCAAATAAGAGTGGTCTCACAGGATGGAAGCTAGTGTGTGGCTCCCATGACAGTGAGGCAGGCAGTTCCAGGGCTGCTAGGGTGGCTCTGCACCACGAGGATGTCCAAGCATCCAGGTCTCCTTGACCTTGGTTTTCTGCTGTCCCTGGGATGTTGCCCTTATCAGCACAACCCAACATACCTAAGACCATGTCATTGGTCCATGAGCAACCAGCGAAAGCAGGAGAGAAGGGAAAGTCTCATTGTGTATCTCCATCAGAGCTCTTGGGTGACCAAGTGCATCATCAATGAGCAGTAATATTTTGAAAGGAATCTTTTTCTGAGCAGTAAGTTTCAATAGTGGGCTGAAAACCTTTAGTCCACCATGTTGTAAACAGATGTACTCTCATCTAGGCTTTGTTGTTCTATTTACAGATCACAGGCAGAGTAGATTTAGCATAAACCTTAAAGGGCCTGGGATTTGAGGAATGGAAAATACGCACTGGCTTCAAGTTTAAGTCACCATCTGCATTAGCCCCTAACAAGAGAGTCAGCCTGGCCTTTGAAGTTTTGAAGCCAGGTATTGACTTCTCCTCTCTAGCTATGGAAGTCCTAGATGGCACCTTCTTCCAATAGAAGGCTGTTTCATCTATACAGAAAATTTGTTATTTAGTGTAGCTGCCTTAATAATAGTCTTAGCTAGACCTTCTGGATAACTTGCTGCAGCTTCTACGTCAGCACGTGCTGCTTCACCTCGCATTTCCATGTTACAGAGATGGCTTCTTTCCTTAAACCTCATGAACCAACCTCTGCTAGCTTTAAACTTTTCTTCTGCAGCTCCTCACCTTCTCGGCCTTCATAGAATTGAAGAGAGTTAGGGCCTTGCTGTGGTTTGGAATTTGGCTGAAGAGAATGCTGTGGGTGGTTTGATCTTCTATTCAGAGCACTAAAACTTTCTCCATATCAGCGATAAGGCTGTTTTGCATTCTCACCATTCGTGTGCTCACTGGAGTAGCACTATTTATTTTCTTCAAGAACTGCTCCTTTGCTTTCACAACTTGCCTAACTGTTTGGTGCAAGAGGCCTAGCGTTCAGCCTATCTAGGCTTTTGACATGCCTTCCTCACTAAGCTTAATCATTTCTAGCTTTTGATTTAAAGTGAAACATATGCTACTCTTCTTTCACTTGATCACTTAGAAGCCATTGCACGGTTTTTAATTGGCTTAATTTCCATGTTGTTGTGTCTCAGGGAATCGGGCAGCCTGAGGAGAGGGAGAGAGATGAGGGAACGTCTGGTCGGTGGAGCAGTCAGAACACACACAGATTTATCCATAAGTTTGTTGTCTTCTATGGGAGTGGTTCCTGGTGCCCTCAAACAATTACAATAATAACATCAAAGATCACTGATCACAGACCAGCATAATAAATATAATAATATGAAAAGTTTGAAATATTGTGAGAATTACCAAACTCTGATACAGTGTATGGTCAGGCCACTCAGGACGGCTGTTCTCTTGTTCTCTTGTACATCCCCTGTCCGACCAAGGCCTGCTTCACCTACACATGACTGACCTGCTACATACTTGCCCCTAGCCCTAGCTAGTGATTGTTCTTATCAGGGAGGATGTGAGGGGTGTGCCCTCTACTGGTTTCCCTGGTAATTAATGAGCCCACCTGATGTCAATTCCCCTATAACTGGTAATATACCCCCTGGCCCCCAGCACACGGTGGGGTGTCGCTCCAGGATCTTGCTTCAGATGTGTAAACTTCCCCATCCATTACACCACTGACACCTCTGTTGCTGACTCCGAGCCTTTCTTCTGTCTTGAAGCTGGGCAGGCACAGGCCTTGTAGGCCTGCGGGGTGCAGCCCAACACACAGAGACATGAAGTGAGCAAATGCTGTTGGAAAAGTGGCGCTGATGACTTGCTCACTGCAGGGTTGGCACAAACCTTCAATTAGTAAAAAATGCAGTATCTTCAAAATGCAATAAGATGCGGTACACCTGCACAGGTCGACACCAATTACTTAGTTGAACCTTTGTCTAAAACTCTAGGAAGGGAGGGGTGAAATCAAACAGTGTCTATTTCAGCTCCTTGGGGGAAGGTGTAAGATTACGGTGGGTAAAACTATTGTTTCCTTCTCTTTTCTGGAGCTCTCCCATCTCTCCCAGGCTGGCCATTCTGTGTAGCAGGAGACAGATGATCGCAGGCAAAACCCAGGCTTTTTCTCCCACCCTCCCGTCCTTCTTTCTTTGCCATTAATATTGCGATCATCAGATTACAATATTCCCATGTTTGGATTTCCCCTGCGACCCCATTCACTCAACTCTGACTCTACCGCGGGCACCGTCAGACCCCACAGGTTAGTGCTCAGTCCTGCACGCCCGCCCCCTCCTTAAGATGCCAATCTCGAGTCCAGGTTGTCACCTGTGTTTCTGACCGACTGGCTACAGATTGGATGTTCTAATGATCCCCCACTCGGGTTTGATTAATTTGCTAGAGCGGCTCACGGAACTCACAGGAACACTTTCCTTACTAGACTACTGGATGTAACTCTGGAACAGCCAGACGGAGGAGACACAAAGGGCGAGTGTGTGGGAAGGGCGTGGAGCTTCCGTGTCCTCTCCGATTGGGACACTCTCCCCAAATCTCCGTGTATTCACCAGCGTGGAGGCTCTCTGAACCTCATCATTTTGGGGTGTTATGGAGGCTTCATTAAACAGGCACGATTGATTACATCATGGTGCATTGCAGTAGGTGAAACCGCCAGCCCCTCTCGGCTCCCAGGACATGGGGGATGCGGTGGTACCGGAAATTCCAACTGCCTATTAACATGGTTGCTTCTCCTGGTAACCAGCCCCCATCCTTAGGTTCAGTCCTAAAGCCAACCTTTAACATAACAAAACACACCTCTGCGGCTATCATCACTTAGGAAATTCGAAGGATTTTAAGAGTTCTGTGCCAGAAATATAAAATTAGGAAAATGAATGAATGTGTTTTCTTTTGTTTTCTTCCAAGTGTACGGGTTTATTGAGGGCATGGGGGTCTACAGGACAGCCCCAGGTGCCTGTGGAGAAGGCCCGCCATCGGCCTAGATGGCCGCGGCCCCGGGGGCAGCCGGAGATGGGGTCTCCAAAACCTGGATTTACTTGAAAGTGTGACTCTCCGCTCCACCGCGCCCAAAGCCTCTGGGTCCGAACATGGCGCAGTAGCACGGTTGGTTGCAATAGGGCTTGCCTTCATGCTCAGTGTGTCCCTTCCCCCCGAGGTCAGCGTCTTTCCACATTTCTCACACTTCAGGCAAGGCCATGCCAGTCCTTCCCCAGGACGTCACCCGCTCAGCCAAGTACACCTCCTTGTCACACTTGGGGCACTTGGGCACGGTGGCGCCGGGTCCGGGGCGGGTGGCTGGGCGGGAGCACACCGGAGCGCGGGACTCGGAAAATGAATACGTTTAAATGCAATTTATAATAGCATCAGGATAAAATATTTAGGTATCAATTTAAAGAAAGTGCGCCACATAAGTACACTGAAATTATATAGTTTTGCTTAGAGTTTCAATCTCTTTGGTAAAGTATTCCTTCTGTTCGTTCATAGTATTCCTGAGCTCGTTATACTGCCTTTCTGAATTTTCTTGGAGCTTGTGGCGTTTCCTCATGAGCTGTTTTGAAATCTCTATCAGTTATGTCACAGTATTCCATGACCTTAAGTTTGGTTTCTGGAGAACTGTCCTTTACTTTTCGTGATGCAGTGTTACTGTGATTCTTCGTGTGTTTGCTGTGCTGTTCCTCTGCCAGCACTGAAGTGCGGAGCACTTTTCTGCTTCATTCTAACCATTCAACAAATTAGAGAGCAGAGGCTTTTCGCTTCTCTTCCAGGAGGTGGCGCTAGAGCACAGGTTTGGGGTTCTCCTACCTGCGTTACCTGCTTGGGAGAGTTGGCACTTTCCACCCCCATCAGGGGTGTGGTCCCGTGCCCTCTTATTGCTTCTTGTGCCTCCAGGGATTTTGCTGCCTTGTTGCTGCCTGTGCCACTGGCATCGCTGCCTGTGACCTGGGATAGTGGGCTCTTCCTTCGTGTCTGGGATCCCCTGAACCACGGGGGAAGAGGGGGGCGTGGGTAGCTGGGGTGGTGCAGGCACCTCTGCCATGTCCCGTGCTGTAAGGTTCTCCGGCTCTGCTGCTGCCAGTGGGTGGCTGGAGGGGCCAAAGTCATGGGCTTCTCAGGGGCTGGTGGCTGGGGCCCCAGGACCCACTTCTGCTGCTGCCTAGTTACCTGGGGCCCTGGGCACTGCTGAGGCTGGAAGGCTGGATTCCTGTGTCCTGTTGTGGCTGCTACTGGGTGTTCTGGGGCTTCCAGCTCAGTGGCCGCAGGTGGAGAACAGGATCGCAGGCTCCGCCTCTGCTCTTCCCTCGGTTCAGCCTCGTCTCTGTGTCCCAGTCCACCCACCTTTCCATGCACACTGGGTGGCATTCTCCGGAGTCCTGGTGTGTTGGGCAGAGTCACCTGTGGTGTGTCGTGGATGTTTCCTGGTTGTGGATGGAAGGGGGGAGAGACAAAGGCAGCTTTTCACTCCTCCGTGTGGCTGATGTGTCTCCTCCAGGTCGCAGTTTTATGTCCAGAATCTGCCGATCCTGTTCAGCTGGAAGCCTGGCTCAGCTGCAGCCTGTGGGGCCCTGGGGGAGCCTCCCCTGACCCCTGACCCCGAAGTCCTGGGTCAACATCAGCGCCAGAAATTAGATCTGAGTCCAGGACCACAGGGCCTTTAAATTCAGGTTGGAAAGTGGCTGGAGGGATCCAGACAGCAGGTCCCTGTCTATTATTAGGTCCACGGAGGGGAAGAAGAGACAGGACACTGGGGTGTCCCGGGCTCTGGGGACTGGGGAGGAGCGGAGAGGACCCTTGAGGATTCAAACGGTGGTGGATTTCATGCCTGGACAGGAGGGGCCATGCTTGGTGTCCTTGGGTATGGTGTTGGGTCGCCTGGGTCCTGTAGGTCTGGGGAGGGGGGAGGTCGTTTTTGTGTCTCAGGGAAATGTTAGGGGGACTCCCGGGCCCAGACTCATGGCTGATCTCCTTGTCCCACTGTGGTCTCCAGGCTCCAGTCCACGTCCTGTCCTCTGCTCTCCTGTCCTCTGCTCTCCACCTCCACCAGCTGGGCCCGTCTTTTTCCAAAGGTCTTTAGCCAGTCTTTTTGGCACAGTGGTCCCCGCTGTCTTAGCTCACAGGGAGACGATGTCCAGGTAGCCCCGGGCTGTGAGCTGGGATGGACTCTCCCTTCCTTGAGTCTCCCTGCTGCCCCCAGCACCATGTGTGTGTGGGGTGGAGTGAGGACTGGGGGTGAGGCTATTTCTCTGGAAGAGAGGAATTCCTTTAACCACCTCCCCTCTCTCCTTTTCTCTTTTCTCTTTCTTCCAGGTGTATTTGAGTTATACCATACCTGTAAGGACAGGAAAACACCGAAAACTTAAGCATAGTTTACCAGCAAAATAGAGAGCTGACACCTGTGTACTTATCATCCAGGTGAAAAACAGAGCCTCTACCAGCGCCCAGGCCAGAAGCCCTTGAGCCTCTCCCCACACAGACCCCACCCTCCCCGCACCCGTGTCCACTGAGTGAGCCGCCCTGCCCCCTCCGCTCCTGTTGGCCTCCATCCCCTAATGTCACTGTTTCCTTCCTCTCCTCACTTCTCCAGGAGCCTCCCCATCTTCATAGGCAGATATCTTAGGGGATCTCCTCCCCCTCCCCTCCCCCTCCCCCCTTCTACCCCATTCTAGGGATGGAGGTTCCAGAGTTGATTCCCTAGAGGAAGAGTCTATAACCCTGTCAGCAGCTGCAAGAAGTGACAAGGACTTGGGGTTCAAGGTCCCACCCGTGGAGACTGAGGACACCCAGTCTGTTTGTGGGGTCCACCCTGGACTTGGGAACCAGCTGTTAAAGGCCTTGAAATCTGATCCTCCCTGAGGCCTTAGTCCTTGGTGGTTTGATGGGGAGGAAAAGGTCCGTGTCAGCATGTATTCTGAGTAACAGTTCAGACTTTGAACTTGACACTGGATGAACTCCAACTTCTGTGCGCAGCACTGACCCACTGCTAGGAGCCCAGGGAAACCCTGGGCAGGTGTTTTGTAAGGGGGTCAAAGGGGAGCTCAGGTCTCCTGTCATCAGCAACTGTGGCCACACGGGGGCGCCACCACTCCGCCCTCTCCTATTCAGCACAGGGAAGGGAGAGGATGGGCTGTGGTCTGAGTCCGACAGAGATGGCTGCCCTGGAGGCTGGTCAGCAATCAGGGGATGAAGATGCTGCCTGAGCAGCTCTGGGGTCGGGCTCGGGGATGCGGCGGGGATTAGAGGGGAGGAGAGCCCTGGAGCCCTGCCTTGTGTCTGAGGTTTCCATCTTTCCTCTCCACAACCCATCTCTCCAACTCATTGATGAAAACACTCTGGAAAACTCAAAGTCGATTCTTATTTCACTCCCTGTTCGTTTCTGGCAGATAAATATATATTTTTTCATTTTAGTGTAGTTTGAGATTCACAAAAACAGTAGCAGAGTTAGTAGAGAGTTCCTGTAACTCCCACGCTCAGTCTCCCTGTGGTAATATCTTATATCACCATGATACATTTGTCACAGCTAATGAAGCAATGTTGATACATTATTACTAAACTCAAGAATTTATTTGGACTTCATTCGTTTTTCCTTTTCCTGATCTACGATCCTATCAAAGACACATTGTGCTAAGTCCCAATCATGTCTCCTTCAGGCTCCTGTGGCTGTGACAGTCTCTCAGAGGTCCCTTGTGTTTGATGACCTTGATGTTTTCGAGTATTGCTCAGGGATACTGTAGAATGTCCCTCTATTCCAGTTGGTTGACTGGGGCAAAGTATTTTGGGGAAGAAGACCACAGAGATGAAGTGACATTCTCCACACAACAAGGGTGTATACTCTCCACTTGATAATCAGTAATAAGTTCACCTCATCACACAGCTAAGGTACATTTCCCAGGTCTCTCCTTGTGAACTTCTATTTTTACTTCCCCACTTTCTGCACTGTAGCCTTTAGAAGGAAGTCACTACGTGCAGCCCACACTTGAGGGGCGCTCTGCTATAAACTTTGGTGTGCAGGGGTTTGTGCATATATAAGTTTTCAGATGAGTTGCATGAGGACTAGAGCGCTCAGTAGACTGGATGGAGGGTCTATGTGCAGCTTTATAAGAAACTGCTGACCATCATTTCTAGGGGCTGTGCTGCTTCGTATTCCTGCCCCAGTGAGTGAGGGTTTCTGTCGCTCCACATCCTGGACAGCACTTGGTATCACCAGTTCTTGGATTCTAGCTATTCTAATAGGTGTGATGATACATCATTTTTTAAAATTTACATTTCCTAATAATATATGATGTTGAGCATCTTTTCATATGCAGTTCCATGGATAGATCTTCCTGAAGAGGTGTGTGTTCAGACTTTCCTTCATTTTTAAATTGTTTTCATAATATTGAGTTTAAGCATTCTTTGTGTATTCTAAAACAAGTCCTTCATCACATATGTGAATTTGCAAATAATTTCTCCCAGTCTGTGGCCTGAGCTCTTTCACTGACATAACAGTATTCATTAATGCCGAGATATATTTGGGGAGAAGGAAAATGAGAAATTGCCAACTGCAGTGGTTTCCAAGTAGAGGACTTGGGCAAATGGGGGACGAGAGGGAGAACATGAATTATTTATTTTGTATACCCTTGAGTACCTTTTCAGTCCCCTTCTGTGTAGGTAAATATGCTTTCAAAAATTACATTAAAATCCCTTGCACTTGTAAAACACCTGACACATCCTCTTCAGATCGTGCAATAGGACACACATTCTCTACTTTGGCACCCAAAGTCTTTTAACTGAGCTATTCTGCCACAGAAATTCCATTACTGGAGAAGATAGGCTGGATTGTAGGGAGAATTCTGCTCACTGAAAATAGCTGAAAATGCCATGTAAAATATAAAAACTATCTTAAAATCATCAAAGAAGTGAAAAGGTCCTAATATGTGACCACACTGAAAAAAGAAGGGAAAAATCCTGCTTGGCCTCCAAGGAAAACATGGTCCTGAGAAAAGGAGAAAAGGCTGTGTGAGTTCACTGCCCAGAGCTCAGGCACGGAGCCCAGCACGTCCAGCTCTGGGCCCACAGCTCTTCACTTTTTCTGCCCACTTGCCTTCCTTTTAAAAATTTAAACAAAGCTTTTGAATTCTTATTATGATGTATATGTGTAACGTATAATATAGGATATAATGTATGTTCACTGTAAAGTAAGTAATAAAGTGTCGAAAGTGATAAATGACAAAGTAAAAAGAATGTAATCCTCACATTTGCAGATATTTTGTTGCATTTTTCTTTCGTTTCTTATACATCCTCCTGTTGTTGCCCAAGAGCTGGAAATTTCTCTAAGCTGAACAGCCCAGACTTCAGTGGCCCCCACCCTGCACTCTGCAGACGCCATTTCCATTCAGCTCACGCTCACACCCCTGAGAGGGCGATTTCTCATTTCCTCCTTTTCCCTCAGACCCCGCCACTCATCCCTCACTCCCTGTTCTTAATGATGAGCATTTTTTTTTTCACTCAGAAAAAAAAATCACTCGGGTGAGAATTACATCCTCCTCCTCCACTATTCCCATATCTGCACCTGTATCTCACCTTCCCACCAGTGATGATGGATGGTCCCCTCCTGTCTGAGGCTGCCCCTCAGCGTGGGTACAGGATCCGACTCCATCCTCCCCTGTGTCATCAGTTCCCCACTCTCTACTGCTCCTTCATCCCTGCCTACAAACATGCTGCAATTCCTCCCATTAAAATTAATCAAACAAAAATAAATAAATCAAAACAAAATTCTCCCATAAACATCCACCACTCTGTGTACAGTTTCCTCCCAACTACTGCACCATTTCTATGACTCTTCTTAACAGAACAATTCCTAAGGCCAAAGGCCATTGTCTCATCTACTAGGTTGTCTTTTTATTTTTAGCTAATGGATATGTGCACATAGTTTTAAAAAGTAAAATACTTCTATAAGACTTGATATCTGGACCGATGTCCCCAATCTTCCATGTCCCCTGTCTCTTGAATCTCAGAGAGAAGCTCTTTTAGTTCTTAAGCTGATTCTCTAATTGTTTCTTCTATGTCTCTAAAAAGCATGCCTTTAATACTCCTTTGCTTTCAGTTTTATGTATCATCTTTAGTTAATTGGTTTTTCTTTCACACACCCCTGTCTTCCCAAAATAGTTATAATTATACATCTATCAGTTTTGTAATTTTGATTAGCTCACTGTGCAATATTTGCCTTATGATGATGACAGAAATGCTAGTCACAAGTGAGCATTTAGTAGACTATGATCACTTTTCTTGAATGGATATTTAAGATTTTGCTGGAATAAATAATGTCTTACTTTGGTGGTGCTCATTTTTTTTTTTTTTTTTTTTTAGTTTATTTGCCTGCTTTGGGTCTTCATTGCTGCATTCGGGCTTTCTCTAATTGCAGCGAGCGGGGCTACTCTTTGTTGCTGTGCGCGGGCTTATTGTGGTGGCTTCTCTTGTTGCGGAGCATGGGTTCTAGGTGTGCGGGCTTCAGTGGTTGCAGCAGGCGGGCTCAGTAGTTGTGGCTCACGGGCTTAGTTGCTCCACAGCACGTGGGATCTTCCCGGACCAGGGCTCAAACCCTTGTCCCCTGAACTGGTAGGTGGATTCTTAACCACCTCATCACCAGGGAAGCCCCATATTGTACTCATTTTAAATCATTATAAAACTCTGTGCAGAATCTAAGTCTTTCTGAATACATTCAAGCACATCGGATATTCCACCAACTTCACCTCTTTGCACAGACTCTCCCACAGCCCTCCGTGCTGGCACACGGAGACTGGTTCCCTGCACACCTGGGGCAGGGCTGATGTCCCGGATCTCCTTCTCCTCAGTCTGGGCGGCCCTCTGCCTCTCTCTCCTACTGTATAATTTTACAAGGCTTCCCTGTTGCCTGGATCCCATGTTTCCCTGCTGTTGGTTTTCTCCATCATTTCCCCCGCACTTTGTCTAACAGTATCCTGAAGAAGGGAACATGGAAAGGAAAACATTGTAACTCTGAAATGTCTTAGGCTACCCTAGGACTTACTCTCATCTTGACTCAATATAGAATTCTGTGTTGGAAATACTGATTATTTTCCTTAGAATTCGGAAGGCGTTGATTCACTGTCTTCTAGCCTCCAGGCGCATGTTTTTTGCCTCTTGAAGTTTTCAAGGTCTCTCTTCTTTTCCATCCTTTCTGCAATTTCACTGTGATGTTTCTTAGTGTTGGTCTGTTTTCATCTACTGCAGTAAGAGTTTGCTTAGGCCATTCCAGATGTAAATTTTTGTCTGTAAACTCCAAGAGGTTTTCTTGAAAAAATTTTTTTATTATTTCCTACTCTCCCTTATTTTTGAAACTTGTATTGCTTACTCGCTGGAATCTCTTGATTGATAGAGGAATATTCTTACAGGTCTTCTCTCCTCCTTGCCATTACTTTTCTATTCCTATTACTTACTGTGAGTATGACTGTAATTTTTCAATTCATCTACTGAATTATACACTTCTATGACATTATTTTTAATTTCAAAGAGCCCTTTTTGGTTCTATGATTTTATATAATTGTATAGAATTCTGTTTTCTTTAATATACCATATATCTTTCACATCTTTCAAATATTATTGCTAACAGTGGTAGGGGAGCTGTCAGGTCTCTTGGTTATCTACTTTCATGATATCATGAACTTCTTCCTCACAGCACTTAGCTCAGTAGTGATTTACATTTATCTTTGTCATTTCTGTCCATCTCCCTCACCACAGTGCCTGTCACATATCACCCAGGTCCCACCTGTTGTTCTTCATTTTTTCTCCAGTGTCTCCAGATCCTGATTGAAGGTGGCCTTGAGATATACACTCCTTAACCTCTCTGAGTCTCCACTTCTCTGTCTCCTCTCTCTGAGTCTCTCTCTCTGAGTCTGTACAAAGGGATCACATGTTGGGTGCCTCATGTGTTTGCTTTTTTTTAAATTAATTAATTAATTTATTTATTGGCTGCACCAGATCTTCATTGTGGCATGCGGGATCTAGTTCCCTGACCAGGGTTCAAACCTGGGCCCCTGCATTGGGAGCTTGGAGTCTTAGCCTCTGGACCACCAGGGAAGTCCCCTCATGGGTTTGCTTTGAGGAATAAATTTGACCCACTATGTAAATCACATGGCATTATTGCTTTAATTCTTATTAAGTGTTCCTCTATTCATAGTTACCATCATTACAATGACTATAGCATTTAGCTTGTTTCCATTCTTTGCTTTTATAAACCACAATTCAAGAACATCCTTGAATATATATTTTTGAGAACATGTGTGGTTATCTTCGCAGGATAAATTTCTGAAAGAGAAATTTCTATGTCATAATGTAAACATATTGAAGGCAACCCTCCTACACTGTTGGTGGGAATGTAAATCGGTACATCCACTAGGGAGAACAGTATGGAGGTTGATTAAAAAAGTAAACATACAAGTACCATGTGACCCAGCAATCCCAATCCTGGGCCTAGATCCGGAGAAAACCGTGGTTTTAAAAGACACGGGCACCCCAACGATCATGGCAGCACTATGTACAATAGCCAAGACATGGAAGCAACCTAAGTGTATAAGGACAGATGAATGCATAATGAAGATAGGATACATATACACAATGGAATATTACTCAGCCATAAAAAGGATGAAATAATGCCATTTCCAGCCACAAGGAAGGAAGCGAAACTGGAAAAGACAAGTATCCTATGATATCACTTACAGGTGGAATCTAAAAATGGATACAAATGAACTTCTTTACAAAAGAGAAACAGCCTCACAAAGTTAGAAAACAAACTTACGGTTACCAAAAGGGAAAGGTGGTGGGCAGGGAAAAATGAGCAGGTTGAGATGAACATATACACACTACTATTTATAAAATAATCAACAAGGACCCACTGTATAGCATAAGGAACCCTACTCAACACTCTATAATAACCTATATGGGAAGAGAACCCAAAAAAGGACATATATATGTCTATGCATAAGTGAGTCAAGTTGCTGTACACCTAAGAAAACAAAACGCCCCGCAACATTGTAAATTACCTATACACCAATACAAAATTTAAACATTTTTAAATGTAAATATACTGAAATTGAGACATTCTGCATAGCGACCTTTAAAATTTTTGGACCAGTTTTCAATCCCATCAATCTTTATGACAGTATATTTTCCCTAAATTCCTGTTAATACTCTCCTCTTACTATTATCTTTGACAAGATGATAGATTTTAACTTATTCCCATTTCTTATTCCAGATTTGCATTTTTCTTTACATTTCTTATATATTTGTTTGACATTTGCATTTCTTATTTTGCGAATTGTTTTCTAATACACTTTAATTATGTTTTGTTTGGGATTTAGTTATTTTAAACACTGAATTCAGGAAGGACAAAGCAGCCTCCAACATCAGAAGCTGGTCTGACGTTTACCTTAGGCCTCAGCGTTGCCAGAAGCTGGGCTGGTGCTCACCACGCAGCCGTGTTCTTCTCCTGTTGGACATATGTCACCTCACAGAACATCAACATCAGACAAGGACACCTGAGACCATGACACAGTGAGACAAAACAAGACCACAACATCATTTTCTCCAAGCACAGACCAAACAAGGCAGCACTATGCACCTCACAATGTATCAAACCTCTCCCTGTGCTGATACCAGCGACCACGGCTTCTTTCCAATCACAGCTGCATCCTCACTCTAGTCTTTCCTCCTTACAGGGAAGATTCACCGACATGCCCAGTCATAGATTTGCCCCCACTTCCTGACAACACCCAATGTAGAGTGAGCCCCTCCTCCATACACCCTCCTCCAAATCACCCAACCAGAGCCCACATCCTGTATATGTTCTAACACCTCACACTAAGACACCGTGGTCCCCGATGGTGTGTCATCTCCCTCGCTGCATCCAGTAATAAATCCAACTTGTTTGCCCACAGACTTTCTCCTGGTGGTCTTTGGCTGAAAAACGTTGCAACCTGTTTGTCAATGTTTTTGTCTTTGAGTTTGACAAGGGCATGTGTTAGTATCTTTGTGAATGTCTGGTTGACATAGAGAAAATTTATGATTTTTTAGTGGTTTTTCTTCTTTGGGTCATACAACTCTTCATTCCCCAAATGTAAAAAATTCATGTATTTTTTTGTCTAGGAGAGAGGGGTCCAAGGGTGAAGGGAAACGGAATTGATTGAATTTGGGGGGAACGAATAGCAGGAGCAGTCAGTAAAGAATTCTCAGCTGGTGGATTCTAAGGTTTACATCTCCTGCTTTATCATTTCACAAGTATGTACAGGTCCTGCAAGGTATTTGATATCTGCTGTGTTCAGTGAATACTTTCTCTTGGGCTAAGTGAAGACTTCAGTGTCTGCTTATATTTACCAGGTTAATGAAAAGAACAGCAAGAGCTCAAGGTTATAAAGACAAGAATTAGCTCCAGCGATGGGCAGTCTTGAACACATATGACCTTAAGGTGATAAACCACGGTGTCCTTAATGTCTGAACACTCTAGTTGTTAAAATACATGTTAATGAAACTTTCTGCGCATGATGCATTTTAAGGCTATATCTAAGACCCACATAGACAAATCCATGATTTCCATATGAAAGTTATTTTAATATGCATCAACCTCAGAGTCACACAGTATCTTTTTGGGGGAAGAGACTGGAAATTAAGAACATTATAGATATGTAATGCCCAATAGGCTAGCTACTAGCCACACATGTAATGTTTTTTAAACTAAATAACATTAAGGTGCTCAGCACAGTAGCCACTTCTGAGGTGCTAAAGAGCGACCTGTAGCTAGAGGCTACCTGATTTTGACAGTACAGATATAGAACAATTCCTTCACCACAGAACATTCTATTGGACAGGACTGCTCTTCGTGCTTTCTGGGCCTCAAGTCAGATATACTGGACCCATGAAAGGGCCAATATTATTTCTCTTAGAGACGATGTCAGATTTCTGTCTGGGATATGAATACATACTTAGCTGGTGTGTAAAAAACCAAACTAGGTTATGAGTGGGTATGGTACCTTCAGGCACAAACTGTTTCCAGGTCCAAAAGGGAAACACCTGTCCCCCTACCTCCCTTCCCGGACTGAGGACACTCTCTGGGATCAATTCCAAGGGGTAAGTTCTCTCCTAGAGGAGCCCCGGGGGCAGGGCCCTCAGCTAAGTGTGGGGAGGCAGGGAGTCCAGCTCAGGGAGAGGGATTCTCCAAAACAAAGAGGAGGCAAAGGCAAGGGCCAGTTAGGAGATTTTCCCAGGTTTATTCGAACAGCAGTTCTCAGAGTGTGATCTGTGGAACCCTTGAAGTCACTGAGACCCTTTCATGAGATCCATGAGGTGAAATCTACTTTCATAGCATTACTAAGATATTATTTGACTTTCCATTATGTTGACATTTGCTTTGAGGTATAACTTAGCAGTGATGGAGACTACTGTAGCAAACTGCAATATAATTATTTTCACCACAACTTACTTGCAGAAAAAAAAAGCAGGTTTGCTTTAAAACTTTCTGGTTGATGCATTACAAATTTTTATCTTTCCTTAATAAGCTATAATGGAAAAGAAAATGAAAAAGAATGTATATACACATGTATAGCTGAATCTCTTTGCTGTATAACAGAAATTAACACAACATTGTAAACCAACTACATCTCATTAAAAAAAAACTTTAAAAAATACATAAAAATTCTTTTGTTTCCTAAATTATCCTTAGATCCACTTTTTGCTTTTTTGGGGCCACGCCCCACAGCATGTGGGATCTTAGTTCCCTGAACAGGGATTGAGCCCTTGAACCCAGGCCATGTTAGTGACAGCTCTGAGTCCTAACCACTGGACGGCCAGGGAACTCCCTTAAATCCATTTTAAAAGTACCTTCTAAGATGACATGGGAAGTACCCATCAAGCCCTTCTGCTACATTCCAAAGTACTATGTCCCAAGGAAAATAATTTGTGTGACCTGAACTACCCTCTTCTTCATGGAATACAATGTTTACTTGAAAGAATGAATGACACTGGAAGATCTATATAACTTAGTGAAACAACGTATTACTTTTTAAAAATCTTACCTTAGTCCAAGAGACATTCAATGTGCAAAATAGGGTTATGGAGTTTAACGTAACAGAATAGGAAATAGTTAATAATATTGTTTCAGGTCCACTTTGAAAATAACCTTTGAGAAACTACCACTTGTGTAGTTTTCGTTTTGTATCAAAGACTAACATCCATGACTGTCTGAAAAGGTTTTTGAAAATACTACTCCTACATGTGTGTGGGCCTGTTTATTTTCATAGACGTCAATCAAAAGAACGGATCCATTGAAGAAGCAAACATGAACATCCAGGGGTCTTCTAATGAGACAGACAAGAAACAGAGAGACTTGCAAAAATATAAAAATCTGAAAAGTTCCACTTTTCCCACTACCGTGTTTATTTTGGGAAGTAGTTATTTTTCATATTAAATCATGGGTTATTAACATTATTCTAAATAAATTAATTTAAACGTTTTAAACTCTATTATTTCTACTTTGGAAAGTACCGATAGAAGTATCCACATAAAATTTCTGTGGGGTCGTCACTAGTTTGTAAGACTGTATAAATATTCTGACCACAATGCTGTGAAAATCGCTGACTACACAGTCCCTGGGCCAGGACTCAGGGAGACACTGTGACAAAGAGCTCTCGGTGCAGGAGGGGAGGGATCAGGCAGAGTCCCAGGTCCCGGACGGGCAGGCTCTCAGGCTCTCAGGCTCTCAGGGTGTCAGGCGGTCTCTGGGGCGGGGACGCTCCGCGGGGGGGATTCCCAGTCTCCCGGAGTTTCACTTTCTCTCTCACAACCTGTGTCGGGCCCTCCTGCCTGGACACTCGTGACGCGACCCCACTTCTCACTCCCATTGCGTGTCCGGTTTCTAGAAGCCAGTCAGCGTCCCCGCGGTTCCCGGTTATAAAGTCTCCACCGACCCACCGCACGCAGTTTCTACTCAGACGCCGAGGTGGTGGGTCATGGCGCCGCGAACCCTCTTCCTGCTCCTCACGGGGGCCCTGACCCTGACCGAGACCTGGGCGGGTGAGTGCGGGGTCGGGAGGGAACGGCCTCTGCGGGGAGGAGCCAGGGGACCCCGGAGGTCGGGGGTCAGGACTCCCAGGGAAGGAGCCACGCCGCCGCCACCCCCCGGTCCAGACCCGCCCCCTCACCCCGGTCTCCGCCTCTCTCTCCCTTGCTTCCCGCCCCCTCTTCTCTCCCCGCGAGGTGCCGGCCCTTCTCCGACCTCCACACCTTTTCCGTCTCACGAGCCCCTCGCCCCCTCCCCCCTGCCGGCCCCGTCACCTGGGACCCGGGGACCCGCGCCGGGAGGAGGGTCGGACCGGGTCTCACCCTCCCCGCCCCCAGGCTCCCACTCCCTGAGGTATTTCTACACCGGGGTGTCCCGGCCCGGCCGCGGGGAGCCCCGCTTCATCTCCGTCGGCTACGTGGACGACACGCAGTTCGTGCGGTTCGACAGCGACGCCCCGAATCCGAGGAAGGAGCCGCGGGCGCCGTGGGTGGAGCAGGAGGGGCCGGAGTACTGGGATCGGGAGACGCGGATCTCCAAGGAGGCCGCACAGAGTTTCCGAGCGGGCCTGGACACCCTGCGCGGCTACTACAACCAGAGCAAGGCCGGTGAGCGACGCGGGCCCGGGTCCGGGTCACGACCCCCATCCCCAGGGACGGGCCGGCGTCGCCCCGAGTCTCCGGGTCCGAGGGTCACCCCAACATTGCGGGACCCGCCCGGCCCCGCGACTCGGGAGGAAACGGCGGGACTTTACCCGGTTTCATTTTCAGTTTGGGTTTAATCGCTGCGGCTGGTCGGGGCGGGGTCAGGGTCTCACACCCTCCAGGGGATGTACGGCTGCGACGTGGGGCCGGACGGTCGCCTCCTCCGCGGGTACAGACAGTTAGCCTACGACGGCGCCGATTACATCGCCCTGAACGAGGACCTGCGCTCCTGGACCGCGGCCGACGCGGCGGCTCAGATCACCAAGCGCAAGCGGGAGGAGGCCGGTGAAGCGGAGCACTACAGGAACTACGTGGAGGGCAGGTGTGTGGAGGGGCTCCTCAGATACCTGGAGAACGGGAAGGACACGCTGCAGCCCGCAGGTACGAGGGGCCGCGGGGCCTCCCTGGTGTCCCCTCGGGCTGGAGCTGGCTTCCCACAAGGGGAGGAAATGGGGTCCCTGTGGGAACACTGCCCCAACTTCTTGTCGGGAGAGGGAGGAATCCGCCCAGGTTTTCATATTCTGTACAAGACAGTGACTCGCTGGTGGCCTCACTTCTCTGAAAGACAGTGAAGGAATCCAGTCTTTTTGGGGAAGAAACAGGAAACCAGCCCTGAAATAACTGACCAGCGGCGCCCTTTGACCCTGACCCCCATCTTGTGAACCATGACTTTCTCTCTCAAGCCTGTTCTCAGCCTGAGAACATCTTAGGAGGTCTGACTCCAGCTTTTCTGAGTCATTCAGCCTCCACCAAAGTCAGGACCATTGCTCTGTATTCTCCCCTTTACATGGAGCCTCCTACCTTGGCTTTCATCCTTATCACAGAACTTTCCAAGGACTGGGAGATTTTCCCAGACCCCGGAGTCCAGGCTGGTGTCTGGTGTTTTTGCTGCTTCTTTTCAAACCTGTTGTGCTGTTCGTT
This sequence comes from Grampus griseus, assembly GCF_964374135.1. Classification (NCBI taxonomy): domain Eukaryota; kingdom Metazoa; phylum Chordata; class Mammalia; order Artiodactyla; family Delphinidae; genus Grampus; species Grampus griseus. Next base: position 22,519,196 of record NC_139004.1, read on the forward strand.
CTCAGGATGGTCACATGATGCTGCTTCAGTGGCCCATGAAGGTAACACTAAGTGTGAATTTTCTGATTCTTCCTCCTCAGACCCTCCAGAGACACACGTGACCCACCACCCCATCTCTGACCGTGAGGTCACCCTGAGGTGCTGGGCCCTGGGCTTCTACCCTAAGGAGATCTCACTGACCTGGCAGCGTGATGGGGAGGATCAGACCCAGGACATGGAGCTTGTGGAGACCAGGCCTTCAGGGGATGGAACCTTCCAGAAGTGGGTGGCCCTGGTGGTGCCTTCTGGAGAGGAGCAGAGATACACGTGCCATGTGCAGCACAAGGGGCTTCAGGAGCCCCTCACCGTGAGATGGGGTGAGGAGGGACACGTGGAGTGGAGCTTCCTCTCAGATAAAGCAGGAGCCCTTCTGGACACGTTCAGCAAGGTCGGGATTCGTGCCTGAGGTCAGGGCCCCTTCCCTTTCCTCCACAGAACCTCCTCAGCCCACCGTCCCCATCATAGGCCTCATTGTTGGCCTGGTTCTCTTGGTGGTCACTGGAGCCGTGGTGGCTGGAGCTGTGATCTGGAGGAAGAAGCACTCAGGTAGGGAAGGGAGGGAGGGATCTGAGTTTTCTTGTCTCACTGGGGGGTTCAAGCCCAGGTGGAAGCTTGCCTGCGTGTGTATTGGGCAGCACCATTCAGAGACATTGCTTGTCAGTCTGCAGACTGGCACTTACCCTTTTGTAAAGCACGTGTGGAAATGAAAGACAGGTTTTTTCACCTTCATAATTCCAGTTGGGGACCAGGTTACCAGCACTTGAAGGTCAGAGAGGGAAGGTTCCTGCTGACAGACCCCCAGGAGGGAAGAAGTTGATCCAGTCCCCGTACATCTCCTTTCTTCATGTTCCTGATCCTATCATGGGTTTTGGTCAACAGTTCTGGAAAGTTCTCTGTTGTCCAGGACTAGGGGGTTCCTCTAGGATCTCACAACTCAGTCTTCTCCCTGGCCTCTCACGTGATGTTTTCTTCTTACAGGTGAAAAAGGAGGGAGCTACGCTCAGGCTGCAAGTAAGTGTGCAGGGGCTGTGATTCCTGAGACCCTTGTGAGGGTGCAGACAGGAGGCCCTTGGGGGGGGCTCACCCTCCTAAAGTTCCTTCTCTAGTTTCTCTCCTGTGGGTTCTGACCATGTCCTGGTTTTGTTCTCCCCGAGACAGTGACAGTGCTCAGGGCTCTGATGTGTCTCTCACGGATCCTAAAGATGAGACCCTGGAGGGCCTAGATTGGGAGAGATGTTGGGGCGGAGGAGATGCCCCGGGTGGTGGGGATCCTTGAATGGGACATTTGAGCATGTGGGGGGCTGTTGGGAAGGTCAGCACTTACATGACTGACCGGAATTTGTTCATGATTATTTTCTTTCACAGTGTGAGGCAGCAGCCTCATGGGGACTGAGCGATGCACCGTCCTACTTGTGTGGCTTCAGATCCTGTGACTCCTCTTTCTGCAGCTGCATCTGAATGTGTCTGTGTTCCTTGTAGCATAATGTGAGGAGATGGGGAGACTGGCCCACCCCTGCCCACCACGACCCCTCCCCACCCTGACCTGCGTTCTCTTCCCTGATCCACTTGCCTGTTCCAGCAGAGGCAGGGCTGGGCCACCTCCATCCCTGTCTTAACTTCGTGGTGCACTGAATAGTAATGTCTTATCTTGCCTGTTGGAAATAAAATCTATATATGAATTTTGTTGTTTCTAATTCCTGCCATGAGGCGTTGATGGGATAATAAAGGAAAGGATTCTTAAAGTTTGAGAGAGAAAATAAATGGAAGTGCTGAGAACCTTCCAGAATCTCTGTGCTTGCTGTGCTCTGCTGCAGGTGGGACAGGAGGAGGCGGTGAGGAGCTGAGTGTGGACGCGGCCTGTGCCCACTCCGTGCTCACTGCATCGTGGGCTTTGATGAGGTCACTGCTCTGCCAGGTCATCTGCTCTGTTCCTTTGTCCTCGTCACTTCAGTAGAACCTTGTCCCACCAGGACGTGTGATCTCAGAGGCTCAGAAATCAGCTGGGCCTCGTACTGTCTCCAGGACTGTGGGCAGCAAGGGCTTCCTGTAACCAGGTAGCCTTGGCTCGGGCCTTGCTCCCATCCTCAGACCCTGTCTTTATTGTGCGTGTTTATATTTTGCTTATTTAGTTGTTGTTGTCGTTGGAATAATGACTGTTGTTTTTCACGTGCAGAGTTTGGTCTCATTCTTCTCTGGGTGTCCCCATCTCTGACAGCAGCCGGAGTCATTTTGCCTGTCTTGTCCCCACAAGTCCAAGGGGGCCCTGCACCCCGGATTCTCAGTAGTATCAAGAGAGCAATTTTCAGCCTCATCCAGCTCTTGCCCTCCTTCTAGAGATGTCTGCTGGATTCTTCTTTCCAACTTTTCCCCATCTTTTAAAAGGAACCAGATTCTGGAATTAGCAAACAGAAGGGACCCAATATGAGATGAGAGAGTCAATGTCTCTCATCTTCACTTAATTCTTGCTGGATTTCTCTCTTCTCTGCAGCCTGGCCCCTCTTCTGCCCTTAGATCTTCTAAGCCTAGTGCTGACTCCAATCCAAACTGATGGATTTAGAAAGCAGAGTCTAACAGAGTCAGGGTACGTTGGAATATAGGACGCATAAGTGCAGGATATTCTTTTCTGAAGCGAGAAGGAGCATGGTGTGTGGTGTGCAGACTGACTGGTGTGGGAGGGAGGGGAGGTCAGCCCTTCTGAGAAAAGTACAGGCGGCATTGATGTCATTGCAAATGGATGTTGTGCTGTAGCTGCCACAAGACAGCATGTGGCCTGAGGTCACGTTAATAAAGACACTGTCTCTAGAATAGGGAGGTGCTCTACACTGATCATTCAATTGATATTTTTGTGTGCCAGGTACATGACACACTATTTTTGCATCTAGGAAACCCCAGGGAACTAAGAACAGACAAAACTTGTCAGCCATGTGGAGTATATGCTCTAGGGGAAAGGGCAGAGTGTGCACTATGAGACTAGTAAGTGAGGGAAGTGTTTACATTAAAAGTTGGTGAGTGCTTTGAGGAAGGTGACCCAGCGTGTAAGTGTGTGGGGACAGGGATGATGTCTGTTTTACTAGGGTGGTCAGTGTGGGCCTGATTGAGAAGGTGACCTTTGAGTAGAGATGTGAAGGACATGAAGGTATGTCCACGAGGATGTCTGGGGCAAGTTCTCTCCAGGCGGGGAAGCCTCCAGTGCCAGTGCACTAGGGCAGGAGAGTGTCTGCGTGTTCAAGGAAGAGTGAGGAGGCCATCGTGGCTGGAGGAGAGAGGAACTGAGATGAGATGCAGTGTCCGGACAGATCATATAGCCCTAGACAATATTAGAAGGGTTTTGATTTTGTCTGAGTAAGGTGCGGAGTCTACAAGATGTTTTTTTTGGTTTTTTTTTTTTTTTTTGCGGTACGCGGGCCTTTCTCACTGTTGTGGCCTCTCCCGTTGTGGAGCACAGGCTCCGGACGCCCAGGCTCCGTGGCCATGGCTTACGGGTCCAGCCACTCTGCGGCATGTGGGATCTTCCCGGACAGGGGCACGAACCCGTGTCCCCTGCATCGGCAGGCAGACTCTCAACCACTGCGCCACCAGGGAAGCCCCTACAAGATGGTTTGAACAGAAGATTGACCTGGTGTGACTACTCTCTAGAAACATCTGGCTGCTGGGCAGAATCAGGAGGTGAAGGGCAAGAGATTCCATAGAGGAAACTGTAGGAAATGGTGCCGTGTCCAGGCTGGAGATACTGGTGCTTGTCTGGGGTGTGAGCAGGGAAAGTAATAGTAACTGATTGGATTCTGGATATATTCTGAAAGTGGCGTTTTACAGCAATTCCTAATGGATGAAATTTGGGTTATAAGAAAGCAGAATGAAGGAAGACCCCAAATTTTGAGATTTGCAAGTAGACATGTGGGGCACCTTCCGCAGAAATGGGGAGACTCTGGAAGCAGCATATTTGAAGAGGCCACAGCAATGGCATTCGCTTTAGGAAAGTACAAACTGAGTCTGGGGTTCAGGTGAGATGACCTGGCTGGGGAAATAGTTGGAGGAAGTGACACCCTATAAATGAGATTTAAAGCTTTGCGAACAGATGAGGTCACCAGGGGAGAATTGGCTACAGAAGAGGAAGGACAAGGACTGAACCCTGAACCCTCCAGCGTTATGCGATCTGATCAGACCACACGCCCAAGCAGACCACACGGTTCTGAACACCGAGTCTAGACAGCAAAGAGACCAGGGGGTCCCGATCTTCCTGTGCACCACCTGCACACCTCAGGTGGAAGGGAGCGTGAGAATCTGCATTTTAAACGTTTGGTGCTGATGTTGCTGGGCTTCAGATCACACATTTAGTAGCAGCAATGTAGACCAGGATTCCCACGTGGCTGTGCATCAGCCTCACCTGTAGGGCTTGTTCGTAAGGGATTCCTGGACCTCATGCCCACATTCTGAGATGGCGGGTCAGGGAAGAGGCTGAGTACTTTGTCAGAATCCCTACAAGCAGTCCTGAGGCTCAGGCAGATTGGGATCCACTGAAGTCAGGGATCAGAGAGTAATCAGGGTGGGGAGGGGTTTTAAATCTGCATTGAAATCTTTCTTCCCTGGGAAGAAAAAGGCAGGACATTTTCTGGGAGATACATGTTTTCTCTACCATGCAGTATAGCCAGGTGGAAAATTTAAGAAGCAGTTATCCACTCAGCATAAAGAAAATCTTTTGAGTTCTAAGAGGGTAGACCTAAATTTTCTCCACACACACGAAAAAGGTGATAACGTGGCATAATACAGTTGTAAGCTAATGCTACGGTGGTAATTATTTTGCAATATTAAGTGTATCAAGTCAAGTTGTACACCATAAACTTACTCAATATTGTAGATCAATCATATCTCAATAAAGCAGCGGGGAAGAGTCTCTGAACCCCTGCTCTCTCAGAGTTTCGCTACATGGTATTCTCATGCAATTCTTTATGGGCAAAAAAGGGTTTCAAATTGTTCTAAATGGAACGAGAGAGAGAGAGAGAGAGAGAGAGAGAGAGAGGGAAAGAGAGATTGATTGTAGTTTTGTTTTATTTCAGGAAAAAGCCACAGAACAGCCCTGAGACTACACAGCCAGGAACAGAATCCACAATCCCACCCAGGTCGGGTCCCACAGAGGAACCGCTGCCCCTGCAGGTGGGCACACATGCCACTTTTCACAGCACTGTCAGCCCGGATGCTGGACAGCGTGCCCTGCGGCTCATCCTGCTGTCTCTGCTGCTCCTGACAACTGGATGACACTACTGCCGCCTCTGCCACATGTGCCAAAGCGTTCAGCACAGTTCCCGCCTCTCTGTGTCACCACGTCCTGAGTCAGAGTCCAGCATGGGGTCACCTGCCTGGTGGAGCCTCAGGCTGTTTCAACCTGCCAGAATGTTTGGAAGCAGGTTTTTCTCTCCTATAGAAGGTGGTGGTCTCTACCTCCTACCAAGATCTTCAAATTTGAAATTCCCCTAACTTGGGAAGAGGGTAGAGATTCTAGGGGTGGAGGTTGAAGGTGAGGAAGGGAAAAAGAATGACAAATTTCAGTTTTTGCAGCAGTGATCTAGACGAGCACTTGACCTGGTACATTGTAAGCAATCAGATTGGATGGATGAATAAGTAATAAATGACATCTTTCAACTTCTTCTGTGATGTTCTGTTATGGGGTCCAGCTTCTGTCTACTCCAGTTTATACTCAGATAAGCAGAGTGCATTTTTCAATAATGAAATGATTACTCAAAATGTCCTCTCCCTACCTTTGTCTCTTTCTAAGCTTAAAAAAACAAGATCTATAAGTCTTCATGGGATCCATACATAAACACTGACATTTTATCCTGTTTCATATTTCTTTGTACATGCACATCTTTCTAGGGAAAGTATCCATATCACTTATCAGTTTACATGTGATCCCCACAAAAGTCTTTAAAAAGTATCAGTACGAGTTTAGACACCAAGTTCCTCAATCTCTGGTCCATGAGGAACTAATGATCCAACTGTCCTAGCAGATCCAATGACATGATATACATGCTCATCTTTTTCTTGGCAATTATCAGTCTGGGACAAGATAAAGGTAGAAGTTTACTCGCTTACACTCACTTTTAATGTCTGTGTGTTTCTTATTGTGAGCTGAGAGCAAACATTTCACAAACCAGCACTGGCTCACACAAGTGATAAAGAATCATTGGTTTGGGTGGACTTGTATTCTCACACCTACCATGGTGCCAGATAAATAGCAGGAGTGAAAAAATAGGTCATGGAGACTCCATTCCCAGTACCGCGATAGAACTTGTTTTAAGGCTGCCTCTTCCAGTGAAAACAAATAATAAAGTATAAAAAGCTTCCATAAGTACAGTATCAAGAGAATAATTGTTTAGGCCAAAATATAAACGTGGGTAATAACCCAGAGGGAAAAGTTGTTTTTATCCTTAGGGCATCAGCGAAATCTGGAAAAATCTTACCTTTGGTTTTCTCAAGCTTATGAGCTGTAATTGGAAATGTCACCCAGAGAGCTCATATTGTTGTTTTTTGTTTGTTTGTTTGTTTTGCAGTACGTGGGCCTCTCACTGTTGTGGCCTCTCCCGTCGCGGAGCACAGGCTCCAGATGCGCAGGCCCAGCGGTTACGGCTCACGGGCCCAGCCGCTCCACGGCACGTGGGATCCTCCCAGACTGGGGCATGAACCTGTGTCCCCTGCATCGGCAGGCGGACTCTCAACCACTGCACCACCAGGGAAGCCCCTCATATTGTTTTTTTTAATCTGTGAAGTAAAAGCTTTTAGTCAGAAAGGCTTAGTGGAATCCCCTGAAAAAGCCTCCCAAGCTCAGCTATGACAGAACATTAAAGACAATATTGTGTCTTGGGATAATGAAGGAAGTTAACGTCATCCTCACAGACTTAAAGGATGCAGGGGTGGTGGTCACATCACGTACCAGTTAACTCACCACTGTGGTTCTTGCGGAAACTGGAAGCATCGTTGTCAATGACAGTGAGACAGCGCTAACGCTCAGCGCTGCTACCTGGCTTTTCATTTCCTACGTTTATGTTTCTACCTACAAAGTTCTCTCTTTTAAAAATCCCCAATTACCTGGAAGATCGGGCCAATTTTTGGGGAATATAATTTTGATCTGGATTCCTGTGAAGTGAGCCCCAAAACCTTTGACTTGAACTCCTTATTTATTCTGGTCTCTGCATTGCTACCCTCAGCCGTGTAACAGGCCATGTAGTCACATGGTCCAAAAGTCATCCTGTGGTCGGCAGACTCTAAGTTGGTCCCCGATGCTTCCTCCTCTGGTATCTATGCCCCTGTCTAATACTTTTGGAACATAAGCTGGACCTAGTGACTCATTGGTAACAAATGAAATAGGGGAAGTGATGAATGTATATTTGGGGATCACCAGGGAAAAAGATATGAGGGACCTGGGGTCCGCTGTCTCAGGGCTGGCTGTCCAGGCCTGGCTGGGGAAGCAGAGATTCCTGATGGAACACAATGACAACCGATGCTGCATTCTCTCCCTACCTGAGGAGTTTCTCCTCTAGATGTCAGCCTCCACAGTCACTGTCATCAGACAGGAGGAGGAGGAGGAAGAGACCACCAGCAGGGATTCTCATCCTGGCTGGAATGTCAAGAGAACTGTCTGTGAAAAGGACAAGAAGGGAAGTGAAGAAACGAAGGCTCCCAAATCTCTAACACCTGGTGACCCAAACGCTCCCCTATCAGACCCCATGGCTAGAAAGATGAGGAGGGTAACCGTCTCCATGTGCTGCGCCCCCAGCCCTGGCCCAGCTCTCCCTTTCTCCATTTACAATAATGTCCCAGGAGCCCAAGTGGTGGCACTGTAAATATATCTCTGCTCATCTTAGAACAGACCACCACAGCCCCACACTCCTGGGAAGTCCTTTTCTCCCGATATGTATTCAGTATGTGCAGCAGAACCCAAATAACAGTGGTCTCACAGGATGGAAGCTTGTGTGTGGCTCCCATGCCAGTGAGGCAGGCAGTTCCAGGGCTGCTAGGGTGGCTCTGCACCACGAGGATGTCCAGGCGTCCAGGTCTCCTTGACCTTCCTTCTTTGCTGTCCCTGGGATGTTACCATTGTTGGCATGACCCAAGGTACCTAAGACCATGTTCATGGTCCATGAGCAACCAGGGAAAGCAGGGAAGGAAAAAAGGTTTCTTCCCTTTAAGATCAAAATTATAAAGTTCACATCTGCTTCATCATATTGGCCAGAACTTAATCAAAAGGATACAAGTAGTGGAGATTGAATGGTATTTTTTTTTACTTTAATTAATTAATTAATTAATTAATTTAGGCTGCATTGAGTCTTCGCTGCTGGGCTTTCTCTAGTTCCGCTTAGTTGCATTGCAGGGGCTTCTCATTGCAGTGGCTTCTCTTGTTGCGAGAACGGGCTCTAGGCGCACAGGCTTCAGTAGTTGTGGCGCACGGGCTTATTTGCTCCGCGGCATGTGGGATCTTCGCCGACCAGGGATCGAAGCCGTGTCCCCTGCATTGGCAGGCAGATTCTAAACCACTGCGCCATGAGGAAAGTCTCGAATGTGTTTTTATTCTAGGTGACTTTGTCCAGAAAAAGAACTCTATTATAATGCAAGAGAGATGATTTTTGCTATACTTAATTTTTTTTTTTTTTTCTTGCGGTACGCGGGCCTCTCACTGTTGCGGCCTCTCGCATTGCGGAGCACAGGCTCCGGACTCGCAGGCCCAGCGGCCATGGCACACGGGCCCAGCCGCTCCGTGGCATGTGGGTTCTTCCCAAACCGGGGCACGAACCCGTGTCCCCTGCATCGGCAGGCGGACTCTCAACCACTGCGCCACCAGGGAAGCCCTATACTTAAATTTTTTTAAATCAGCAGTGGAGAATTGTTATTATCAATATCTTAAGCTGAGCCAGATTTGTAGTTTAAAAATAGAATAATCTTACAATATATTGCTAATTGATAACAAAATTGCAGATAGAATATGTGATAAATACCACCTGATAAAATGAAATCGCTCTCTATAACACTGTCGAAACTGGTAACAGTTACTGTGTCCAGGGAGGGAATTTGGAAGGGTTTTGGATGGGATGGAGGAGGAAATTTACATTTCACTGTATGTCTTCTATGTCCTATGAATTTTTTTAACTTTATGCATGTATTAGTAAGTTGAAATAAATGTTGAATGACCAAAGAAAACCCCACACTCATTTAGTAATCATTTACTAGGCGGTTACTAGATGTCAGGCCCTGTGCTGGGCCTCAGTGAGTGACACATCAAGGAACTCACGATGGAGTGAAATGACCTGGCAAATGCAACATAGTCTATAATTAGTTGTTGGGGAAACAGCTTCCAGGAGGGAGGGGGCTGATTGAGAGCATACTGTGTGCCGGGTGTGCTGCCCCCTGCCGGGGACATAAAGAAAGCTAAGGTCTATGCCTTGGTACCTAAATGTCTCACCCCGATGAGGGTCTGTGCCAGTCCATGATTTCCCAGGAGCCCCACTCTTATCCTGTCCCTGTGTGGGACGTGAGCTGAGGAATGGAGAGACGACCTTGGCCCATTTGGTCCAAAAATTAGTGGAAAGGGTTAGTTAGAGAACACAATTTCCTAATGAAACTGAGTAATCAACACAAGAGAAAATCACTAAGAAATAATCTGGATGAAGGGGAGGAAACCAACAAACTAGAATCACAAGCAGTGACTCTGGGATCCTGTATGAAAGTAAGATGTGAGGAATAGTGGGAGCCCAGGGTTTGCTGGCAGGATGACACAGGGAAGAAAATGTGGGTGACTTTAGTGACAGCACTTTCCTAGAGGTGTAGGAGGTTTGAAAAGTAAGCGGGAAATATTCAGAGCGGACCCTCTCAGATTCCCACAGACCTGGAGAGAAACCTTTCCGATGAAAACATTGATTCTTGTATCCAGGTCGGTGCCCAGATAAACACAAGTCAGTTCTGCAGATCATCCTGCCTGAGGCGGACCCACAGTGACAATGACTGTTCAGTGACTGTGCAATCCGTGTGTGAACACGGCCAGGGCAGAGTCCTCACTACCTCGTGCTCCTGTTTCTCTGACCTGGAATGTCCCAGTGCAGACAGACTCTGAGAAGCTACCCAAGGATCCCTGCCTCCTGGGGTTCACACCTTGTGGCTCTCTGCCCCTGAGTGTGGGTGGGACCTGTGACTTGCTTCTGATCAATAGAATATGACAACGGGGATGTCACTCCTGAGATTAGATCATAGAAGAGCAAGACCGCATCTTGCTGGCTGACTTTCTACTGTCTTCACTGCTTGCAAGCTCTGAGGAAGGAAGCAGCCGCGTTGGCAAGTCCTACATGGCAGGAAATTAAGGTCAGCCTCCTGTCGACATGCAGCAGAAGTCTGAGGCTGCCAGTGTAACAGCCCACAAGAAACTACTCAGTCTTCTTCCCTAAGGCAACGCTTTCCTTCCCTTGGTGACAGACATTCTGCTTTCTCTTTAGCAGCGTAATGTCAGCTTCTCTGTCTATCCTAGTTGCTGTCCTCTCAGTTCATCCAGGAGGCCCCAGAAGGGAGCAGCAGGCAGGGTGGGAGGAAGTGCTGGTGAGCAGGGCTGTGGCCAGACCCCTCCTCATGTGTCACCTTGGACAGCAGATGTTCCCAGGAAGTCAGCTGGCAGAAGAGCAGTCAGGGCAGCAGGGATGGGAAGGAGATGCGTGAGCACCCCTGTGACTCTCAGGCCCATGAGGGGCCGTGGTTTCAGGCTGTGGAATAACACAGTGATGAGTAAACTCTGCATGGGCCCTGCTGGTCGTCACCCTTCAGCATCTGGAAAGCCCAGCTCACACCCAGATGCAAACACCACTGAGGCCCTCCAGCCCAGATGTGACCCTCACTTCCCCCAACCTCCGGCAAACACACTCCAGCAGCCAATGTAGACCCAACTCTCCTGTCACTTCAGACCCCATGGACACACCTATAGGGAGTGTGAGAAACGCAATAGACTCCCAGCCAGTCTCAGAGCCCAGAGCGGACAGGGAAGCTGTCAGAGCCCCCAGAGGAGGTGACCCTTAGTGAGGCTGGTGAACAGTGTATGGGAGTCAACACAGCAGAGTGAGTACAGACCTGGGCACAGCGGTCAGACCGCTTCCTTGGAGTCATGGCTCAGCCAACTGAGAGCCAGCCAAGCTCTCTGAGGCCTCAGTTTCCTTGTCTGTAAAATGGGGTTGATAGCTGTCCCTATCTCAGAGGACTCTGATGAGATTTAAATGATTTGCTTCATGTAAGTCCCTTAAAATGGTATCTGACACATTTATTAAGGCAAAATCCTGGGGAGGAAGAGAGTCCACGCATGCAGCTCCTGTTCTTTCTTCCGAGAGGATGAGGACCACTTCTCCCCAACACTCATCACCTCAGCCTCTTCTTACTCATGTGCAGATGGAGAGCTGTCCTGTCTCTTATATCCTTGAGGTGGGAGGGGACCCTGGAGAAGGCCAGGGTGGGGGCCAGGATGAAGACGCATCAGAGCAATGCACACCCGCACACCACAAAAACACACATACACATACAGAGGCCCACACATGCTTGTGTACACTCACCCACACACATATACACAGACATCCACACACATTTCTATCCGCATGTGAACACACACAGACAGACACACAGGCAGGTTACACTCTCCCTTCAGATTTGCCAGTTCATTGTAGGACTGGGCTTAATACTACTTCATCTTTGTAAAAACATTTAGGATCCTGCTGGAGACCGACCTGAGAATTTTTGTCCCACTAGAGAGAGACTCATTCCCCAGGCAATCTGGTACTTTCTGGGCCTCATGTGGCCCTGCTCCTAGAACCCTCACAGGGGAGAAGGGGAGCTGAACTTAGATCAAGGTCCTGGAGTCCAAAGGCAGCCACGTACACTGGCCGGACCTGGAACTGGGGCTCGGGGGATCCAGCAGGTCCCCAGCCTCCCAGCTCACCTGCACTTCCTCAGCTGGCCTCCCACCAGCCAGGGTCCCTCCAGGCTTTGCTGCGCAACAGGATGTCTGCACGTTGGCTGCAGAAGTCACGAGCACAGGAGCTGCAGTTCAAGCCCTGAGGCGAGAGACCCTTGGGTCAGAACCATGAAACCCAGAATCCCTTCCTAAGCTGAGCTCTTGTTGTTCTAGAGCACAGTTGTTGCAGGCAAAGTTCGACCCATCTAAACTCCTGCAAACACAACCCCACTGACAGCAGCTGCAAGCAGAACCTGGCCAGCAAATGCTCCCTTGACAGGGATGTTGGGCTGGGAAGATGGCTTTGAAGAGGAAAGGAGAGGGAGGGGCCCTGACCTCACACCTGAGCCCTGACCCTGCTGAAAGTCCCCAGAAGGGCTCCTACTTCCCTGAGAAGAAGGTTCCCCCTCAGATCCCTCCACACCAGACCTCAGGAAGAGGGGTTCAGGCAGCTCCTGGTGCTGCACATGGCACGTGTGTCTCTGCTCGTCTCCAGAAGGCAACACCAGGGCCGCCCACTTCTGGAACATTCTGTCCTCTGAAGGCCTGGTCTCTACAGGCTCCACGGCCTGGGTCTGGTCCTCCTCACCACACTGCCAGGTCACGGTGACCTCTGAGGGTACAAGCCCAGGGCCCAAGATCTCAGGGTGACATCTCTGTCAGGGCTGGGATGGTGTGTCACCTGTGCTCTGGAGGCTCTGTGGTAGACAAAGCAGGGAGGGCTCAGACAGGGGCTTGCTGAGTAGCATCGACTCCAAAGATCAAGACACCATAACTCCTGATGGTTTGGCTGCCAACCAGCACGAGGCAGCGGGTGAAGGGAACGAGCACTAGACAGCCAGGTCCAGGACACGGAGGTGAGAACTCTGTCCAACATTCTCCTCCAGGATAAGATCCTCTTCAAGGACTCCCCTCCCTCTTTTTTTTTTTTTTTCCTGTCAGTGGTGTGCAGGGTTTTTTCTAATAGTTTTATGTTTCATAGTTTTTAAACCTTGTGACCAGACAAGTTTGTTGCCATTTCTACCATTCTGGACTTTATTGAGGCTTTCAGTATTGTACGTTGTAAACTTTTGGACAGTTCCAAACATTTGAAAAGAAGGTACATTCTCTGTGTTCTTGGAATAGGATTTGCTATATCTCCATGAAGTTTTCCTTAGTAGTTTTGTTATTTAGGTATTTTGTATTGACACTTATTTTTTGACTTCTTGATATGTTATGGACTAGAAGAAATCACTCAAAGATTCCTATTAGCAATGAGTTTTTGCCCATTTTACTTGTATTCTTATAGTTTTTGCTTTTTATATTTTGATGCTTTTTTTCTGTATGACCTTTAGGGAGAGTTATATCTTAATTGTGGATTATAATTTTCTTAGTAGCATAAAACACCCTCTGTAGTCTCACTTAATAATTTTTTGCTTTGAATACAATCCTGTTCGAAAATAAGATCAAGACCTCAGATTTCTTTCATTTCGTATTTAGCTTACACATCTCTGCCCAGCACTTCCTTAATTTTAACTTTAAAGCTTTAAAAAATGTATATTTAGGGGCTTCCCTGGTGGCGCAGTGGTTGAGAGTCCGCCTGCCGATGCAGGGGACACAGGTTTGTCCGGGAGGATCCCACATGCCGCGGAGCGGCTGGGCCCGTGAGCCATGGCCGCTGAGCCTGCACTTCTGGAGCCTGTGCTCCGCAATGGGAGAGGCCACAACAGTGAGAGGCCTGCGTACCTAAAAAAAAAATTTTTTTTTTAATTTAAAGAGTACTGGGAGAATGAATCTAAAAGAGGTATCTTTGAGAGTGGAGAGAAATAGTATTGTCTAGGACTAGAAGTTTAGGGCTTAGTTTAAAAACAGGGAATATGCCCGAAGGTGCTCTTTAATGAAGCGCCAGGTGGGTTCAGCAGATGTTGGCCAGGATACTTACATGAACCACTTTAGACTGGACAGCTCTGGGTGTCTCCTGAATTGATTTCTCTATTTCACTTGAGTTTTCACGGTGCTTTGTCACCTTCTAAAGTTATATTAGCCAACAGTAAGAGAATTTAACCTAGAAGATGTGGTGTCAGAATTGCTTACTGTCCTTTGGTACTTTTATTCCAGGAAAATTGTTGAGAGATCTGGAATATAAAACAAGTGAGCATCTGGAGGGGATAGTGGCTGAAGTTTGCTAATTGCAGCTTTCCTATGAAGCTCCATTACTTACGGGTCAGCTCTTTCGTTTTAAAGAGGAAGGTCTTCGTGTGACTAATGTATACAAATTCTTTATCCCAAGAATTCAGATTTCAAACCCACAAACCTTTCCCCAGATTTGTGCAGCTGCAGTGATCTCAGTCCTTACCGTTTTGCCCTCTCAAGTCTCATCACACTGCCTGTGCCCTTGAATTTTCTGTGTTCTCTTCATTTTCCAGATATGGTTGCTAATCGTATGAGCACAAGGTCACAAGCAGTTTCTGGCCTGCTCCCCTGAGGAGTCCACCCCCATTGTCATAAAGGCCCCAGAACCTATGGGATAAATCTCAATTGCTGTCTCTTGTGATGCCACACCTTCGTCTCCTTGTCCCCACAATGAGGATCATCCTGATTCCCAGACAGCCAAAGGCTACCTCTCAGTGTTTCCAAATGGGAAGAGCATGATATTCACTGGCTTGTGGATGAACACAAAGCAGCATGGTCAGCGATTTGATCCGGAGCCTGGTGTGCTGGGCAGTAAGGGCTTCACGCGGGGCAAAGTGTATCAGGAAGTGACAGTGGACAGGATCTGGTAGGGAGCCGGGGAGGAAGAAGAAGCAGTGAAATACGGGGGTGGAAGCAGAGGTGTGTTTGGCAGTGGCTATCTTGGTGGATTTCTAGGCATCCTTGATGGGTCTAGCTCTCCTGGATATAGAGGTGAGAAGGAGCAGTCGGAGGGGAATGGTCGCAGGACAATGGAATGTGGCCAGAATTCTGCCTGCTGAGGGCGGCAGGAGAGTCAGTGGTGAGAAGAGGGTTTCTCAGCTTCACCCCCGAGGAGGGGTTCTGGACTCCGCAGCTGTCTTCAGCTGGGGTCTATATACGCACCGGCCCTGAGCCTTGCCAGATCCTGTCCTACTGTCCAAGGCTGACTGGAGCTGCTCTGGATTATGAGGGTGGGAAGGTAACCTTTACCAATGCCAGAACTCAAGAGTTTCTCTTTGAATTCTCAGCTTCCTTCACTGGGAGAATTTCCCCTTTCCTGTGGCTTGACTGCATGAGATCCAGACTTACGCTGAGACCCTGAGAGGAGATGTCCTGGGCACAGCCCTGGGTGTTTGCATTGATCCTCTGCTCCTTTACCTCATTCCCAACTCGCTGCCTCAGCTGGGTGGTCCTGCTGGGTTTCTGAATGTGCTTAGATGACTGGAGCCTTACGGTAGTCAGGACTCTCTTGTCCTCACCGCTTTGTCTCTAAAATGGGAGTAGTAACGCTTGATCTGCTTTCTCTACAAGGGAATGGGTGAAATGTCTTTAAAGTACTTATTAAAATGCGTGTTAATTATTAATTTTTCTCTTCAGTTGCCTTTGATTTGGTTCTTCACCTGCCACGGAGACAAAGGTATGAGAACGAGTGACTATATCATAGGACTGCAGCCCCTGCCACGAATAGGAATTGATTATAACATCCATATCCATTTCTAGAGCACCTTTTCTGTCACATAATTTCTCCTGCCATCCTTCTAAGCAGCTGAGGAAACAGTAAATGTTTTGCAACTCATACCTGCTTACCATTGACACATTATGAGACTTGAGATATCTGGAGTGGGAATTGGTTTATTTCTTTCTGTTATGCTCTGATAATTTTTGCAATAAGAAGGGGGGAGTGGAAGCCATGTGAGGTTCAGGTGTATATGAGTTTTTGGAAGTCACTTGGACCTGAAGTTCAGTCTTATGTCAGCTGTGTTTTGAGGTGGTAGAAATAGATACTTAGCTTAATATTAAATTAGTAGTCTTAAGTATAAGCAGAAGAAAACAAACTTGGCTAATTTTAGAAAAAGGATATTTATTAAACATTACTGGGGCTTGTAGAGTGTAAAGAGGGAGGGATATGTGTGCCTACCTGCTTGCAAATTCTGCCCCAAGAGAGCTGGGAGTCACTGTGGGCGCTGCAGTGAGAAGGAGGAGCAGCTGGGGGGTCGCAGGTGTTGAGAGGATGGTTGGGGTTGGCAGCACCTAAACAGAACATACCACGCATGAGGACAAGCTAGTGGAGAGCGGGTGTGATCTGGTGGGGATCAGAGGAGGAAGAAGTAATGAACACACACAGGGGTGGAGCCAGAGCTGGGTTTGGCAGCAGCTATCCTGGTGGATTCATAGACCCAGCTGATGGGTATAGTTCTCCTGGACATAGAGATGAGAATGAAGAGTTGAGGAGGGAATGGTCTCAGGAAATTAGTGGATAGAACAGGCCGTAGTTCTTCATGTAAGTAACTCCTAAAGAAAAATCTGGCATAAGTGCACCAGATTGCCAGAGAATAGGATGCCTGCCTGTACCCCAGAAACATTAAAGGTTAGGAAAGCGTGCTTTTGGCTTCTGTAATGAGAGGTGGTCTCATCAAGACTCATGTCGTTTAGCATTCTCAAGACATGGGAGCAGATGCTAGTTGCCTAAGAAGAACGTCCCTTATTTAAATTGCTGGGTTCAAGAGATGTGGGTATACTTGCTCTGATAGCTCAGTTGTATAAGAATGTTTTGTCAAAAAAATATGACCAAACAACAGAAGATTCCTATACCCTATAGCTGTATCTATCAATAAAAGCAAGTACAAGTCGAGTGCTGACGTTGTATGTTCAGATCCTCACTATAGAAGGGACAAAGCAACGTGCAAACAGATTTTTTCTATATGGTGAGTGGCCAAAGGTTTTAACTATTATATTCAATGACAGTGCAGTCCATGTTTCACTTACAGGACTGAAGGGAACAGATTTTATAGGTTAAGGATGTAGATAGAGGATGTTGCAGTGCTTTTGGTTAGAAGTAATTATGAGATGAAATGTGAGTAATTACTAAAGAACAGGGTCAGAATTTAGCAAGACAATGTTGAAACTGTTCCTCCTTAGAATGTTTCTTAAGTCAAAGATTAATGTTAATAAGATACTTAATAGACAGATAAATAGAAAAGAAGTCAGAAAAAAGAAGCCAAGAAAAGAAATTATGTCTGATAGTAGAACCACAGGAAGAGTCCTCTGGGGATTCCAGATTCTGTGCCAAGAGAGTGACTCTGAGGGCCCGCCCTTCTCTCAGGACAACTAAGGCATCCAGTCTCTCCAGGTATGGAGGGGAAGACAATCCCCGAAGTAACTGATTAGCAGTTCCCTTTGACCCCGGCGGCAGCAATGGGCACTATACTCTGGGCGACTTTCTCTCTCTCAGGCCTTGCTCTCTGCCTCACCCTCAATCTGTCTGGAGGTCTGACTCCAGCTTTTCTGAGTTACTCGGCCCCCACAAAGGTCAGGACGAAAAATGGTGTTCTCCAACCCAGAAACCTGGAGCCTCTTACTCTGAGTTGTCTCAACCTGAACTTACAGCTATCCAAGGAACAGGAGATTATCCCAGACCTCACGTCCAGGCTGGTGTCTTTCTCCCCCCAACTCAACTGTCTTGTCTGTTCCCAGGATGGTCACATGAGTGCTGCTGGAATGTCCCATGAGGGTTGCAAGATGTCTGAATTTTCTGATTCATCCCCTCGTATTCCCCCAAAGACACATGCAACCCACCACTCTATCTCTGACCGTGAGGTCACCCTAAGAACATGGGCCCTGGGCTTCTACCTTGTAGAATAACACTGATCTGGCAGCATGACGGGGAGAACCCAACTCATGGCACAGAGCTTCTAGATAGAGAAAAATATACCATGATAACACTAGTCTAATGAAAGCAAGAGTAGCTATATTGATTTCAGACACAGCAGACTTCAACACATGGAAGGTTATCAGAAATAGCAAGAAAGGCGTCACATACTGATAAAAGAGTCAATTCTCCAAAAAGACATAACAATCTTTACTGTGAATGCACCTAACAACAGAGGGTCAAACGATGTGAGGCAAAAACTGATAGAATTGATAAGACAAATAGATGAATCCAATCTTTTAGTTGGAGACTTCAACATCCCTCCCTCCGAAATGGACAGAGCAAGCAGGCAGAAAATCAGCAAGGACATAATTGAACTCAAAACACTATCAATCAACTGGATATAATCAATATCTATAGACTACTTCAGCCAACAACAGCAGAATACACAGTCTTCTTAAGCTCACA
Organism: Grampus griseus; assembly: GCF_964374135.1. Classification (NCBI taxonomy): domain Eukaryota; kingdom Metazoa; phylum Chordata; class Mammalia; order Artiodactyla; family Delphinidae; genus Grampus; species Grampus griseus. The sequence continues at coordinate 22,537,468 of NC_139004.1, forward strand.
TTAAACATTCACAAAGATACACCACATTCTGGGCCATAATTCACACCTCAACAAAATTTTTTTAAAATAAATTTATTTATGTTATTTCTGGCTGCGTTGGGTCTTCCTTGCTGTGCACGGGCTTTCTCTAGTTGCAGCAAGCGGAGGGCACACTTCATTGTGGTGCACGGGCTTCTCATTGTGGTGGCTTCTCTTGTTGCAGAGCACGGGCTCTAGGCACACAAGCTTCAATAGTTCTGGCTCACGGGCTCGAGAGTGCAGGCTCAGTAGTTGTGGCACACGGGCTTACTTGCTCCTCGGCATGTGGGATCTTTCCAGACCAGGGATCGAACCCGTGTCCCCTGCATTGGCAGGCGGATTCTTAACCACTGCTCCACCAGGGAAGTCCCCACTTAACAAATTTGGAAGATTAGAAGTCATACAGAGCCTGAACCAAGATGGAGGAGTAGAAGGACATGCTCTCACTCCCTCTTTGAGAATACCAGAATCACAACTAGCTGCTGGACAATCACTGATAGGAAGACCCTGGAACTCACCAAAAAAGATATCCCACATCCAAAGACAAAGGAGAAGCCACAATAAGATGGTAGGAGGGACACAATCACAGCAAAATCAAATCCCATAACCGCAGGGTGGGCGACTCACAGACTGGAGAACACTTATACCACAGAAGTCCACCCACTGGATTGAAGGTTCTGAGCCCCACATCAGTCTTCTCAACCTGGGGTTCCGGCAATGGGAGGAGGAATTCCTAGAGAAACAGACTTTGAAGTCTAGTGGGATTTGATTGCAGGACTTTGACAGGACTGGGTAAAAAAGAGACTCCACTCCTGCAGGGCACACACAAAGTGATGTGTGCATCAGGACCTGGGGGAAGGAGCAATGACCCCATAAGAGACTGAACCCGACCTACCTGCTAATGTTGGAGGGTCTCCTGCAGAGGTGGGGGGTGGCTCTTGCTCACCGTGGGGACAAGAACACTGGCAGCAGAAGTTCTGGCAAGTATTCCTTGGCATGAGCCCTCCCAGAGTCTGCCATTAGCCCTACCAAAGAGCCCAGGTAGGCTCCAGTGTTGGGTTGCCTCAGGCCAAACAACCAACAGGGAGGGAACCCAGCCCCCCCCATCAGCAGTCAAGGGGATTAAAGATTTACTGAGCTCTGCCCACCAGAGCAAGACCCAACTCTACCCACCACCACCCCCTCCCATCAGGAAACCTGCACAAGCCTCTTAGACAGACTCATCCACCAGAGGGCAGGCAGCAGAAACAAGAAGAACTACAATCCTGCAGCCTGTGGAACAAAAACCACATTCACAGAAAGATAGACAAGACGAAAAGGCAGAGGGCTATGGACCAGATGAAGGAACAAGATAAAACCCCAGAAAAACAACTAAATGAAGTGGAGATAGGCAACCTTCCAGAAAAAGAATTCAGAATAATGATAGTGAAGATGATCCAGGACCTCGGAAAAAGAATGGAGGCAAAGATAGAGAAGATGAAAGAAATGTTTAACAAAGACATAGAAGAATTAAAGAACAACAAAAAGAGATGAACAATACAATAACGGAAATGAAAACTACACTAGAAGGAATCAATAGCAGAATAACTGAGGCAGAAGAACGGTTAAGTGACGTGGAAGACAGAATGGTGGAATTCACTGCTGCAAAACTGAATAAAGAAAAAAGAATGAAAAGAAATGAAGACAGCCTAAGAGACCTCTGGGACAATATTAAATGCAACAACATTCGCATTATAGGGGTCCCAGAAGGAGAAGAGAGAGAGAAAGGACCCGAGAAAATATTTGAAGAGATTATAGCCAAAAACTTCCCTAACATGGGAAAGGAAATAGCCACCCAAGTCCAGGAAGTGCTGTGAGTCTCCTGTAGGATAAACACAAGGAGAAACACGCCAAGACACATAGTAATCAAACGGGTAAAAATTAAAGACAAAGAAAAATTATTGAAAGCAGCAAGGGAAAAATGACAAATAACATACAAGGTAACTCCCATAAGGTTAACAGCTGATTTCTCAGCAGAAACTCTGCAAGTCAGAAGGGAGTGCCATGATATATGTAAAGTGATGAAAGGGAAGAGCCTACAACCAAGATTACACTACCTGGCAAGGATCTCATTCAGATTCAATGGAGAAATCAAAAGCTTTACAGACAAGCAAAACCTAAGAGAATTCAGCACCACCAAACCAGCTCAACAACAAATGCTAAAGGAACTCCCTAAGTCGGAAACACAAGAGAAGAAAAGGACCAACAAAAACAAACCCCAAAAAATTAAGAAAATCGCCATAGGAACATACAAGTCAATAATTGCCTTAAACGTGAATGGATTAAATGCTCCAACCAAAAGACACAGGCTTGCTGAATGGATACAAAAACAAGAACACATATATGTTGTCTACAAGAGACCCACTTCAGAACTAGGGACACATACAGACTGAAAGCGAGGGGATGGAAAAAAGATATTCCATGCAAATGGAAATCAAAAGAAAGCTGGAGTAGCAATATTCATATCAGATAAAATAGACTTTAAAATAAAGAATGTTACAAGAGACAAGGAAGGACACTACATCATGATCAAGGGATCAATCAAAGAAGAAGATATAACAATTATAAATATATATGCACCCAACATAAGAGCACCTCAATAAATAAGGCCACTGCTAACAGCTGTAAGAGAGGAAGTCGACAGTAACACAATAGTGGGGGACTTTAACACCTCACTTACACCAATGGACATATCATCCAAAATGAAAATAAATAAGGAAACACAAGCTTTAAATGACACAATAGACCAGTTAGATTTAATTGATATTTATAGGACATTCCATGCAAAAACAACAGATTACACTTTCTTCTCAAGTGCTCACGGAACATTCTCCAGGATAGATCACATCTTGGGTCACAAATCAAGCCTCAGTAAATTTAAGAAAATTGAAAGCATATCAAGCATCTTTTCTGACCACAACACTATGAGATTAGAAATGAATTACAGGGGAAAAAATGTAAAAGACACAAACACATGGAGGCTAAACACTACATTGCTAAATAACCAAGAGATCACTGAAGAAATCAAAGAGGACATCAAAAAATACCTAGAGACAAATGACAATTAAAACACGACAATCCAAAACCTATGGGATGCAGCAAAAGCAGTTCTAAGAGGGAAGTTTATAGCTATACAAGCCTAACTCAAGAAACAATAAAAATCTCAAATAAATAATCTAAACTTACACCTAAAGGAACTAGAGAAAGAAGAACAAACAAAACCCAAAGTTAGCAGAAGGAAAGAAATCATAAAGATCAGAGCAGAAATAAATGAAATAGAAAAAAATAAAAGAATAGCAAAGATCGATAAAACTAAAAGCTGGTTCTTTGAGAAGATAAACAAAATCAATAAACCATTAGCCAGACTCATGAAGAAAAAGAGGGAGAGGACTCACACCAATAACATTAGAAATGAAAAAGGAGAAGCTACAACAGACACTGCAGAAATATAAAGCATCCTAGGAGACTACTACAAGCAACTCTATGCCAATAAAATGGACAACCTGGAAGAAATGGACAAATTCTTAGAAAGGTATAACCTTCCAAGACTGAACTAGGAAGAAATAGAAAATATGAACAGACCAATCACAAGTAAGGAAATTGAAACTGTGATTAAAAGTCTTCCAACAAACAAAAGCCCAGGACCCAGATGGCTTCCCAGGTGAATTCTATCAAAAATTTAGAGAAGAGCTAACACTCATCCTTCTCAAACTCTTCCAAAAAATTGTGGAGGAAGATGCACTTCCACACTCATTCTGTGAGGCCACCATCACCCTGATAGCAAAACTAGACAAAGATACTACAAAAAAAGAATATTACAGGCCAATATCACTGATGAATATAGATGCAAAAATCCTCAACAAAATACTAGCAAACAGAATCCAACAACACATTAAAAGGATCATACACCATGATCAAGTGGGATTTATCCCAGGGATGCAAGGATTCTTCAATACATGAAATCAATCAATGTGACACACCATAATAAACAAATTGAAGAATAATAACCATACGATCATCTCAATAGATGCAGAAAAAGCTTTTGACAAAATTCAACACAACACCCTTTATGATAAAAACTCTCCAGAAAGTGGGCATAGAGGGAACCTACCTCAACATAATAAAGACCATATACAACAAACCCACAGGAAACATCATTCTCAATGGTGAAAACCTGAGAGCATTTCCTCTAAGATCAGGAAAAAGACAAGGATGTCCACTCTCACCAGTATTATTCAACATAGTTTTGGAAGTCCTAGCCCCGGCAATCAGAGAAGAAAAAGGAATACAAATTGGAAAAGAAGAAGTAAAACTGTCACTGTTTGCAGATGACAGGATACTATACATAGAGAATCCTAAAGATGCCACCAGAAAACTACTAGAGCTAATTAATGAATTTGGTAAAGTTACAGGATACAAAATTAATACACAGAAATCTCTTGCATTCCTATACAATACTGATGAAAAATCTGAAAGAGAAATTAAGGAAACACTCCCATTTACCATTGCAACAAAAAGAATAAAATACCTAGGAATATACCTACCTAGGGAGACAAGAGACATGTATGCAGAAAACTATAAAACACTGATGAAAGAAATTAAAGATGATGGCAACAGATGGAGAGAAATACCATGTTCTTGAATTGGAAGAATCAATATTGTGAAAATGACTATACTACCCAAAGCAATCTACAGATTCAATGCAATCCCTATCAAATTACCAGTGGCATTTTTTACAGAACTAGAGCAAAACATCTTAAAATTTGTATGGAGACACAAAAGACCCCCAATAGCCAAAGCAGACTTGAGGGGAAAAAACGGAGCTGGAGGAATCAGACCCCCTGACTTCAGACTATACTACAAAGCTACAGTAATCAAGACAATATGGTACTGGCACAAACACAAACACAGATCAACGGAACAAGACAGAAAGCCCAGAGGTAAGCTCGAGGGAGGAGATATGGGGATATATGTATACATATAGCTGATTCACTTTGTTATACTGCAGAAACTAACACACCACTGTAAAGCAATTATACTCCAATAAAGATGTTAAAACGAAAAATGGGGCTGGGACAACTGGACGTGCACATGCGAAAAAAAAAAACAGAATCTAGATGTAGACCTTACACCCTTCACAAAATTTAAATCAAAATGGACCACAGACCTAAAGGTAAAATGCAAAAGTGTAAAACACCTAGAAGTAACATAGGAAGAAACCTAGATTACCTAGAGTATGGCAGTGACTTTTTAGACAAAACACCAAAGGCACAATCCATAAAAGAAACAAGTGATAAGCTGGACTTCATTGAAATGAAAAATATCTGCTCACAGAAAGGCAATGTCAAGAGAATGAGAAGACAAGACACAGACTGGGAGAAAAATTTGCAAAAGACGCATCTGTTAAAGAACTCTTATTCAAAATAGGCAAAGAACACTTACACCTCAACAATAAGAAAACAGTCTCATTTAAAAATGGGCCAAAGGGACTTCCCTGGTGGCACAGTGGTTAAGAATCCGCCTGCCAATGAAGAGAACACGGGTTCAATCCCTGGGCCGGGAAGATTCCACATGCCACGGAGCAACTAAGCCCGTGCGCCACATCTATTGAGCGTGCACTCTAGAGCCCGTGAGCCACAACTACTGAGCCCACGTGCTGCAACTACTGAAGCCCGTGTGCCTAGAGCCCGTGCTCCACAACAAGAGAAGCCACTGCAATGAGGAGCCCACGCACTGCAACAAAGAGTAGCCCCCGCTCGCCACAACTAGAGGAAAGCTTGCGCGCAGCAATGAAGACCCAAATGCAGCCAAAAAACAAAAAAAGTACCAAAGACCTTAATAGACACCTTACCAAAGAAGATATACACATGGCACATAAGCATATGAAAAGATGTTCCCATTTTATGTCATCATGGAAATGCATATTAAAACAATGAGATACTACTACGCACGCATTGGAATGGCCAAAATCCAGAACACTAAGAAGACCAAATGCTGGAGAGGATGTGGAATAACAAGAACTCTCATTCATTGCTGGTGGGAAGGCAAAATGGTACAGCTACTTTGGAAGACGGTTTGGCAGTTTTTTACAAAACTAAATACATGTACTCTTACCAGACAATCCAGCAGACAATCCAGCGGTTGTGTTCCTTGGTATTTACCTAAAGGAGTTAAAAACCTGTCTACACAAAAATCTGCATATGAATATTTATAGCACTTTTATTCATAATTGTCAAAACTCGGAAGCAACTCAGACATCCATCGGTAGGTGAAGGGATAAATAAACTGTGGTACATCCAGACAATGGGATATTATGCAGTGTCAAAAAGAAATGAACTAGCAAGACTTGTAAAGACTTGGAGGAACCTTAAATGCATACTACCATGTGAAAGAAGCCAATCTGAAAAATCTATATACTGTATGATTCCAAGCATATGACATTGTGGAAAAGGCAAAACTCTGGAGACAGTAAAAAGATGTGTTGCCAGGGGTTGGGGAGTGAGGGGAGGAATAAGTAGGCAGAAAATAGAGGATTTTTAGGGTAGTGAAACACTCTGTCTGATACTATAATAATGGACACATGTTCCTATACATTTGTCCAAACCCACAGAATGTAGAGTTCCAAGAGTGAATCATAATATAAACTACGGACTGTGGGTGATGATGATGTGTCAGTGTAGGTTCATCAGCGGTACAAACGCACCACTCTGCAGGGGACATTGATAATGGGGCATGCTATGCATGTATGGGGGCAGGGAGTATATGGGAAATCTCTGTATATCCCCCTCAATCTTGCTGTGCACTTAAAACTACTCTACAAGGGCTTCCCTGGTGGCGCAGTGGTTGAGAGTCTGCCTGCCGATGCAGGGGACACGGGTTCGTGCCCCGGTCCGGGAGGATCCCACATGCCGCGGAGCGACTGGGCCCGTGAGTCATGGCCGCGGAGCCTGCGCGCCTGGAGCCTGTGCTCCGCAGTGGGAGAGGCCACAACAGTGAGAGGTCCGTGTACCGCAAAAAAAAAAAACAAAAAACAAAAAAAACTACTCTATAAAAATAAAGTCTTAATAATATGTGAACGAGTGTTATCTAAATATCCAGCATCACAGAAAAGTCTGCCTTCTTGTGAGAGGACTCTTTCACTTACAAGTTAACAAAAGTCGAATTAATCTATCTTTGGCAAAAGAGGTTTAACATGTTGATTTACCAGGGAAGGCCGGGGGTGAGGCCAGTTAGATACATGATTGGACCCGGAGACTCAAACTTGTCATCAGACCTCAATTTCTCTTCTCTTTCACTGTTCCTGGGGAAGACAGACAATATGATCTCTAAGCCCCTCACATTACCCACTTTCACAACTTTAGCAGAAAGATAAACATCTTTCTCACACTGACCATACATAAAGTACTGGAGAGGAAAGACTACCCTTGGACCAGTCCCTGTTGCTAGGTGGATGTGGTACAACGTGGTAATCTGACTTGTCAGGCCTGAGTCATGTGATTTCCTCATCCCTCGGTTCATTATATTTCCTAAGTTATTTAAGGTCATGCTGATTATTAAACCATGTAACGATTAAACAAAATGACTTTTGCAAATTCTCAGAAACATAAGAAAATAAGTGAGAACATTAACTATTAGAACTGCTGGGTGTCCTTTTATTTCCTCTCCTTTATATTTCTACCTAGCCTTTTGCCTCTTCCATTCCCCAAATTACCTAGAAGACTGGGCTACCTTTCTGGCATCATAATTTTGTCCTGTATTCCTGTGGGATGAACACAAAATCCCTTGGACCTCAGCTCTGATCTCTGCACTCCTGGCTACAGCCCTGTGAGATGCCACACTTTCAGGTGGTTGCCAGAGTCCCCCTTGTGGTGAGCACACTTCTAAGATGTGATTCCCATCTCCTGGTGTTCATGCACTTGTGTAATTCCCACCTTTGGAGTATAAGCTGGACCTAGTGACTCATTTGTAATAAAGAGAATACAGTGAAGTGATAGAATTTTATGATCACCAGGGCACAGGGAATGAGGTCAGCTGTTCAAACCAGTTGGGGGAAGCACACACTACTCACGGAATCTGAGGCGGAATGACCCTGCACTCCTTTTCTACCTGAGGGGTTAATCCTCTAGATTTCCACCTCCACAGTCCCTCTCATCAGACAGGGTGATGAGGAGGTGACCAGCAGTGATTCTGGTCCTAGGTAGGATGAGCAGGAGGTCTGGTCCGCAAGGAGGACAGGAAGTGAAGAAACAAGGACTGCCAAATCTGACACCCGGTGACCCAAACACTTCCCTAGGCCAGACCCCATGGCTAGAAAGATGAGGAGGGTAACAATCTCCAATCTCCCTGTGCTGCCCCCTCTGGCCCAGTTCTCCCTTTCTCTAACTCACAGTAATGTCCCAAGAGCCCACAGAGGTGACACGAAATATATCTCTGCTCATCTCCAGAACAGACCACCATGGCCACACACTCCTGGGAAGTCCTACTCTCTCGATATGTATTAATTCAGTATGTGCAGCAGAAACCCAAAAAACAGTGGTCTCACAGGATGGAAGCTAGTGTGTGGCTCCCATGACAGTGAGGCAGGCAGTTCCAGGGCTGCTAGGGTGGCTCTGCACCACGAGGATGTCCAAGCATCCAGGTCTCCTTGACCTTTGTTTTCTGCTGTCCCTGGGATGTTGCCCTTATCAGCACGACTCAACATACCTAAGACCATGTCATTGGTCCATGAGCAACCAGCGAAAGCAGGAGAGAAGGGAAAGTCTCATTGTGTATCTCCATCAGAGCTCTTGGGGGACCAAGTGCATCATCAATGAGCAGTAATATTTTGATAGGAATCTTTTTCTGAGCAGTAAGTTTCAATAGTGGGCTGACAACCTTTAGTCCACCATGTTGTAAACAGATGTACTCTCATCTAGGCTTTGTTGTTCTATTTACAGATCACAGGCAGAGTAGATTTAGCATAAACCTTAAAGGGCCTGCGATTTGAGGAATGGAAAATAAGCACTGGCTTCAAGTTTAAGTCACCAGCTGCATTAGCCCCTAACAAGAGAGTCAGCCTGGCCTTTGAAGTTTTGAAGCCAGGTATTGACTTCTCCTCTCTAGCTATGGAAGTCCTAGATGGCATCTTCTTCCAATAGAAGGCTGTTTCATCTATACAGAAAATTTGTTATTTAGTGTAGCTGCCTTAATAATGGTCTTAGCTAGACCTTCTGGATAACTTGCTGCAGCTTCTACGTCAGCACGTGCTGCTTCACCTCGCATTTCCATGTTACAGAGACGGCTTCTTTCCTTAAACCTCATGAACCAACCTCTGCTAGCTTTAAACTTTTCTTCTGCAGCTCCTCACCTTCTCGGCCTTCATAGAATTGAAGAGAGTTAGGGCCTTGCTGTGGTTTGGAATTTGGCTGAAGAGAATGCTGTGGGTGGTTTGATCTTCTATTCAGAACACTAAAACTTTCTCCATATCAGCGATAAGGCTGTTTTGCATTCTCACCATTCGTGTGCTCACTGGAGTAGCACTATTTATTTTCTTCAAGAACTGCTCCTTTGCTTTCACAACTTGCCTAACTGTTTGGTGCAAGAGGCCTAGCGTTCAGCCTATCTAGGCTTTTGACATGCCTTCCTCACTAAGCTTAATCATTTCTAGCTTTTGATTTAAAGTGAAACATGTGCTACTCTCCTTTCACTTGATCATTTAGAAGCCATTGCACGGTTTTTAATTGGCTTAATTTCCATGTTGTTGTGTCTCAGGGAATCGGGGGGCCTGAGGAGAGGGAGAGAGATGAGGGAACGTCTGGTCGGTGGAGCAGTCAGAACACACACAGATTTATCCATAAGTTTGTTGTCTTCTATGGGAGTGGTTCCTGGTGCCCTCAAACAATTACAATAATAACATCAAAGATCACTGATCACAGACCAGCATAATAAATATAATAATAATGAAAAGTTTGAAATATTGTGAGAATTACCAAACTCTGATACAGTGTATGGTCAGGCCACTCAGGACGGCTGTTCTCCTGTTCTCTTGTACATCCCCTGTCCCACCAAGGCCTGCTCCACCTACACATGACTGACCTGCTACATACTTGCCCCTAGCCCTAGCTGGTGATTGTTCTTATCAGGGAGGATGTGAGGGGTGTGCCCTCTACTGGTTTCCCTGGTAACTAATGAGCCCACCTGATGTCAATTCCCCTATAACTGGTAATATACCCCCTGGCCCCCGCACACGGCCGGGTGTCGCTCCAGGATCTTGCTTCAGACGTGTGAGCTTCCCCATCCATTACACCACTGATGCCTTTGTTGCTGACTCCGAGCCTTTCTTCTGTCTTGAAGCTGGGCAAGCACAGGCCTTGTAGGCCTGCGGGGTGCAGCCCAACACACAGAGACATGAAGTGAGCAAATGCTGTTGGAAAAGTGGCGCTGATGACTTGCTCACTGCAGGGTTGGCACAAACCTTCAATTAGTAAAAAATGCAGTATCTTCAAAATGCAATAAAATGCGGTACACCTGCACAGGTCGACACCAATTACTTAGTTGAAACTTTGTCTAAAACTCTAGGAAGGGAGGAGTGAAATCAAAGTGTCTATTTCAGCTCCTTGGGGGAAGGTATAAGATTACAGTGGGTAAAACTATTGTTTCCTTCCCTTTTCTGGAGCTCTCCCATCTCTCCCAGGCTGGCCATTCTGTGTAGCAGGAGACAGATGATCGCAGGCAAAACCCAGGCTTTTTCTCCCACCCTCCCGTCCTTCTTTCCTTACCATTAATATTGCGATCATCAGATTACAATATTCCCATGTTTGGATTTCCCCTGCGACCCCATTCACTCAACTCTGACTCTACCGCGGGCACCGTCAGACCCCACAGGTTAGTGCTCAGTCCTGCACGCCCGCCCCCTCCTTAAGATGCCAATCTCGAGTCCAGGTTGTCACCTGTCTTTCTGACCGACTGGCTACAGATTGGATGTTCTAATGATCCCCCACTCGGGTTTGATTAATTTGCTAGAGCGGCTCACGGAACTCACAGGAACACTTTCCTTACTTGACTACTGGGTGTAACTCTGGAACAGCCAGACGGAGGAGACACAAAGGGCAAGTGTGTGGGAAGTGTGTGGAGCTTCCGTGTCCTCTCCGATTGGGACACTCTCCCCAAATCTCCGTGTATTCACCAGCGTGGAGGCTCTCTGAACCTCATCATTTTGGGGTGTTATGGAGGCTTCATTAAATAGGCACGATTGATTACATCATGGGCCATTGCAGTAGCTGAAACCGCCAGCCCCTCTCAGCTCCCAGGACGTGGGGGATGCGGTGGTACCGGAAATTCCAACTGCCTATTAACATGGTTGCTTCTCCTGGTAACCAGCCCCCATCCTTAGGTTCAGTCCAAAAGCCAACCTTTAACATAACAAAACACACCTCTGTGGCTCTCATCACTTAGGAGATTCGAAGGATTTTAAGAGTTCTGTGCCAGAAATATAAAATTAGGAAAATGAATGAATTTGTTTTCTTCCAAGTGTACGGGTTTATTGAGGGCATGGGGGTCTACAGGACAGCCCCAGGTGCCTGTGGAGAAGGCCCGCCATCGGCCTGGAGGGCCGCGGCCCCGGGGGCAGCCGGGGATGGGGTCTCCAAAACCTGGGTTTACTTGAAAGTGTGACTCTCCGCTCCACCGCGCCCAAAGCCTCTGGGTCCGAACATGGCCCAGTAGCAGGGTTGGTTGCAGTAGGGCTTGCCTTCATGCTCAGTGTGTCCCCTCCCCCTGAGGTCAGCGTCTTTCCACATTTCTCACACTTCAGGCAAGGCCATGCCAGTCCTTCCCCAGGACGTCATCCGCTCAGCCAAGTACACCTCCCTGTCACACTTGGGGCACTTGGGCACGGTGGCGCCGGGTCCGGGGCGGGTGGCTGGGCGGGAGCACACCGGAGCGCGGGACTCGGAAAACGAATACGTTTAAATTCAATTTATAATAGCATCAGGATAAAATATTTAGGTATCAATTTAAAGAAAGTGCGCCACATAAGTACACTGAAATTATATAGTTTTGCTTAGCGTTTCAATCTCTTTGGTAAAGTATTCCTTCTGTTCGTTCATAGTATTCCTGAGCTCGTTATACTGCCTTTCTGAATTTTCTTGTCGCTTGTGGCGTTTCCTCATGAGCTGTTTTGAAATCTCTATCAGTTATGTCACAGTATTCCATGACCTTAAGTTTGGTTTCTGGAGAACTGTCCTTTACTTTTCGTGATGCAGTGTTACTGTGGTTCTTCGTGTGCTTGCTGTGCTGTTCCTCTGCCAGCACTGGTGAAGTGGGGAGCACTTTTCTGCTTCATTCTAACCATTCAACAAATTAGAGAGCAGAGGCTTTTCGCTTCTCTTCCAGGAGGTGGCGCTAGAGCACAGGTTTGGGGTTCTACTACCTGCGTTACCTGCTTGGGAGAGTTGGCACTTTCCACCCCCATCAGGGGTGTGGTCCCATGCCCTCTTATTGCTTCTTGTGCCTCCAGGGATTTTGCTGCCTTGTTGCTGCCTGTGCCACTGGCATCACTGCCTGTGACCTGGGATAGTGGGCTCTTCCCTCGTGTCCGGGATCCCCTGAACCACGGGGGAAGAGGGGGGCGTGGGTAGCTGGGGTGGTGCAGGCACCTCTGCCATGTCCCGTGCTGTAAGGTTCTCCGGCTCTGCTGCTGCCAGTGGGTGGCTGGAGGGGCCAAAGTCATGGGCGTCTCAGGGGCTGGTGGCTGGGGCCCCAGGACCCACTTCTGCTGCTGCCTAGTTACCTGGGGCCCTGGGCACTGCTGAGGCTGGAAGGCTGGATTCCTGTGTCCTGTTGCGGCTGCTACTGGGTGTTCTGGGGCTTCCAGCTCAGTGGCTGCAGGTGGAGAACAGGATCGCAGGCTCCGCCTCTGCTCTTCCCTCGGTTCTGCCTCGTCTCTGTGTCCCAGCCCACCCACCTTTCCATGCACACTGGGTGGCATTCTCCGGAGTCCTGGTGTGTTGGGCAGAGTCACCTGTGGTGTGTCGTGGATGTTTCCTGGTTGCAGATGGAAGGGGGGAGAGACAAAGGCAGCTTTTCACTCCTCCGTGTGGCTGATGTGTCTCCTCCAGGTCGCAGTTTTATGTCCAGAATCTGCCGATCCTGTTCAGCTGGAAGCCTGGCTCAGCTGCAGCCTGTGGGGCCCTGGGGAGCCTCCCCTACCCCTGACCCCGAAGTCCTGGGTCAACATCAGCGCCAGAAATTAGATCTGAGTCCAGGACCACAGAGCCTTTAAATTCAGGCTGGGAAGTGGCTGGAGGGATCCAGACAGCAGGTCCCTGTCTATTATTAGGTCCACGGAGGGGAAGAAGAGGCAGGACACTGGGGTGTCCTGGGCTCTCGGGACTGGGGAGGAGAGGAGAGGACCCTTGAGGCTTCAAACGGTGGCGGATTTCATGCCTGGACAGGAGGGGCCATGCTTGGTGTCCTTGGGTACGGTGTTGGGACGCCTGGGTCCTGTAGGTCTGGGGAGGGGGGAGGTGGTTTTTGTGTCTCAGGGAAATGTTAGGGGGACCCCCGGCCCAGACTCATGGCTGATCTCCTTGTCCCACTGTGGTCTCCAGGCTCCACTCCATGACCTGTCCTCTGCTCTCCTGTCCTCTGCTCTCCACCTCCACCAGCTGGGCCCGTCTTTTTCCAAAGGTCTTTAGCCAGTCTTTTTGGCACGGTGGTCACCGCTGTCTCAGCTCACAGGGAGACGATGTCCAGGTAGCCCCGGGCTGTGAGCTGGGATGGACTCTCCCTTCCTTGAGTCTCCCTGCTGCCCCCAGCACCATGTGTGTGTAGGGTGGAGTGAGGACTGGGGGTGAGGCTATTTCTCTGGAAGAGAGGAATTCCTTTAACCACCTCCCCTCTCTCCTTTTCTCTTTTCTCTTTCTTCCAGGTGTATTTGAGTTATACCATACCTGTAAGGACAGGAAAACACCGAAAACTTAAGCATAGTTTACCAGCAAAATAGAGAGCTGACACCTGTGTACTTATCATCCAGGTGAAAAACAGAGCCTCTACCAGCGCCCAGGCCAGAAGCCCCTGAGCCTCTCCCCACACAGACCCCACCCTCCCCGCACACGTGTCCACTGAGTGAGCCGCCCTGCCCCCTCCCCACTCATTCCTCCCCCTCCGCTCCTGTTGGCCTCCATCCCCTAATGTCACTGTTTCCTTCCTCTCCTCACTTCTCCAGGAGCCTCCCCATCTTCATAGGCAGATATCTTAGGGGATCTCCTCCCCCTCCCCCTCCCCCCTTCTACCCCATTCTAGGGATGGAGGTTCCAGAGTTGATTCCCTAGAGGAAGAGTCTATAACCCTGTCAGCAGCTGCAAGAAGTGACAAGGACTTGGGGTTCAAGGTCCCACCCCTGGAGACTGAGGACACCCAGTCTGTTTGTGGGGTCCACCCTGGACTTGGGAACCAGCTGTTAATGGCCTTGAAATCTGATCCTCCCTGAGGCCTTAGTCCTTGGTGGTTTGATGGGGAGAAAAAGGTCCGTGTCAGCATGTATTCTGGGTAACAGTTCAGACTTTGAACTTGACACTGGATGAACTCCAACTTGTGTGCGCAGCACTGACCCACTGCTAGGAGCCCAAGGAAACCCTGGGCAGGTCTTTTGTAAGGGGGTCAAAGGGGAGCTCAGGTCTCCTGTCATCAGCAACTGTGGCCAGCTCCCGGGGGCGCCACCACTCCGCCCTCTCCTATTCAGCACAGGGAAGGGAGAGAATGGGCTGTGGTCTGAGTCCGACAGAGATGGCTGCCCTGGAGGCTGGTCAGCAATGGGGGGATGAAGATGCTGCCTGAGCAGCTCTGGGGTCGGGCTCGGGGATGCGGCGGGGATTAGAGGGGAGGAGAGCCCTGGAGCCCTGCCTTGTGTCTGAGGTTTCCATCTTTCCTCTCCACAACCCATCTCTCCAGCTCATTGATGAAAACACTCTGGAAAACTCAAAGTCGATTATTATTTCACTCCCTGTTCGTTTCTGGCAGATATTCTCTTTTTTTTTTTTCATTTCAGTGTAGTTTGAGATTCACAAAAACAGTAGCAGAGTTAGTAGAGAGTTCCTGTAAATCCCACGGTCAGTCTCCCTGTGGTAATATCTTATATCACCATCATACATTTGTCACAGCTAATGAAGCAATGTTGATACATTATTACTAAACTCCAGAATTTATTTGGACTTCATTCGTTTTTCCTTTTCCTGATCTACGATCCTATCAAAGACACATTGTGTTAAGTCCCAATCATGTCTCCTTCAGGCTCCTGTGGCTGACAGTCTCTCAGAGGTCCCTTGTGTTTGATGACCTTGATGTTTTTGAGTACTGCTCAGGGATACTGTAGAATGTCCCTCTATTCAAGTTGGTTGACTGGGGCAAAGTATTTTGGGGAAGAAGACGACAGAGATGAAGTGACATTCTCCACACAACAAGGGTGTATACTCTTCACTTGATAATCAGTAATAAGTTCACCTTATCACCTAGCGAAGGTACATTTCCCAGGTTTTTCCATGTGAACTTTTATTTTTACTTCCCTACTTTCCGTACTGTAGCCTTTAGAAGGAAGTCACTACGTGCAGCCCACACTTGAGGGGCGCTCTGCTATAAACTTTGGTGTGCAGGGGTTTGTGCATATATAAGTTTTCAGATGAGTTGCATGAGGACTAGAGCGCTCAGTAGACTGGATGGAGGGTCTATGTGCAGCTTTATAAGAAACTGCTGACCATCATTTCTAGGGGCTGTGCTGCTTCGTATTCCTGCCCCAGTGAGTGAGGGTTTCCGTCGCTCCACATCCTGGACAGCACTTGGTATCACCAGTTCTTGGATTCTAGCTATTCTAATAGGTGTGATGATACATCATTTTTTAAAATTTACATTTCCTAATAATATATGATGTTGAGCATCTTTTCATATGCAGTTCCATGGATAGATCTTCTTGAAGAGGTGTCTGTTCAGACTTTCCTTCATTTTTTAATTGTTTTCATATTATTGAGTTTAAGCATTCTATGTATATTCTAAAACAAGTCCTCCATCAGATATGTGAATTTGCAAATAATTTCTCCCAGTCTGTGGCCTGAGCTCTTTCACTGACATAAGAGTATTCATAAATGCAGAGATATATTTGGGGAGAAGGAAAATGAGAAATTGCCAGCCGCAGTGGTTTCCAAGTAGAGGACTTGGGCAAATGGGGGACGAGAGGGAGAACGTGAATTATTTATTTTGTATACCCGTGAGTACCTTTTCAGTCCCCTTCTGTGTAGGTAAATATGCTTTCAAAAATTACATTAAAATCCCTTGCACTTGTAAAACACCTGACACATCCTCTTCAGATCATGCATTAGGAAACACATTCCCTACTTTGGCACCCAAAGTCTTTTAACTGAGCTATTCTGCCACAGAAATTCCATTACTGGAGAAGATGGGCTGGATTGTAGGGAGAATTCTGCTCACTGAAAATAGCTGAAAATGCCATGTAAAATATAAAAACTATCTTAGAAGCATCAAAGAGGTGACAAGGTCCTAATAAGTGACCACACTGAAAAAAGAAGGGAAAAATCCTGCTTGCCCTCCAAAGAAAACACAGTCCTGAGAAAAGGAGAAAAGGCTGTGTGAGTTCACTGCCCAGAGCTCAGGCACGGAGCCCAGCACGTCCAGCTCTGGGCCCACAGCTCTTCACTTTTTCTGCCCACTTGCCTTCCTTTTAAAAATTTAAACAAAGCTTTTGAATTCTTATTATGATGTATATGTGTAACGTATAATATAGGATATAATGTATGTTCACTGTAAAGTAAGTAATAAAGTGTCGAAAGTGGTAAATGACAAAGTAAAAAGAATGTAATCCTCACATTTGCAGATATTTTGTTGCATTTTTCTTTCGTTTCTTATACATCCTCCTGTTGTTGCCCAAGAGCTGGAAATTTCTCTAAGCTGAACAGCCCAGACCTCAGTGGCCCCCACCCTGCACTCTGCAGACGCCATTGCCCAGTCAGCTCACTCTCACACCCCTGAGAGGGCGATTTCTCATTTCCTCCTTTTCCCTCAGACCCCGCCACTCATCCCTCACTCCCTGTTCTTAATGATGAGCATTTTTTTTTCACTCAGAAAAAAAAATCACTCGGGTGAGAATTACATCCTCCTCCTCCACTATTCCCATATCTGCACCTGTATCTCACCTTCCCACCAGTGATGATGGATGGTCCCCTCCTGTCTGAGGCTGCCCCTCAGCGTGGGTACAGGATCCGACTCCATCCTCCCCTGTGTCATCAGTTCCCCACTCTCTACTGCTCCTTCATCCCTGCCTACAAACATGCTGCAATTCCTCCCATTAAAATTAATCAAACAAAAATAAATAAATCAAAACAAAATTCTCCCATAAACATCCACCACTCTGTGTACAGTTTCCTCCCAACTACTGCACCATTTCTATGACTCTTCTTAACAGAACACTTCCTAAGGCCAAAGGCCATTGTCTCATCTACTAGGTTGTCTTTTTATTTTTAGCTAATGGATATGTGCACATAGTTTTAAAAAGTAAAATACTTCTATAAGACTTGATATCTGGACCGATGTCCCCAATCTTCCATGTCCCCTGTCTCTTGAATCTCAGAGAGAAGCTCTTTTAGTTCTTAAGCGGATTCTCTAATTGTTTCTTCTATGTCTCTAAAAAGCATGCCTTTAATACTCCTTTGCTTTCAGTTTTATGTATCATCTTTAGTTAATTGGTTTTTCTTTCACACACCCCTGTCTTCCCAAAATAGTTATAATTATACATCTATCAGTTTTGTAATTTTGATTAGCTCGCTGTGCAATATTTGCCTTATGATGATGACAGAAATGCTAGTCACAAGTGAGCATTTAGTAGACTAAGATCACTTTTCTTGAATGGATATTTAAGATTTCGCTGGAATAAATAATGTCTTACTTTGGTGGTACTCATTTTTTTTTTTTTTTTTTTTTAGTTTATTTGCCTGCTTTGGGTCTTCATTGCTGCATATGGGCTTTCTCTAATTGCAGCGAGCGGGGCTACTCTTTGTTGCTGTGCGCGGGCTTATTGTGGTGGCTTCTCTTGTTGCGGAGCATGGGTTCTAGGTGTGCGGGCTTCAGTGGTTGCAGCAGGCGGGCTCAGTAGTTGTGGCCCACGGGCTTAGTTGCTCCACAGCACGTGGGATCTTCCCGGACCAGGGCTCAAACCCTTGTCCCCTGAACTGGCAGGTGGATTCTTAACCACCTCATCACCAGGGAAGCCCCATATTGTACTCATTTTAAATCATTCTAAAACTCTGTGCAGAATCTAAGTCTTTCTGAATACATTCAAGCACATCGGATATTCCACCAACTTCACCTCTTTGCACAGACTCTCCCACAGCCCTCTGTGCTGCCACACGGAGACTGGTTCCCTGCACACCTGGGGCAGGGCTGACGTCCCGGATCTCCTTCTCCTCATTCTGGGCAGCCCTCTGCCTCTCTCTCCTACTGTATAATTTTACAAGGCTTCCCTGTTGCCTGGATCCCATGTTTCCCTGCTGTTGGTTTTCTCCATCATTTCCCCCGCACTTTGTCTAACAGTATCCTGAAGAAGGGAACATGGAAAGGAAAACATTGTAACTCTGAAATGTCTTAGGCTACCCTAGGACTTACTCTCATCTTGACTCAATATAGAATTCTGTGTTGGAAATACTGATTATTTTCCTTAGAATTCGGAAGGCGTTGATTCACTGTCTTCTAGCCTCCAGGCCCATGTTTTTTGCCTCTTGAAGTTTTCAAGGTCTCTCTTCTTTTCCATCCTTTCTGCAATTTCACTGTGATGTTTCTTAGTGTTGGTCTGTTTTCATCTACTGCAGTAAGAGTTTGCTTAGGCCATTCCAGATGTAAATTTTTGTCTGTAAACTCCGAGAGGTTTCGTTGAAAATAATTTTTTATTATTTCCTACTCTCCCTTATTTTTGAAACTTGTATTGCTTACTCGCTGGAATCTCTTGATTGATAGAGGAATATTCTTACAGGTCTTCTCTCCTCCTTGCCATTACTTTTCTATTCCTATTACTTACTGTGGGTATGACTGTAATTTTTCAATTCATCTACTGAATTATACACTTCTATGACATTATTTTTAATTTCACAGAGCCCTTTTTTGGTTCTATGATTTTATATAATTGTATAGAATTCTGTTTTTGTTTAATATACCATATATCTTTCACATCTTTCAAATATTATTGCTAACAGTGGTAGGGGAGCTGTCAGGCCTCTTGGTTATCTACTTTCATGATATCATGAACTTCTTCCTCACAGCACTTAGCTCAGTAGTGATTTACATTTATCTTTGTCATTTCTGTCCATCTCCCTCACCACAGTGCCTGTCGCATATCACCCAGGTCCTAACTGTTGTTCTTCATTTTTTCTCCAGTGTCTCCAGATCCTGATTGAAAGTGGCCTTGAAATATACACTCCTTAACCTCTCTGAGTCTCCACTTCTGTGTCTCCTCTCTCTGAGTCTCTCTCTCTGTGTCTATACAAAGGCATCACATGTTGGGTGCCTCATGGGTTTGCTTTTCGTTTTAATTAATTAATTTATTTATTTATTGGCTGCACCAGGTCTTCATTGCGGCACGCGGGATCTAGTTCCCTGACCAGGGTTCGAACCTGGGCCCCTGCATTGGGAGCTTGGAGTCTTAGCCTCTGGACCACCAGGGAAGTCCCCTCGTGGGTTTGCTTTGAGGAATAAATTTGACCCACTATGTAAATCACATGGCATTATTGCTTTAATTCTTATTAAGTGTTCCTCTATTCATAGTTACCATCATTACAATGAATATAGCATTTAGCTTGTTTCCATTCTTTGCTTTTATAAACCACAATTCAAGAACATCCTTGAATATATATTTTTGAGAACATGTGTGATTATCTTCGCAGGATAAATTTCTGAAAGAGAAATTTCTGTCATAATGTAGACAATATTGAAGGCAACCCTCCTACACTGTTGGTGGGAATGTAAATCGCTACATCCACTAGGGAGAACAGTATGGAGGTTGATTAAAAAAGTAAACATACAAGTACCATGTGACCCAGCAATCCCAATCCTGGGCCTAGATCCGGAGAAAACCGTGGTTTTAAAAGACACGGGCACCCCAACGATCATGGCAGCACTATGTACAATAGCCAAGACATGGAAGCAACCTAAGTGTATAAGGACAGATGAATGCATAATGAAGATAGGATACATATACACAATGGAATATTACTCAGCCATAAAAAGGATGAAATAATGCCATTTCCAGCCACAAGGAAGGAAGCGAAACAGGAAAAGACAAGTATCCTATGATATCACTTACAGGTGGAATCTAAAAATGGATACAAATGAACTTCTTTACAAAAGAGAAACAGCCTCACAGACTTAGAAAAGAAACTTACGGTTGCCAAAAGGGAAAGGTGGTGGGCAGGGAAAAATGAGCAGGTTGAGATGAACATATACACACTATTATTTATAAAATAATCAACAAGGACCCACTGTATAGCACAAGGAACCCTACTCAACACTCTATGATAACCTATATGGGAAGAGAACCCAAAAAGGACATATATACGTCTATGCATAAGTGAGTCAAGTTGCTGTACACCTAAAAAAACAAAACGCCCCGCAACATTGTAAATTACCTATACACCAATACAAAATAAATAAATTTTTTTAATGTAAATATAATGAAATTGAGACATTCTGCATAGTGACCTTTAAAATTTTTCGACCAGTTTTCAATCCCATCAATCTTTATGACAGTATATTCTCCCTAAATTCCTGTCAATACTCTCCTCATACTATTATCTTTGACAAGATGATAGATTTTAATTTATTCCCATTTCTTATTCCACATTTGCATTTTTCTTTACATTTATTTGTTATATATTTGTTTGACATTTGCATTTCTTATTTTCCAAATTGTTTTCTAATACACTTTAATTATGTTTTGTTTGGGATTTAGTTATTTTAAACACTGAATTCAGGAAGGACAAAGCAGCCTCCAACATCAGAAGCTGGTCTGACGTTTACCTTAGGCCTCAGCGTAGCCAGAAGCTGGGCTGGTGCTCACCACGCAGCCGTGTTCTTTTCCTGTTGGACATATGTCACCTCACAGAACATCAACATCAGACAAGGACACCTGAGACCATGACACAGTGAGACAAAACAAGACCACAACATCATTTTCTCCAAGCACAGACCAAACAAGGCAACACTATGCACCTCACAATGTATCAAACCTCTCCCTGTGCTGATACCAGCGACCACGGCTTCTTTCCAATCACAGCTGCATCCTCACTCTAGTCTTTCCTCCTTACAGGGAAGATTCACCGACATGCCCAGTCACAGAATTGGCCCCACTTCCTGACAACACCCAATCTAGAGTGAGCCCCTCCTCCATACACCCTCCTCCAAATCACCCAACCAGAGCCCACATCCTGTATATGTTCTAACACCTCACACTAAGACACCGTGGTCCCCGATGGTGTGTCATCTCCCTCGCTGCATCCAGTAATAAATCCAACTTGTTTGCCCACAGACTTTCTTCTGGTGGTCTTTGGCCGAAAAACATTGCAACCTGTTTGTCAATGTTTTTGTCTTTGAGTTTGACAAGGGCATGTGTCAGTATCTTTGTGAATGTCTGGTTGACATAGAGAAAATTTATCATTTTTTAGTGGTTTTTCTTCTTTGGATCATACAACTCTTCATTCCCCAAATGTAAAAAATTCATGTATTTTTTTGTCTAGGAGAGAGGGGTGCAAGGGTGAAGAGAAACAGAACTGACTGAATTTGGGAGGAACGAATAGCAGGAGCAGTCAGTAAAGAATTCTAAGCTGGTGGATTCTAAGGTTTACATCTCCTGCTTTATCATTTCACAAGTATGTACAGGTCCTGCAAGGTATTTGATATATGCTGTGTTCAGTGAATACTTTCTCTTAGGCTAAGTGAAGACTTCAGTGTCTGCTTATATTTACCAGGTTAATGAAAAGAACAGCAAGAGCTCAAGGTTATAAAGACAAGAATTAGCCCAGCGATGGGCAGTCTTGAACACATATGACCTTAAGGTTATAAACCATGGTGTCCTTAATGTCTGAACACTCTAGTTGTTAAAATACATGTTAATGAAACTTTCTGCGCATGCTGCATTTTAAGGATATATCTAAGACCCACATAGACAAATCCATGATTTCCATGTGAAGGTTATTTTAATATGCATCAACTTATGAGTCACACAGTATCTTTTTGGGGGAAGAGACTGGAAATTAAGAACATTATAGATATGCAATGCCCAATAGGCTAGCTACTAGCCACATATTTAATGTTATTTAAACTAAATAACATTAAGGTGCTCAGCACAGTAACCACTTTTGAGGTGCTAAAGAGCAACCTGTAGCTAGTGGCTACCTGATTTTGACAGTACAGATATAGAACAATTCCTTCACCACAGAACATTCTATTGGACAGGACTGCTCTTCATGCTTTCTGGGCCTCAAGTCAGATATACTGGACCCATGAAATGGCCAATATTATTTCTCTTAGAGATGATGTCAGATTTCTGTCTGGGATATGATTACATATTTAGCTAGTGTGTAAAAAACCAAACTAGGTTATGAGTGGGTATGGTACCTTCAGGCACAAACTGTTTCCAGGTCCAAACGGAAAACACCTGTCCCCCTACCTCCCTTCCCGGACTGAAGACACTCTCTGGGATCAATTTCCAAGGGGTAAGTTCTCTCCTAGAGGAGCCCTGGGGGCAGGGCCCTCAGCTAAGTGTGGGGAGGCAGGGAGTCCAGCTCAGGGAGAGGGATTCTCCAAAACGAACAGGAGGCAAAGGCAAGGGTCAGTTAGGAGATTTTCCCAGGTTTATTCGAACAGCAGTTCTCAGAGTGTGATCTGTGGAACGCTTGAAGTCACTGAGACCCTTTCATGAGATCCATGAGGTGAAACCTACTTTCATAGCATTACTAAGATATTATTTGACTTTCCATTATGTTGACATTTGCTTTGAGGTATAACTTAGCAGTGATGGAGACTACTGTAGCAAACTGCAATATAATTATTTTCACCACAACTTACTTGCAGAAAAAAAAAAGCAGGTTTGCTTTAAAACATTCTGGTTGATGCATTACAAATTTTTATCTTTCCTTAATAAGCTATAATGGAAAAGAAAATGAAAAAGAATGTATATACACATGTATAGCTGAATCTCTTTGCTGTATAACAGAAATTAACACAACATTGTAAACCAACTATACCTCATTAAAAAAAACTTTAAAAAATACATTAAAATTCTTTTGTTTCCTAAATCATCCTTAGATCCACTTTTTCTTTTTTGGGGGCCACGTCCCACAGCATGTGGGATCTTAGTTCCCTGAACAGGGATTGAACCCTTGAACCCAGGCCATGGCAGTGACAGCTCTGAGTCCTAACCACTGGACGGCCAGGGAACTCCCTTAAATCCACATTTTAAAAGTACCTTCTAAGATGACATGAGAAGTACCCATCAAGCCCTTCTGCTACATTCCAAAGTACTATGTCCCAAGGAAAATAATTTGTGTGACCTGAACTACCCTCTTCTTCATGGAGTACAATGTTTACTTGAACGAATGAATGACACTGGAAGATCTATATAACTTAGTGAAACAACGTATTACTTCTTTAAAATCTTACCTTAGTCCAAGAGACATTCAATGTGCAAAATAGGGTTATGGAGTTTAACGTAACAGAATAGGAAATAGTTAATAATATTGTTTCAGGTCCACTTTGAAAATAACCTTTGAGAAACTACCACTTGTGTAGTTTTCGTTTTGTATCAAAGACTAACATCCATGACTGTCTGAAAAGGTTTTTGAAAATACTACTCCTACATATGTGTGGGCCTGTTTATTTTCATAGACTTCAATCAAAAGAACGGATTCATTGAAGAAGCAAACATGAACATCCAGGGGTCTTCTAATGAGACAGACAAGAAACAGAGAGACTTGCAAAAATATAAAAATCTGAAAAGCTCCACTTTTCCCACTACCGTGTTTATTTTGGGAAGTAGTTATTTTTCATATTAAATCATGGGTTATTAATATTATTCTAAATAAATTAATTTAAAATTTTAAACTTTATTATTTCTACTTTGGAAAGTACCGATAGAAGTATCCACGTAAAATTATCTGGGGGGTCGTCACTAGTTTGTAAGACTGTATAAATATTCTGACCACAATGTTGTGAAAATCGCTGACTACACAGTCCCTGGGCCAGGACTCAGGGAGACACTGTGACAAAGAGCTCTCGGTGCAGGAGGGGAGGGATCAGGCAGAGTCCCAGGTCCCGGGAGGGGCAGGCTCTCAGGCTCTCAGGGTGTCAGGCGGTCTCTGGGGCGGGGACGCTCCGCGGTGGGGATTCCCAGTCTCCCGGAGTTTCACTTTCTCTCTCACAACCTGTGTCGGGCCCTCCTGCCTGGACACTCGTGACGCGTCCCCACTTCTCACTCCCATTGCGTGTCCGGTTTCTGGAGAAGCCAATCAGCGTCCCCGCGGTTCCCGCTTATAAAGTCTCCACCGACTCGCCGCACGCAGTTTCTCCTCAGACGCCGAAGTTGTGGGTCATGGCGCCGGGAAGCCTCTTTCTGCTCCTCACGGGGGCCCTGACCCTGACCGAGAGCTGGGCGGGTGAGTGCGGGGTCGGGAGGGAACGGCCTCTGCGGGGAGGAGCGAGGAGACCCCGGGGGTCGGGGGTCAGGACTCCCAGGGAAGGAGCCACGCCTCTGCCCCCCCCACCCGGTACAGACCCGCCCCCTCACCCCGGTCCCCGCCTGTCCCTCCCTTGCTTCCCGCCCCCTCTTCTCTCCCCCCGGGGTGCCGGCCCTTCTCCGACCTCCACACCTTTTCCGTCTCACGAGCCCCTCGCCCCCTCCCCCCTGCCGGCCCCGTCACCTCGGACCCGGGGACCCGCGCCGGGAGGAGGGTCGGACCGGGTCTCACCCCTCCCCGCCCCCAGGCTCCCACTCCCTGAGGTATTTCTACACCGGGGTGTCCCGGCCCGGCCGCGGGGAGCCCCGCTTCATCGCCGTCGGCTACGTGGACGACACGCAGTTCGTGCGGTTCGACAGCGACGCCCCGAATCCGAGGTGTGAGCCGCGGGCGGCGTGGGTGGAGCAGGAGGGGCCGGCGTACTGGGATCGGGAGACGCGGAACTTCAAGGACGCCGCACAGATTTTCCGAGGGAACCTGAACACCGCGCTCGAATACTACAACCAGAGCAAGGCCGGTGAGCGACGCGGGCCCGGGTCCGGGTCACGACCCCCATCCCCAGGGACGGGCCGGCGTCGCCCCGAGTCTCCGGGTCCGAGGGCAACCCCAACATTGCGGGACCCGCCCGGCCCCCCGACTCGGGAGGAAACGGCGGGACTTTACCCGGTTTCATTTTCAGTTTGGGTTTAATCGCTGCGGCTGGTCGGGGCGGGGTCAGGGTCTCACACCGTCCAGCAGATGTACGGCTGCGACGTGGGGCCGGACGGTCGCCTCCTCCGCGGGTACAAACAGGACGCCTACGACGGCGCCGATTACATCGCCCTGAACGAGGACCTGCGCTCCTGGACCGCGGCCGACGCGGCGGCTCAGATCACCAAGGGCAAGTGGGAGGCGGCTGGTGTTGCGGAGCAACGCAGGAACTACCTGGAGGGCACCTGCGTGGAGGGGCTCCTCAAATACCTGGGGACCGGGAAGGACACGCTGCAGCGCGCTGGTACGAGGGGCCGCGGGGCCTCCCTGGTCTCCCCTCGGGCTGGAGCTGGCTTCCCACAAGGGGAGGAAATGGGGTCCCTGTGGGAACACTGCCCCAACTTCTTGTCGGGAGAGGGAGGAATCCGCCCAGGTTTTCATATTCGGTACAAGACAGTGACTCGCCGGTGGCCTCACTTCTCGGAAAGACAGTGAAGGAATCCAGTCTCTTTGGGGAAGAAACAGGAAACCAGCCCTGAAATAACTGACCAGCGGCGCCCTTTGACCCTGACCCCCATCTTGTGAACCATGACTTTCTCTCTCAAGCCTGTTCTCAGCCTGAGAACATCTTAGGAGGCCTGACTCCAGCTTTTCTGAGTCATTCAGCCTCCACCAAAGTCAGGACCATTGCTCTGTATTCTCCCCTTTACATGGAGCCTCCTACCTTGGCTTTCATCCTTATTATAGAACTTTCCAAGGACTGGAAGATTTTCCCAGACCCCGGAGTCCAGGCTGGTGTCTGGTGTTTTTGCTGCTGCTTTTCAAACCTGTTGTGCTGTTCCTTCTCAGGATGGTCACATGATGCTGCTTCAGTGGCCCATGAAGGTAACACTAAGTGTGAATTTTCTGATTCTTCCTCCTCAGACCCTCCAAAGACACACGTGACCCACCACCCCATCTCTGACCGTGAGGTCACCCTGAGGTGCTGGGCCCTGGGCTTCTACCCTAAGGAGATCTCACTGACCTGGCAGCGTGATGGGGAGGATCAGACCCAGGACATGGAGCTTGTGGAGACCAGGCCTTCAGGGGACGGAACCTTCCAGAAGTGGGCGGCCCTGGTGGTGCCTTCTGGAGAGGAGCAGAGATACACGTGCCATGTGCAGCACGAGGGGCTTCAGGAGCCCCTCACCGTGAGATGGGGTAAGGAGGGACATGTGGGGTGGAGCTTCCTCTCAGATAAAGCAGGAGCTCTTCTGGACACGTTCAGCAAGGTCGCGATTCATGCCTGAGGTCAGGGCCCCTTTCCTTTCCTCTACAGAACCTCCTCAGCCCACCATCGCCATCATAGGCGTCATTGTTGGCCTGGTTCTCTTGGTCACTGGAGCCGTGGTGGCTGGAGCTGTGATCTGGAGGAAGAAGCACTCAGGTAGGGAAGGGGGGCAGGGATCTGAGTTTTCTTGTGTCACAGGGGGGTTCAAGCCCAGGTGGAAGCTTGCCTGCGTGTGTATTGGGCAGCACCATTCAGAGACATTGCTTGTCAGTGTGCAGACTGGCACTTACCCTTTTGTACAGCACGTGTGGAAATGAAAGACAGGTTTTTTCACCTTCATAATTCCAGTTGGGGACCAGGTTACCAGCACTTAAAGGTCAGAGAGGGAAGGTTCCTGCTGAGGACGGACCCCCAGGAGGGAAGAAGTTGATCCAGTCCCCGCACATCTCCTTTCTTCGTGTTCCTGATCCTATCATGGGTTTTGGTCATCAGTTCTGGAAAGTTCTCTGTGGTCCAGGACTAGGGGGTTCCTCTAGGACCTCACAACTCAGTCTTCTCCCTGGCCTCTCACGTGATGTTTTCTTCTTACAGGTGAAAAAGGAGGGAGCTACGCTCAGGCTGCAAGTAAGTGTGCAGGGGCTGTGATTCCTGAGACCCTTGTGAGGGTGCAGACAGGAGGCCTTAGGGGGCTCACCCTCCTAAAGTTCCTTCTCTAGTTTCTCTCCTGTGGGTTCTGACCACGTCCTGGTTTTGTTCTCCCCCAGACAGTGACAGTGCTCAGGGCTCTGATGTGTCTCTCACGGATCCTAAAGGTGAGACCCTGGAGGGCCTAGACTGGGAGAGGTGTTGGGGTGGAGGAGATGCCCCGGGTGGTGGGGATCCTTGAATGGGACATTTGAGCATGTGGGGGGCTGTTGGGAAGGTCAGCACTTACATGACTGACCTGAATTTGTTCATGATTATTTTCTTTCACAGTGTGAGGCAGCAGCCTCGTGGGGACTGAGTGATGCACCGTCCTACTTGTGTGGCTTCAGATCCCGTGACTCCTCTTTCTGCAGCTGCATCTGAATGTGTTTGTGTTCCTTGTGAGGAAGTGGGGAGACTGGCCCACCCCTGCCCACCATGACCCCTCCCCACCCTGACCTGCGTTCTCTTCCCTGATCCAGTTGCCTGTTCCAGCAGAGGCAGGGCTGGGCCACCTCCATCCCTGTCTTAACTTCGTGGTGCACTGAATAATAATGTCTTAACTTGCCTGTTGAAAATAAAATCTGTATATGAATTTTGTTTTTTCTAATTCCTGCCATGAGGCGTTGATGGGATAATAAAGGAAAGGATTCCTAAAGTTTGAGAGAGAAAATAAATGGAAGTGCTGAGAAACCTCCAGAATCTGTGTGCTTGCTGTGCTCTGTCTGATGCAGGTGGGACAGAAGGAGGCGGTGAGCTGAGTGTGGACGCGGCCTGTGCCCACTCCGTGCTCACTGCATCGTGGGCTTTGATGGGGTCACTGCTCTGCCAGGTCATCTGCTCTGTTCCTTTGTCCTCGTCACTTCAGTAGAACCTTGTCCCACCAGGACCTGTGATCTCAGAGGCTCATAAATCAGCTGGGCCTCGTACTGTCTCCAGGACTGTGGGCAGCAAGGGCTTCCTGTAACCAGGTAGCCTTGGCTCGGGCCTTGCTCCCATCCTCGGACCCTGTCTTTATCGTGCGTGTTTATATTTTGCTTATTTAGTTGTTGTTGTCGTTGGAATAATGACTTGTTTTTCACGTGCAGAGGTTGGTCTCATTCTTCTCTGTGTGTCCGCATCTCTGACAGCAGCTGGAGTCATTTTGCCTGTCTTGTCCCCACAAGTCCAAGGGCGCCCTGCACCCCGGATTCTCAGTATCAAGAGAGCAATTTTCAGCCTCATCCAGCTCTTGCCCTCCTTCTAGAGATGTCTGCTGGATTCTTCTTTCCAACTTTTCCCCATCTTTTAAAAGGAACCAGATTCTGGAATTAGCAAACAGAAGGGACCCAATAGTCTCTCATCTTGACTTAATTCTTGCTGGATCTCTCTTCTCTGCAGCCTGGCCCCTCTTCTGCCCTTAGATCTTCTAAGCCCAGTGCTGACTCCAATCCAAACTGATGGATTTAGAAAGCAGAGTCTAACAGAGTCAGGGTGCGTTGGAATATAGGACGCATAAGTGCAGGATATTCTTTTCTGAAGCGAGAAGGAGCATGGTGTGTGGTGTGCAGACTGATTGGTGTGGGAGGGAGGGGAGATCAGCCCTTCTGAGAAAAGTACAGGCGGCATTGATGTCATTGCAAATGGACGTTGTGCTGTAGCTGCCACAAGACAGCATGTGGCCTGAGGTCACGTTAATAAAGACACTGTCTCTAGAATAGGGAGGTGCTCTACACTGATCATTCAATTGATATTTTTGTGTGCCAGGTACATGACACACTATTTTTGCCTCTAGGAAACCTCAGGGAACTAACAATAGACAAAACTTGTCAGCCATGTGGAATATATGCTCTAGGGGAAAGGGCAGAGTGTGCACTATGAGACTAGTAAGTGAGGGCAGTGTTTACATTAAAAGTTGGTAAGTGCTTTGAGGAAGGTGACCCAGCGTGTAAGTGTGTGGGGACAGGGATGATGTCTGTTTTACTAGGGTGGTCAGTGTGGGCCTGATTGAGAAGGTGACCTTTGAGTAGAGATGTGAAGGACATGAAGGTATGTCCACGAGGATGTCTGGGGCAAGTTCTCTCCAGGCAGGGGAGCCTCCAGTGCCAGTGCACTAGGGCAGGAGAGTGTCTGCGTGTTCAAGGAAGAGTGAGGAGGCCATCGTAGCTGGAGGAGAGAGGAATTGAGATGAGATGCAGTGTCCGGACAGATCATATAGACCTAGACAATATTAGAAGGGTTTTGATTTTGTCTAAGTAAGGTGCGGAGTCTACAAGATGGTTTTGTTTTTTTTTTTGCGGTACGCGGGCCTTTCTCACTGTTGTGGCCTCTCCCGTTGTGGAGCACAGGCTCCGGACGCGCAGGCTCCGCGGCCATGGCTCACGGGCCCAGCCACTCTGCCGCATGTGGGATCTTCCCGGACCGGGGCACGAACCCGTGTCCCCTGCATCAGCAGGCAGACTCTCAACCACTGCGCCACCAGGGAAGCCCCTACAAGATGGTTTGAACAGAAGATTGACCTGGTGTGACTACTCTCTAGAAACATCTGGCTGCTGGGCAGAATCAGGAGGTGAAGGGCAAGAGATTCCATAGAGGAAACTGTAGGAAATGGTGCAGTGTCCAGGCAGGAGATAGTGGTGATTGTCTGGGGTGTGAAGAGGGAAAGTAATAGTAACTGATTGGATTCTGGATATATTCTGAAAGTGGCGTTTTACAGCAATTCCTAATGGATGAAATTTGGGTTATAAGAAAGCAGAATGAAGGAAGACCCCAAATTTTGAGATTTGCAAGTAGACATGTGGGGCACCTTCTGCAGAAATGAGGAGACTCTGGAAGCAGCATATTTGAGGAGGCAGCAGCACTGGCATTCGCTTTAGGAAAGTACAAACTGAGTTTGGGGTTCAGGTGAGATAACCTGGCTGGGGAAATAGTTGGAGAAAGTGACACCCTATAAATGAGGTTTAAAGCTTTGCGAACAGATGAGGTCACCACGGGAGAATTGGCTACAGAAGAGGAAGGACAAGGACTGAACCCTGGACCCCCCAGCGCTATGCGATCTGATCAGACCACACACCCAAGCAGACCGCACGGTTCTGAACACCGAGTCTAGACAGCAAAGAGACCAGGGGCTCCCGATCTTCCAGTGCACCACCTGCACACCTCAGGTGGAAGGGAGCGTGAGAATCTGCATTTTATACAAGTTTGGTGCTGATGTTGCTGGGCTTCAGATCACATATTTAGTAGCAACGATGTAGACCAGGATTCCCACGTGGCTGTGCATCAGCCTCACCTGTAGGGCTTGTTCATAAGGGATTCCTGGACCTCATGCCCACATTCTGAGATGGCGGGTCGGGGAAGAGGCTGAGTACTTTGTCAGAATCCCTACAAGCAGTCCTGAGGCTCAGGCAGATTGGGATCCACTGAGGTCAGGGATCAGAGAGTAATCAGGGTGGGGAGGGGTTTTAAACCCACACTGAAATCTTTCATCCCTGGGAAGAAAAAGGCAGGACATTTTCTGGGAGATACATGTTTTCTCTACCATGCAGTATAGCCAGGTGGAAAATTTAAGAAGCAGTTATCCACTCAGCATAAAGAAAAGCTTTTGAGTTCTAAGAGGGTAGACCTAAATTTTCTCCACACACACGAAAAAGGTGATTATGGGGCATGATACAGTTGGAAGCTAATGCTACAGTGGTAATTATTTTGCAATATAAAGTGTATCAAGTCAACAAGTTGTACACCATAAACTTACTTAATATTGTAGATCAATCATATCTCAATAAAGCAGCGGGGAAGAGTCTCTGAACCCCTGCTCTCAGAGTTTCGCTACATGGTATTCTCATGCAATTCTTTATGGGCAAAAAAGGGTTTCAAATTGTTCTAAATGGAACGGGGGGGGACGGTGCGCGGGGAAGAGAGATTGATTGTAGTTTTGTTTTATTCAGGAAAAAACCACAGAACAGCCCTGAGACTACACAGCCAGGAACAGAATCCACAATCCCACCCAGGTCGGGTCCCACAGAGGAACCCCTGCCCCTGCAGGTGGGCACAGATGCCACTTTTCACAGCACTGTCAGCCCTGATGCTGGACAGCGCGCCCTGCGACTCGTCCTGCTGTCTCTGCTGCTCCTGACAACTGGATGACACTACTGCCGCCTCTGCCACATGTGCCAAAGCGTTCAGCACAGTTCCCGCCTCTCTGTGTCACCACGTCCTGAGTCAGAGTCCAGCATGGGGTCACCTGCCTGGTGGAGCCTCAGGCTGTTTCAACCTGCCAGAATGTTTGGAAGCAGGTTTTTCTCTCCTATGGAAGGAGGTGGTCTCTACCTCCTACCAAGATCTTCAAGTTTGAAATTCCCCTAACTTGGGAAGAGGGTACAGATTCTAGGGGTGGAGGTTGAAGGTGAGGAAGGGAAAAAGAATGACAAATTTCTATTTTTGCAGCAGTGATCTAGACGAGAACTTGACCTGGTACATTGTAAGCAGTCAGGTTGGATGGATGAATAAGTAATAAGTGACATCTTTCAACTTCTTCTGTGATGTTCTGTTATGGGGTCCAGCTTCTGTCTACTCCAGTTTATACTCAGATAAGCAGAGTGCATTTTTCAATAATGAAATGATTACTCAAAATGTCCTCTTCCTACATTTGTCTCTTTCTAAGCTTAAAAAAACAAGATCTATAAGTCTTCATGGGATCCATACATAAGCACTGACATTTTATCCTGTTTCATATTTCTTTGTACATGCACATCTTTCTGGGGAAAGTATCCATATCACTTATCAGTTTACATGTGATCCCCACAAAATCTTTAAAAAGTATCAGTACTAGTTTAGACACCAAGTTCCTCAATCTCTGGTCCATGAGGAACTAATGATCCAACTGTCCTAGCAGATCCAATGACATGATATACATGCTCATCTTTTTCTTGGCAATTATCAGTCTGGGACAAGATAAAGGTAGAAGTTTACTCGCTTACACTCACTTTTAATGTCTGTGTGTTTCTTATTGTGAGCTGAGAGCAAACATTTCACAAACCAGCACTGGCTCACACAAGTGATAAAGAATCATTGGTTTGGGTGGACTTGTATTCTCACACCTACCATGGTGCCAGATAAATAGCAGGAGTGAAAAAATAGGTCATGGAGACTCCATTCCCAGTACCGCGATAGAACTTGTTTTAAGGCTGCCTCTTCCAGTGAAAACAAATAATAAAGTATAAAAAGCTTCCATAAGTACAGTACCAAGAGAATAATTGTTTAGGCCAAAATATAAACGTGGGTAATAACCCAGAGGGAAAAGTTGTTTTTATCCTTAGG